>NW_027508908.1:21500000-22100000 GCF_051911475.1 Siphateles boraxobius | reverse complement strand
TCCAGCTCCTCAGAACTGGAAAATCTCAATTCAACATCATCATGTGCCTCCACCCGGGCAGAAGTAACCGCCGCAGCGCGTGCTTCCAGAGCCGGGTGAGACGCACTAGATCTCGTCGGAGATAGCTGAGATAGGGCGGAGCCCGTCTCAACGTCGCCAGCGAGATCCATCTGCGAGCCCCAAGACAAGCGCCGCCGCTCTGCCTCAACAGAAGCGGGACCCGAGCCTCGGGGAGCTCGCAGCAAATCACTCTCCTCGAAGAGCGATCGCCGCGAGCGCAGAGTTCTCAAGGGAAAACGCTCGCAATGCTGACAATCGACTCCCTCGAGAGCCGACTGGGCATTGCTGCACTCCCAAATAAGCCACACTTAGCTCGTGTGAATCCCCACCCGTGATGTACCGAGTACAGGGGGGAACACACTTCTTATACTGCTCGCTCATATTGGTTTTTTTATATAAAATATATATAGTGAAAACTCCTGACAAAACAGACAAACACAATCGACAGATTCAGACACACACAGAGCTGCTGAAGTAACTAAAGCTGGCGTATTGTGTACTCAGGGGATATTTATAGCTTCCTGGTCGATGACGTCACTCGCCGTACGCTCATTCTCTCCATTGACTGATTTCATTCATGCTTCAGACGCGTCACGCTGAGGGCGTTCCCACTGCGATTTCACGCAGCGGTAGTCCCTGAAGGGGAACTAACTTTAGCTGGAAAATTTTTTTTTTCAAGAACCACTATAAAACCAAACCAATCTCTGTTACCTTAAATTATATGTTTATCTCTGTAAAGCTGCTTTGAAACAATCTACATTGTTAAAAGCGCTATATAAATGAGGATGAAAAAAAAAGAAAAAAAAAGAAGACCCTTCGGGTGGCCGTGGCGGAGAAGACCCTTTGTGAAGTGCAGGCTCGGCGGCACTCACGTGAAGCGCAGGCTCGGCGGGACCGACGTGAAGCGCAGGCTCGGCGGGACTGACGTGAATAAGCTCAGGTTCAGCTGGACCGATGTGACGAAGCTCAGGCTCAGCGGGGCTGACGTGAAGCACAGGCTCGACAGGGCTGACGTGGAGCTCAGGCTCAGCAGGGCTGATGTTGAGCTCAGGCTCGGCAGGGCTGACATGGAGCGCAGGCTCGGCAGGGACCTTGACGGAACGAGGCTTTGGATGGACGGCTGTCTAGACCGGACAAGACTCTGAAGGGACGGTGGTCTCGACGGGACGAGACTATGTAGGGACGGCTGTCTCGGAGGGACAAGACACTGGAAGGGTGGCCTCGGCGGGAGGAGACTCTGGCAGGGTGGTCTCGGCAGGACGAGACTCTGGCAGGGTGGTCTCGGCAGGACGAGACTCTGGCAGGGCGGTCTCAGCAGGACGAGACCCTGGCAGGGCGGTCTCGCCCACTGTAAAATCAGATCCGCTGACCCAGATGGCGAAGTTGATGTAATTGGCCAGCGTCCAACAGGAGTTTCCCCGTGGAGTTTCCCCGCATCTCGTCGTCCAGTCCGACCCAGAAACCCTCCATGAGTGCAAAATCGTAGCACTGGGCAAGGTGGCAGACATGGACGAAATCCTTCACGTCCAGGTTTCCTCCTGAAACATGAAGATCGTACTTCCGTTAAAGAATTTGGGGATACCCCAATGGTGCAACATTAATGGAAGCAAGATTCCTTATTAAAGGAGTCTGGGTCTGTGTTTTCTGTCATTTTGAGTTCGGTTATTCTGTAACGTAGAAATCCACAGAAGATGAAGATGAGGGTAACGAAGCTTATTTAACTGGAACAGAAATAACCCAACAATGTGAAACAGTATGTGTGGCACCAACACGTGCGCTAAACACAAACAATAACCGACAACGAACAAAGAACAGAGGGGAACTTAAATACTCAGACTGATGAACACAGATTAACAGAACCCAGGTGACACAGATGATATTTGGATGCAGGTGCTAGTAATGGGGAATGGGGTGCAGGTGTGGACTGAGGAGGATGTTGGGAGTTGTAGTGCAGACAGGCATAAACGCTAGACAGTGATGATGACAGTGAATAATGACAAAGACGAAGACAACTAGGTGGTGAATGTGACAGGTTGTAGACCACTGACTACATTAGTAAGCCACTGATTTTAATTTTGTGAAAATATCATCAACTGGTGATTGCCCGATGAAGGATACCCACCTTTCCATCAGTCATTACTAATCATTACTTCCATAAAGCATTGCGGTAACAGCAACTTCTCTGATTGGTGGATCCTGCTTTGACATCCATGTTAAGTGTGATAATAGGCCATAAGACTTGTTCTATAAGTCTCAGAGCCAGCAATTCTATATACGTTATTTCTACATTAACATGCAGATACTAGAATTTAATCTAATACATTTTAGTAAACATTTATTTTTCACTAGGGAAGTGACTGTCTTTATGTATCATTCACTCATCCAAAAATACTGATTTAGGAAATAAATAAGTTACTATGTCCTAAATTGCAGTGCTGTCCTAGTGGTAAGTAAAGAACTTACTTTCCATAAAGTATCCATTGTAGTATATATTTTGTATAATTTTTATGTACTACTCATTTCACACTTTTTGCATTTTACAGTACAATAAGGAATAGCATACTAACATACTATTCTTACTATTGTACATAGGGCAGAAATAGTAAGTAGTATGTGTAAACCTCTGCTTTGTGTTGCTCTGATGTGTAAGGGTTGATCCTGCTTGGAATTTAGTTTGGAACACACGTTCAAAATCTTGCTGATGGTCTGAAAATCAGGACAGATTATATTTGATTAGAGATTAGAACAGCTTGCTTGTGTGATACTGCTTAAGTAATATGTATTATAAGAAGATCATAGAATGCAATAGTCTAGAAGCTTACATTGGGAATGTGATCTGAAGTGGATGAGGCACGCTCCTATCTGTCTTTACACTGTGCGCATGTGTGTGAAAAGATCCATAATTGAATACAGCTGATATCTCACTATCATGACTCACCCTCTTTTAATAGGGCCAGTTCTTTCTTTCTTTTTTAACCCTAACAACCAAAATACAAGGGCATTAAATGAAGAGGGAGATGCATTTCAAACCCAGTCTTTTACAAGAGAACTCTGATTTGTTGGCACACTACAGCCTTGATCTGCCGGTTAGATTTGATCTGTCAGAATTACCATCTCTTATAAAGTAAAACTAGGAGCCGTGTATTCACTCGAACCATTTCTTATGCTGCAGCTTTAAATTATACATTTATTACTCAGCCCTCTGCTTAAGAAACAAGTGCCGCAGAGAAAACCAGACTGTACTCTTCAATTCTTTATTTATTTTAATTAAGCATATATTATGCATTGGTTTTCCTCTGTCTGCCATTGCATTTAAATGATCTAAAAATCTTCTTTTGCTTTTTTTTCCTTTATACTGTTGGAGCGAATGGAGAAAACGGTAGATACACTTAATGATTTTAAGACTTTCTTATTAACGTGAGCACCTGTGTGGCCGATGCTCGAGTCAGCAAACAAACTTCTGCAACTTTTCCCCCAGTTCTCGCCCACAGAAAACTGCGCATGCTTGTTCATCAGAAGAGCACCCCACCCCCTTAAAGCCCCACACAGACAGAACACATAACACAGGAAAAGAACATGCATGCATTTAGATCACACATGAATTGAACATGAAACACTCTTTAGACTTGCTACACTATCTTCCTCTGGGAGTGTGTTCTGATTTTTTCCTCTATACTTTCGTGTGACAGGTTGTACAAAAAGAAGGGAAGAGAGAAAAAGTATGTCAAATAAACGTGTAAAACAGAATTGAGAAGGAGTTGTTTTTGAAGAAGTGGATCTGTGGAAATAGGCTTAGATCTCAGGGTTGTCAGTCTACGGCAATGAGCCCCCTTTGATGTGGGAAAGGGAAAGAGTCGCTGATCTGTTTGTTCAGATGGAGATATCCCCTCTGTCTGTCTGTCTGACTGAATGTATGTTTTTGTGCAGGAGTGTCACACCTGCTCATTGGAACAGCATGATTCTGGAACTCACATGTTCTGGAACAGCATGTGCTATTCAGTACCATAGCACATTCAAATAAAGACAGACAAATGGATATACAGTACTGTATTATAAGCATTTGCAGGAAAACTCACATACACTCCAGGTTTATGTTATTCAGAATTGAATATTAATTTCAGTTGCAAAATTTGAATTAAATTTGAGGTAGCAAACAGAATGCAGAATGCAATCTGAATTGGAATGTAACTGTACGTTCACACCGCCGCCGACTTGAGCGACAAAGAAGCTCTGGCCGCCCTGCCAAGGACGCTTGTCAAAAAGTATGGGGAAACTTGTTGATGCTTTGGCCGCTCTGACGTAGCAGGGAGAAGAGAAGTGTCACACATTAAATGTAATAAACAGAAAAAACAAGCAATACATTGAAGAAACCTTTTATAATAACAGCATTTTTATAACCGTTTTGGTCACATTTGGTTGGGAAAAAAAAAATTAGCTATTATTATTATTATTTGCAATCTGTGTTACCGTGAGCAAATTAATTGCATTCCCGAGTAAAACGAGCGTTCGTAAATATTTAAAATAAAAGTTGCGCCCATTCTCAAATGTGTATCACTGGATCATTAAGGATAATCGCAAAGTTGTTATGTTTGGTGCTGCTTTATTGTATTTGCGGAGAAGACGTCGGAAGACGTTTTGGTAGGAACGAAAGTTTACATCGTATGTTTCTTCCGGAATCAGCCAGCGCGAAGGACGTATATTCCGATTGGTTGCTGGCGTTTTGCCGCTGCTTGCCGCTGAACCGCGTCATAGCTCTTTACCATAAAGTTGAGCTACTTTCAACTTTCTGATGGACGTTCAAAACGCTCAAAACGCCCAAAACGCGACGCCGATGGATTTGACGCTCATGAAAATTAATGACTTCTGGTAGCTTTGGAAGCTCAAGTCGGCGGCGGTGTGAACGTACAGTAAGTAAAATTGGTCCCCGAGGGCCAGAGTTGAGAGACCCTGGAATTGAAGGTAATTTAAATGTAATTTTAAAAATATTTTTATTTAATATTTTTATTTTATTTTTATATGTTAATTGGGGAGCTGTTGATATTGTTAAATCGACATTTTCTCTTTCTGTTATACGAGTTTGGTTGATGATGTAAATATTTAATGAGAGACTTAAATTTTGCATTGTGACAATGGTAGACCTAATAAGCCATGGTTTCAGCCTATATTATTTATTTATTTATTTGGTTTTATATTATGCATATTATGCTGAGTTTATAGACCTAGGTACTTTAGTAATTATAATACTAGGACAGTCTGGAAATTCTTGCATTTGCTATCATGATGAGAACATAACCCAGCTAGTTATCCCACTTAAAATATACACATACAATTCAGCCTTATAATTCTTTAAGATGCAAGGGTTTCACTTTATTTTGATGGACCCTTTAACACATTCTGACTAAAAGTAACATTGCGCCTTCATGTCTACTAAATCTCATTAGAGTGTCAGTAGAGTTGACATGTAGTTGCAAAGCTACTTATAGTCAGTAGAATGTCTGTTGGAGGAGCATCACAATAAAGAGTTAGCAGATATTAAACAGACAGTCGAATAATATTCTTATGAGAGTTAGTTAACATGTAGTTGCAAAATAGCAAATTAAAGGGTTAACTTTTGCTATTGCTAAACAATAGAATACTATTAATATATCTTATTGAATTATTTGTATTTAGTTAATTCCTTCAAATCATCGTGCTGACCAGATTGGACACCATGGGCGATTCAAATCACTGTTTGAGCCTCAAGTTCAATCACAAAATCATCCATTCATAGAGTTCTGCACTCCCCCAAACACTCGCAATATAATGAAAGAAGATGTTGCATCTCTCACTTGAGGTGCAGATATGGTGTTAAAATACAGTCATTTTCATATTAAATTATTCATAGTGGCAAAAAAAGGCTGTATAATTTTTTTAAAATCTGAAAAATAAGATCTGAAAAAAAAAAAAGTTTCTTGCTAAAATGCCAATACCCAGGTCCAAGTCATGTGTCACACCTGCCAGCCGGAGTGACCTCCTTCGGAACAGTTTATGAAGGGAGGGCATCATGTTCTGCTTCAGAATGTTGCAGTACATGTTGGAATCCATATTTCCCTCAATGAAGCTCAGCTCCCCAGTACCAGCAGCACTCATGCAGCCCCAGACAGTGATGCTACCAACACCATGCTTGGCAAGACAATTTTCTTGGTACTCCTCAACAGGGCATCGCCACACATTCTGGACACCATCTGAGCCAAACAAGTTTATCTTATAGTCTCATCAGACCACAGGAGATGGTTCCAGTAATTCATGCTTTTGGACAGGTTGCTTACAGCAAACTGTTTGCGGGCTTTCTTGTGAGCCAGCTTCAGAAGAGACTTCCTTCTGGGACAACGGACATACAAACCGACTTGTTGCAGTGTGCGGTGTATGGTCTGAGCACTAACAAGCTGACCTTTTACAACCTCTAAAGCAATGCTGGCAGCACTCATGCGTCTGTTTTTTGAAGACAGCTTCTGCACCTGACACACAGCACGAGGACTCAAATTCTTTGATTGAAGAAGCCTGTTCCCAGAGGAACCCGTCTTGGAGAACCCAATGACCCTGGCCACTGTACTGTAACACAGTTCCAGGGTGTTGCCAATCTTCTTATAGCCTAGACCATCTTTGTGGAGAGCAACAATTCTAATTCTCAAATCCTTAGGGAGTTATTTGCCATGAGGTTCCATCCAGTGGTCAGTATGAGATAATTGTACTCAAAGCACAAATTTTAACTGCTCTATTACAAGATAAAACAATTTGTATGGTCCTGTCAAGCAGACAAAAACATGATCATGATGAATAGGACATGTGGCTTTACATGGTTAAACGACATACAGCTATTATCACATAGGGTGTACTCACTTTTGTTGCCAGCTATTTTGACAATAATGGCTGTATGTTGAGTTTTTGTCAGAGGACAGTAAATATATACTGATATACAAGCAGCACATACTCTAAAATATATACAAGTTTCAGTTCTACAGTATTGTCCCTTGAGTAGATATACTAAAATGTTTGCTAAAATGTGAGGGGTGAACTCACTTTTGTGAGATACTGTATATGCTGCTTTATCGTTTCAGTCAACATAAAGAATGTTTCCATTCAGGTTTGGAATACCTGCTGATTTGAGGTTATTCTCTGGTCCTTGTCTCTAGAAGGTCCTTGTTTATAACACTAATACTTCCCTCCTTATAATAGCTAGAGACAGAGCAGGCTCTGTATGTGTAAAGAGAGACTTATCTAATCTAGCACGGCAGATTGTTTCCTGCCAATCTAATCCCATAACTCAATTCAATCCTAACACATAATCTCCTCCCAAGCACACACACACACACACACACACACACACACACACACACACACACACACACACACACACACACACACACACACACACACACACACACACACACACACACACACACACAGGGTTTCCATGTTTTATGGGGATATTCTATAGAAATAATGATTTTTATACAGTAAAAACTTTTTAATCTATCCCCTCTACACTAACCATACCCCTAAACTTACCCACCACAGAAGACATCTCAGGTTACGACTTTAACCTTTGTTCCCTGAGAACAGGGAACATGACACTGCGTCAAGCGCTATGGGGAACGCCTCAGCGTTACTGATGACTGAAACACTGTAGAATCACGACAATCCTATTGGCCGGTGTCAGCCATGACGTCATGCTCTAGCGCGACCAGGAAGTATAAGAGGAGCGCCTAGAGAACATGTCATCCACTTCTTCGTCTGAAGGGACTGTAAAAGCAGACCAGAGGCATGGCGACGAGACGCAGTGTCTCGTTCCCTGTTCTTAGGGAACATAGGTTACAGTCCTAACCTGAGACGTTCCCTTTCGAAGGGAACTTGAACTGCGTCAAACGCTATGGGGAACGAGATACTCACGCTGCCATGCTGAGGGGATGTTTCAGCAACTATGGCTACAAGCAAAAACACATTAACTCAAAGTTAAAGCCCCTTACTGCTTAGACATTAGGCTAACTGTAGCACTACTCCCTACGGCCACTGCCCGAGCTCCATGTTAAGCGAGGGGAACTCTGTGAATTACACAGAGGGCTTGCCAGCTCGAGGGCATGGGAACCACAGCCCGACCTACAGAGGGGGGTCCCTTTAAAGGAGTATAGCCCGGAGCCTATGGGGCCCTAGCCTGCTACTTTCGGGGCAACAGTGTCAACCCCCACACCAGGGAGGCTATCATCCTCAACGCTGAAGCCAACTACCTGTTTGAGTTTACATTACTCAACCACAGTCTCTAGCCAGAGACGATAACTCCTTCACGGTGCTATGGGAAGCGGAGGCCGCAGCAGGATGACTCTGAGATTAGAGGAGGCATGCCACACTTACACCACTGTGGTCTAGAGCTTTTCCTCGTAGGGTGAATAAAGCTATGATGCAGAACTCCGGCAGTAAGGGGCCTTAACAACTCTCTGTTAGTGAGAGGGCCCTTTACTACTACCTACAAAGCTGCTTGCATGGAGGCCTCAGCAGGATTACTCTCAAAGGAGAGGAGGCCTGACACATGCTATAAAACCAATCAACTCAGCAGCTGTACATATCAACGAAGAGGAGGGCTCGACGATCGTCAGAGCTCAGGGAGCGAAGGGCCTTAAGCACCTCTTCAGATAGAGAGGGGACACTTTAAGCGCCACCTGAAATGCTGTATGCACGGAAGCCTCAGCAGGATGACTCTCGAAGGAAAGGAGGCCTGACACATGCTGAAAACAGATAGCACAGCCTAACTGCAAATATGGAGGCCTCAGCAGGATGACTGTCAAAGGAGAGGAGGTCTGACACATATTTAGGAGCTAGCTTATAAATCATAAGAGCTCAGGGAGCGAAGGGCCTAAAGCACCTCCTCATAGAGAGAGGGGCCACTTCTCAAGCTCCAACTGCTGCATGTATGGAGGCCTCAGCAGGCTGACTCTCGAAGGATAGGAGGCCTGACACATGCTAAAAACAGATACACATATTTTTGGAGAGCTAGCTCTGATCACCGGCGCTCAGGGAGCGAAGGGCCTAAAGCACCTCTTCAGATAGAGAGGGGCCACTTCAAGCTCCACCTGAAATGCTGTATGCATGGAAGCCTCAGCAGGATGTCTCTCGAAGGAGAGGAGGCCTGACACACGCTGGAAACAGATAGCACAGCCTAACTGTAAAATATGGAGGCCTCAGCAGGATGACTCTCAAAGGAGAGGAGGTCTTACACTTATTTAGGAGCTAGCTTAACAATCATACGAGCTCATGGAGTGAAGGGCAAAAAAGCACCTCCTCATAGAGATAGCGGCCACTCCTCAAGCTCTACCTGGAATGCCGTTTGCATGGAAGCCTCAGCAGGATGACTCTCGAAGGAGAGGAGGCCTGACACATGCTATAGAACAGCCCTATGGGTATTCTCAGAAATACGGCAGCTGGAGGAGTATTGTGACGACCCTAAACATTAAGGGGAGTAATGGAGTCTGCACTTGTGAAAACCTGTCACCCTACCTACCTACTGGGAGTACAGAGGCCCAAGCTTTGTGAGGGCCTGCTAAAACTCAACCAGAGGTGACATACTCTGCATAGTGATACAGAGGACCAGGGGTAGTACACGCTCACACTGCGCTTCACACTGAAGTGAGAGGAAGCCTAACCATGCTTCTCAGCCCACAGGGAGGAAACCTGCTACCTGTGCTTATCACCACTACAATACAAGCCGACTTCAGATCTGGCTGCCAAAAAACTCAGTGAATAAAGCGACAAAGGCCCTGTAATAGACTCACCACACCGTAAGGGGAACCCATCCTAACCAGGAGGGGACCGGATGCCGAATAACCCATTAAAAAATCTTTTTTTTGGGGGGGGGGGGGGGGGGGGGGTGGGGGGGGGGACAGCCTAACTACGTTCGTCTAACCTGAGGAGGGCACCTAGTGCCAACTACTACAGGGGATGTTCTCAGTAGCTGATCTTGTTTGGTCACACAACAAAAGCCCTAAGGCCGACCGTCAGAATAGATTATCATCATTGGTCAGGCACTATGGGCCAGATGTTATGGACGAGGGGGAAAGAGGAAGAGGAAGGTGTGCACAGGGAAGGAGGCGTCTATCTGCCTCTGCCCGTACCAGGACGCCCACGTCTGGCCTGAGCTACTGAGAACGAGACGGGCCAGGGCCCCCAGGCTGTCTGGGTGTGGGCCTGGAGCTGCACGGTATACAAGATCTATAAGCTACTGAGCGTGCCTTCGCCTCCCTGAACTTCCCAACCACCGCCTCAACGGAGGTGACGAAAAGTTCAGAGGGCGAAACCGGGGTGTCGAGGAGAAACGTTTTTTCTTTCTCCCCGATGCCTTCCAGGTTCACCCACAGATGCCTCTCCATGGCCACCATGGCTGCCAACGATTGCCCGATCGCGGCGGCTGTCTGTGTGGTGGCCCGGAGAGCCAGGTCTGTGGTGCGGCGCAACTCAACCACCGCGTGTGGGATCAGACCCTGCCCCTGGTCCAGGTCCCTCAGCAGGTCAGCCTGGTACGCCTTCAACACAGCCATCGTGTGCAGCGCAGCAACAGCCTGACCCGTCGCCGCATATGCCCTGCCATTCAGACGAGATGTAGTCTGGAGTGGTCTAGATGGCAGGGTTGGAGCGCTTAATGTCAATGTCTCCCCTAGCGAGAGATAGCTCGCAAACATCTCCTCAACGGGAGGCATCGACACATACCCGTGTTCTCGCATTCCCTCCACATTCGAGTAGTGTGAATGCTGGAAACGGTGAATGCGAGCCGAATACAGGTGTCTCTATGCCTTCACAACCTTTGCATGGAGTTCGGGAAGGAAAGGAAGGCTCACCGGGGCTGATGGGGTGTGGCCAGAGAGAAAGCGCTCATCAAGTCTTCCACGAGTGACTTCCGCTCTGACGCGCTGCCATGGTAACTCAAGCCTAGTGGTGGCGCGCTCCATCACCTCCACCAGCTCCGCATACGCGGGGCAAGGGGGCTGGGCAGGTTCAGCCATCCTAACATCTTCACCTGCTTCAGCCCCATCCTGCTCATCCAGGCTCGAAGCCAACAGAGCACTGGCTGTTGGGCCAGAAGATGCTTCAGAAAAATCCTCTCTGCCCAACAGCACATTCTCGTCGCCCTCCGACGATTTTGAGAGATTCACTCCTCTCTCAAAGTCGTTGGCGAGCTCTCTCTGAGATCCCCACGATCTGAGTCTCCTCTCGGCCTCGGCACGAACGGGACCCGAACCGCGGGTCAAAGAAAGCTGTCCTTCTTCCCTCGAAAAGAAGGACAGACGAGAACGGAGCGTTCTCTTTGAAAAACGCTCACAGTTCGCGCACTCTGTTCCCTCGAGAACAGAGCGCGCGTGCTCTTCACCCAAACAAAGCACGCAAAGGTCGTGAGTGTCACCAGGTGTGAGAAAGCTCTCACATGGGTCGGCACACTTCCTAAAGCGATTGTTAGCCATAGTCATTTTTTACTCACAGTACAGTAAAACAGTCCCTGAAGATGAAAAAAGTGGATGACATGTTCTCTAGGCGCTCAGCATGACGTCATGGCTGACCCGGCCAATAGGATTGGCGTGATTCTACAGTGTTTCAGTCATCAGTCACGTTGAGGCGTTCCCCATAGCACTTGATGCAGTTCGAGTTCCCTTCGAAAGGGAACTTTCAGCTTTTTTACAATTTCTAAAAATTTCACTTTTTATTAGATGTAAAAATGTGAATTTCTGATATTACCATCTTTTGAATAACACACTGCAACAAGGTTAGATGTTGTGGGAAAGAGGCAGGAACCGGCGAACAATTAAATAATTTAATAACAAAATAAAACAAATAAAAAAACGTAAGTAAAGACGGCAGTCCCTCACGGTCGACTGCCGCCACACATAATAAAACAAAACATAAAATAAAATCCAGGCCTGGCCTCTCTCGATCTCCACTGGCGTCGATCCTCCTTTTATGCTTCCGCTCCTTCGTGAGAGATACGAGACTGGTATTGCAGGTGGTGCTCATCAGCAATCACTCCACCGGCCTCGTGCCGCTCTCTCATGGCCCTCGGCCTCGTTCTGCTCGCCACAAACCCCCATCGCCCCTCGCAGGCCGGGAGGTACCCACGAGACTACGTCTGCTCCCCCCCCCCCTCCACCCTCCTATGGGGAGACCGATCACGGCGGCTGCAGTACCCGGTGGTATGGACAGATCAGGCGAGAGAAAAGGAGACGGAAGCATGAGGAGCGACAGAGACAAGAGAGGGTAGAGAGGAAAAAATAAATAAAAAACTTGGTCTGGTTACCACAACGCTCTGCCATCTGGTCCTCCACCAGCTGAGTGATCTTCTCCGTAGTGAGAACTCTTCCTTTTATGCTTCTGCTCTTCCGTGAGAGATACGAGACCGGTACGTTGCGCAGGTGGCACTCATCAGTAATCATACCAGCGGCCTCGTGCCGCTCTCTCAGGGCCCTCGTCCTGCTCGCCACACACACACACCGCTGGGTCTGGAGCTCTTCACAGAAAGAACGTCTCTCCCTCTCAAAATAGCTGCATATGCAAATAACTTGTGAATATTTCCTTAGTAATATTCATGTCTTTTAACTCTACTATATATTTAAATACTTGTTTTAATTTCTGTTTTAGTATTCCTGATATAGTATACTCCTGCTTTTGACTGATGTATTCCAGGGGTTCTTCTTTGGTCAGTGGATTGTCCAGACTGTGTATGAGGGCAAAAATATGATGATTTGCAAAAATATGACAAAGATCAAAAACTGTTTAAAAGAAAACTCAAGAATTTGGACCCATTGGCTTTCCGCAGTCTGATTCATCCTGTACACTGTTGCTAGTTTTGTTTTTAAGTTTATTTAGAAGCTAGCAGTCTCTAACAATGTATGCTTCAAAAAAAAAAAAGGTAAATGCTGGATTTGTGAGTGTGTATTTGAGGTGTATAGCATTGTCTTAGCCTACCTGCATCTTACTCTACCGTGAACAAGATTATAATGTTATTCACGCCAGGGAGCCTATTGTCTTCCGAGCATGATTGAACGAGCCAATGCACATTGGCGTGCGAGATTTCCATCTCACACTCCGCCCCGCAGCGCGGGTACAAATACTGAAGTAGATGCACGCACCATTTGCTTTTTCGGTGAGGAGCCGAGCGTAACTCGGAGTCAGCGGTGGTCCAGCGGTAGTGGGAACGGGGGGTTGCATACGCAACCAGAAAGATCCCTTTCAGTCGATAACGGGCTCACGGTGAAACTGACTTCATGAGAAGGGAGCCCACGGGAAGCAGCGGTTCAATAGGTGTCGTCCAGCCCCCACCTCTACAATCTGTTTAGCAAAGCATATCGTCAAGCATATCGTCATATCGACCCAGGCGGAGCACTTTACACTCATCATAGATGAGCTCAACACCTAAGTGGACGTGTTGCATCTCGGAATTTTCCACCGAAATGAAAGTAGGCACTAAGTGGCCAACTTTGCTTGGAAACAGCCTTCCCTCTCAGCTGAATTCCTAACAGATAAGAGCTGGTCTGTGGTCTATCACTTGCGTTCTGTACACGTCTAACTGCTATAAGCGAACGGACAGAGAAGCCAGGGCTGGATCTGCCTCCTCCGGGGCAGCACTTGCAGGCTCACCACCTGCTCCTATTACGGGAGAGGTAGGAACATTGGGCACAATCCGAGCCGGGGTCTCAGCTTGTGAGAGTTAGCCGGCCCGAACTCCAGGCACAATACGTTGGCTGAAAGCGAGCAAGTCCCTACCCTCTAGTAGAGACCATGTGAGCAGGAGAACTGATATAACAGAATTTTAACTCACTGCCTGCAGTGGCTCAGGGGCGGTCTCTGCAGTGCAGTTGCACCAGAGATAAGGCCCAAGAGGATAAAGAGGGACGCAAGGATTTACAATACCTTGCTCCTCAGGAACCTGACGATCAGGACGTGCTTCTCCATGCTTCTGCATCACGATGAGCGTCGTTTAAACACCGAGGCAACATCATTTTGAGGGTGAAGGAAAACAGCCTACTCCAACCCATCTTGCAGGAAAGAGAGCACTGAAATGATCGAAAGCTTTCAGGATCTCCCCTGGAGAGAAGACGCACTCAATGACTAGGTTCCACTTCTAAAGGCGTAAGCACGCTACCCATTTATAGGGGGTGCTCGCAGAAGTGATGATAACTACCAATGTACCTGTGATAGCCATCTGAACCTCCGCGTTCAGTGTAGGACTGTTTTTCAGACTCTAGGGTAGAACGCGGGTGCCATCGTGCCCGTCCCTGAAAATGTGTTCAGGGGAAGTCAGGAAGGCTGTCGATGGGAACTAGGTCGAGTTGGGCCAATAAGGGGCAACTATGAAGACCTGTTCCCTCCTGACTTGGCACCGTAAGTGCAAGCGACTTTTTAGGGCGCAAAAAGACAGGAGCACTGCTCAACACTACATGTGAAGATCACTGAGCTTCAGGAGCATTTCTGCTCAGCACTAGAGAGAGACAAGTTCACTAAGCTTTCAGGAGCATTTCTGCTCAACACTTAATGTGATGATTATCACTGACTTGAGCGGGATAGTCTAGCCTGAGGCGGGGTAGCAAAGTAGAGAAAGTGGTATTGAAATCGGCGACGAGCAGGCGGAGGAACTGCCACTGGCGGAGTGGTGGAGGCAGCAGCGGGCCGCTGGGGCAGGATGTGCGGATTACCTCCGTCTGCGCTTGGGCCGCAGAGAACTGTTGGAAGCCGCTCTCCACCGTGTCGCCAACCGGCCCAACCTGGGAAATTTGGGAGACCAGGAACCGAACCTTCTCCGCAACCTGGCCTGACAGACCTGTAGCAGCGCCATGGCACGCAAAAGAAAGCGGCTTGCTCAGAGGCTTTGTAAACTCTGTCCGACCCAGGAAATTCGGGGTCCTCCACCGTAGGGGGGAGGAGGAGGAGGAGGAGAAACGCAGAGGAGAAACGGTTTCTCGAAACCGTCCCTCCCCGGAGGAGACCACCCTCAGAAGCCTGATAGCCTCGGCGTCATGACTTCTTCTTTGTAGAAGCCTTTTTGGAGACAATGAAAGTCCTCAGATCTTGCCTGCCTCTAACCGGCTTCAACTGCGACCGCCACCCAGGCACCCCTGATTGTGGAGGAGTTTGAGTGGTAACGCTTTGTTTCTGCTGCACTCTGTGCTGCGAGGAGCTTATAGACGGCCGAGACTGCCCCCGGCCAGCAGTCTCAGGGACATTAGATCGTCTTGGAAGAAACTTTTGGAACGCCGCTGATTGTTTTTTCGTCTCCTGAAATCTATCGATGACAGTGTTTATAGCGTTGCCGAATAGACTCGAGGGCGAAAGCGGAGCGTCCAAAAGAACAGATCTGTCTCTATCCTTAATATCGGATCAATTCAGCCATAAGTGTCGCTCCGTGGCCCGAAGAGACAGATCTGTTGCGCGATGCAATTCTCGAATTGCGTCAGCGCTGACTTCCTCACAATCATCCATGTCCCTTAGCAGGTCAGCCTGGTATGCTTGCAAAACAGACATAATATGCAAGCACGCCACAGCCTGACCTGCTGCCGAATATGCTTTAGCCACCAGGGCTGAAGTGGCTTTTAATGATGACGCTGACTTGGGAGAGAGATAGCTCGCAAGCGTCTCTTCAGCCCGAGGCATTGTCAAATAATCGAAATCTCCAACACCCATGACGTTACTATAATTAGATGTCTGGGAATTAAAAACTGGAAATGAAACAGGTTTATTCCACGATTATGACACCAGAGTGTGGAGATTGGGAAAAAACGGCAAACCCCGGCATGGAGGCTGTGATCTAGATCAGTGGTTCTCAAAGTGTGGTAAGCGTACGTAGGCTCCCTCTAGTGGTACGCAGAGGAATCACTGAATTTAGCACGTACGATCAAACTAGTGTGATCAGCCTTGGCTGTCTGGTCCCTGGAGCGTACGATCACAGCGATGTGAGTGGAACGGTCAGTGCATCACATAATCAACTGCTAAATTCAAATGTGCTTTCTCGCGTTGGCTGGCGCTGAGCCAGAGACACGCGCTCAGTGCTTTCAGATATCACAACTATTCAGTGTTTTCAACCACATAATGTTTATTTAAGGTTTCAGAAATTTAAATACACAAAAACTATAAAAACAATACATTTAGAATTTGTAAAATACACACAGAAGTCTATGGAAGCGGCAATAATAATAATTTCCATTATAATTAGACGACATGTTTTATTCATATCAGATATACACATTGTGTAAGTACCTTTCAAGTTTACTCTATTCTTCTACCAGTTCACCGCCCACTTACTTTCATATATTTAGGTAGAAGTGGATGAATTCACTTGTTGTAAATCCAACATATCCGATTCTCTGAATAGTGGCACAAACTAACATGATGGCGCCCATATGGTTCTACCAGAAAGACTCGGGAGAATAAATACTGTAACAATAAATACATTTATTGATAGCCCAGCAAGCAATAAAGTTCTTTGGCGTAGGCCCCGTCCATAGCTCGCAATCCGAGGGTCCGGACTCTGCATTTCCTGCCTGAAGACGAAGGCAGGGGCACAGCTGACCCCCTGGGAGGTATAGGAAGGGACCATCCTGGTGGTGGTGGGGAGGATGGAGGGGAAGGAACGATCTTGGAGGTGGTGGGGAGGATGGAGGTAAATGAAAGCGTCAGCATCTGCGAACTCAAACATGTGTAAGAACCGGTCTTTTATACCGCAAGTATTAGACACGATTGGATAGATAAGAAGGTAATAAGTGACGTAGCAATTGAGTCTTCCTGGCAGAACTTAACGCTAAAGCTTCCATTTCAACTAACTCGAACAAATTATAAAGGTGTTTAAACAACAAAACACTTCCACTTGCATATATTTGACAATAGGAATTCAGAATAGCATATTGTGATAAAGTTCATTATTTTCCATAATGTAATGATAAAAAATAAACTTTCATATATTCTAGATTCATTGCACACCAACTGAAATATTTCAGGTCTTTTATTGTTTTAATACTGATGATTTTGGCATACAGCTCATGAAAAGCCAAAATTCTTATCTCAAAAAATTAGCATATTTCATCCGACCAATAAAAGAAGTGTTTTTAATAAATAAATAAAAAGTCAACCTTCAAATAATTATGTTCAGTTATGCACTCAATACTTGGTTGGGAATCCTTTTGCAGAAATGACTGCTTCAATGCGGCGTGGCATGGAGACAATCATGGAGGCACTGCCGAGGTGTTATGGAGGCCCAGGATGCTTCGATAGCGGCCTTAAGCTCATCCAGAGTGTTGGGTCTTGCATCTCTCAACTTTCTCTTCACAATATCCCACAGATTCTCTATGGGGTTCAGGTCAGGAGAGTTGGCAGGCCAATTGAGCACAGTAATACCATGGTCAGTAAACCATTTACCAGTGGTTTTGGCACTGTGAGCAGGTGCCAGGTCGTGCTGAAAAATGAAATCAGATGGAAGCATGAAGTGCTCCAAAATCTCCTGATAGCTAACTGCATTGACCCTGCCCTTGATAAAACACAGTGGACCAACACCAGCAGCTGACATGGCACCCCAGACCATCACTGACTGTGGGTACTTGACACTGGACTTCAGGCATTTTGGCATTTCCTTCTCCCCAGTCTTCCTCCAGACTCTGGCACCTTGATTTCCGAATGACATGCAAAATTTGCTTTCATCCGAAAAAAGTACTTTGGACCACTGAGCAACAGTCCAGTGCTGCTTCTCTGTAGCCCAGGTCAGGCGCTTCTGCCGCTGTTTCTGGTTCAAAAGTGGCTTGACCTGGGGAATGCGACACCTGTAGCCCATTTCCTGCACACGCCTGTGCACGGTGGCTCTGGATGTTTCTACTCCAGACTCAATCCACTGCTTCCGCAGGTCCCCCAAGGTCTGGAATCGGTCCTTCTCCACAATCTTCCTCAGGGTCCGGTCACCTCTTCTCGTTGTGCAGCGTTTTTTGCCACACTTTTTCCTTCCCACAGACTTCCCACTGAGGTGCCTTGATAAAGCACTCTGGGAACAGCCTATTTGTTCAGAAATTTCTTTCTGTGTCTTACCCTCTTGCTTGTGGGTGTCAATGATGGCCTTTTGGACAGCAGTCAGGTCGGCAGTCTTACCCATGATTGCAGTTTTGAGTAACAGGCTGGGAGTTTTTAAAAGCCTCAGGAATCTTTTGCAGGTGTTTAGAGTTAATTAGTTGATTCAGATGATTAGGTTAATAGCTCGTTTAGAGAAACTTTTCATGATATGCTAATTTTTTGAGATAGGAATTTTGGGTTTTCATGAGCTGTATGCCAAAATCATCAGTATTAAAACAAAAAAAGGCCTGAAAATGATTTCCATTACACGAGAGTAGATGTTAAAAACTTGTTGGTGTGCAATGAATCTAAAATATATGAAAGTTTAATTTGTTTCATTACATTATGGAAAATAATGAACTTTATCACAATATGCTAATTTTTTGAGAAGGACCTGTATCTGATATTTCATGCCATAGCTAACACATTTCTGAATATTTTAAATAAAAAGGAAATAGAAGCAGATCATAGTCACTCAGCGCTGCCGTGTCAAGTGACAAACAATGCGCGTCACCATGCAAACAATAAAGGGATAAGTTAAGTAAGGGTCGCCTTGAAAAACTCACGGGGGTCAGCCAGAATATTTTAAATGTACGTGTAAAAAGGATAAAGGTGGGGTATGTGATTTGGAAAATGACTGGCAGATTTTGAAAATACACAATTCAAATGGTCCTACCTTCTTTCCTCCAACGCTGGCTCTGACTCCACACATTCAAAGAACATGGACGCGCAATCATGCACGAGCGAAAACTCAGATGCGCGAGCGATTGTAATGATGATTTACTACTAATCATGGAACCGACTTTACTGACGAGATGTGCATGCGTCACAAGCTTTGAGTATGCACTCAAAGGGGGTCACGCGCGCTGGGGGAGGGGGGTATGGTACAACTGTTTGATTGACGAACTTACTGTCCAATGAGTTTTTCAAGTCCTGCCCGTTCCACAGATGATTCATTTGCTTAATTTTCATTTCAGTGCTTCTAACTCAGTGGCTGTAACTTGGTTAGGAATAGGATTTCAAGTCATTTTGAAAAAATGTACTGTACTTTTTTTACTTAATATTTTAAGTCCAGAACAGTTTTTATTTCACTTTTAGGTGCAATACATTTGAATTTAACAATTATTTCAATATTTAATATTTGTACCTGTATGTCAGCAGCACAGTGTTGCTGATAATAATAAATATTCTTATTAGAAATAAGACTGCCTTGTTTTTGAGATGTGCATAACTGCAGCTGAATAGTTAGGCCTACTACGCTTCTGTATTTTCTTATTGGTCATTATGGTGGTACTTGGAGAGTCAAATATTTTCTGAGGTGGTACTTGGTGTAAAAAGTTTGAAAACCACTGATCTAGATGGTAAAAATCTTTCATCTAGTAAACTCTTTTTAGCGGGACCCACACCTTGGGGAGCGCGCACCGAACCGCGGGAGCGGAGCGTCCTCACGGGCAGCTTCTCGCAATGCTCATAGTCAGCTCCCTCGAGAACTGACTGGGCACGCTCTACTCCCAAACAAGCAACACAAAGCTGATGTGTGTCCCCACCCGTGATAAAACGAGGGCAGGGAACAACACAGCGCTTAAAATCTTGCTTGTTCGCCATACATATATATATATATGATATATATATATATCTTTCTGTGAAATATTGTGGTTGCAATGACAGACAACAATAAATAGACAGAGACAGTATACAGAGAGCGCTTGCTGAAACCACAGAAGCGAACACGGTCTGTTTTCAGGTGTGCTTTATAGTTTCCTGGTCGGTGACGTCACCCGCCTAATACGTCTCGTCTTTCCATTGGACTGATTATACACGCAGGACGTTTCCACCTCGTCTCGACGCAGCTCGAGTTCCCTTGAAAGGGAACTAACATTTTCTATTGTATTCTATTCTATAGAATCGAATAGAAGAGAAAGTGTTAGTATTAATTGATCAAGTGTTGATTTTATGCCAGTATATAACCGGGAAACACTCAGCATGAAACTTTGCGCATTAAGTTCATATTCTGAGTCCATCTGCTTGGCTGTATCCTATATAGTCCAGCCTACATCCCCAATAAGGTGCAAGTTTGGTCTTTTAAATCACTGTATTAGTCCATTAAGCTACGTTAAGCGTTTTGTCCCGAGGTATTGAGGGAAACCGATTATAATCCCATTCACGGTAGAGAAGATGCTAACGTCTCTGGTTACGTATGTAACCTTAGTTCCCTGAAGGGAAAGAGACGCTGCGTGAAAACGCTGTGTGAACGCCCCTGCGTGAACGCCCCTGCGTGAGTGCGTCATGAAGCACGTATGAAATCAGTCCAATGGTGAGACGGAACGTCATAGGCGGGTGACGTCATCGACCAGGAAACTATATAAGCACCCCAAAACACAAGCGCATCAGCTTCTGATAAGACTGAAGCAAGTGCTCACAGGCATGCTGGGAGTATGGCACAGACACGCAGCGTCTCGTTCTCTTCAGGGAACTAAGGTTACATACGTAACCAGAGACGTTCCCTTTCAGGAACTCGAGCTGCGTGAAAACGCTGTGGGAACGCTAATACCAACGTCGCCATACGAGCAAGTGTCCGTCGTGTGTAGTCAAGGCGCACATTCGGACGAAAGCACCTGCGCCCCTGTAGGGGAGCTGAAGTCAAGATGGCAAAACTTTACGAATGTGTGCGTCGAGGACCAGCCTGCCGCATCGCAAACATCCTGAATTGATACCCCTGACAAAATAGCCTTAGAGGCATCCATACTCCTGGTTGAATGAGCCCAGACAGCCAAAGGAGAAGGTTGCCTGGCAGACTCATAGGCAAGTGAGATGGCCTCGACCACCCACTTGCTCAACCTCTGCTTAGATGCAGGACAGCCCTTCCTAGGGGGTCCAAAACAAACAAACAATTGTTCACATTTTATCCACAGGGCAGCTCTGTGGACGTAAGCATCTAGAGCCCTAACTGGGCAGAGCAGATTTAGTTTCTCTTGGTCCGACGTCAAAAAGGGAGGAGGACAGAAAGCCTGCAGTACAATAGGCCTGACAACATTAGTTGGAACCTTGGGAACATGCCCCGGTCTAGGGAGGAGGAAAGCCTTAACCATGCCAGGTGAAAATTCCAAGCACGAGGGAGAGCCCGATAGATCTTGAATATCTCCTATTCTCTTTAATGAAGATATAGCAAGAAGAAAGATAGTTTTTAGAGTAATGAATTTCTCAGAAACTTCTTCAATGGGCTCGAACGGTGCTAGAGAGTGACCTTCTAGAACAACCGCAAGGTCCCAAGTTGGCACCCTCGTGTGAACTGCTGGCCTCAGCCTCAGAGTGCCATGAAGGAAACGAGTTATAAGTGGGTGTCTCCCTAGAGATGCTCCACTTAAAGGGACGTGGTAAGCAGATAAGGCCGCCACGTACACCTTCGTGGAGTGGGATAACCCTGTGGAGAAACGCTCCTGAAGGAATTCCAGCACTGCACCCACCGAGCAGTTAACTAGGTCCAACTGGTGTTCCCCACACCAAGAGGTGAACATCTTCCACCTCAAGGCATATAATTTCCTGGTGGCCAGAGCTCTGGAGTGGAGGATGGTCTCCACGACCTCAGTCGAGAGAGCAGATTCTATGAGCTGGGCCCCCTCAGAGGCCAAGCCCACAACCTCCATAGTTCTGGGCGGGGGTGAAGGATCAAACCACTCGCCTGAGAGAGAAGGTCCCTCCTGATCGGAATCTCCAGAGGAGAGCCGTCGAGGAGAGAAATTAGGTCCGCAAACCAAACTTGGGCCAGCCAGTACAGGTCTACCAACAGTAGACTGACCCCGTCCCGGCGAACCCTTTCCAGAACTCCTGGGAGCAGAGCAATCGGGGGAAATGCGTACAGGCGTGACCTCGGCCACTCCTGTACCATCGCGTCCAACCCCAGAGGGGCTGGATGACTTAGGAAAAACCACAGTGGGCAGTGTGATGTTTCCCTGGATTCAAATAGGTCTACCTCGGCACGACCGAAATGTATCCACAGGAGCTCCACCTCCGCGGGATGGAGTCTCTACTCCCAGGGCCTCGGCCCCTGCCTCGACTGAATGTCTGCCCCCTGATTTAAATACCCCGGGATGTAAATCGCCCTTAATGAAAGAAGCTTCCCCTGGGACCATAGAAGGATCTGGTGAGCCAGCTTGTATAACGGGCGCGAACGCAGACCACCCTGATGGTTTATGTGAGAGACCACCGATGTGTTGTCTGACCGAACAAGAACATGTCTGGGAGGAAGTGTTTCAGAGCCTGAAACACTGCCAGCATTTCTAGACAATTTATATGCCATTGAAGATGATGGTCCTGCCACAGACCCTGAGCTGGGCGACCACTCATGATCGCCCCCCAGCTTGTGAGAGAGGCAACCGTCGTAAGTGTTACACAACGACACAGAGCCCCCAACACAGGCCCTTGGGACAGGAACCAAGGTTTTTTCCACATAGCCAGGGCGCGAAGACACCGTCGCGTGACCCTGATCATGCAGAGCGGTTTCCCCTCGGGGAGAACCCCTTGGCCCTGAGCCACCACTGCAGCGGGCTCATGTAAAGCAGGCCGCAAGGTATAACGTTGGACGCTGCTGCCATCAGACCCAGAATTCTCTGATATTCTTTTACAGTAAGTGACCGGCCTAGCTTTGCCTGTTTGACGGCCAAGAGAATCGAAGCTATACGAGCAGGAGACAGACGTGCCTCCATCATGTCGAATCCCAAAACTCACCCAGAAAAGTGGTCCTCTGTACTGGAGAAAGCACACTCTTCTTGGCGTTGAGCCTCAACCCCAACTTCTTTATATGGGCGAGCACGACATCTCGA
Source organism: Siphateles boraxobius (assembly GCF_051911475.1). Taxonomy (NCBI): domain Eukaryota; kingdom Metazoa; phylum Chordata; class Actinopteri; order Cypriniformes; family Leuciscidae; genus Siphateles; species Siphateles boraxobius. The sequence goes on along the minus strand of NW_027508908.1, from coordinate 22,077,024 downwards.
TGCCGAATGGCCTGATGCTCCGATTGAGCTAGAATCAACCAATCGTCGATATAATTTAAAATGCGGATGCCCTGGAGTCGTAGCGGAGCCAGAGCTGCATCCATGCATTTCGTGAACGTTTCGGGGAGACAGTGCTAGGCCGAACGGAAGAACCCGATATTGGTACGCTTCGAAAGCGAACCTCAGGAAATTCCTGTGTTGTGGAAGGATGGAAATATGAAAGTATGCGCGCTTTAGATTTATCGTGACAAACCAGTCCTCGGAGCCTATTTGTGACATGATTTGCTTGAGAGTGAGCATTTTGAATTTGAGCTTCCCTACTGAGCGATTTAACGGGCGCAGATCTAAAATTGGACATAACCCCCCATCCTTCTTTGGAACAATGAAATATTGGCTGTAATGACCTGACTCGCTGCTGGGAGGAAGAACTCGTTCTATAGCCTCCTACAACAGAAGAGTTTTCACCTCTTGTTCCATAACCAGAGCCTGCTCGTGGCCCACCACTGTGGGCAGAACCCCTCTGAAGCGAGGTGGGTGTGATCTTAACTGAATCATGTACCCTTTCTCGATAGTCTGCAGGACCTATTGTGATACATTTGGAAGGCTTTTCCACTCTGCCAAAAATTCTACTAAGGGTACCAGTCTCTTGAGACTGGCCTCTGGAATATTTTGGGTGGCAGACACAGTGCCCTGTAACGGCGCACCGGCAGGGAACAACTGGTCTGACCGCTCTAGACCACTCCTCAGAGTGGGCGAGCTTCCCTCAGGAAAGCGCTCGCTGGGACCGTCTACGCCCCGGCACGCAGGCGGGGTTGGCAGAACGGGCCCCTGAGGGCACCGAGGGAGAACGGCCGCCGTGTAATGCGGCGAACACCTTCCCCTCTCGGTGGGGACCACCCTCAGCATCCTGACGCTTTTGGCGACAGGACTTCTTCTTTGACGAGGCCTTCTTGGCAACAATAACTGTCCTCAGATCAGCCCTGCCCCTAGACGAGCCTGTCTGAGAGCGCCGCGTCTCGTCCCAGTTTTGCTGAGGAGAAGCACGAGACGCAACACTCTGTTTATGTTGCGCCCTGTGCGAGGAGCTACTCGACGGCCGGGGCTGCTCCCGCCCAGCAGCCCCGGAGACATGAACACAGAGGGGAGAAATTTCTGGAGCGCCGCCGCCTGCTTTTTCTCTTCCTGAAACCTCTCGATGACCGAATTTACTGAGTCACCGAAGAGGCCAGCAGATGAAAGCGGGGCGTCCAGGAGAAAAGACTTTTCTTTTTCTTTCATCTTGGATAGGTTCAAACATAAATGTCTCTCTGTTGCCACCAGGGCTGCCATAGAACGGCCCGTTGATTTGGCCGTCTCTTTGGTGGCACGGAGAGATAGATGTGCTGCCTGACGTAATTCTCGAATTACATCAGTGCTAATTTCATCCCCCTCACTCACATCTTTTAAGGTCAGCTTGATAAGCTTGTAATATTGACATAGTGTGTAAACATGCTGCCGCTTGACCTGCCGCCGAGTAAGCTTTGCCCACCAAAGCCGAGGTGTTTCTTAATGGCTTGGTGGGCAATGCCGGTGTCTTAAAAGACGATGCCGTATTGGAGATAGATGACTCACTATCGTTTCTTCAGGCTTAGGCATCGCCCCATAACCCTACTCTTTAGCCCCAGAAATATTTGCATAAACAGATGTTTGCTGACTAAATATTCTGGATTACACTGGTCTGTTCCATGACCTTGACACCTCGTTGTGGAGGTCAGGAAAAAACGGAAGACACCGGCGTCGAGGTGCAGCACGAGAGGGCAGAAATCCTTCATCTAGTTTACTCATTTGTAGCGACTGACCGAATCCTGTTTTCCTTTCACTACTGAACAAATATGAACACATATATGTTTAATCCACAAAACCTTGAATCATGTGAAATGGTGCCCCAATGTCTGCCAGCAGGTCATTGATTAACTCCATTTATGACGCATTGCGCAATCAAGAAACAGGTCCCCGTTGTTCTCGAAACCCTCACGTGGTACACACCACGGATGGACAGATGCTGAAAATAAGGATATCCACACATACCCACACACAAACGTCCTTTGTGTGCAACTTAGGATAGGAATGTCCTTAATGTATATAACACAGAATTGTATCTAACCTTCCTGTATGCATGCATATCTAATTAGTTTTGTCTTATTCTATAGATGTAATTGGAGACTGGTCTGTAACTTCAAATCTTAAGTGTATTTCTAAAGAAAGATTACCTAACAGGATCATCTTCTGTAACTCTCCCTCTTGCTAGGTCATAAAACTTTATGACCCCCAAAAGGAATTCCAAGGGAATCACAGCTCCCACTTGAATTCTGATGAAGAAAGACTAATAGACTCTGCAATCTTATATTTTCTATAAGTATAACCACTTAAGAAATGTATAAACATGAATTTGATCTTTCCTAGGTCATGGTAGCCGGTATAATGGCTTTATAGTCGTGTGAGTGAACATTAAATGTGTGTAATTCTGCATATGAATGTAACTTTATGTTTCTTCTACTCTTTCCGGCCATTCTTGGTACCTGTTTGACCGTCTTGTTTTGACTAAACCAGTCATGCATAGGATATTACAGTAAAATGTATTGTTCTGTGTGTACAATCTTTCTGGCTAGAAATGACAAAATTTTATAGCATCATCAATTATCCTGACAAGACAAAGCAGGACTTTTCCCGCTCGAGATGCTCTAAGATGATTGGTTCACATACGCGAAGCAGGCGTGAACCCCTCCTCTCTATAAGAGACTGACACAGGAGTTTCTCAAGAAAGCACTTTCCCTGTGAGAGGTTTCCGGTCCCATGGCTCCTTAGGGAGCTTTACACCGCGTTTCTTTTCTTTTTCTTTCTTTACTAAGTTTTATTTTCATTTTTCGCCTCTCCCTCCCGAGGGAGATGAACTCTGAACTATTTCCTTGGTAACTTCGCGTTCGGTGAACCTTTAAAACTTGCCGCGAGTCTGCTCGCCCCGGAAGACACGAGAGAACAAGCCTATAGCGCCGAAGGACAAACACGCATACGACTCTGCGTTCCTCAGCAACACAAAGAGAACCATACGCATTCGCAAGTATAGGTTATTGATTAGATTTGATTGATGTGATTTCTTGTTGCCTCTCTAAGGGTTATTGTCTGTGATTTTTGCCATGCTGCGATCACCCCGATGATCTCTCTCATCCTGACCGTTAGTTTCACTTTCTCATCCTCTATCTCTCTCTCTCTCTCTCTCTCTCTCTCTCTATATATATATATATATATATATATATATTTCACACTCTCTCTCTCTCTCACTCAATCTCTCTCTGTCTCACTCCCGTTGTTATTCGTTTGTCTCGTTAGTTTTACTGTTTATTGTACATACATGTATCCCGGGTTTAAATGTAGAATTCTGTATCCGTAGTTTCATTTTATTAAAACCATTATATTCTTGATTGCTAATTGTCTAAAGTGCTCATTTTTACAAAGTCAATGAAGTGTTCGACCCTTTAGCTACAAAGCTTTACAATTCGTTACTATTTCAGTATCCTAAATTTTATAATAACAAGAAGGTGATTTTTCATGGCCAGAAAATAGCTTTTTTGGAATTATAAGAAAGAGATACTTTTTGTTGAAAATTGATAAGTTAATCTTACGGCCGTTTGCTGGACAAACAGATTGTTCGATAACTAAATTAATTCCATTTAAGGTTATCTCATATAATCGATCTGTAATAAGACTATTGATATATTAATGACGAACCATAACCCATTATGGTGATCATTCATATATACAATCGATCTATTTTCAGCTTCGATAATTTAACTGTAATATGCAATATATTAATCATTCATGATTAATAATTAAAATTCCCTATATATAATTTGAGCTAATTTAATGTAAGACTCATTGTCGCTAGAGTTTGGTGGAGATCGCGAGGTATTTCAAACTTTGTTTTATGAGCAAATTCAGTTTCAATCTATGAGTATATTGTGTATTAATTTTTTTATTTAATTATGCGCGCTCCAGTGAAAGTCGCGCAACGCGAACCCACTGAAGAACTGATCGGCACGAAGCCGATCTCAGTTAAGCAAATCGACTCTGTGAAATATGTCTAACATGTGAACACTGTTAATTGCTAAATTAAACTGCATTTCATAATATTATACCTGTCCCTGTAAAGACGAAGCAAACTCTTTGCAGCTGGTACATGTTAATATTATTTAAACGCCTGATTAAGACGAGAATCTCTTTATCAGAGCAAGACGTAAATCTGATCGAGAGCGAGTTTCCTCTCTTCAGTGGTAAAAGGCCTTACATAATGTCGTTATTGAATTCGTGGTTAACCCAGTGATATTCAACAAAAACGGTAAACTCCTGGTCAAAATTGGTTTAGCTACCCAATTAAAGATCTGATACATTTAAATGTAAATCTAATACATAAAAATGTTTATGTGAGTAACAACAGACGGAAATTCCTGTTGTTTCACATCTGCGTGTTTTCACAGCGAAAAAATCCTGTTTCACGCTCTTGTGCAGTACTGCACCGAAAGATCCACAGAGATCTGCTTGTTTATTTGTGATTTATTGCAGGAAATCAGCGCACGACGCGAGCTGAAAGCTCTTAGTTTGAATCACATTATAGTCGGTTGTAATTCCGCTTGCTAAACACCAGAGGGCGCCCTTTAAGTGTTTAGGAGTCTCGAATTACGCCCCACCTTCTGACTTCAGCCTGCATGAGTGCAATTGCGCCATCTTGTGGCCGTTTCAGATAATGCTCTCTTTACTGCTGAATTCATTTCCCTGTGAATTAAGGGAATTCATTTCCCTGTCTAAATTCTCAATAAATATTTGCATTTAGACCTTTGCTCGTGCGAATATTATTTTGTGTTAGACAAATTTTTCTGCTTTTGACTGGTACATTTACTTTGAGTTTGGTTCAAGACAAGATTTGAATTAAAACTTAAACTAAATCCCAGCACAGTCAGAGAGAGCCCAAGTCGGCTCACTTAACTCTCCTTGGCTCTCTGTCCAATTCTGTTTGAATTGCCTATTTCTACTTTTCCCTTTTGACTATTTTTTAGTTATTGACGATACTTTACTGTTGTCGTTAATTATTATAAAATTTTATCCTGATTTCTCAATCTCCTTTCACGCTTATTTTAATTTGTTTTTAAACCAGTTTAAATTTACATCGTGTTTGCCTGTCAGTCACTAATATCCCTGTGGAGGAAACAGCGCCACCCTGTGGCCTTCCTCACTAAGTCGGTATCACGTTTTTCCTCCTTTCACTGTGTTTTGAATTGTGCATCTATCTCATCTTCCCCTTTTTGATTATTTTATAGTTATTAATGATACTTTACGGTGTTATTAGCTAGTATAGGATATCATTCTGATTTCCCTTTTAATTCTTTCCTGCTTGTTTTAAGTTTTAAATTTAAACAAGTTTTGAATTTTGAATTTGAATCAAGTGTTCTGTTTACCCAGACAAAGCACGGAGAAGGAGTACGCCCCCCTTGTGGTGAAAACCCACTACTGCGGCCTGTTTCTTCTACCGTGTTTCAATCCTGTCTCTTCATATTTTGATTTTTATTATTTTTCCTCTCTTTTGGGTTAGGTTATTTTGATAATTACCAACATTATCATAATTCCCTCTTTTTATTATTATTTAGTAAAACCTTCGACTCTTATTGCTACATAAATAATTACTCAATTTGGTTTAAACGAACAAGCCTTAAATCCCTTTAAGCTTCCCTTGTTCATCCTTTTGTGTATCTATTGTAGTACTCCCTTGGTGATTTGAAGTCATCTCTGGTGGTGTTCCGGCCAGCAAGGTTGTCCGACCAGCGTTACCAACACTGGCTGTGCGTGAATCTCGGTTTCTTTTATCTCTGTCCGTCGTTGTGGCCCGCAGTGCTGACATCAGCAATTTGGCACTCCAAAGGTAGTCAACCAGTCCAGCCGACACAAAAAGGCAATTTCTGGGACCAGTACCTAAACCGGGGCCTAAAAAGAGGCCACTCCTCCGGGAGGGTTCTGGGGAACAGCCCAATTTTGTAGTGTTGTCTGGCGGTTGATATCTTGGCGTTGCCGAGTTGTGTTTAAAGTCACAAAGGCTGTTTGGGAGGGCGCAACGCGACACAGAGTAACGGAGGGCCGAGGACACCGCGGTTGAGTGTTTGGGAAGCGCCAGGGAGGTTGACCATGCCACTGGTTCTCACCGGAGTGGACTCAATTCACCGCAGGTAAACTAAATTTAATAAAATCCATTCCACCTACTATGAGCCACAAAATACTAGATATCTCCCGGATATTTTAAGTGTTTGGCCCATCTCTTCTCCAAGCCACACCTTCTTAGGTTACTATCCTGACAACCCCACTCACCCCTAGGCCCTATCTTAAACCCTATCAGCGATAGTAGGCTTAGGCCTCCTTATTCTCCCTAACACTTCCAGTGTTCGTATTTATTCCAGTTAATTTCAGACCTATTCATTTTCATTGTTTCCTTTCACTCTGATCTCTTCTATCTTTGTGTTCTGTTGTGATTTGTTTCTTTCATTTCACTTAGAGACAGTAACCTGTGAGAGCCACCAAGGAAGCTAAATAATAGAATAGAGTGACAATTACGCAGCCGGTGTCATCACGTGACCCGCTAGGCTACTGCCTGTCAAATCTCTAGTTCGGGTCTTTCGTCGTCCCAAATCAATTGGCTCCGATAACTGTTTACATCAGTTAGCCCCAAAATTCTCATGAACGGCATAGCCCGTATGAGTATAGCTTGTTAAGCTTAGAACGGACTTGCATTGGTCTCTTTATTTCTGTATGTTGTGTTCCTCTCGCCCACAGTGAGCCAGTATGTTCCTGTCCTACAGTCATGGTCGAGAGCCATGACGACCCCCTTCCTGCCCAAGGACGCCAGTGACCTGCAGCATCTGAGCCAAACGCAGCTGGACACCGAGGTGGGCAAGCTGATAGCCCTGGATCCAACCCTGAGCTACAACTACAAAAACTGGGCCAGAATCGTCGGAGGCATCGCACACAACCTTGTCCCCCAGGCAAGGCTCAGCGAACGGAGTAACATCGACCTGGAGCAACAAGCAGCAGCGCTTCTGCTTCAAGCGGAGGAGGCCCGGAAGGACCAGGCCCGAACCCAGAGTCGCCTTGATCAGCTCCTCCTCGAGACCCAGAACCAGCGCGAGAAAGAGGACGACACAGATCCAGAGCTACAGAAAGAAGTAGAAAGACTTCAAAATGCCCTGCAAGATCTTCGCCTCGACACAGACTACCGAGAACAGTTGGAAAGAGAAGCCAGAGTGGAACTCGAGGCAAAACTCCAACAAAATTATGCCCTCCTAGAGAGAGCAGAGACTGAACTCAAAGAAAGTGGCATTAAAGCCAGTGCCTGCGAAAAACACTTGCAAACGGTCCGAGCTAAAATCCATGAGCTTACTCAGCAGAGACACGATCTAAAAAAATTAACTTGACATTGTTCACAGAGAGCTGAAACACTCTTATAGACTGCAGAATGACCGGGAAGGGGAAACGCACCACAAAGTTTCCCCTAACCAGCCGGTCCGTACCTTTCAGCCACAAACTCAAAGCTGAAAGGGGGGGGGGGGGGGGGGGTAAAAGCCCATTGCTCAAGATGTCACCAGCCAGCTTCCAGACAACCCCTGCCGCTAACCACGGCATGGCCCCCAAAGAACTCGACAAGCTGGCCAGAAACATCCCTACGTTCAATCCAGACCCTGCAGTAGGTGATGACATTCACTCTTATCTACAGGACATTTCACTTGCAAACTGTCGCCAACTTGACAGCTTGGTACAATTTGTATCTGTTAAGAATCACATCCAGCGGTGATGTGTGCAGCTTCCTAAACCGTCAAACAAAGACTGTCAAAACTGACTACCAGCAGCTGCGAAAAGCTTTGATCTGAGCATTCTCTGACCCAGAATCAGACCAAGGGCTCATCATCACCATGGACAACAAGCAGGCAAGACTTGAAACCCCACAGACCTACTACGGCCGATTCCGACAAGCCTACTTCGGAGCACGGAACGAGCCAGGTATGGAAGAGGATTTCAACTTCAGAACTCTGTTTCTCCGAAATCTGCATCCCACAGTGAGTCATCACCTGGCCTGTTCACGGACCATGTCTGCCCAACAGCTACGAGACTTGGCCCACAAAGCTTATGTCAAGGAAAAGACTGTGTCCAAAAAGACTGTAAAAAACCACACCATCTTCCCTGTCTCCGAACACTATTCAGAGCTGACTCTAGAGGGCGCCCCACAACACCACAGACCTTTGTACAGAGAGTCAAGACAGTTCCAAGCCAGCAGAGGGCAGCACAACCGAAATGGTGCTGATCCGAAGCACCAGGGCGGGCGCTCTGAAATATTCTGGGACCGGCAACACCCATCCAACAACCCAAGGAGTGGAGCCACCCGGGAAGCCAGCCGGCGACCCAGAAATAGCCGATCCCCATTGTCTGGAGCATCAAGCCCAGAAAGCCAGCATCGGAACCCCTCTCAACGTGCCACTGGTAAGCCCAAGTCTGAGCCCACATCAGATCAAAACAGTGCAGCCACGTCAGAGAGGGCAGAGATCCTGAAGGTGCTGAAAGAGCTTCTTTACAGAAAACTCGCAAGAAAGACAAACCACACATCTTATGTCTAAGCATAAGAACTGAAACCAACGCCCCGCCCTGACTACCAACTGACTGAGCCAAGCACCCCGAACACTGCTCGTCAGCCACAGACCACATAGCTAACTGTAACATCACAAGGTGACAGCATCACCCAAGCTCCACAGCTGACAGCTGCACACCCTGAATGAGACAGCACACTTCCTAATATCAGGTACCACTATCCCAAGGTACCAGAAAATGCTTTTTTGGCTATCTGCACCCGCAGACAGCCACACAAAACCGGTCCTAACCACCCATTGATCGTCACACCTGCCCCAATGACAACATTCCTGGGCAACCTGGTCGAAAAGGGGGTGGGCCGGTAACTCCTCCTGAACATCACGTTGGAAAAGGAAGTGAGCAGGGAACACACAGCATCACATCTGACGGTGATCTCATCTCACCTTTTCAAAAAGACTCCAATTTCAAGCTAAGAGACAAGATCGAACTCTTACACCTCAAACTTGTGAACTGAACGTGCAGTCATACAGCCAAAATGACATCAGGCTTGAACAGTTAGCTCACATTCACCTGAAAATTGGTCCTTTGAGTCTAGTCCATCCAGTGTTCATCTCAAAAATGGACACTTACCCGTTCCTAAGCGGCAGAGACCTTCTAGATCGCTTTGAACCGTTACTGGACTTGAAACAGCTCAAAGTCTGGGCTCAAGTACGAGAACTTGACCCCCTCCAGTCACAGCCAGACGGTCGATCACAAAGGTCACGGGAACTCCAGCAAAACCAGACTTTCAAGTCAGAGAGTTCACGGAAACTCCCACAGCCAGCCATGAAGACACAGACTCAACACCAACTGTAGGTTTGAATCCGCTACCATGCACCTTACAGCTCACTAAAGACTCTGATTCCTTCTGCCCCAAGGTCACAACTGACCTGCAGTTGAATGATGTAAGCACTACTGACTTTGTACTTGCACTATGGGCAGAAAACTCAGCCATCAGTGTCTCACTAGTCAATGCTCTCATTAAGACACACCAGACCTTCCTTCTGCCAGCAAGCGCACCCGTTTTCCTTTAAACACGTGCCCATCAACCATGATGCCGGCCAAAGGTGTCTTCGCTTTGAACCTAAACTGTAACCACCGGTGTCTGACCCATTACTTCCTGGTCCTTCCGGACCCGCCCCATGATGTCTACATTGAGGTAGACATCCTGACTCACCTCAAGGCTCATGTGGACATCATTAATGAGGTAGTGTGGGCCCCATTGACTTTACAGCCCCCTGTTGTTCCAACCAACACTGAGAACCTCCTGTCAGGTCAGACCACTCCTGAGGTTGGCACCCTAATCAACGAACGGGACACTGTGATACCAGCTTACACCAAAGGGGTCGCCGTCCAGCTCAACATGCGTTGTGGTCAAACCCTAAACCACACGCTGGGCTTCTTTCAACCTTCACCCGAATGTGTTGAACTTGGACTCACGCTGGGAGCCACACCCCTTACTGAAATGTCATCGCGTGTAGTCTACATCCTTTTCAACAACTGTGTGGCGATGGACACCACCATTCCAAAAGTCTATCGGGTGGGATGGCTAGTGAGCAACGACTTCCATGACTTTGAACTCACACTACCAATCATTGGGCCCATCCCATCTTCAATGATACCCGAAGGGAGCACAAACCACACAGTGTTCACAGCACCCTTCAAACTCATCTCCATCACTTCGGTCATGCCAATGGACAAAGACCAGGTATGCAGAACAGCACTGACAGAGGACCAACACCTTGCAGTATACAAAGTCTCCAGACAACTTGCTTGCGAGACTGACGACACTGCTGCACCTCTGCCTGCCAACACGACAGACGACACACCAACAGAGGAGCCGTACCCACGATTTGAGTCTCAAGTTCAGCAAATTCTAAAAGACGCTGACGCAATTAAAAATGATGCAGATCTACAAAGACTCAGACAAGTCCTTTACAAGTTCAAAGCATCCGTTGCCAAAGACTCTTTAGATTGTGGTCTCACTGAACTCCACACTGTACGCATCCCAACGCACCCTAATGCTCCTCCCACTTTTGTCAGGCAGTACAAGATCCCCATCGCTTCACACAAACCGATGCGAGAGATCATCGAATCCAGGCTTGAAAAAGGTGTCATCCGTCCATGCAACAGCACCCATTCTGCCCCCATCTGGCCCGTCCTCAAACCAAACGGCAAGTGGCGACCCACCATTGACTGCAGGAAACTGAATCAACAGGTGCCACTGTCCCGATGGCCCATGACCCAGCTGGAGCAAGAAATACCCAGAATCAGAGGAGCCACAATCTTCTCCACACTTGATGTGGCCTCTGGATTCTGGACCATACCTGTGCATCCCGAAGACCAGCACAAGCTAGCATTCACGTTCGGCAACAGACAATTCACTTTCACCAGTTACCCGTTAGGCTATGCCAACTCACCTGCTGAGTTCAACATCTTCCTGAACAAAGCATGCCCAGATCCCAGAATGAGAGGTAACCTTATCTACGTTGATGATGTTCTCATGAAAAGCACAACAGAGGCTGACCACCTGAAAGAGATAGACTATGTTTTGAACCAATTATCCACTGCCGCCGCCAAGAACACCCTCCACAAAGGACAGTGGTGTCGAACCAAAGTCAACTATGTGGCCCCACTTATCGGATCACAAGGCATCGAACCGCAGTACAGCCGTATTCAAGCTGTTCAAAACATCAAGCCACCCACCAACATCTCAAGCTACAAGCTTTCTATGGGTGCGCAATTACTCACGGCAGTTCAGCGAAAGCTACTCAGACATTGCGAAACCTCTAACTACCCTTCTGAAAACAGACTGCCCATTTGTATGGACAGAAGTTAAAGAAAATGCCATGAATAAGCTAAAACGACACTTATGCACAGCCCCATGTCTGGCTTACTCTGACCCACAAAAAGAGTTATATCTAGAAGCTGGGTTCTCCAACCACTGTCTCAGTGCTGGCCTGTACCAAAGGCATGATCAAGACAAAGGAGTCGTTACATATGCCAGCAAGACACTTCTCCCACCAGAGACTAAATTCTCAGACTGTGAAAAAGCTCTGCTCTGCACTGTATGGGCCATCCAGAGATTCTCCAACTACATTGGAGCCCATTGGAGCCAGTGCATCCGAGATGGCCTGGTCACCAATTCATGCATAACCACATGGTTAATGGCCCTCCAGGGGCGCAATGTTGAGGCACGTTATGCTCAAAATCACAAGTCTGCGCTAGGCCACGGCCTGCCAGCCTGCCAAAACTGCTCTGATAACACACCAGCTGCGACGGTGGATGTAGAAGAACCCCAACAACAACAACTGACCTGTCACAGGTACTTTAAAGAGAATGCGTGTCAAGGTATGCCCACAGCCTACATCGATGGATGTTCCTACCACCATGAGGGCACCCGTCAATCAGGTGCGGGCATACTGTAGGTAAATGACATACCGTGCCCACCACAATACTTCAAGTTGGGACCGCAGTCATCACAATATGCTGAGGTAGCAGCCATCCTCATAACGCTGCACATCGCGTTGACGCATAACATCAAAGAACTCCTTATGTGCACAGACTTTAACTATGCCTGACTCAGTTTCCCATACCAACTTCCAGGCTGGAAACAAAATGGCTGTAAGACTTCAAACCAATGCCTGTCACACACCAACACCGATTCCAAGCCTGTGATGACATCACAAGAACAAACAACATGATTGTCTACTTGAAAAAGGTGAAAGGACACTCAAGGCAACCGGGCCTTGACAAAGACTTGAATGACCAAACCCATACCCTCACCAAGCCTGGCACACTAAACGACTAGCTGTGGTCACTTCAAACCCGCCCACCCACCCTGAAGTTTGAATTGATTACACACAGCATAAGAACTTTACAACCTAAACTGTCTACCTCACAGCAGTTTACGCTAGCTCCGCTGTTTACAAAGACAAACATAACGAACCTGCGGGCTTCTGACACAATAAAGACTTTGCTTCACCACCTCTCAGAGCCCTCCAACCAACCCTTGCATGCCGTCTACACTCACTGACAACCAGTTACTCAAAACACTGCATGACACCAAGCACATGCTGCGTGCACAGAGCTACATTCTATGTGTGCACCGTCTGACACCACAACACAAAGACGTGTAATGCAACGGCGCAAAAGGGGGATAAGGCCAATGTACGCCCATGACGCATCATGCGCTGCAAACCACAGCACCAGAGCCACTGACAATACACTGAAGCAAGCGACATGCCAGCAGCAAGATGTGGCAAAACATGGGTCAAGGCAAGCTAAACCTAGATGCCACCCATGAAATAAAAAGACTGCCCTGTCCAACCAAAGACAACCCTCGCTGGCTTTTTCCTCCCCTTTCTTTCTCTCTCTCCCTGTTGTCTGTACCAGGTTGCTGCTGTGGTTCGCCATGCCGTGCTGTCAGCCATCCAGAGGACAGCTGCCACCGAGATAACGACTGAGACTCCTGATCACCGACTGCAGGACCTATACCCATCAAGTGCATGTTCGACTCATCCAGCCCCACAAGGCCTACAGAGCACACTACCCCAGGACCGTAGCCCAATACGGCTGGGCAAGTGCCCGATGGACAGAGGACTCCCTCTCTCACGCTAAGGCCAAGGTCGAACACATGTCCAACCAACTTGGGAAAGTGACTGTTACACAGTCAGGACTCTTAAGCACCAACTAACACTCAAAACGGTTCCTGGGAGCGTTGCTCGGAGCCGTAGCTGCCGCCAGAACTCTGTTCGACACTGGTATGCCAAGTGACCACACAGCAAACATAGCCACTGTGAAACAGCATGTGGTTGAAATTCAGACTGAACTTTCACCGCTAAAAGAGCAACTCACCACGCAGAGTGCGTCTTTGCAAACAATCGGCAAGACATTGAGAGGAACGTGGTCATTCTCAACACTCACAGCATCCTGCTGAATCAGACCATGAACTGCATGAAACCGCTGTTTACTGTCTTCCAGAATGACTTTGCCCAAACTCAGCTGGTTACAGCCCTGATAACAGACATGCTTTGGGAGGTTAACTCCTCAAAAGACAGCCCAGCCACGGGTTGAATCCCACCGTACTTGAAACCCTTAAGCCTTGTGCTAACTATGCTGGTTTCCGCCATCACCAGGCCAACTGATCCTCTTACAAATACACCTGGCCTAGTCTCTGGGTAGCACCATCCCACTCTACGTCGATCACGAGCAGAGGGAAGTGGATGTGCTCTTGAACCAATCCATCAGCGAGTCAAACCAAGTCTACAGACTTAAAGACATTGCCAATGTCAGGTTTTTGAAAAGCAACACCCACATCAAGACACACATTCCAGATGTGGTAGCCTACCACAAAAGCGACACACAGCTGCACCTGGCCCCAAACCTGCACACGTGTACCTCACCAAAGACATTCACTATCTCTGCCCTAGCAAACCCTTCCTCAGAGACAACACTGAAGGAACCTGCGGGTTACAACCCCTGGTCAGCGACACACGCTGCCCTGCCAAAGCTTAGCCTCGAGCAAAAGTCACAGAGACGCAAGCAGAGGTTGTAGGTGACAGGTGGCTCGTTAACACACCTGTGCGTACAGCTACTCTCACTTACGACCAGCATGACACAACCAGCCGTGTCAACATGCTCAACCACAGTACGTGGATTCAAGCCCCGAAAGGTGCCATATTACACCTGAATGATCTGGCATTGTACCATCTTCCGAGCAAAGAGTACCAGACAGCACTGGAACTCCCATCCTTCAAGAACTACAACTTCACCTTAGATCCAGAACTGGAACTCTGGATCGAGGAAAGGGGGTCCCAATTCATTGACATTGCTCCGGTCAACACAGCCATCCAAGCACTGTCTCGACTGCCCGTTCTGAACACTTCATCTACGGTCCTAGGCTGGACCTCAGCCGACATTGTGCTGTGCATCTCTACAGGTAATCAGCCACACTCTGACACTATGCGTGGCATTCATTCTGTACAGAAGACTCCACCAGATGCGACACAGCCGAGCTCACGAAAGCCGTGCCTGAAGGTCTCAGACGGAATCCCCGGAAAGGGGGTGCCAAGTCAGAGACCACGCCAAACCTCATCGAGCTGAATCCTCAGCTTTAAGATCCCCCTGCCATCCTACCATCAGGTTCCACCTGCTACCCTACTACCATGGTCCACCTGCTACATGACCATCAGGATTCACCTGCCAGTCGGCCATTGTGATGATTGTCGTCCGATGATGTTCACACAGGGACTTCATCCGACGAAAAGGGGGAATATGTAGCGATTGACCGAATCCTGTTTTCCTTTCACTACTGAACAAATATGAACACATATATGTTTAATTCACAAAACCTTGAATCATGTGAAATGGTGCCCCAATGTCTGCCAGCAGGTCATTGATTAACTCCAATTATGACGCATTGCGCAATCAAGAAACAGGTCCCTGTTGTTCTCGAAACCCTCACGTGGTACACACCACGGATGGACAGATGCTGAAAATAAGGATATCCACACATACCCGCACACAAACGTCCTTTGTGTGCAACTTAGGATAGGAATGTCCTTAATGTATATAACACAGAATTGTATCTAACCTTCCTGTATGCATGCATATCTAATTAGTTTTGTCTTATTCTATAGATGTAATTGGAGACTGGTCTGTAACTTCAAATCTTAAGTGTATTTCTAAAGAAAGATTACCTAACAGGATCATCTTCTGTAACTCTCCCTCTTGCTAGGTCATAAAACTTTATGACCCCCAAAAGGAATTCCAAGGGAATCACAGCTCCCACTTGAATTCTGATGAAGAAAGACTAATAGACTCTGCAATCTTATATTTTCTATAAGTATAACCACTTAAGAAATGTATAAACATGAATTTGATCTTTCCTAGGTCATGGTAGCCGGTATTATGGCTTTATAGTCGTGTGAGTGAACATTAAATGTGTGTAATTCTGCATATGAATGTAACTTTATGTTTCTTCTACTCTTTCCGGCCATTCTTGGTACCTGTTTGACCGTCTTGTTTTGACTAAACCAGTCATACATAGGATATTACAGTAAAATGTATTGTTCTGTGTGTACAATCTTTCTGGCTAGAAATGACAAAATTTTATAGCATCATCAATTATCCTGACAAGACAAAGAAGAACTTTTCCCGCTCGAGATGCTCTAAGATGATTGGTTCACATACGCGAAGCAGGCGTGAACCCCTCCTCTCTATAAGAGACTGACACAGGAGTTTCTCAAGAAAGCACTTTCCCTGTGAGAGGTTTCCGGTACCATGGCTCCTTAGGGAGCTTTACACCGCGTTTCTTTTCTTTTTCTTTCTTTACTAAGTTTTATTTACATTTTTCGCCTCTCCCTCCCGAGGGAGATGAACTCTGAACTATTTCCTTGGTAACTTCGCGTTCGGTGAACCTTTAAAACTTGCCGCGACTCTGCTCGCCCCGGAAGACACGAGAGAACAAGCCTATAGCGCCGAAGGACAAACACGCATACGACTCTGCGTTCCTCAGCAACACAAAGAGAACCATACGCATTTGCAAGTATAGGTTATTGATTTGATTTGATTGATGTGATTTCTTGTTGCCTCTCTAAGGGTTATTGTCTGTGATTTTTGCCATGCTGCGATCACCCCGGTGATCTCTCTCATCCTGACCGTTAGTTTCACTTTCTCATCCTCTATCTCTCTCTCTCTCTATATATATATATATATATGTATATATATATATATATATATATATATATTTCACTCTCTCTCTCTCTCTCACTCAATCTCTCTCTCTCTCACTCCCGTTGTTATTCGTTTGTCTCGTTAGTTTTACTGTTTATTGTACATACATGTATCCCGGGTTTAAATGTAGAATTCTGTATCCGTAGTTTCATTTTATTAAAACCATTATATTCTTGATTGCTAATTGTCTAAAGTGCTCATTTTTACAAAGTCAATGAAGTGTTCGACCCTTTAGCTACAAAGCTTTACAATTCGTTACTATTTCAGTAACCTAAATTTTATAATAACAAGAAGGTGATTTTTCATGGCCAGAAAATAGCTTTTTTGGAATTATAAGAAAGAGATACTTTTTGTTGACAATTGATAAGTTAATCTTACGGCCGTTTGCTGGACAAACAGATTGTTCGATAACTAAATTAATTCCATTTAAGGTTATCTCATATAATCGATCTGTAATAAGACTATTGATATATTAATGACGAACCATAACCCATTATGGTGATCATTCATATATACAATCGATCTATTTTCAGCTTCGATAATTTAACTGTAATATGCAATATATTAATCATTCATGATTAATTATTAAAATTCCCTATATATAATTTGAGCTAATTTAATGTAAGACTCATTGTCGCTACACATTGAACAAGATTCCTGTCTACCAGCTGGCCACACGATGCTTAATTTTTCTACAGCATGAGTGAGCACCTCCTAGCAGCAGACTGAAGTGACGAGTCCCCAGTCTCTGCTGTATCAATACTTTCAACATCCAGATCCTCAGATGGATAATTGAAGTGATGATGCCTCAGACCGGGCGGAAGAAACCGCACCGCGTGCTTCCGAACCCGGATCTGAGGCACTGGATATACCAGGTAAGGGCTGAGAAAAGGCAGAGCCCGTCTCAATCCCTGCTGATAGATCCATTTGCGATCTCCACGATTGAAGCCTTCGCTGTGCCTCGGCAGCAGCGGGACCCGAACCGCGGGGAGCGCGCACCGAACCACTCTCCTCAAAGAGGGCTCGGCGGGAGCGGAGCGTTTTTATAGACAAACGCTCGCAATGCTCACAATCAGCTCCCTCGAGAGCTGACTGGGCATGCAGCACTCCCAAACAAACAACACACAGATTGTGTGTGTCCCCAACCGTAATAAAACATGGGTAGGGATGAACACACTTTCTGAACTTCTGTTCGCTCGCCATGATATATAAATATATAGTCTCTTTTTATTGTTTTAATATATATATATATATATATGTGTGTGTGTGAAAAACTCCTGCCTAGCAATTTCTGAGGACAGACAAAAACACTTGAGACATAGATTTTTTCATACACAGAGCGCTTGCTGAAGACTCAGAAGCTGATGCGCTTGTGTTTTGGGGTGCTTATATAGTTTCCTGGTCAATGACGTCACCCGCCTATGACGTTCCGTCTCGCCATTGGACTGATTTCATACGTGCTTCATGACGCACTCACGCAGGGGCTTTCCCACAGCGTTTTCACGCAGCTCGAGTTCCTGAAAGGGAACCTGTAGGCTACAAAGGGAAAGTAACAACGAAGTTATTGAATGAAACAAACACAGCTTTTGCGTCTTTATCATGTTTTCAGCATATATATTGGCCCAGATAATCAACACAAAAACTTAATGCATGCTCAATTGATGTAAATGAGTTTTTATGAATAAATGGCTTGCTCTAACTGTTGCTCGGTATTCGTCAACAACGCAGGCTTTTGCACCACCTGCTGGTGAGGTCGTCTAGCAGCAGATGGATAGTATGCTCGGTAATCTACTGCTTTTCCTGCAGTTCTTGGATGTCAATGTTGAATTTACTGTAGAACTTGAACCACTGAATTTGTGGAAACGATAAATAAATCAATTTATTTATAAATAAATAAAATGGACAGAAAATTGCCTGTTGAATATTATAGGTTGTATTTTTAAACCATTTGAATATTTTGGAAGTGAAATATGAAAGGTGGATATGGATTATTGAATTTTTAATAATGAAAATGTGTTTGAAATGTTATGAATTGAAATATTCACAGCTTAAATATTCAACCATGTTGAATGTCAGCCCATAAAAATGTAAGCCCTAATAATATAATGCATTTAAAATGCAAGCATGGTTAATGCAATGCCTATTTTTTTCCAAGTAGTTCAATTCAACAGGCTATTTTGTTTCAAAAACATTTGGCAATATTTGACTTCCCTAGACATGACTGCTGTGAGATTTCAGTGTAAACACACACTGCTGTGATTGGCTAACATCTTTGCATATAAAATAGCTAAGTATTACATGTGGAACCCTCACGAAAACTTTTAGCACATCCAGTGTTAGCGTCTAGTCTGTTATTTACCTTCTAGTACTCGTTGTGCTCGAATCAGTGGGCAGGGCTAACTTTAGGGTTCTTGATGTCACCAAACCGGGAAGAAGCTTGTTGTAGTCCCTACCAGCCGTTTATCTCATATAATCGATCTGTAATAAGACTATTGATATATTAATGACGAACCATAACCCATTATGGTGATCATTCATATATACAATCGATCTATTTTCAGCTTCGATAATTTAACTGTAATATGCAATATATTAATCATTCATGATTAATTATTAAAATTCCCTATATATAATTTGAGCTAATTTAATGTAAGACTCATTGTCGCTACACATTGAACAAGATTCCTGTCTACCAGCTGGCCACACGATGCTTAATTTTTCTACAGCATGAGTGAGCACCTCCTAGCAGCAGACTGAAGTGACGAGTCCCCAGTCTCTGCTGTATCAATACTTTCAACATCCAGATCCTCAGATGGATAATTGAAGTGATGATGCCTCAGACCGGGCGGAAGAAACCGCACCGCGTGCTTCCGAACCCGGATCTGAGGCACTAGATCTACCAGGTAAGGGCTGAGAAAAGGCAGAGCCCGTCTCAATCCCTGCTGATAGATCCATTTGCGATCCCCACGATTGAAGCCTTCGTTGTGCCTCGGCAGCAGCGGGACCCGAACCGCGGGGAGCGCGCACCGAACCACTCTCCTCAAAGAGGGCTCGGCGGGAGCGGAGCGTTTTTATAGACAAACGCTCGCAATGCTCACAATCAGCTCCCTCGAGAGCTGACTGGGCATGCAGCACTCCCAAACAAACAACACACAGATTGTGTGTGTCCCCAACCGTAATAAAACATGGGCAGGGATGAACACACTTTCTGAACTTCTGTTCGCTCGCCATGATATATATATATAGTCTCTTTTTATTGTTTTAATATATATATATATATTATATATATATATATATATATATATATATATATATATATATATATATATATATATATATATATATATATATGTGTGTGTGTGAAAAACTCCTGCCTAGCAATTTCTAAGGACAGACAAAAACACTTGAGACATAGATTTTTTCATACACAGAGCGCTTGCTGAAGACTCAGAAGCTGATGCGCTTGTGTTTTGGGGTGCTTATATAGTTTCCTGGTCAATGACGTCACCCGCCTATGACGTTCCGTCTCGCCATTGGACTGATTTCATACGTGCTTCATGACGCACTCACGCAGGGGCTTTCCCACAGCGTTTTCACGCAGCTCGAGTTCCTGAAAGGGAACCTGTAGGCTACAAAGGGAAAGTAACAACGAAGTTATTGAATGAAACAAACACAGCTTTTGCGTCTTTATCATGTTTTCAGCATATATATTGGCCCAGATAATCAACACAAAAACTTAATGCATGCTCAATTGATGTAAATGAGTTTTTATGAATAAATGGCTTGCTCTAACTGTTGCTCGGTATTCGTCAACAACGCAGGCTTTTGCACCACCTGCTGGTGAGGTCGTCTAGCAGCAGATGGATAGTATGCTCGGTAATCTACTGCTTTTCCTGCAGTTCTTGGATGTCAATGTTGAATTTACTGTAGAACTTGAACCACTGAATTTGTGGAAACGATAAATAAATCAATTTATTTATAAATAAATAAAATGGACAGAAAATTGCCTGTTGAATATTATAGGCTGTATTTTTAAACCATTTGAATATTTTGGAAGTGAAATATGAAAGGTGGATATGGATTATTGAATTTTTAATAATGAAAATGTGTTTGAAATGTTATGAATTGAAATATTCACAGCTTAAATATTCAACCATGTTGAATGTCAGCCCATAAAAATGTAAGCCCTAATAATATAATGCATTTAAAATGCAAGCATGGTTAATGCAATGCCTATTTTTTTCCAAGTAGTTCAATTCAACAGGCTATTTTGTTTCAAAAACATTTGGCAATATTTGACTTCCCTAGACATGACTGCTGTGAGATTTCAGTGTAAACACACTCTGCTGTGATTGGCTAACATCTTTGCATATAAAATAGCTAAGTATTACATGTGGAACCCTCTCGAAAACTTTTAGCACATCCAGTGTTAGCGTCTAGTCTGTTATTTACCTACTAGTACTCGTTGTGCTCGAATCAGTGGGCAGGGCTAACTTTAGGGTTCTTGATGTCACCAAACCGGGAAGAAGCTTGTTGTAGTCCCTACCAGCCGTTTGTTTTAGTCCTTAAAAATCGATTTTGGTAAGAGAAAATATCTCCATTTGCATTGAATTGGGCATTGAGGGGCAAAAGTAAAAATGTTATATCATAATCAAGGACTTCTTTAATAATAGAGTTTTGCAAGAACTGCAAATGTCCTGACTTTTGGCGAAGTTTGAAGACACATCTTTGAGCACATCTCTATGATCAATGTTGTTACAGTATGTTCTGGAAGCAGTCAGATCAGTGCCACTGTCATATAGTTAGTTTCCATGGAACACACATACTGATAAAATGTAAAGTTTGAAAGTAACTTTGACCCAAATTGGCAAAACTGTTTTCATTTATTTTGTGTTGTCCGTAGAATAGATTGTAGTGCAATAACTTATAAGAGCCTCAACTTTGTTGAAGAATAAAAATGCAACATTCCAATATTGTGCAAATTAACGGGCTGGAGCATGTTAAGGGTTTTCTGTTAGAACGGTGTCGTGTTAGCGGCTCCTAAGTTAATAACTAATGATCATTGCAACGGAAGTGAATCAATCAAAACTTACATTAGATGGACAATAACTTTATTCTTGAGCTGCTGTAAAGCCAAACAATCTCTGTTACTTTCATTTCCTATTATCACTGTAAAGCTGCTATGAAACAATCTATATTGTTAAAAGCGCTATATAAATGAAGGTGACTTGACTATAAAAATAGTATAGGTCTAGATACACGTTTACAGGAAATGTGTTTTGAGTTGCAAAAAAATAATCATGACCTTTTATTAAGTATTATTTTATAATTATGACCATTACATTTTCAATAATTTGCCCTCACTTTGAATATCAGGTAGGGTATTGCTTAATTCAATTCAAATTTATTTCTATAGCACTTTTCACAATTTTGCATGGTTGCAAAGCAGCTTTAAACAAATATAGAAAGTAGTTACAAAAGTAAATATGTAATTATGACAAATAAAAAAACAATATATAGTCAGTTTGAAATGGTTAAAGAAAATCACGTACTTGATCAGAAGTTTTATTACTTTAGTGTATTCCTAATACACTCAATGCTGTAATACACTTTTCCCATTAATGGTACTTTAATGGCCCGTTGCACTTTGAAATGTGGACTGCAGCCCTGTCAAAATATAGAGTGTAATTGAATTGCAATGAATTGAATTGTAATGTCACCAAAATACATTTTAAGTTTATGCTGAGTAAGGACGTTAAGCCGAAGCCCAATCCGTCAAACTGACCAACAGAGAAGGGCCATAATAGCAGAGGGTAGGAGCATTTTCAGATTTTGATTAAAGATTACGAAGCCAAACATTTTTTTTGTGTGTTGTGGATTGACTTGCACGTTTACCAATCGTTTTGAATTGTTTACCACAAAACTAACAATTTGTGCTAATGAAGTAAATATGGACAATTTTTATTGCATGTGTACTTTAAATAAAATAGTATATTTAAAGTGTACTTAAGTATATATGGAATAGTTCCACTTTAGCACAAATAAGTATATTAAATACAACTTAAGTTGAACTTCAACACTTCTTTTGGACAACTAAAATGCATTTAGTACAAAATTAGATGTTCCAATTTAACAGACTTTAAGTGTACCAATTTATAGTATGCCACAAATAATTTAGTTATACTAAAGTACATACAAATGAATTGTGCTTAAGTATACTATTTTATTCACTAGGGTATATTAATGTGTTTAGAGCTTGCTCCTTAAAAACACAACAATAAATCTCTTCATCTGTATAGTCCCCCTCTAAAGGCCGGTTCACACCAGGACAAATTTCTCAGACGTTTAACGCCTCGTGATTAAACAAATGGCGCCAATGTGAGTGTGCACACCGACGCGAAAAACGCCACACGTAAAAGCGTCATTTTAAAAAAAAATGCCTCAGGTTCGTTTTTTTGGTTTGACGCGCCACGTCAAAAACTATCCGACCAATGAGATTGGCGCTTTTGCTCACGTGTCTGGAGCTTCTGAAGCTACATTAAAACACAACTTGGGGGCGCTCAAACACAAAACGGTCTTGCCGAGCACACATACGTAACGGCGAAGAAGATATACGCCAAGTAGCGTCTACTCACTGCCGGGAAGAAGACAAGGAAGATGCAAGCCAAGATAAATGTAGAGCTGCTGGTCTCGTTGGTGTCGGAACATAAGGAACTGTATGACAAACGCGACAGCGACTACAAAAATATTGATAAAAGAGAACTGTTATGGAGTGGTATTGCAGAGCAAATGGGCCTTGATGGTGAGTTTAATTGTCTTTCATGTACATAGGCTTGTAACTTTTTTCAACATTTTCTGTTATTTCTGGGGTATTTCTGTTTTACATTAAGCGCCATCTAATGTCAGGGAAGGAATTTGCATGTTCACTCGGCTCATCGTCAGCGAAAATCGTTTGGGTGTGAACACAAATAAACGCATTGAAAAAAGCGGGTGAATAATGCGCACCGATATTCGTCCCGGTGTTTACGGCCCTTAAGTGTCCTTTAAATTCTTTAGAGTAATTGTTTGTGTGGTCTAATATATTTGTCCTTTCTTCATGTGCACGTGTGTGTTTTTACATTCAGATCTGTCACTGAGGGTATGTGTGCTTCGGAGTGGCTCAAGGAGACAGGATTTTTCTTTTTAAATTACCGTTATAGATCCAGCAGCAGGAGGCTGTCTTCTTTGGCTGACTCCCAGTTTCTCCATCCTCTTCAGCACTAGCTTTTCTCTGTCTGTCTCACATTGGGGGATAAACATGCCATCACTGAGCATACACTCCCACAGGACTGAGATTTAATTAGCGGGTCATTGAAATCAGCCAAGACCGGAGATGCCCAGGCTGAAGCTAGCAGGTGCTGTGGAAGAGAATTCACTCTGACGCTAGCTAACACCAGCGAAGACACATTGTACACACACAGTGCTGTGCTCTAACCTCAGGAAACAAATAAATTAACATTAATGCCCGTTAAAAAGGATTTATTCTAAAATGGTTAGATAGCAGTGTATTAACACTTATAAACAGTACATATAGAACAGATTCAGTGATTCTGGCAGAAATATGGTATGCCTTACCCTCCCTTGCATTCTAAAGACAGCGATAATGAATATTAGACAGAATATTAGACATCTAATATACTGTATAAGTGAAGTTATTTAATGTAATATCTGGAGTATGCCCATCTAATCTTCCAATTTATTCCAGGATATAAAAGCATAAAATCAGTTATTTCGGCATTAGGCACGCCCCAATCCGGTATCATGTCCGACTTTCTTTTTCCCTCTGACGAATTCTCCAACCTTCCAGTTACACCCACTTTCTTTCCCCCAAACAGCCCCACTGAGTCGCTGAAGCAAGTCATCATATGGACTAGGCGGTTCGCCTCCAACCCTCCAGAGCATCAGCCTTCAACAGAGACCACCGCTTTATTCGCCGCTCATGTCAGCTGGCGGTCTACCACATAGTCGCAGGCAATAGTTCCGTGATTCTCGCCTCAACTGTGATTCTAGCCCTCAACAATAGTTTTTCCAAGTCCAAATTCCTGTCAAATTGGACTACTTTTAAACTGTTGCCGGAGGTTGATTTACCCCCGTTGGTTAAAGGTTTGTCATATTGCATAAACAGTAACGAGGGGTAGGTGTTCGGTGGACGTCAGCTTGTCTCTCTGCACTGCCTATTGGAGATGCACGTGAGCTGAGTCCCACACCCTCTCGCTCTGCTCGAACCAGTGGTTGACAGCTGGAACTTCTGAGGGCTCACCCGACCAGGGAAATAGAGGTTGGTAACTTGGGATGCATTGAAATGGAATGAGCCCTGTGGTCTAAGGGAGGAATTGGCTCCAGCTGTCCTGGTTCTGGTGATAGTAGGACCTCTGGTATCTCCCGAGCTCTTGAATCTTTCTTTCAGTCTGGCCGTTTGTTTGTGCGGATGGTAACCGGAGGAGAGGCTTATGGATACTCTGAGGAGTTTGAAGAATGCTTGCCAGACTCTTGAGATGAACTGGGGTCCACGGTCCGCGCTATGTCTTCGGGGATGCCGAAGTGGCGGAACACGTCTTGAAATAAGGCTTCCGCCGCTTCGAAGGGTGTAGTTAATCCCTTGAGGGATTAAAGGCTTGCAGGCCTTTGAGAAGCAATCAACGACGATGAACACGCAAGTGTTGTGGTTGGAGATAGGTAGATCTGTCATGAAGTCAATGCATATGTGTGACCAAGGTCGTTGAGGAATGGGGAGAGGAACCTGTTTGCCCTCTGGGAGTCTTCGGGGAGTGTTGGTAACGGCGCAGACTGAGCAACCCTTGACGTACCGGGAGATATCCTGAGGCATGGTGGGCCACCGTTAGCATTGACGTAAGAACGAGAGGATACGTTGGCTACCTTGGTGTCCAGAGCCTGGAGAAGTATGAGCTGAGTCCAGAAGAGTAGGACGAAAGGGGTGAGGAACTTAGAGGCACCCTTCTGGACCTCCTGGGTTGGAGCGGTTGGCTCGGATGATCTGTGTATCAATGGCCCACTTAATGGGACTGATGATCATGGCTGGAGGGAGAATGGGTTCGGGAGTTGGGTCATCCGGGTTTGATTGATAAAGACGAGATAAGGTTTCGGCTCTACCGTTCTTGGTTCCTGGTTCGGCATGAGACGGTAAAGTTGAATCTAGTGAAGAATAAAGCCCACCAGGCTTGATGTGGGTTCAATCTTTTGGCTTCTCGTAGGCATTCGCGATTGCGATGGTCGGTGATAACGTCAAACTTGTGATGTGCTCCCTTCAGCCAATACCTCCACTCTACAAGTGCTAGTTTGATGGGAAGCAACTCACGATTTCCTATATCGTAGTTATACTCCGCCGGGGAAAGCTTCTTAGAGTAGAAGGTGCAAGGATGGAGTCCAGGAGGATCCCCCTGCTGCTGTGAGAGGACCGCTCCGACCACAGTGGATGAGGCGTCCACCTTGACGATGAATTGCAGATCAGGATTTGGGTGAACTAGGATCGGAGCGGTTTGAAAGGTTTGTTTGAGTTGAAGGAAGGCAATCGGAAGCTGCTGGGGTCCAGGACAGAGACTTGGGCAGGCCTTTGAGGATTGAAGTTAGAGGAGAACTGAGAAGACTGTAGTTATTGATAAATCGACGGTAGAAATTAACGAATCCAAGAAAGCTTTGAAGTTCCTTTATGGTTGAGGCCAGTTTTGGATGGTATCCACCTTCCTCTGGTCCATCTGGATGCCTTCATGGTCGATGATCTATCCCAGGAATTGGACGGAGGTGGTGTTGAACTTGCATTTCTCGAGTTTGAGGTAAAGTTGATGTTGACAGAGCTTTTCCATGACCTGCTTAACGTGTTGGCGATGTTCGGCCAGGTTCTGGTAGTAAATCAAGATGTCGTCAATATAGACCACGACGAACCGATGAAGGAACTCCCGGAACACCTTATTCATATAGCCTTGGAATACTGCTAGAGAGTTGAACAGGCCATACGGCATGACCCGGTATTCATAGTGCCCTGAAGGGGTGATGAAGGCGGTCTTCCACTCGTCTCCTCGGCATATACAAATGAGGTTGTAAGCGCTACGCAGGTCCAGTTTCGAGAAGATGCGAGCTCCCCTCAGCTGCTCCAGGGCAGCTGGGATCAGAGGAAGTGGATAACTGTACTTAACAGTGTGGGAGTTCAGATGACGGTAATCGATACACGGCCACAAGCCTCTTTCCTTCTTGGAGAAGTGGCAGGGGATGTTGAAGGATGGATGAATTGTTGCTGTAGTGCCTCCTGGATGTACTCCTCCATGGCCTTCTTTTCCAGGATGGACAGTGGATATACTCTGCCCTTGGTACTAGGTACTAGTAGCCCCAGGTAGTAGGTCTGTTGCACAGTCCCATGGCCGATGTGGTGGAAGTTGAGTTGCTAGCTGTTTGCTGAAGACATCCTGAAACGCCTGGTACTCTGGAGGGATCTGTATCTGATGAACTACCTCTGGACTTTCGATGGAGGTGGAGTTGATGGAGAATGATGATCGTTCAGGAAGGAGAGTGTGTGTTTGATGGCTTCAGGACTGAAGTGAGACAGGATTGGAAGCAAGCATCACCCCATCGCAGGATTTCACCAGTGTTCCAGTTTATGTGAGGTTGGTGTGACATCCACGGGCGTCCCAGGATGAGATCCGCAGTGGATCCTTCCAGCACTATTAATGTGATTTCCTCTATGTGGAGACATCCGATGCGGACCGTCAAACTGCGAGATAAATGCCTGAAGCGACCACGGCCCAGCGGCTTCCCTTGGATAGTGTGACTTCTTAGGTCTTGATCACAACGTCTCCGGTGGACGTTTAGTTTTTGGAGTAGCTGGGTCGAGATGAAGTTCCCTGTCGAACCAGAGTCAATGAGGGCTTG
Organism: Siphateles boraxobius; assembly: GCF_051911475.1. Classification (NCBI taxonomy): domain Eukaryota; kingdom Metazoa; phylum Chordata; class Actinopteri; order Cypriniformes; family Leuciscidae; genus Siphateles; species Siphateles boraxobius. The sequence continues at coordinate 22,049,676 of NW_027508908.1, read as the reverse complement.
CGCCGAGTCACAAACGGATGAGGTTAGGATATGAACAGTGGTAGGGGAGAGAGAATTAATTTGAGGTGGAAGATGAATAGTACTCACCGCTAGGCATTGTGATCTAACAGTGCAGGCAGTGATAATATGATCTTCTCCCCCGCAGTACAGACACAGTCGTTGGAGAATTCGTTGTTGACGCTCCGCACGAGTCAGGTGGTAAGAATCGACTTCCATGGGTTCAGGTGCTGGAAGGACAACTGAAGGTGCCGAGGGCGGAGTCAATGCAGCGGTATTCAAAAGGGAACAGACGGTGATGCGTTGTGAGACTCAGATGGATTTTTGAATGAGATTTTCTAACCCCATAGCGTCATCATACACGACCATTAACTGGCGAGCTTCAGCATTGAGTCCGTGACGAAAGGCTGTCACGAGTGCAGTTTTGTTCCAACTGCTAGTGGCTGCCAGGGTCCGAAATTGGAGAGCATAGTCGCTGACTGAATTTTGTGCTTGACAGAGGTTGAAGAGTTGGTCATGAACTGATCGGGTTGATGCGGTTTGTCCAAAAACTTCCTTAAAGTGACTGAAGAAGGCTGATAGTGAAGTGATTATGGCAGCGTTGGACTGTCACAGTGACTGACCCCACTGGAAGGCACGTCCGGACAATGAGATTATAAATGCCACCCTGGCACGATCGCTGTTGAACTGATGGGACCGCATCTCAGAATAGAGTGAGCATTGAAGTAAGAATCCGCTGCATTCCTCCGCCTCACCTGTGAAGTTTGCTGGTCGGGCCATGGGACTGGCAGCGGAAGCAGATGAAGAAGTGGGTGAAGGTTGGAGAAGTGATTGGCGTGCGGCATCGATGACTTCGACGGGGAAAGTAGATGGATTATCCGGTGATGGTTGCAGAGATCGACTGACTGCATTCACCAGATCTGCGAACGGATCAACTGGGCGATCCGCTGCTGTGTCCGTGGAGCTCTGCATAAGGTCTGGTCTTCTGTCACGGTTAAAGAGAGAAGCAGACAGGTGAGTAATAATGTAAACAGTGTTTATTGAACAGAGGCACGGATGTGAACTGCAGTGATGATCAGTGAGTAGATATATAAAGAATCAGAACTAGATGGGGAACTTAGCTCGATTGTTAACTTGATATATCTGTTATAGATGCGGGCTGGATACAGCATGCAGAGGACAGATGACAGATGAAGAAGCAGCAGGAGATGACGGTCAGAGAAGAACAGGAACGGGACCTTCGTGGTAAGTATTCAGGTAAGGATTGTAGAGTGTCTGTATTGTAACATAAGTAGAAGACCAGATGAGGAAGTGAAGGGGAAGTGTCTCTTTATAGTGAGGGTCATTGATGATATGCAGGTGCTGTGAATCAGAATAGCAGGTGCGGTGAATCAGCAGTCCGGGGAGAGAGAACAAGAGGACGGAGCGTGCTGATCTGGTGACTCCGTTAACATATGTCCTCCCAGACATCTTTGAGAACTTGCAAGTGCCTTGGTTTTAAACTACACGACTGAAGTTTTGAAAATTATTTTGACGAATCGTGTATGATTGTTTATACCATGCATTTCATACCACCAGAGGAATTTTTTGTTGGCACATATATGATTGCATTATTATATTCCTCAAAATGATAAGCAGCAGTGTACAGCTTGAAACAGCAGTGACAAGAATTACCTTGCTGAATTATATTGAATTATAAAATCAAGTGATCTGCAGGCAATTGCACCAAATGGGTGAAAACTTGGTTCAATTTTATAGGTTTATTCAGTTTAAAATGTCTCTACCAGAGGTAAAATCCTTGTTATGATCTATGCTTTGTGATTTTGGCCATGATGGGCAATTTTATGGGCACAGAAGCTAATGCCGGTCTAACCGGATGTGCTTTTAGCCTTTCCTGGTCATGACGTCACCCGCCCATGATGTTCATTCTCGCAATTGGTCTAGTTGACACATGTGCTTCAGACGCAATCACGCAGAGGCGTTCCCAAAGAGTCATCTATGCAGCGCGGGTTCCCTCGAAAGGGAACAAGGTTATGAGATGCATCATGTGAATGCTTGGCTAAAGTGATGTGTCTTTAATCTAGAGTTAAACTGGGAGAGAGCCTGAGCACTGATCAGTATCAGGAATGCTATTCCAGAGTATTCAAGAGTCAAATGTGAAAAGGCTTTACCTAATTTAGTGGACTTTGCTATCCTAGGAACTACCAAAATTACAGAGATTTGTGACCTTAAAGAGGGTAATGATTTTACCGTGATCCAGTGGGAAAACCAGCGAACGTTCAACACACTTTAATATATAAAAAAAAACACAAACCGAAAGAGAAAGCGGTAGCCCCTCATGGATGACTGCTGCACACACATAAACAAAACATAACATAGTGTCCCATGCCTGATCCTCTCTTGTCCTTCACTGTTGTCGCTCCTCCTTTAATGCTTCCGTAGCTTCTCCGTGAGATACGAGGCCGGTGCGGCGCACAGGTGACGCTCATTAGCTATCATGCCACAGCTATAATGCCACGGCTCTCTGCCTCGTCCTGCTTGCCACAATTATATTATTAAAAACATTTGGTTAAATATCTAAATATTTAGTTGTTTAATTGCAGGTATACAGTAACTTTCACACAGTGCTACTATTCTTTTATTGTTATTCAGTACTGCTGGTCAATTAACACAACTCCAAAATACATGCCACTGCTTGTCAGTAAAAGCAGAAAAGTATATGCACAGCAATCTTCTTCCCTCATGGCAAACAGCATGCACACTTATGGTCCCACTGGATGGGCTGGAAAAGAATAAGACTCGAATAAGGTGGGAGGGTGGCAGCAAGTTTCAAGATGCACACCAAACTGCTTATTCCTAGAAGACAGCTCTCAAGAAAACAATGCGTGTGAGCATGCCTGGGACCCGAGGAGTGTAACACTCGCACACTAACACACTCATGAGAGCGTGGGGGGAGTCTTCGGCTCTGCTTTTCAATCTAAATGCAAATGTGAAGAACAAGAACTCATGAGCAACAGGACAGAAAATAAAACAAAAGAGAAATGCCTAAGATTAAGAAACACTTTTGTATCATCATGTATGTTTTTGTAGTGAGTGTGCATAGTTCATATTGAGAACTATTGAGTTTATGATCAATTACAGGCTTAGTTGTTCTATGGATGTGTGTCTGTCTGCTTGTGGAATGTGGCTAATTCTTCTTTAATGAGCTGCTGATGTCATTAGTGTGCAGTGTATGCATCACTGCATCCTCAATTGGCTGAAACCATAGTGATGAGGCAATCCACACGGACACAGCCATCACGTCAGGCTGTGAAATGAAGATGCAGTTCTGTCAGAGCAAGAGTCATCCATTGTGGATTGGCCAGAAATGATTTAGAATGTTGCAATATTAGGCCTTTTTTTATTATTTTTATTTGTAAGCAAGTCAAATGTGGGCGTTCTATAAAGGTTTAAAGGTTGTTTTTGATCTCTTTGTGTGTGGTAATAAATGACTGACCAAATTTATCACAAACGGTACATTCATTAAACTGATGTGACAAGCCAGCAGAAAAGAACTAATTATGATCAAGTACATAAAAATTATACCCCTGATAATCCCCATATCTGAAAGTAAACCCTAAGTGACAGTTACAAAGCTACAGAAAGATTTGTTTACGGGATGAATGAGGTTGTATATGATGTAACGCTCTCAGAAACAGGCAGCTCATTGTCAGTAAAAGAGCTGATTCTGATAGAAACATTTCCTTTTAAAACACATTGAGCTCCTCTAATAAAATTTATATTTGAGGATTACTCAAGTACTTATTGACTGAATGTAGTGAGAGTAAAAAATAAAAAAAACGTTACATAAAATAGTAATAATGCAAGAGATGGCTGAATTCTTGTAAAAGGAAACTTTAAAAGGAAGTCATCTTTTGGTTTTCTATTTATATCCTGTTTCATCTTTCACATTCACTGCATTTTCCAATACACATTTGATGAATCATAGAGGTAAATGCATAATATAATCCATCATTTATTTTTGGCTTTTTGAATGTCTGTGTGAGTATATATGTGTTTACTGGAAAGAGAGGTAGAGAGAGATGCTCTTTAGCAGATGGCTCATATATTCTCCACTCCAGTTGTGAATCTCTGCCCACAGCCGAAATACATAAGCAGCTTCCAGATTAATAAATAAGCAGGCAAATAATTGGCACCAATTAAATATTGAAATGCAGCGGTTGTTTACAGGAAAAAATGACTGGGGCTACAAATTGGGACATTAAGCTCCACTATAAGACAGCATGTTATCTCATTTCACAGATTCATTTGGCAAGCATCAATATTCTACTGTCTTTTTATGTGACTATCTTGTTAAGACCACTTCAGATTCTCTGCATATTATGAAGAAGCACATATGTCTTTATATGGCCAATATTCCTCATATGTAGTCCCGGTATTATTTTAACCAATCAAAAATTGGTGGCACATTAAAGCACCAAAAACAAATCCATAATCATAATCCAGTTAGATTCCGGAACTATATCATCTGGTTCCAAAAAGTATTTTTTTATAAGCAACATATTTATCAGTAATATATTTTTTGATTAATTTTTAAAAGCTTCTTAAAAGAATTCTTCTTAAAATTAAAATTCTTAAAAGCGTGTAGGTCTCCAAAAGCGTGAAGGTCCTCTGCTAGCAAAGCAACTGCTATTGAGATAAATGGAAATGTTAATGAATAGCAGTCTGCAGTTATTATAATATACAGTCCTTCTTGGTTTTAGTTTGCTTTCAACTGTTTTAGTTGCTTAGCATTTGGTTATTGTTTAATTTCCTTAAGAGCAGCATTGGTATCCATTCCAATTCGAGCCAGCAGGGTTGTCCATGTGGTAGACTAAGAGACATAAGATAGAACAGTGGTTCTCAAACTTTTTACAACAGGTACCACCTCAGAAAATATGTGGCTCTCCAAGTACCGCAATATTAACCAATATGAAAATACAGTAGCGTATTAGGCCTAACTATTCAGCTAAAGTTATGCACAGCTCAAAAATGAGGCAGTTTATTTCTAATAATAATATTTATTATTGCCAGCCACTTTTAACATTGTAAAAACACAGTTTGAATATTAATACTGTAGAGGGTTGTTATGTGAATTTAAATTCTGAAACCTAAAATAAACATTATGTGGTTGAAAATACTGAATAGTGATATATGACAGCACTGAGCACGTCAGGCTTTGGCTCAGCGCCAATCAACTACGAAAGTACATTTGAATTTAGAAGTTGGTGATCACATGATCCACTGACCATTCTACTCACACTGGTGTGATCGTACACTCCAGGGACCAGCCAAGACTGATCACACCGGTTTGATCGTATGTGCGGAATTCAGTGATTCCTCTGCGTACCACTAGTACCACACTTTGAGAATCAGTGAGATGGAGTATTAAGGCAGTATTTGGGTAATGTCTGCTGTCCTGTATGTCACTGTCTAATTGAAATTCATGAGGAAAACACCCTGTGAATGCCACCTCTTGAACGTTTTTTTTTTCCTCGAGAATGAGCTCAGCTGGGATCTGAGGCTACATGTGGCGAGCCGGACGAGGTTGAGGGCTCTGGGAAAATGGCGCGAGGCCGGTGGCGTGATTACTAATGAGTACCACATGTGCGACACACCGGTCTCGTATCTCTCACGGAGGAGAGGAAGCATAAAAGGAGGAGCGATGACAGTGAAGATCAAGAGAAGCCAGGCCTGGATTTTATTTAATGTTTTGTTTTATTGTGTGTGGCGGCACTCGACCGTGAGGGATGTTGTGGTTTTCAATCTTTCTGAAAAATAACTTCGCAGAGATCTTTGATGCCAGAAATAATTAGACTTTATTTTCGAACGCCGTCCCGTTCCATAGAACGGCGCTCTAACGCTCTCTGGCCCTCTGGCCTTCCAGTGCGCTCCCGAGTACATTTTGGTTCAGAGTTATATACATACATCTTCTTCCAAAGAAGGTAACACACCCTATAGATAGTTTTGGGTAAAGGTCTTTTACCATGTGACTTCTCAGAATAGAATTTTCTGCAGCAAACAACATTCCATTCAAGGTCTTTCACATACACAGAGGAAATCCAAAGTCACAGACAGAAGAAATAATTGTGTCCAAATATATAGCAAAATTACTTGTTTTCTAAATAATAAAATCTTCTACATTCCCTCCTCTGAGGCTTATCTAAGCCTCACTTTCACTAGTTTTTCCAGAGTGTAGTTTCAAAATCCAGCTCCCTCAGTTATGCTACCTAGTGACTCAACTGAGTCACTCATTCTCCTTTCCAATTACTGGATTAAGCCACCACACTCCGGAGGAGCATTCGAGCCAAACATCTCTCTCCATTTTCTTTCAGTTGTTTTTTCTTTTTCTTTCAATGGAAAGAGTAAAAAAACTCGAATTCTCCCTAATCAAAATTAAACCAAAGAATAAGACAGTGTTATAAGTGTGTGTATACATTTGGTTCAGCATTGCCTGTTATTGACACAGTTATGTAGAGTATGTCAAACATAAAAAGTCTCTTATACTATTGAAAGTTTTCTTGCGGTGTAGATATCCTCTAGGGTCTGGCTCATCAATCATCTTCTTCATCCTCAATTCCTCATTTAATGGAATCAACATCCAGGGTTTGTAAATATCAATTTGGTTGCCCTCTCAAATTAGTTTTCATTATCTTTTTTCCGCATTTCCATTCGCTTAACCGTGGTTCCCTTTCGTCCTGGGAACTCCGACGTGTCGTCGGGGGAGTTCCCTGACGAATTGGGATCACGCTAGGGAGACCAATTGCCTTCGAGTGAATTAAAACGAGCCAATGAAAATTGGCATGCAAGATTTGCATTCCGCGACCCGCCTACCAGCGCGGGTATAAAAGGCGGAAGTAAACATTGCGCAATGCTTTTAGCTTCGGAGCCGACCGATTGTGTCCTCTCTGAGTGAGTGAGCTTTAAGATTGTATTTTTCTTACTGCTACGAGTCTGCTGTTTCGGGAGGGGATCTCTCTGTGTTGGTGAGATGGCGTTTCAGCGACCGCGCGGTTCCTGTCTGCCGGCTGCGTCTATATGCTGTTAATTCAAAAGCTGTTTTCACAGCTGGTAAACGGTTGAGTGCGCACAGCGGGCTTGCAGTTTCCCCGCTGTGTTGCCGCGTTGGGTCCCTGTGTGCTTCAGCACGATAGAGAGAGTACTTTCTTCCTGAAAGAGCAACACGAGTGAAGATCGCGTCCTTTTCAGGATGACGTTTCACTCGTGTGTTTCTGGATGCGATCGTTCCCTGTCCTTATTTGACGGCCACGTTCATTGTTTCACATGCCTAATCCGTGTGTGAGACTACGTTCGTGGGTGGTTCATGTTCTCTCAGGGGTGCATGACCACGTCGGCACGTTGTTCGTCTCCCCTTTCTCGTAAAGGCTTGAGCCGCTCAGCGTGCCGTGTGCCGTCGAGCGCCGGCTGACAGCGCGGGTTGTCACGGCAACCCAGCGCGCGTCATTCGGCGCTCAAGATGCGTGGTCAAGATCAAGACTCGCGTGCCTCTATGAGGTGAGTCCCTTTGCTTATTTCCCGATTTAGTTTCTCTTCTGGTGCACCAGAGGAGGGCTACTTTGGCGAATAACATTGGTGATCTGAGGGTTTCAGTGAGCACGAACCACTCACTCCTCTAGCGCATCGCAAACATGCTGAGACTGTGTTCGTGGGTGGTTTATGCTTTCTTATGAGAGCATGACCACGTCGGCACGTTGTTCGCCTTGCCTGAAGGCTTGAGCGCCCAGCGTGCCGTGTGTCATCGAAGCGATGGCCACGTTCACTATCTTGCATGCCTGGTTGACGGCCACGATCACTGTTTCACATGCCTAATCAGTGTGTTGAGACTGCGTTCGTGGGTGGTTCATGTTCTCTCAGGAGTGCATGACCACGTCGGCGTGCTGCTCGTCTCCCCTTTCTCGTAAAGGCTTGAGCCGCTCAGCGTGCCGTGTGCCGTCGAGGCTTTCGGATGGGATTCTGGTCCTTCTCATGAGGGACCAAGCATTTCATTCGGGGCCCCAGGGAGGACAGATGTCGATCGCTACATCGGAGAGAGGGCTGTTATACTCTGAAAATGATGCTGAGTTCCTACTATAATGTCGTGTTCTCATGCTGAAGATTCAGACTTAACAGCCACACTTTCCTGGGCTGTTCTAAAGCGCCTGGATGTGTGTGAAGAATTTTGGCAGTATGGAAGCGTTTTGGTGTCAATATGGCAAGCCAAACATGCCTAAATCTGCAGAAGTTTTTCCTCTCTCACTACCACTGCACGTGCGTAGTTCTAACTCGGGGTTGAGCTGTGCTTAGTGACTGACCGTGATTAGTCACAGCGCTGGCCCTCGGTTAGACGATGTCCACACTGGTGGTCCAGAAGCACCTCAAAACCAGCCCGCTCGGAGTTTGTTTTTCCCAAGGGAAGGGAAGCAACCCTGAGAGGAGCGACCCAGAGTATGTGACGATCTGCTCTTTGGGAGTGCGTGTCATCACCACTCCTTCCCCCGGGGGAGGGCCGGGTGGAGAATTTAGTTTCTGTTCCGCCGCTGGTTATCCAGTAATCAGCGGTACCCAAAGTTTGAGCAGTCCACTTCCTCTGAGTCGTTCACGGGCCCCAGCGCTCAGATGGCAGTGAGGGCTACGGCCTTGTCACTCTCGTCTCTCGCTGGGTGAGGGGAAACCAGGACTCGATGCCCCCAGGCCTCGTCCCTCGTTTCCCCTCACGGTCGAGACTGGCAGTATAATAAGACCAGTTTCCTCCGTCCGAGAGGGTCAGAATGGCAGTGCGTGCCGCCCCCGAGCTGCACCACTACCGTTCCCCTCTCCCCAGCTTGCAGATAGCAGTGACGCAGCCTCAGCTGCGTCGCTCCGGTCTGCAGCTGGGCCCGGAGGCGCAGAGACCAGCATACGAGGAGTCAGGGCCTCGTTCCTCGTCTCTCCCCCTCCCCTCGCCACCGGGCAGTCCGCAGCAGAACGCCCACGAGCCTTCTCTGCCGTCTGCCCCTCGGTGGAAGCAGGTTGGTGTCAGGCGCACCCAGACCCCCGCTCTCGGTCGCTACAACGCCTCCAGAGCCGGGTCCCTGTCTTCCACCTCGCTGCCCCTCCGCGGGTACGCCGGTGGTTCGGGTGGGTTCATTGGGACGGTATCTGGAAGCCTGGCTAGAAGCGCTTCCGGGTCCGTCCCGATGGCTCATCCGCACCATCCGGTTCGGCTATGCAATTCAGTTTGCACGCCGGCCTCCCAAGTTCAGGGGCATCCACTTTACCCGTGTGCGGTCGGTGGACGCCCCTGTCTTACGGAAAGAGATCGATGTCCTGCTGGCGAAGGACGCGATCGAGCCGGTCCCTCCTGCCGAGATGAGGTCCGGGTTTTACAGCCCCTACTTCATTGTACCCAAGAAAGGCGGTGGGTTACGGCCAATCCTGGACCTGCGTGTCTTGAATCGGGCCCTGCACAAACTCCCGTTCAAGATGGTCACGCAGAAGCGCATTTTCGAATGCATCCGTCCCCAGGATTGGTTTGCAGCGATCGACCTGAAGGACGCGTACTTTCACGTCTCGATTCTCCTTCGACACAGACCGTTTCTTCGGTTTGCTTTCGAGGGTCGGGCGTATCAGTACAAAGTCCTACCCTTCGGGCTGGCCCTGTCACCCCGCGTCTTCACGAAAGTCGCGGAGGCGGCCTTTGTTCCCATGAGAGAACAAGGCGTTCGCATCCTCAACTACCTCGACGACTGGCTCATTTTAGCTCACTCGCGAGATGTGTTGTGCGATCACAGGGACATGGTGCTTCGGCACCTCAGCCGGTTGGGGCTTCAGGTCAACTGGGACAAGAGTAAACTCTGCCCCGTGCAGAGGATCTCTTATCTCGGTATGGAGCTGGACTCGGTCGCCCGGACTGCGCGCCTCACGGAGGAACGCGTCCAGTCAGTGCTCACCTGCCTCAGGTCTTTTCGAGGCAGGACAGCGGTTCCACTGAAACAATTTCAGAGGCTCCTGGGGCATATGGCAGCCGCAGCTGCAGTAACGCCGCTCGGCCTGTTACATATGAGACCGCTTCAGCGCTGGCTTCACGATCGAGTCCCGAGGTGGGCGTGGCACAGCGGCACGTTCCGGGTCAAAGTGACCCCGCACTGTCGCCAAACCTTCTCCCCGTGGTCGGATCCTGCGTTTCTACGGGCCGGAGTGCCCTTAGTCCAGGTTTCCAGGCATGCTGTGGTTTTCACAGATGCCTCTGCCACCGGATGGGGGGCCACGTACAACGGGCATGCAGTTTCAGGTCTGTGGACGGGGCCTCAACTGCATTGGCATATCAACTGCCTAGAGTTGCAAGCAGTACGCTTAGCCTTGCGTCGCCTCAAAGGGGTTCTCAGACACAAGCACGTACTGGTCCGTACGGACAGCACTGCGACCGTTGCGTACATCAACCATCAAGGTGGTCTACGCTCCTGTCGTATGTCGCGACTCGCCTCCCACCTCCTCCTATGGAGTCAGAAGCATCTGAGGTCGCTTCGTGCCATTCACATTCCAGGGGAGCTCAACCGTGTGGCAGACGAGCTCTCATGGCTGCCTCCCCTGCCAGGAGAATGGCGACTCCATCCCCAGTCGGTCCAGCTGATTTGGAGTGTCTTCGGAGTCGCACAGGTAGACCTGTTTGCCTCTCCGGACACGACCCATTGCCAGTGGTTTTATTCCCTGTCCGAGGGGACCCTCGGCACGGACGCCCTGGCTCACAGCTGGCCCCGGGACCTGCGCAAGTGTGCGTTTCCCCCAGTGAGCCTTCTTGCACAGACTCTGTGCAAGGTCAGGGAGGACGAGCAGCAGGTCCTTCTTGTGGCGCCGTATTGGCCCACCAGGACTTGGTTCACCGAATTCATGCTCCTCGCGACAGCCCCTCCTTGGCCGATTCCTCTGAGGAAGGACCTTCTTTCTCAGAGACGGGGCACTCTATGGCACCCGCGTCCAGACCTCTGGAAACTCCATGTCTGGTCCCTGGACGGGACGCGGAGGTTCTAGGTGGTCTGCCACAGGCAGTGGTAGACACCATCACTTCCGCTAGAGCCCCCTCTACGAGGCGCCTCTATGCGTTGAAGTGGAACCTGTTCGTCGATTGGTGTTTCTCCCGTCAGGAGGACCCCCGAACTTGCCCGATCGGAGTCGTGCTTTCCTTCCTGCAAGATGGGTTGGAGCGAAGGCTGTCTCCCTCCACCCTCAAAGTGTATGTCGCCGCAATAGCCGCGCATCACGATGCACTGGAAGGTAAGTCCTTGGGGAAGCACGACCTGGTCATCAGATTCCTTAAGGGTGCCAGGAGGTTAAATCCACCTCGTGTTTTGCACTCGGTACCCTCTTGGGACCTTGCTCTGGTACTTAGAGCTCTTCAAAGTCCTCCCTTTGAGCCTTTGCTGACGGTAGAGCTTAATATCCTGTCCATTAAGACAGCGCTCCTGTTGGCATTGGCCTCTTTCAAGAGGGTCGGGGATCTGCAGGCTTTTTCGGTCGACGAATCGTGCCTAGAGTTCGGGCCAGGCCTTTCTCACGTTGTGTTGAGACCCCGGCTCGGATATGTGCCCAAGGTTCCTACCACTCCCTTCGTGGACCAGGTAGTGAACCTGCAAGCGCTGCCCCAGGAGGAGGCAGACCCAGCCCTAGCTTTTCTCTGTCCTGTCCGCGCCCTGCGGGTTTATATTGACAGAACGCAAAGCTTCAGAACCTCAGATCAGCTCTTTGTCTGTTACGGAGGCCGGCAGAAGGGGAAGGCCGTCTCCAAGCAGAGGTTAGCCCACTGGTTAGTGGATGCTATCACCCGAGCATATGAGTCTCTGGGTGAGCCTTGTCCTCCCAGGTTGCGCGCTCACTCCTCTAGAGGTGCTGCCGCTTCCTGGGCTTTGGCTCAAGGCGCCTCGCTGACAGACATCTGTAGAGCTGCGGGCTGGGCGACACCGAACACGTTCGCTAGGTTCTATAGCCTTCGTGTGGAACCTGTTTCCTCCCGAGCTCTGGCTACGGCCAGTGGGTCGAGGGAATAAGTTGTGTCGGCTTGCTACGCCACTCCGCCTCGAACAGCGGATACGTGCTTTCTTGCTCCGTATGGCGCCCTACGTTGGTGAGCCTCGTGAGTTCCTCCTTCACCCCTCCGGTGCTGGGCGTGGCGGATCGCCCGGCGCCAGGTCTGCTACCTCTAGTGAGGAGTTGTTAGTAGACTGGGTGCTCCAGTGATCTCTACTGTGAACCATCATGCCACGTGCAGTTTAGCCGTGTCTTCCCCTTGACGGACTCGTTCGTCATCCCTGTTGAGTGCGCTCCCATTTCCCTTGGATTGGGACCACCTCAGGGACTGCCATATGTTTCACTACCCCATTGGGCTAGTACATATGTGTATTCCTGGTCAGTCAGGCTGGGCCTTCCGCAGCTTTCCCCCTCTCTTGGGGAACGCTTTCCCAGTGTTATCCAATGTCCACTGTGCGGGTCTTGCGGAACAGCAGTGTGGTTCCCGTGCTAGCTCCCGCAACTTATTTCAAGAAACTGCTGCAGGGTAGCTTAGCCGGGCGCTGGAAGGGGCCAGCACCATGGCGCTTTATTAGGGATCCCAATTCGTCAGGGAACTCCCTCGACGACACGTCGGAGTTCCCAGGACGAAAGGGAACGTCTCGGTTACGTATGTAACCCTCGTTCCCTGAGTACAGGGAACGGAGACGTGTCGTCCCTTCGCCATGTCGCTGTACCTTCGCGGAGGACTGGACACTGTTCGGCTCCTCAGCGAAAAGCATTGCGCAATGTTTACTTCCGCCTTTTATACCCGCGCTGGTAGGCGGGTCGCGGAATGCAAATCTTGCATGCCAATTTTCATTGGCTCGTTTTAATTCACTCGAAGGCAATTGGTCTCCCTAGCGTGATCCCAATTCGTCAGGGAACTCCCCCGACGACACGTCTCCGTTCCCTGTACTCAGGGAACGAGGGTTACATACGTAACCGAGACGTTTTCCAACTAGTGATCTTAATATACAAAGTATACAACAGAATAATAACCCACTTTTAATATTGCATCTCCAAAAACATCTCTAATTGAGAAAACCTTAATTTTCCAAACTTTTCATTAAGTTTTCCTTAACTTTTGCTCTTAAGTTTTTCTTGACTCAAACGCTAAATTTTCCTCCCTGCACAATATTTAGTAAAAGTGCAATACTGATCACCAAACATAAGTCATTCTACTTTTTTCACATAATTGTTTTTCTCCTAATGCAGACAAAGCATTATAATAAATATCTGCTTATTATAGTATTCTAATTGATTTATTATGCATTTTTGTTCTACTTGATCCATATGACTATTAATTCAGAATATGGCTAGGTAAACATAACTCTCTCGTTTTTATCACTTCTTATGAGAGAATATCATTTCTTAAATTCGAAGAATCCATCTTTTAGTCAGTCAATTTTAGTGAACAGAACACTTTACACCTATCTAATAAATTGCAATACATTTCAATTACTGTCTATTTTATTACCAAATTTAAACAATAAATTCCATTTTGACCTTTTTAATCTCGCATGTTGCTTCCTATTCTCACTGTAGCTCCTCAGTTCAAGACTAAACTGAATACATTTTTTTTCATTTCTACTAATTTCTAAATAAGCTATCATGAATAAACTAATTATGTGTCATGTAATCACTCTAACTAAGAAAGCTTCAGAGCAATGTTACATTTATCTCATAATAGTCATTCAATAAACTCATTAGACAATTAGAAAAATAACTCTAGCAAATAACTTTTTGCACTATCTTACATATTCCTTATATGTACATTTCTTTTTCTTTATATCTAACAATCCAAAAGTTTTTCTATCAACCTTTTAAACCATTAGCATTATAACTTCATCATTATTAAAACTTCCTTGTGTTCGTATGCAACTTATTTTTAATCTTCAATACTTCTGTTTAGTTTACTTCTCTGTCAGAGATTTCTGTTCCTGCCCTCCTCTGCTGATTTCATTGCTTTTACCCATCTATATCATGTCCACATAATCCATTACCAAGTGTTTTAATAGTTCTTCTGGTATACTGACATATGGCCTATTTTTGTCGCTGTTCTTTTCTTAACTTTGTTTTTGCACAAATTTCACAAAACTTTGCAAAAATGCATTTAATTTTAACTTCATTTTAATTTAATTTCCTTATTCTTAATTAATTTTTGCCTTAATTTGAATTTGCCTTAATTTGAATTTCCTTACGTTTCCCCCCTTTGCGCACTGGTTTAATACCATGGCGCATCTGGATTGAGAATATTCAAAATTATTGTTGGTTCAATAATCTGTCCTTCATGTGAAATGCCAAATATTTATTTTTGACCCCCCTCTGGTGCCATTTAGATTGTTCATAAGGGCCTGTTTGTTATTGGATTTCAATAACTTCCTCTAAGTCTATAAACTTTCTATCGAGCACTACTTGTAATATAATTTTAACTAATCAATTGCATATTGAATCAAATTGTATTCTTAATTTAAATCTAATATTTGTTAATACCAAATGTTAATACTTGCTTTAATTTCAACTGTAGCCTTAAATTAATTAAGTATACCCTTGTATTGACAAGTTACATCTGAGTACCCCTTAAAATGTATTTTAAAGTTATTTTTAGTTCTAATTTTTTCCTTCATGAATTGTCTTAATTCCCATTATGCTATATTAATTGTTAACATTATTTTAGTTTCTTTTCTTAATTAGTCAATTTTTCTCCTCAATAATTTTTTGTTTTGATGGGGTTAATATTAAGTTGCTACTGAATCTATTCAAGGGCTGAAGATCCAATCATAGGAAAGTTGGTTGGGGGGCTGGTTGCTGAAGTTAGTTGGTTTATTTTAAGTTGAGAGGCATGGACTCAAATGTCACACTGTTGATCACTTCTTCTGAAATTACAAAGCATAGTTACTGGTTCTTTTTGTTAGACTTGTCCCAGAATCCTTCCTGGAATTGAGCTGCTGCTATCTGTAAATTAAAGCTTAATTATTTTTGTTAGTGACAACATCATGTGATTTCAATCATCTGCTCATCTGTCCCATTGTACTTCTCGCTGTTACCTGTAGAAAGGTCATGTGGGCTGAGTGGTGTCCTTTCTGCCTTCATTAACAGCAGGACTTTAATCCATATATTCTTATTTGTTTTTCATAAATTTGACTTTTCATCATTATTTGCAACTTTTTGCATTTTTCTCACAATAAATTTCAATGTACCCTTATAATTAGTCAATTCTACTCAGTTATCTCTTTGTCTTGAGTTCCAGTATCAACCCACTATTTATTAGGCATCTTGGACAATACTCAACCCACTTTGTCACAATACAAAAGTTACAAGACAATATTTCATACTTTTGACAAAGATCAGCTCCATCACGATATGCTGAAAAGAAAGTCAGATATGTTATGCGCTGCGCAAATGTGGCACTGTTTTTTCTATTTTTATTTTTCTCTTTTCATTCTTTGTTTTTTTCATATTGTTACTTCAGTTCCTGACCAGGAAATTTAACCAAATCCATCCATGGTCATTTTTTTATTGGGCAGAATTTGCCCTGTGGGCCCACATGTTAAATTTTAAATACAGCTGTATTGGCAAAATAATTGATTTGCCTTAGATGTTTCTTCAAACACCATCTCTCACTCATTCACACTCAGTGTCTCTCTTACACACACTGGCCAGCATACATTCTTGCAGGTTGTGCTCTAAATGTGGCATCCTATAATTTTAGCCAAGGGTTGATCAGGTCAACACAGCTATGTCAAACACTAGTGTCAATGATCATAAGGTTTAGTTTAACACCATCCGTTATAATCCTTTTTTTTTCTTTTTACAAATTCTAATAGACTAAGTATTTTAGAATAATAAGCCTGCCAATTGTAATTTTTCAAATACATTTTGACATTGGTTTTTCTGATTTTTCCTATTCTTTTTTGTTTTTTCTCATGAGCTGCTTTATGATATAAATTGGAGATCTCTGCATAATCTTGGATCCATGGCCAACAACATTTCCATCTCATTATCCCAGTTCTGACAGCATGTTTTGCGATTTCATAAGCTTGGACTTTTGGAGTAATTTTTTCTCCAATCTATATCTCTAAAAACTTAGCAAAACAAAATGGAGTGACCAGTATCATTGTTTTGCAAACAATAATAATAATTCTTTGACATTTTGCGTCTATCTTTTTCTTTGCTACAGAATAATTTTTCATGCTTTTAGCCCTATAATTGTTTAATATAATAGCCCTCACTATACCAAATCCAGCCTCAGTTTGAACTATTTGGTGAGTTGAGCACTCACTTCTCTCTTTCAGTGTATTCTCTTTCTTTTTTATATGGCTGGACTTGAACCTACTGGAAAAGCAAAGAGGGTTAGTTTAGCAGAGAATATAAAGAATTGCTTATGAGACCAGTGAATAATCAGAATGAATAAAGTTAATATAATAACTAAATTTGAAGCAGTCTCTAGAGTGATCATTCAAGTTGCCACACCTGTGTTGCCCGTAAGGGAAGGGTTTCGGTCAGTTCTTCTGTTTTTAGATTATCAGTCTGTTAAAGCTTCTTGGCTGTCACTCTGCATGTGTCGTCAGCCTAGCTGTCACTCAAGGCTTGGTGTAAACAGGAATATAGGCTCTGTTGTTTCTCTGCCCCTATTCAGTTTGGGCTTTGATAGATTTTGCCACAGCTTTGCATCTCAGGATTTTCCTCTTGTCCTCAGGAAAAAGTCTCCAGTGAAATAGTGAACGTTTCACCTTTTCCAGCATTAAATCAGTCTTTCTCCATGCCAGAAAGTGGTCATCTTCAGAAGGGGAGCTGAAAGCCCCTCACCCTCTCTTCTTCTTCTCTCTGCAGTCGTCTTTGACCTTTCACCTCTTCCATTCGACACTGAAGCCATCTGAAACTTGAAAACTCAGAGAGCTGCATAGATCAAATTAGTCTTTATAAATATTTGTTCCTGAGCTATTAGCTCTTTATCTAAATTCCACTTTTAACCATCTTTTTCCTAGTTCTTTTATACTATATAATAATCACTGGTTGACAACAGCAGTTCTCCCATTCTGTTTTTAGTAAAGCAAGTTCTTCGTTGCAGGAAAAAGCAAGCTATTTCTTCATTGCAATATCAGCAATAATCTAACTTTGATTTTCTGAGTATAATACAATTAAATAATTTTCCCTATCATAAAATCAGCCTTCAATCGTTCTCCTATATTTGCATGCTTTGCTCAAAATAATCTAACATGGTGAATAAACTTTTCCTCACCCATTCCCAACAATTCCCATTTACTACAATTCTAAGATTGCTGTAAATTATTTATGACTGTTGAAACTTTGTCACTCAATCTTGTTCACTTTTAGCACACTGCACAAGTTATTTTTTCTTAGCACAACCTTAATTATCTACAATGGAATCATTTTTCTCACTTTGTCTTCAGGGATAATGAGATACAAATTTTAGACGTCTTCAGATATAAGATCTAATATATTAAGCACGTGCATTTTTATTTATTTATCCATTAATATATATCAGTCCATTTATTAATATATATTTTATACTTTAACTTATTTATACTACAATAATCTGCAAGACTAATATCTTGAAACAATTGTTTTCTTTTACTATTTCCTTTACTTTTAATACTCATTTATACATTACTTGTCTCTCAAGCACATTCACACATTCCTTGTCCCCTATTTTTAATCACAGTCACAGTCAAGCAGACACACAGGACAGGATCCTACATACACACACAGAGCTATATTCTACTCACAGTGTTTCTCACTGTTTTTACAAACAATACTTCACTGAATAACTTTAAACTATCACAGACCTCTGCGATTCAATTTAGCTTAGCCTACCCGAGCAGTCCATTGTCATTCCTATAACAATGCGGTAACCATAAGCTAAACTTATCTGTGCGCATGCTATCCTATTATCCTTAATAAGAAACACAGATAAAACTGATAACCTTACCAGTATACTCATTATCCTTAACGAGCAGAAAATGATTAACCTTAATCATTAACATTTACCATTATCCTTAACAGTAAATATAAAAAAACAACTGATTAACCTTAACCAGTACACTTGTCATCCTCAAGGCCCTCTTGACAAGAAAAAACAATAACTGTTATCCTTTAACAGTAAACATAAATTCTTACGTACATACGACAAAACCTTTAGCGGCACATCAGCATCCTACCAATATTCATACAATCTGCATCAGATTATATAAATACTGGCAAACACTAACGGGAGCTCCGCCGCACTATAACACATTACTTGACATCATCAACAACAATAGACACTTATTTCTATAATCAAAGATCCTCTTTTCAATTTTTTAGTTCTTTAAACTTGGAGAAGCATTTTAAAGGGTCTTACCACTCTGGCTCACTGGTGACAACACATACTTTTTCAAAAGCAAAAATTGCTCACCTCAAAGTACAGTGGCCACTGTTGTCTGTGTCGGTCACCAGTGTTGCCTTTCGTGGTTCCTTCAGCCTCAACCCAAGTCCTGCCGGGGTCGCCAAATGTTGTGGTTTTCAATCTTTCTGAAAAATAACTTCGCAGAGATCTTTGATGACAGAAATAATTAGACTTTATTTTCAAACGCCGTCCCGTTCCATAGAACGGCGCTCTAACGCTCTCTGGCCATCTGGCCTTCCAGTGCGCTCCCGAGTACATTTTGGTTCAGAGTTATATACATACATCTTCTTCCAAAGAAGGTAACACACCCTATAGATAGTTTTGGGTAAAGGTATTTTACCATGTGACTTCTCAGAATAGAATTTTCTGCAGCAAACAACATTCCATTCAAGGTCTTTCACATACACAGAGGAAATGCAAAGTCACAGACAGAAGAAATAATTGTGTCCAAATATATAGCAAAATTACTTGTTTTCTAAATAATAAAATCTTCTACAGGGACTGCCGTCTTTACTTTCTTTTTTGTATTTGTTTAATTATTTATTATTAAAATTGTTTAATGTTCACCGGTTCCTGCCTCCTTCTTCCCGTAACATCTAACTGCATTACACTGGTGCCGAAAACCGGGAAGAAGGAGGAACGCGCTGTCAGAGAGCCCTCGCCGCTGTGGGGAATCCGCGGTGCCATTGAGCATGGTGAGCAGAGTCCGTCGCCATGGACGCTCAAGGCGGTGCGCTGGAGTGAGTTGCCGGGGGGAAGGTAAAGCTCGCTGCCGGCCGCCTGGGTGCTGGAGGGGCGGCTGCCGTCCGTGAGGGAGCAGAAGAGTCGCCGCCGTTCGCCGTGGGCCGGAGCTTGCTGCCATCTGCCATGACGGGGAGGAGCAGGGAACGGGGGACTCGTGCAATCTGCCCAAACCCGGAGGAGCTGTCGCCGTCCACCAAGCGGCGGAGGAGTGTTGAGCCGTCCACCGAGGGCTATCCAGCGCCACTGCCAGGCACCACGGAGAAGATCACCCAGCTGGTGAATGGCCAGATGGCAGTACGTTTGCGTTGTGGGAACCGGACCAAGATTTTTTTTCCCTCTCTCGTCTCTGAGCACCCGGGGCGGCAGCGTGAGTCAGCAGCGAAGATGTCTGCTGCTAGCGCTGCTCACATCTGGAGATCCAAGGACACACAACAAATGTCATCAATATGTTACTTCATCTGGTTTCTGGTTCCTTATGCTTCCGTCTCCTTTTCTCTCGCCTCGTCTGTCCATATCCCAAGGTACCGCAGCCGCCCGTGTCCGGTCTTTTCTGCTGTTGAGACCTTGAACAATATTTGTCAGCTTTCTGTGAAGTGTCAAAATGTAACTACAAATCACATAATTGAGAAACATTAAGAGGAAGAAACAATCTTATAGTCAACCCTTTAAAGTTGAAACAAGATAGTGATTTGATCTTTGGTATTTATGGCCTATTTAAGGAATTCTCTCTTAAACACAGCTGACACTCTTTGAAGCTCACTACCATTTAACAGTTCTTTGAATCTAGTCTTTAACCTTTATCTTCATGTTTTTTGGCTTAAAAATATGTACACATATCCAAAGCTGACAGGTTGAGAGAAGGGAAATTTCACAAATTGCATGTTTGTTTGATTATCAAACAGTTACCGTTGAAACTGTGGGAGGGTGCCAGTGTTTATCAGGCTTTCAGAGAAAAGTGATGGTGCTGACATTTTGGCTATGCTACAGTATGCAAGTGCAGGTTGCAGAAGGACAGATTCACTCAAAGTCACTATTTTGAGAACATAGCAAGAATCTTAGCCTCTGAGCTCTAAATATTCAGTTTGAGGAAGGTGTGTGTTATTGCCAGCCAATTTTTTGACAGCACCCGGGGCGGCAGCGTGAGTCAGCAGCGAAGATGTCTGCTGCTAGCGCTGCTCACATCTGGAGATCCAAGGACACACAACAAATGTCATCAATATGTTACTTCATCTGGTTTCAAGGGGCAGGGAAACATAATCCTGATTAATGCATCTAAACCAGTAGGGCCATGTCAGAGGTTGTTAGTCATGACATGCAAGCAACCAAAAACTATAAATAAAATTAGGTATATGAAGTTTTTGTTTTTCAGAGCAAAGCATCAAAAAACAGGCATGAACAAGCTCCACAACAGTGCTATTATATTCTTTTGCCTTATAGTCCAGGTGATATGTGAAAATTATGTTCACTTTTTCAGAAAAGCATGAAACTTGGTAGTCCTGTACAGTTTGCGGCTCTGAACATTTTCAGAAATTAGGCCATCGCAAAAATGCCTTGTGGTGGCCATGACAGCCATTTTGCTTTCCGCCATAACAGAATTATGTGCTGTATTTTGTAGTATACCTCCTGAACAAAACATGGTAACATGGAAATGTGATGTATACCCCTATGTTTTGATGGTCAAGGATCACAATGATAGTCAAGTCAAGTCATATTTATTTATATGGCACTTTTTACAATACAGATTGTTTCAAAACTGCTTTACCGAGATAACAGAAAAATAATGTTAAAAAGTTTGTTTCCAGAAGAAAATTGCATCCAAGTCCAGCTTAAGTAAGTTCAGTGATGTTTCATTTTTGTTTTAAAAAAGTTATTAATTTAGTTCATTTATATATATATATATATATATATATATATATATATATATATATTAGGGGTATCACGATTCTCCAAATCCTCGATTCGATTAAATTTTCGATTCTAAGGTCACGGTTCGATTCGATTCTCGATTTTTACATTTACTTTTTTTAAAGCCGAAACGGGCCAATCAGGATGCTCTCTGTCTTACATGCGCTTCATGAGGCACACACGCAAGGTCTCTCGCTCTCTCCCTCTCTGCCGTGCGCCGGTAATACGGTTTAGAGCACAGTTTTTTCTGTCTCGCATGCGCGTGCACCCTTTATATATATATAAATATATATATATATATATATATATATATATATATATATATATATATATATATATTATATATACATATATATAGAATATGTTAGTTGAATATGTTAGTTGAAATCACGAAGAAGCCTCTCCATGTTTGAGATAGCAGTATTGGTTTATTTAAAAGCTTACATTTTGAGGTTGAAATCGGCTTGTTTTCGGAGATTCTAGCATACAGTAGGGGTGTGGCGTGTCATTGTCTGTGTGTATTTCCATACTGGACAAGCCGCGCTGAAATAGCGAAACTGTTGTGCAAAGGGGCCATAGAACAGGCTGTAAAAGCCTGACTCGCTCAGAGAAGGAGGTACCTGTTCTATGGCCCCTTCGCATTCTGATATCCCTGGAATCGCTTCCCATGCTTTTACATGTACAGCTAGGGGCAGAATGGCCTCCGGGTTCCGATCGCCGCACTTCGTGGGCTCGGGAAACTGAACCGGAGGTATGGGCGTGGTGCGCACGCCCTCGGCGCTTGAATACGGCGACTCGCTGACAGCGGTGGCTGGCTGTTTCATATGTGACGTCCTGATTGCCTTGAAAGGGGAACGTTTTGTGAACAGGGAACAGACTTAATGGACTGGCAACAGTCTCCACAGAACATGAACTGGCACAGAAAATCGAGATAGAGGATGCAGTTAAGACCTTTGCTGCGATGAAGGCCCGCCATGCGCGCTTCTGAAAAGTAAGTTAAGCTTCATTTGCTCTTTAGTCGTTATTTAACCCTCTGGGGTCTAAGGGGTTTTTGGGGTCCTTGAGGTGTTCTGACATGCTCTGACATTTGTGCTTTTTTCAGTTATTTATAAACATGTTAATGGCAAAAGGTGTAAATTCACTCTATATAGCACAAACGGGGCTACCGTAATATGTGAGCAACATGTATGTACACATTTTTTATTTTTTAGAGAATAATGTTTATGCGTGGTTATTGAAAAAACTAAAACTTAAACTGTCTGAAATAAGGCCACAAAACATATACTAAATATGTGTCCACAAGACTTTTGACTAATGAGTGTTGTTGCCTAGAATTTTTGCTTCAAAATGATCTGAAAATCATCCTGCCTAATCATTTACACAAAACAATACATTGATTTAAATTTTATAAGACACCTTTTGTTTGGAAAGGCAATATGCGTGGAGGCGTGTTCACACCTGAGAAGACAAAGGCCGGATAATGTGCCACATACATAATGAGCTGCATATTAATTAGCCTTTCACACAGGTGTGTCACAGGATCCCAAAGAATGCAAGGACAAAAGAAATTATCTATATATACATATTTTACAATTAGAAATTGTAACCAATTTCAAATAGGTTACAATTACAACAACAATTACAATTTTAACAATACTTCAAGTGTATTTCTTTGTAAAAAGTATACTTTTTATCATACGTATTAAAAAAGGTAAGGATTCATTAGTTTGAATATTGGAACAAACACTATAATAACATCTTAGTTGATAATTCAATATACCTACTTTATTTTTGACAAAACATCATACTATAGTATATGTGACCCGTCACAGAAACCAGGGACACAAGTCGGCAGCACAACTTTCGAGCAAAATGAGAAAGAAGAGTTTTTTTTCAAAATTGGTGATTTTCAATTTTTTGGAGAATCTGTTAATTGAAATCACGAAGAAGCCTCTCCATGTTTGAGATAGCAGTATTGGTATATTTAAAAGCTTACATTTTGAGGTTGAAATCGGCTTGTTTTCGGAGATTCTAGCATGCAGTAGGGGCGTGGCGTGTCATTGTCTGTGTGTATTTCCATACTGAATAACCCGGCGCTTTTGCCCCCGCCCTCCAAGTCAACCACATGGCTACTTATTATGCTGTGCTCTGGCCAGCTCTCTCTGATATCAAAATTCAATGAAGATGGATGCCGCAAAGATTGTCGCAGACGAGATGAACCGTCTGGCAGTTACACCGAAAATGTTTTCGCCGCACTTCGTGGGCTCGGGAAACTGAACCGGAGGTATGGGCGCAGCGCGCTCGCCCTCAGTGCTTCAATACGGCGGCTCGGCTCACTGACAGCGGTGGCTGGCTGTTTCATATGTGACGGAGAATCGAAATAGAGGATGCAGTTAAGACCTTTGCTGCTGCGATGAAGGCCTGCCGTGCGTGTTTCTGAAATGTAAGTTAAGCTTCATTTGCTCTTTAGTCGTTATTTAAGATGCTGAACCTGCTGATGATATAATGTGCTTGCGGACATTTCATTTGTGTGTGTATACGCACGTAAGAAAGTGGTGTAAAGAGATTTGCAACAGTAATTTGAGGAGGTGAAATGTGATTATTTGGAAAATTGCAGAAATGACTGCTTAAAGAAAAATGCCAGCAGGCATTTGCCTCCTACATAAACTTTAATATTGTTGACATTTTGGGCACACGAGCGTTGCGTACTATTTGCGCTATATGTAGGCCTATGGCTTATTGGTCTTTGTTTGTTGTTGTTGGTTTTGCGTTATATGTATATGGCATATTGGTCTTTGTGTGTTGTTGCTGGTTTTGCGTTATACTGTATGTATATGGCATATTGGCCTTTGTGTGTTGTTGCTGGTTTTGCGTTATATGCAGGCTATATGGCATATTGGTCTTTGTGTGTTGTTGCTGGTTTTGCGTTATATGTATATGGCATATTGGTCTTTATGTGTTGTTGCTGGTTTCGCGTTATATGCAGGCTATATGGCATTATTGGTCTTTGTGTGTTGTTGCTGGTACGTTGCAAATAGAGGGGCAGCACAATTGTTTTTCGCCTAGTGCGGCAGAAGTGCACTCATTCGAAGTGTAAAAAAAGCTGTAAAGCACATGGAGGAGCTTTACAGGGGGTATGGCTTATCTAAATGAGATGTAAATGAGCCCTATTGTCACCCCCAGCAGCAGAGACAGGTGAGAACTGCACAATCTTTAGCTCGTTTTCTCCTCTTTGAGCTTTTTTAAGTGCCTACTTTAAAATGGCCACAACTTCTCCAAATATTATCAGATTTTCACATGTTACACATCGTTGGAAAGCTTGGATATTACACTCTCAGAATCTATGAATAACTCAAAATGCCCCAGAACCGACTTGTGTCCCTAGTTTCCGTGACTGGTCACATATTTATGAGCAGAAATTGGTGAACAAAAGTGTACCTATTTAATGTGACAGTAGTCTTTTTTACAGTCAAAACTTTATAATCTATCCAAAACTATTCACAAAATTTTGTCTAAACATTCATATTTAGTCTGTAACATATTGTGTATGATATATTAGCATATACATGTGAATTTGCAGTTTTTTGCTTATACAGACATTTTATTTCAACATATTTAAGTCTATTTTTACTCATCTTAGTAGGCTATAGCAATATAGTTTGGATGTGTTCATGTAAACAAAACGTTTACTAATGTAGGTGCGAGAGTGAATGAACGGCACAGACACGTGCTGTATAACTGTAGTAAACAAAGCGCGCGCCCCTCTGTCGTTCATTCATCATTTAGCCTACACACAGACACGCAATTCATATTTAAACAGTCTTTTTGCGGTTTACAGTCAGACACTATTCAATATCGCGATTAGAACAAAGCACTTAAGAATAAATGACTTACTACATCAGCTGGATCAATTGCTCCTCGAAATGAAACTAGCAGCACTTCTGGTACATTTTCAAGGGTTATTAGATAGTATTATTCCTCACAGCGTAGGAATATGTTGTGTACACAGCTGTAGTAAGATAGCCTACTTACTAAACACGATGTGTTTTATAATCCAGCTGGTGGGCGTTGGCATGTTTGAAAGGCTTGCCTTAGATCATTCAAACGCGGTATTGCGTTTGAATACCGTGCGCTCTCCGTGGGCGTGGCACATTAACGCGTAATCAGGTATAATGAGCTGGAAAGAAAAAGACTGACATCTCTCTCTTTTCATACACATTACATACACTGAGAATATTTGTTTTTTATATAAATTAATTCATTTAAAAGAAGAGAGTTCAAGCTTCATTATGGAAAAACACTCGTGCCTGTATGACAAGTATTCGCGGAATTACAGTTAATTTTCGGACGCGTTTCAGAATGGACTTAACTGACAGAGAGAAGGCAGATCTCATGTTTGAGAAGGCAGATCTCATGCAGATCTCATGTTGCATCATGTTTGTTTTTCTTTATTTGGCGAAAAGCACAACAATTATGTTTTTATTGTGAGTATCCCAAAAAAAAAAATAGACACTTATAAGGATCTAATGATGTACAACACTTAATATGTAAGATCAAAATCAACAGATTAATTTCAGTTTCTTTTGCACTGAAAAGAAAAAAAAGCGAGACTATCGCGGACCTCAGAGGGTTAAGATGCTGAACCTGCTGATGATATAATCTGCTTGCGGACATTTCATTTGTGTGTGTTTTACGCAGATAAGAAAGTGGTGTAAAGAGATTTGCAACAGTAATTTGAGGAGGAGAAATGTGATTATTTGGAAAATTCCTGTCATAACTGCTTAAAGAAAAATGCCAGCAGGCATTTGCCTCCTACATAAACTTTAATATTGTTGACATTTGGGCACACGCGCGTTGCATACTATTTGCGTTATATTTAGGCCTATGGCTTATTGGTCTTTGTGTGTTGCTGCTGGTTTTGCGTTATGTATATGGCATATTGGTCTTTGTGTGTTGTTACTGGTATACGTTGCAAATAGAGGGGCGGCACAATTGTTTTTCGCCTAGAGCGGCAGAAGTGCATTCGACGGTACTGGGGGTGAGTTTCCATAAACATCAAAGTTTGTTGTTTTGTGTTCATTCTAAGAACACGTACACGTTATGTTTAGTCCATGTTTAGACATTCCCATACCTACCTATTGTTCTTAGCTAGCTCAGGAAAGAAATAAAAGCTGTAAACCACAGGGGGAAGCTTTACAGAGGGTATGGCTTATCTAAATGAAATGTAAATGAGCCCTACTGTCACTCCCATTAGCAGAGAGAGGTGAGAACTGCAAAATCTTTAGAGGCCGTATCTAACCTTTTAGCTTTTTTGAGTGCCTACCTTAAAATGGCCACAACTTCTCCAAATATTATCAGATTTCCATGTGTTACACATCGTTGGAAAGCTTGGAGACTACAGGCAGATCAATATTAAACTTTCGAGCAGATTCAGTCACTCTTAACACACATCACACCACAGGAAAACCTGATAAGATAATCTCTAGAACCATCAAGATAATCAGGACTTTACCTGGCATTGTCGGAAGGGGAGAAATTGGTCCAAAATCACCCGAATATCCTGTAGTGTGTAGCCAGCATAAGTGATGAGCTTGAGAATGCCATTGATTTCAGCAGCAAGGGTGTCTCTGAAAATAGACATCATGAACAGGCCAAAAGTGTTCAGCGGAAATTCAAGACATGTGAGTTTGTTGACGTGATTGAGGAAATGGGAAACCCATTCGCAGAGGACAGCAACAACCTTCTGAACCTGAACTCAAGAGAATTAGCAGACGTAGCTGCTGTGGATGTTGTTCGGGTTGCAGAGAGGATGGGCCAAGAGCAGTACAAACTCTTTGTTGCAGAGAGTATGCAGGGCACAAAACACATTACTGCCCCTTTGAAGAGGAACAAGCTCCCTCTTTTTAAAACAGCTCCGATAAGAGGACAGTCCAAGACAAAACTCGCTGAAAAAGGACTGTGCACTGTTTTCCAGACTCTACATTGGGTGTCAGACCCGTGCTGGGAACCTAGAAAATATCTTCACAAATGTCTCGGTTACATTTGGTAACCCTCGTTTCCTGAAGGAGGGAGCGGAGACGCCACGTCGGGGAGCGACGAATAGGAATCTCGCTAGAGAGGCCAATCTACTTCGAGTGAAACTAAACGAGCCAATGCATTTTGGTGTGCAATCATTTGCAACAGCTGCCACTCAGCACAGGCATATAATGAGCGGAAGGTGCGATTGCACTTCAGTTGTTTGCTGAGGAGCCGAGCCAATGAGCTGGTTGCCCCAGCAGGCCGCAGCAGGTGTGGCGACGGGACGTGGCATCTCTGTTCCCTCCTTCAGAGAACGAGGGTTACCATGTGTAACCGAGACGTTCCTCTTCAGTCAGTCTCTCGCCGCAACGTTGGGAACCAACGTATAGGAATCCCAAACAGAGGGCCACAACTGCTGACCCCATCCAGCACCCTGTGCAAGCCTCTTGCCCCTTTTTGCCTAGAACGAAGATAGGAGAGGGCTTACACGGAGTATATCTGTCACTGTTGTTACGTGATAACCCACACAGTGAGACTATTGGATAACACTTGGAAAGCGCGACCTTTCCGTTAGGAAGGAGAACGCTGCTGAAGCCACATTCTGCCCCGAAGGAGGTATGTGGAGAAAACATATAGACTAACCCGAAGGTTGTACTGCATATGATATACTGGGTGACTTAGCCAAAGGGAAAAACATGGGCTTCCGTTTAGGAGCAGCCGTGGAAGAATACACATATGGGATCCCCACAGGGTTGCACATATGGAACCCAGCCTAGACCCGGTTCTCAAGGATTCAACGGATAAAGGCCTGGAGCCGGACGCTCCGCCACGTCTGGGTCCGACGGAGTTGGAGTACTCAACAGGTTTTTCACACTGGAGCAATAAGGTTGCACAGTAGGGTGCAGCAAGCACCGTATGATATACCCGCGCTGTAATATTGGACTACAACCAACACCATAGCAGACAGACCCAGAGGCATCCAGTGTTCTCCCAGCTGGAAGATCTTGACTTTGCTGATGATCGTGCTCTCCTATCAACCAACCAGTACAACATGCAGGCTAAAACTGATAGGCTGAACAACTTTACCAGACAAATTGGGCTCAGTATTAACACCTCTAAACACAAGTGATGTGTGCCAACTCCATCCCCACAGCACCCATCCTTTTTAATGAGGAACCACTTGAGTTTGTGGAAGGTTTCACCTATCTGGGCAGTCTCATCAGTGAGGACAACTGGGCAGATATTAAAGATATTAAAGCAAGGCTGGGAAAGGCTCAGGGTGCCTTTTGCCAACTCCGTTTCATATGGAGATCAAAACAATACAGCCTTAAAACTAAGATGTGTCACGTGTCTGTCCTGTCTTGTATTGCACTTGGGTGTCTTTGTTATGTTGGGCCATGTGCTCTCGTTATTGTTTGATCCCTCCCCCTTGTTACTTGATTAGTGTTTGAGTTCTTCCACCTGTTCCCTCTTGATTTGTTCCCTTTTTAAGTCTTCTCTTGTTTGCAGTCTTTGTCGGATCGTTGTCATATTTTTTCCCAGTTTCCGTGTGATGGTCTTCGTGTTCAGAGTCAGTGTTTGTTCTTCAAGTTCAGTTTTGTTTAATGTCTCATTTATTGTGTTTTCCCCCTTGTGGGTTTTTGCTTTGTGTTTTGTTTTCTTTTGTTAATAAATCATCTGTTGCTGCACTTGAGTCCTCCTCTCCACTTTTTGTAACGGTAACGTGACAGAATGATCCGACCATTTGAGGACTCAGCAGCATGGATGACGATGATTTTGACTGGATGGATGATGACGCTTGCATGGATGACGATGACTTGGATTGTCCAGCTTACACAATCGCTACATTTGGATCGACCCAGTTTTCCACTATCTTTCATGACGGAATGACTCCGTCCTCTAACGAATCCGGCTGAATGAATATTTTTCAGGCCCTCGCTTTTATGGTTCATCAAAGGGAGGAGTCGGAGCGTCTGGCGGGGGGTTCTCGGGGACCCGTGGATGTTGTAGAGGAGGAGGAGAGGGTCCAGAAGAGGCTCAACACCACTCTCCATCCTGGCCCCCCTTCGATCCTGGGCCAGTGAGGGACAGCTTAGAGCCTACTTCTCGCCGTTACGGACGGAAAAGGAGGAGGAAACGCCCGTCTGCACAGCAAGAGACTGTTCACGTCCCGTCTGCCCAGCGAGAGACTGTTCACGTCACGTCGGTCCAGCGAGAGATTGTTCACGTCCCGTCTGCCCAGCGAGAGACTGTTCACGTCCCGTCCACCCAGCGAGAGACTGTTCACGTCACATCCGCCCAGCGAGAGACTGATCACGTTCCGTCTGTCCAGTCTGGGACAGTCTGCTGTTCCTGAGCCGGAGCCAGTGTCTGCTGTTCCTGAGCCGGAGCCAGTGTCTGCTGTTCCTGAGCCGGTGTCTGCTGTTTCTGAGCCGGAGCCAGTGTCTGCTGTTCCTGAGCCGGAGCCAGTGTCTGCTGTTCCTGAGTCGGAGCCAATGTTTGTTTCTGTGTTTGTGTCTGTCCTAGTGGGCGTTGCTGTTCTGGTGGCTGTTCCTGAGCCAGAGCCTGTTCCTGAGCCGGTGCCAGTGCCAGTGTCTGGTCCAGAGCTGGAGCCAGTGTCTGCTCCAGAGCCGGAGCCAGTGCCAGTGTCTGCTCCAGAGCCGGAGCCAGTGCCTGTGTCTGCTTCAGAGCTGGAGCCAGTGCCAGTGTCTGCTCCAGAGCCGGAGCCAGTGCCAGTGTCTGTTCCTGAGCCGGTGTCTGTTCCTGAGCCGGTGTCTGTTCCTGAGCCAGTGTCTGTTCCTTAGCCGGGGTCTGCTCCTGAGCCCTGGCCGCCCGAGTGGTCGTCTCCGCCCTGGCCACCCGAGTGGTCGTCTCCGCCCTGGCCGCCCGAGTGGTCGTCTCCGCCCTGGCCGCCGGAGGGGTCGTCTCCACCCTGGCCGCCCGAGGGGTCGTCTCCGGCCTGGCCGCCCGAGGGGTCTTCACCGCCCTGGCCGCCCGAGGGGTCTTCACCGCCCTGGCCGCCCGAGGGGTCTTCACCACCCTGGCCGCCCGAGGGGTCTTCACCGCCCTGGCCGCCCGAGGGGTCTTCACCGCCATGGCAGCCCGATGGGTCGTCTGCTTCGCCCTGGCCGCCCGATGGACTGTCTGCTTCGCCCTGGCCGCCCGATGGACTGTCTGCGTCGCCCTGGCCGCCCGATGGACTTTGTGTTTCGCCCGGGTCTCCCAGGACTAAACGCTTTGTCCCTCTGTCCCACCCTGGTCTGTCCCTCCTGTCCCACCCTGGTCTGTCCCTCCCGTCCCACCCTGGTCTGTCCCTCCCGTCCCACCCTGGTCTGTCCCTCCCGTCCCGCCTGATGGAGCGTCTGGTAGCCGCTCTGTAGGGAGGGGGTAATGTCACGTGTCTGTCCTGTCTTGTATTGCACTTGGGTGTCTTTGTTATGTTGGGCCATGTGCTCTCGTTATTGTTTGATCCCTCCCCCTTGTTACCTAATTAGTGTTTGAGTTTTTCCACCTGTTCCCTCTTGATTTGTTCCCTTTTTAAGTCTCCTCTTGTTTGCAGTTTTTGTCGGATCGTTGTCATATGTTTTCCCAGTTTCCGTGTGATGGTCTTCGTGTTCAGAGTCAGTGTTTGTTCTTCAAGTTCAGTTTTGTTTAATGTCTCATTTATTGTGTTTTCCCCCTTGTGGGTTTTTGCTTTGTGTTTTGTTTTCTTTTGTTAATAAATCATCCGTTGCTGCACTTGAGTCCTCCTCTCCACTTTTTGTAACTCTAACGCGACAAGATGCTCCTACATAACTGCAATGTAAAGTCTGTTCTACTGTACGGTTCAGAGAGCTGGCGAGTTATCAAAACTGACATGAGGAGAATATGGAAGTGTTCTGTAATGGATGCCTCCGATGAATATGCCAGATATTTTGGCCTAATAAGATCTCCAACAATGAACTATACAAGAAAACGGGAAGCCGGAGCATCACCAAGGAGATTACACACAATACATCAGTCAAGCAGACAAGTCAAGTCACCTTCATTCATATAACTCTTTTTATAATATAGATTGAATCAAAGCAGCTTTACGGTGATAATAGGAATTTCATTCAACAAAGATCTGTACAGATCTAAGAGAAAATCATTGTCCAGCTTAAGTATGTTTTTTTTATTGTTTCATTTCCGTTGTAAAATCATCAGGTATTAACTTAGGGGCTGTTAACAGAACACCATTCTCAACTAAAAACAGAAAAACCTCAATACATTACAGCTGTACATCCACACGACAACGGTGCCCTGGCGGCCCGAGAACGCAAAACCCAAAATAGGTTTCAAATTGCAAGCTCTTGAAAACGAGTTTTGAAAATGAAACTGTTCTTATGTCTGTGTATACTTCAAAAACACGAATCTGTGAAAACGGTGACAAAATGTGCATTTTAACGATCTAAGCACATGGTCCAAAGTGCACGGTGCAAGTACACTTAGTCCGAATCCACTATTGTTAGTTTAACAATATGAAAAATGGTCTGGGCCGCCCGGCGCATGGTCTAAAAGGGTTGTCCCTATTCTCTTGAGTAGAATGAGTAATGGGTGTGTTTTGAGTGTAATGTGCAAAAAAACAGTCTGAGTCTCATCTCCCATTCCCTTTAAAAGCCAATTGCACTCGAGCCATGGCGGATTCGCTATTTACATGGCGGAATTTGCAAGCGGAAAGAGTGAACGTGTCTCCAGAGAGGAAACGGATCTGTTCGTGCGCGAGGTTAAAGCACAAGCAGACCATCTACGGGACAAAGGAACAAAATGATTTAGCTTCTCTACACAACATGCATGAAACAGACATGATATTATAAAGTCTAGACTAGGTTTTCAGATACTGTGATTTCCTACTGTGAACCCTGAATTCATCATTAACTATTCACCTGAACAGTTTATGATGTTGTATCCTTGTAATCATTGACCATCCAAAGATAAGGGTAGACATCATCTTTTCTGTGTTATCATGTTTGATTTAGGATATATGATACAAAGTACATAATTTGGTTATGGCGGAAAGCAAAATGGCCACCATGGCCGCCATGAGGCATTTTTGAATTGGCTCCTTTTCTGAAAATGTTCAGGGCCCCAAAATGTTCAAGAGTACTGTTATGAACCAGTAGAATCTACGGGATCCATTCGCAGCATTTAATAGAATGGTCAAGACAGGCAGGGTCAAACATAGGCAAACAGAACAGAGAAGGCAAGGCTGAGACAAACCAGGTAGACCGGCAAAGGGTTGAGGCAGGCAGAGAGAATCATATGGGGGTAGAATTGTTCCATTATTCCAAATAAATAGATTATGATCCACAAATACATGTAAAGAGATTCACGAAAATATATCAAATTCACAAATAAATAGATTAAGATCCACAAATAAATGTAAAGAGTTTCACAAAAAATATAAAACTCACAAATAAAAAAAATTAGCTTTGCGAATAAAAATATATCTTTAAAAGTGTGTTTTATGCCACAAACACAACTTGGCCTGGCATTTATTTGTGTACCGTTTTTTGTGCATTTGTAAATCCCCTCACGCAATTGTGAATCGGTTCCTGTGCATTTGTAAATCCCCTCACGTATTTGTGGATTTTGGAACACTTCTAGCGTCGACGTGCAGACAAATCCACAAATAAGTGGACTCCACCCACCCTTTACCTAAGCCAATCAGATAACGGGCACATTGTGCTGACCAATCGTAGCACGTTCTCGTTACAACCAATCACGTTAGGCTTTACACTCGGGGCGAGAACTGGATCTGATTAATTTTGCAGATATTTGCACCCCTGAAAGCAGCTGTAATGGGAGCTTCATTCAAATTAGCTGTGTGTGTGGTTAAAACACCCCGTTTCCAAAAGATTGTTGGAGTTTAAGGCTTCTTTATTTATTTATTATTCTGTATTATTAACTCAGGATTACACACAAATGATCATCGCGGATCCTGAGCATCATAACCCCCCCTCTACCGGAGTCAATAGCAGTTTCAAATCATGTAAAACTAACATGTTTGCAATGTTAACACATTTTGCCCATGACGTCTGTTTTCTTACCTGAAGATACATGTATACGTATAGCCCAATCTTCTTTATTGACTATGCTGGCTACATGAAAATTCATAATTCGTGATAGTGTCTACTGGACGCGGCGGAGGGCGATACGATGATTCAATGATACTAAACGGATGCCCCCGTTCTTCTTCTGTAGCGGCTACTACAAGGAGGACACATCATTTGCACATTTTCTCCTTTGTCCAATGTAGAAAGCCTCACACGGGGTAGACACGATGTAATACATTGCAAAATGGATGATTTTATCTTTTAAAACACAATCGTTGTGACAAATAGCTAGCTATAGGACATAAATATTATGTAGAATACAAAATATCAGCCCAAGTGACCATCATTGAAGATGTAACAGCGTGTAGACTACTGGGGTTTTGAGTGGATAATGCAATGCTGAAAAAATACATATTTGCATTTATATTGGATGCTGTAAGTAACTTTTACAATACAGTAGCCTATTATTAAGTCTGATTCATATGAAATATTATATGTGTGATCAAGCGTTTTAACGGATAAATTCAAATCACTTGTCTGCTGGGCATTTCACTTTTAAATGCATGTTATAGCTTATATTAGATCCACGGACCTGCTATTTAAAACTTGACTGAAGAAGCGGGAAAAGCTGTTGTGACAGTAATTTCCCCTATATTACACAAAATCGTGTATTTATCAGTGAGGTTGAATCCAGTTATTCATTAGTCAGCAACGTATTGATGCTTTTCTGTTTTATCATGAATAACGTCTCGGTTACGTATGTAACCCTCGTTCCCTGAGTACAGGGAACGTAGACGTGTCGTCGGGGGAGTTCCCTGACGAATTTGGATCACATTAGGGAGCCAATTGCCTTCGAGAGAATTAAAAACGAGCCAATGGACATTGGCATGCAAGATTTGCATTCCGCGACCCGCCTACCAGCACGGGTATAAAAGGCGGAAGTAAACATTGCGCAATGCTTTTCGCTGAGGAGCCGAACAGTGTTCAGTCCTCCGCGAAGGTACAGCGACATCGCGAAGGGATGACACGTCTCTGTTCCCTGTACTCAGGGAACGAGGGTTACATACGTAACCGAGACGTTCCCTTTCGTCCTGGGAACTCCGACGTGCCGTCGGGGGAGTTTCCTGACGAATTGGGATCCCTAATAAAACGCCATGGTGCCGGCCCCTTCCAGCTACCCTGCAGCAATTTCTTGAAATAAATTGTGGGAGCTAGCACGGGAACCACACTGCTGTTCCGCAAGACCCGCACAGTGGACATTGGATAACACTGGGAAAGCGTTCCCTCAAGAGAGGAGGGAACGCTGCGGAAGCCCCAGCCTGACTGAGGAAGGCCAGGAATACACATATGTACTGGCCCGAAGGAATAGTGAAACATATGGCAGTCCCTGAGGTAGTCCCAATCCAAGGGAAGTGGGAGCGTACTCAGCAGGGACGACGAACGAGTCCGTCAAGGGGAAGACACGGCTAAACTGCACGTGGCATGATGGGTCACAGTAGAGACCACTGGAGCACCCAGTCTACTAACAACTCCTACTAGAGGTAGCAGACCTGGCGCCGGGCGGACCGCCACGCCCAGCACCGGAGGGGTCAAGGAGGAACTCACGAGGCTCACCAACGTAGGGCGCCATACGGAGCAAAGAACGCACGTATCCGCTATTTGAGGCGGAGTGGCGCAGCAAGCCGACACAACCTATTCCCTCGACCCACTGGCCGTAGCCAGAACTCGGGAGGAAACAGGTTCCACACGAAGGCTATAGAACCTAGCAAACGTGTTAGGTGTGAGAATGGTACTGGAGCAGGCCGCGGGGCAACAGCACGGCCCGCTCCGAGACACCAATCATCCAGCCGCGAAGGTTGGCAGGTGTGCGGCAGACGAACTAGATCGGGGATTCTCTGAAGGGACTCCCCCATATTTCAGGGTTCGCAGTCTCGAACGCAGCACCCGCAATGAGAACACGACTCGTTCACAAACGCTGCCTCAGCGTGCCCTAAGCCCAAACACGAGAGGCAGTGTTTATGACCATCTTCCTGAGGGAGAAGTCGACCGCATTCGGAAACGCACGGGTGAAAAGACATCCTGAAAAGGACGCGAAACGCCCGTGTTGCTCTTTTAGATAGGAAAAAGATACTCTTTTATGTGCCGAGGCACAGAGGGACCACCGCGGCAAACACAACGGGGAAACTGCAAGCCCGTGTGTTGCACTCACCACCAGTTCCAGCCGTTAAAAAAGTTTTTTTTTTTTTTTTTTCTTTAAACAGAGAAACGGCCGGTTGCGGGAAACGATGGTCGCTCAATAGCACCATGAAACCAGCACCGAGGATCCTTTCTCCTTCCAAAGAGGACTCGTTGGTTTTAAAACTTCTCAGAGACAGCAGCTTAGCTCAATAGAGAGACACACTGGACGGCTCCGAAGCAAAAAGCATTGCGCAATGTTTACTTCCGCCTTTTATACCCACGCTGGTAGGAGGGTCGCGGAATGCAAATCTTGCATGCCAATGTCCATTGGCTCGTTTTTAATTCTCTCGAAGGCAATTGGCTCCCTAAGCGTCGGAGTTCCCAGGACGAAAGGGAACGTGACGCGTCCATAACGCGTTGTTCCCATAGCCTAAGCGCTGTTTCTCTGGCATTTTCAAAGGCTCATAAAATGTGTCTTGGCTTGATACACAGACTCATGGTCTAACTCTA
Source organism: Siphateles boraxobius (assembly GCF_051911475.1). Taxonomy (NCBI): domain Eukaryota; kingdom Metazoa; phylum Chordata; class Actinopteri; order Cypriniformes; family Leuciscidae; genus Siphateles; species Siphateles boraxobius. The sequence goes on along the minus strand of NW_027508908.1, from coordinate 22,013,781 downwards.
ACGAAATCCAAATTTTAAACATACAGTACAGATGAATGAGCAAAGTTATTTCAGGGCAAGACCACCCCGAGTGTAAAGCCTAACGTGATTGGTTGCAGCGAGAATGTGCTACGATTGGTCAGCTCAATGTGGCCATTATCTGATTGGCTTAGGTAAAGGGTGGGTGGAGTTTACTTATTTGTGGATTTGGCTGCACGTCGACGCTAGAAGTGTTTCAAAATCCACAAATGCGTGAGGGGATTTACAAATGCACAGGAACCGATTCACAAATGCGTGAGGGGATTTACAAATGCACAGGAACCAATTCACAAATGCGTGAGGGGATTTACAAATGCACAAAAAACGGTTCACAAATAAATGCCAGGCAGAGTTGTGTTTGTGGTATGAACAACATTTGTAAATATATTTTTTATTTGCAAATCTCATTCTATTTATTTGTGAGTTTTATAATTCTTTGTGAAACTCTTTACATTTATTTGTGGATCTTAATCTATTCATTTGTGAATTTGATATATTTTCGTGAATCTCTTTACATTTATTTGTGGATCATAATCTATTTATTTTAAATAATGGAACAATTCTACCCCCATAGAATCAGAGACCAGTAAACAGTCCAGGGTAAGGGCAGGCAGAGAAGGGTCAGCAACGATAAACAATCCAAAGGTCAAGGCAATAAATAATCCACAGTGATAAACGCTCAGAATGACAGCCAGGAAAGTCAAGACTTCGCACTGGTGTGGTGCGTGGAAGTGGTTTATATGTGTTTGTGTGAATGAGATGCAGGGGTGTGTAATCAGCGCAGTGCAGGTGTATGGTGTTTGGTGTAATCAGTCCAGGGAGGTGCATGATGGAAAATGTAGTCCAAGTTAACCCAGGAAGTGCGTGGCTAATCGCGACAGAGACCCCCCCCAGCCCCCCCCCCCCCCCCACACACTTTAAGAGCGGCTTCCAGACGCTCAAAAACACACAAAAAAAAACAAGAGTTCAGGAGGGTGGTGAAGCGGAGGTGGTCTTGGGGGAGGGATGGAGGGCCAGGTTCATGCAAGGGAACGGGACCAGGGCATGCAATGGTCCCGTTGTGGAGCGTGGGTGGACCTGGGCCGTGGAGCGTTGGTGGAGCCAGCTGTGCAGGCGACCAGGGCAGAGCAGGCTGTGCAGACGACCAGGGTGGCGCAGGTGCAGGCGACCAGGGTGGCGCAGGCTTAGCAGGTGACCAGGGCGGAGCAGGCTGTGCAGGTGACCAGGGCGGGAGGACCTACTGCCCCATCGCCCCCAAAAGAAATTCTAGAGGGTGGTTACGGGGTCATAGGCTGGAGCAGGCACCGGCTCAGGGACAGACACCGGCTCAGGAACAGACACCGGCTCAGGAACAGACTCCGGCTCAGGAACAGACACCGGCTCGGTGGCGGACATCTTGTCCGGAGACACTGGCTCGGCGGCGGCCATCTTTTTCGGAGACAGTGGCTCGGCAGCGGCCCTCTTGTCCGGAGACACTGGCTCAGCAGACGTGACGTGAACAGTCTCTGGCTCGGCAGACGTGACATGAACAGTCTCTGGGTCGGCAGACGTGACGTGAACAGTCTCTGGGTCAGCAGACGTGACGTGAACAGTCTCTGGGTCGGCAGACGTGACGTAAACAGTTTTTGCGTCGGACGGGACCAGCGGTGAAGTAGTCTCTGGGCTGTACGGTGCCAGCAGTGAGGGCTCTGTGCTGGACGGGGCCAGCGGCGAAGGCTCTGGACTGGACGGGACCAGCGGCGAAGGCTCTGGACTGGACGGACCAGCGGTGAACTGACCAGCAAAAGAGCCTGGACAATATATTCTTCAAGACTCCAGCTAGGGTGATGGAGTGGCATAAGGGAGCTGAGCGGCTCGGATAGCCCTCTCCGGAAAAATATCATCAGGCACACCTCATCAAAAGGTGAAAAAGGTGTCAGTTCAATGAAGTCTATGATGTACTCCCCAATGGGCCTGTCTCCCTGACGGAGACGCACGATCTGTGCTGCTGGATTCATCATTGCGAAGTTTTCTGTTATGAACCAGTAGAATCAACGGGATCCATTCGCAGCATTTATTAGAATGGTCAAGACAGGCAGGGTCAAACAGAGGCAAACAGAACAGAGAAGGCAAGGCTGAGACAAACCAGGTAGACAGGCAAAGGGTTGAGGCAGGCAGAGAGAATCAGAGTCCAGTAAACAGTCCAGGGTCAGGGCAGGCAGAGAAGGGTCAGCAACGATATACAGTCCAAAGATCAAGGCAATAAATAAGTGATAAATGCTCAGAATTACAGCCAGGAAAATTAAGACTTCGCACTGGTGTGGTGCGTGGAAGTGGCTTATATGTGTGTGTGTGGTGTGTGTGAATGAGATGCAGGTGTGTGTAATCAGCGCGGTGCAGGTGTATGGTGTTTGGTGTAATCAGTCCAGGGAGGTGCATGATGGAAAATGTTGTCCAAGTTAACCCAGGAAGAGCGTGGCTAATCGTGACAAGTACCAAGTTTTATTTCTTTATGAAAGTAAATATATCTCCTCAAATTTTTAACATTTCACCTGGACTATTACTGGCTTACACAGTTATAAACATTAGCTCATGACGAGGGATAATCTAATTTCATTTACAGTTTATAATGTTGTTCAATGATATCACAGATGCAGGCACAATGTTTAAAATTTTTATTATAATTATTATGTTGAGCATGTTAAGCATATTAGGTAAAGCATTTCATTTCTGCAGAAACAGAATTAAACAGAATTGTACACTCTTAAAAATAATGCTTACAAAAGGAGGGTTTCACAGTGATAGAAGAACCATTTTGGTTCCCTAAAGAAACTTCCAGTGATCAGTTCTTAACAGATTATTTTTCTAAGATTCTAAAGAACCCTTTTCCACTATAAAGAACGTCTCGGTTACGTATATGTAACTCTCGTTCCCTGAGTAGGGAACGCAGAAGTTCCATCGTGACTACGAATGGGGTTTCACTTAGAAAGCCTATCAACTTCGAGTATTACAAAACGAGCCAATGGCAAATAAATGATCTGCAGAATTTGCGTGGCGTAACTCCGCCCCCCCTCGTGGATGTAAAAGGAGGACACTGGCAACATGCAGATTTGTTTCTTTGCTGAGGAGCCGAGACTGAACTCAAGCGTTACCAGCAGTGCCATACCATATATCCCCATGTGATAATGAGCTGATGAGTTGAATCAGGTGTGTTTGATTAGGGAGACAAAGAAAACGTGCAGTATTGGTGGTCCTTCAGGAGCAGGGTTGAGAAAAAATGCCGTAGAGGAACAAGGGCTGGCTCGATGACCTTCGTGAAGACGCGAGGAGACAGGGCTAGCCCGAATGGGAGAACCTCGTACTGATATGCCTGCCCCTCGAAAGCAAACCGAAGAAACGGTCTGTGTCAAAGAAGAATGGAGACATGAAAGTAGGCGTCCTTCAGGTCGATTGCTGCAAACCAATCCTGTGGTCGCACAAATTCAAAAATGTGTTTGGCCGTGAGCATCTTGAATGGCAGCCTATGAAGGGAGCGGTTCAAGATGCACAGGTCCAGGATTGGCCGTAACCCACCGGATTTCTTCAGGACAATGAAGTAGAGGCTGTAGAAGCCGGACCTCATTTTGACTGGAGGGACAGTCTCGATCGCACCCTTCGCCAGTAGGGTGGCGACCTCCGCTCTCATGATAGGGACATTGCCACCGACCATAGTGAAGCGGACTCCCCTGAAGTGGGGAGGAGACCGTGCGAACTGAATGGCATAGCCGAGCCTGATAGTTCGGGCGACCCAGCGGGACAGGTTGGGAAGCTCTAACCAGGCTCCCAAGGACTGTGCCAGCGGGGTCATGCGAACCACAGACGTCCCCTCGGTGGTGCAGCGAAGTAGAATGACTGGCCCAGACGTGGGTGGCATAGTGGCCCGGTGTGGGGCCATGGTCATTAGCCGCGTCCTAACAGAGAAAGCCAGGGAAGAACCAGCATTCCGCGGGGGGCTTGCTCTGCCAGGGGTCTGGCGACAGAGGGGGACAAGAGTGGCGGGGCCCGTGGGCGGTGCACACTGTGTTGTCCGAGAACTCTGTGACAGAGGGGGATGAGAGTGGCGAGGACCATGGGCAGTGCGCACTGTCATCTGAGAACGCTATGTGCTCAGAGATGGGTTTGTCAGTTCTTTCTTTAACCACATTAGGGTGCTGCCCACCAGAGGGTGAGCAGCGGGGAGTGGAGAACAAAAGATTCTCCCTCGGCCCTCCACCGGGGCAAGGAGTGGTCCTGCTATCATCTCCTGACAAGAACTGATTGCCATCTCTAAGCAGCCCATCTCAGGGGCGCCGCTTAGCCTGGTGTTTAGCGGGGTGCGAGGTCGGAGAGGGCTGGGGCAGGAGCCGCGGGGGGGGCGCCCTCGGTGGTGAGCAGGTCGAGGGTTCTGTTTCAACTGCTGGGTCAAGGCAGCAGCGGTCCTCAACCGCGGCCTGGGATATGGAGGTGTCGAGGAGATGAGTCTGCTCGGCATCCTGCATATCAGCCAGGTTCAGTAAAAGGTGACGCTCCTCGACCACTTTAGTGGACATCACCTGACCCAGGGAGCGTGGGGTCACTTTCGTCGCCCGGAGAGCAAGGTCAATGATGAGAATGAGAGCAGCTCATTAAAGAGCCCTGGGTCAGTCCTACCCTTGTGCATATCATTGAGCATCTGGGCCTGGTAGACCTGCAGAATGGCCATAGCATGCAGTGAAGCGGCTGTCTGTCCTGTGGCTCTATAGGATTTCGCCACCAGAGTAGAAGAAAACCTACAGGCTTTGGATGGGTGCTTAGGGTCACCGTGAGAAGAAGCGCTCTGAGGACACAGTTGCATCACAACAGAACACTCAACCGAACCCCAGTGTACCCATTAGCAGCGGCCCCGTCAAGGGGGGGGGGGGGGGAAGGCGGAGGAGGCCGTTGAGTGATCACAGGAAGACAAGGGTGCCTTCCAGGACCTCAAGACCTTCTCATGCACGTCCGGGAAGAAAGGTATTGGGGTAAGGCACCGGGAAGAAAGGTATTGGGGTAGGACGCCGACGGGGATCGGCGGCCGCACCCAAAAACCAATCATCCAGCCGCGAGTGCTCAGGACAGGCTGGAGGGTTCCACTCTATCCCAATGCCCGGGAAAGCATGGCCATCATCTCAGGATCTGACTCGGGCAATGCTGGGACACCCGAAAGTGGCAGCACAGCCGAAACTTCACTTCCAGAAGACTCATGCCCACCTTGTAATGCTGCGATGGACTTAGCATCTTCTTCTGGAGTGGCAAAGGACACTTGCAGGACATCAGAAGATGGGGCCGCCAGAGGCAATTGAATGCTCGCGGGTTGCGACACCAAAGAGAGGGGTGTGGGCCGAGGACGAATCGTCGGCAGTAGGTTCCACACCGTCACCCTCAGGTCACCCTGGCCATTAGCCGAAGTACCACCTCTCGTGGAGAGGGTAGATCGGGGTGTGGATGAGGGGACTCTCCCTCTTACGAGGTCATTGAGTCTTGACCGTAGTGTCGCGATGGTCATGTTCCCACATAGAGAACATGAGTCATCCACAAGCGCTGCTTTACCGTGATCAATGTCCAAACACGTAAAGCAGTGATTGTGCCCATCAGAATCTGACACAGTCCGACCGCAACCAGAAGTGCATGGGCGAGGCATCTTTAAAAAGACGTGTCGCGTGCAAGCTCTTTTGTGAGAGGAAAACTCTGCGGATGCTGAAGCGACCAGGGAGAAACACATTCACCAGCAGACCACTGCACAGATCAGCAGGCTATGTGAACTCGCTGGAAATCGCCGTCACACCAAGAGTCGCTCGTCTCGAAGAGGAAGTTGAGAGAAAACTCAGAGTTGGCCGTGGAGTGAAGAATAAACTTGGTTCCGAAGCGAAAACATATCTGCATGTTGCCGGTGTCCTCCTTTTATACCCACGAGGTGGGGCAGAATTACGCCATGCACATTCCACAGACCCATGGCATTTCTTTGCCATTGACTCGTTTTGTAATACTCGAAGTTGATAGGCTTTCTAAGTGAAACCCCCTTCGTCATCGCGACGGAACTCGTAGTGACCACGAAAGGGAACTTTGTGTGCAATGGGAATAATAAAGGTTCTTCATGGAACTTCAATGGCAATAAATAACCTTTATTTTTAAGACTGTAACATAATTACAATAATAACTAGAATGTACATTTCCAGAAGAAAATGTAAAGTGGTGCTTGCAGTGACAAAACTCGCCACACGGTTGCTAGAGTGTGGTACATGATTGCATACGAACCGACAAACATGTCTTTATGACGTTTTAGTGCTGAGATATGGCTTATTCATGTGTTGAGGTGGTTGCTAGGTGGTTGCTAGGGTGTTCTGAATGGTTGATATGCGGTTGCTATGGTGTTTTGGGTGGTTGCCAGGGTATTCTGGGTGGTTGTTAGGGTGTTCTGGGTGGTTGCTTGGCGGTTGCTAGGGTGTTTTGAGTGGTTGCTATGGTGTTACTAAGCGGTTGCTAGGGTATTCTGGGTGGTTGCTAGGGTGTTGCTAGGATGTTCTGGGCGGTTACTATGAGGTTGCTAGATGGTTTCTATGGTGTTTCTAGGTGGTTGCTAGGGTGATCTGGGTGGTTGGTAGGCGGTTGCTAGGGTGTTCTGGGTGGTTGCTATGATGTTGCCAGGTGGTTGATAGGGTTTTCTAGGTGGTTGCTATGATGTTTCTAGGCGGTTGCTAGGGTGTTCTGGGTGGTTGCTATGTTGTTGCTAGGCGGTTGCTAGGGTATTCTGGTTGTTGCTAGGTAGTTATTAGGGTATTCTGGGTGGTTGCTATGGTGTCACTAGGTGGTTGGTAGTTGTCACAGATGGTTACTATTGGAGTTCTTAGCATTTTCTTGGCATGATTTAGCACTTACCTAATCGCCATTAGCATGTACCTATTCACAGCTAGCATGTGTAGCATATTGGAAGTTCTGTTTGCTAACATGAGTCAAAAGAGACAACCCCCATCTATATACGATGTTCTGATGCAGAGATATAGGTCTTGCAAAATGGTTGCTAGGGTACTCTGTTTGGTTGCTAGGGAGTGGCTTGACAGCTCATGAAACTCCAAAGGCTGCTTATCAGCGTGAATGATATAAACCACTCCCATGCCTCTGTGACATTTAGAGTGGAAGATATCCCTCCATGGATTTTCGTTGCTAAGGTGCTCGACAATGGTTGCTAGGGAGGGGCTAGGAAATGTTGACATGATTCATGTTTGGCTGTTTGCTACCCAGAGTCAAACTTGTGTTAACCCCATCTCTATATGATGTTCTGATGCAGAGATATAGGTCTTGCAAAATGGTTGCTAGCTTACTCAATTTCATTGCTAGGGAGTGGCTTGGCAGCTGCCAGTCATCAAAGTCCAAAGATTGCTTGTGATTGTGATGAATGATATAAACCAACTCCCATGCCTCTGTGACATTCAGAATGGAAGATATCCCTCTATAGATTTTAGTTGCTAAGGTGCTCGCCAATGGTTGCTAGGGAGGGGCTAGGAAGTGTTGAGGGGATTCATGATTGGCAGTGTGCTACCCCGAGTCAAACGAGACCACCCTTGTGTTTCTATGACACTTCTATCCGGAAATATTCTTTTGACCTCTTTCAATGGAAGTCTATGGGACTTGTTGCTAAGGTGCTCTAATGGTTGCTAGGGCGTGGCTTAATAGCTTCACAATGATCCTGAGAGACTGATTGGTCGACCGAGTAAAATGAGCCCGCCCCCTTGTCTCTATGACACTGTGATCCAGAGCTATGTTCAATACAAAATCCCAATGCAATGTGTAGGACGGCCCATTTCATCGGCCGTCCTACACCATAGTAAGTCAATGGGGCAACTTTGAGCAGCTCCTGCCCCCCATGGGTGCAACTTTTACCCCATTGTGAGGTATGTTCTTACAGAGCCTGTCAGCCTCTTCAAATGTGGCAAATCACACGTTTCTGTGAAATCTGAGCTCTGAGCTATGACTCGTCAAAGTTCTTAACAATGTTAAGTCTATGTGTTTTTTTTTGGCCGTTTTTCGCACCTGGGGTGAACAGCGTACCCCTGATCGCTATAAAAGTCATAGCACCATTCCTGAATAATCCGCATGATTTGACGCCTCATTCGTGGGTCTGTGACAAAAGCTGCGGGAGGAGTAGCGCGTCAAACTATGTCCAGAATAATAATAATAATCAGAAATCAGAAATCAGAAAGAGCTTTATTGCCAAGTGTGCTTGCACACACAAGGAATTTGTTTTTGGTGCTGAGGCTTCCAGTGGACTATACAAATACAACAAGAAACATGAAACATAGTACTACAAATTATAAGAATAAAGAATAAAAATATAAATATATGAGAATAAAAGTATCACAGTTGGGTTTAGTCAGAATAGACATTCCCAGATTTACAGATTAATGAACATATTTACAGTGTTTTGAATATGTGACCCGTCACAGAAACCAGGGACACAAGTCGGCAGCACAACTTTCGAGCAAAATGAGAAAGAAGAGTTTTTTTTCAAAATTGGTGATTTTCAATTTTTTGGAGAATCTGTTAATTGAAATCACGAAGAAGCCTCTCCATGTTTGAGATAGCAGTATTGGTATATTTAAAAGCTTACATTTTGAGGTTGAAATCGGCTTGTTTTCGGAGATTCTAGCATGCAGTAGGGGCGTGGCGTATCATTGTCTGTGTGTATTTCCATACTGAATAACCCGGCGCTTTTGCCCCCGCCCTCCAAGTCAACCACATGGCTACTTATTATGCTGTGCTCTGGCCGGCTCTCTCTGATATCAAAATTCAATGAAGATGGATGCCGCAAAGATTGTCGCAGACGAGATGAACCGTCTGGCAGTTACACCGAAAATGTTTTCGCCGCACTTCGTGGGCTCGGGAAACTGAACCGGAGGTATGGGCGCAGCGCGCGCGCCCTCAGTGCTTCAATTCGGCGGCTCGGCTCGCTGACAGCGGTGGCTGGCTGTTTCATATGTGACGGAGAATCGAAATAGAGGATGCAGTTAAGACCTTTGCTGCTGCGATGAAGGCCTGCCGTGCGTGTTTCTGAAATGTAAGTTAAGCTTCATTTGCTCTTTAGTCGTTATTTAAGATGCTGAACCTGCTGATGATATAATGTGCTTGCGGACATTTCATTTGTGTGTGTATACGCACATAAGAAAGTGGTGTAAAGAGATTTGCAACAGTAATTAGAGGAGGTGAAATGTGATTATTTGGAAAATTACAGAAATGACTGCTTAAAGAAAAATGCCAGCAGGCATTTGCCTCCTGCATAAACTTTAATATTGTTGACATTTTGGGCACACGAGCGTTGCGCACTATTTGCGTTATATGTAGGCCTATGGCTTATTGGTCTTTGTTTGTTGTTGCTGGTTTTGCGTTATATGTATATGGCATATTGGTCTTTGTGTGTTGTTGCTGGTTTTGCGTTATACTGTATGTATATGGCATATTGGCCTTTGTGTGTTGTTGCTGGTTTTGCGTTATATGCAGGCTATATGGCATATTGGTCTTTGTGTGTTGTTGCTGGTTTTGCGTTATATGTATATGGCATATTGGTCTTTATGTGTTGTTGCTGGTTTCGCGTTATATGCAGGCTATATGGCATTATTGGTCTTTGTGTGTTGTTGCTGGTACGTTGCAAATAGAGGGGCAGCACAATTGTTTTTCGCCTAGTGCGGCAGAAGTGCACTCATTCGAAGTGTAAAAAAAGCTGTAAAGCACATGGAGGAGCTTTACAGGGGGTATGGCTTATCTAAATGAGATGTAAATGAGCCCTTTTGTCACCCCCAGCAGCAGAGACAGGTGAGAACTGCACAATCTTTAGAGCTCGTTTTCTCCTCTTTGAGCTTTTTTAAGTGCCTACTTTAAAATGGCCACAACTTCTCCAAATATTATCAGATTTCCACATGTTACACATCGTTGGAAAGCTTGGATATTACACTCTCAGAATCTATGAATAACTCAAAATGCCCCAGAACCGACTTGTGTCCCTAGTTTCCGTGACTGGTCACATATTATAATAAATAAATCTAAATATAAGTATCACCTGAGTTGTAGGATATTGCACTAAATAGTGGGAGTATTGCACTTAAAGGCATATGCCTTGGGAGGTGTGTTAACTGTTCAGAAGGGAAATGGCCTGTGGGAAGAAACTGTTCCTGTGCCGAGATGTTCTTGTGGCCAGTGATCTAAGTCTCCGTCTTAACGGTAACAGTTCAAACAGGTGGTGTCCAGGGTGAGTGGAGTCTGTGATGATTTTACCTGCTCTCTTCCTCACTCTGGAAGAGTACAGGTCCTGGAGGGATGGCAGGGGGGCACCAATGATCCTCTCCGCAGTCCGGACTGTCCGTTGTAGTCTCCTGCTGTCTGATTTGGTAGCTGAACCAAACCAGACAGTGATGGATGTGCATAAGACAGACTCAATGACGGCTGAGTAGAACTGAATCAGCAGCTCCTGTGGCAAGTTGAACTTCCTCAGCTGGCGAAGGAAGTACAGTCTCTGCTGGGCTTTTTTTACAATGGAGTCAATGTGATTGTCCCACTTCAGATCCTGAGAGATGGTAGTGCCCAGGAACCTGAATGACTCCACTGCTTCCACAGTGCTGTTCATGATGGTGAGTGTGGGGAGTGCTGAGCTGTTCCTCCTGAAGTCCACAATCATCTCCACTGTTTTGAGCGTGTCAAGCTCAAGGTTGTTGTAACTGCACCAGACAGCCAGCTGTTCAACCTCCAGTCTGTAAGCAGACTCGTCACCGTTCCGGATGAGACCGATGACAGTGGTGTCGTCGGCAAATTTCAGGAGCTTGACAAAGGGGTCTTTAGAAGACTAGTCATTAGTGTACAGGGAGAAGAGCAGTGGTGAGAGAACACACCCTTGAGGGGCGCCACTGCTGGTGGTGAGAGTCCTGGATGTGTGTTTCCCCAGTCTCACTCGCTGCTGCCGGTCCATCAGGAAGCTGGAGATCCACTGACAGATCGAGGATGGTATGGAGAGCTGGGTCAGTTTGGCTGTGAGAAGATCAGGCATGATGGTATTGATGGCCGAACTGAAGTCCACAAAGAGGATCCTTGCATAAGTCCCAGGTCTGTCGAGATGTTGCAGGATATAATGCAGTCCCATGTTGACTGCATCATCCACAGACCTGTTTGCTCTGTAAGCAAACTGAAAGGGATCCAGCAGGGGTCCAGTGATGTCCTTCAGGTGGGCCAGCACCAGTCTTTCAAACGACTTCATGACCACAGACGTGAGAGCGACAGGTCTGTAGTCATTAAGTCCAGTGATTTTTTTTTTTTTTTTTGGGGACAGGAATGATAGTGGAGCGTTTGAAGCAGCATGGAACTTCACACTGCTCCAATGATCTACCGGGGCCAGTTGGTCAGCACAGGCTTTTAAACAAGCAGATGATATGCCGTCTGGGCTTGAGGCTTTCCTAGTCTTCTGTTTTTTGAAGACTCGGCTCACGTCCTCCACACAGACCTTAAGCTCAGGTTGGATGGCAGGAGGGGGGAGTGGGAGTGCAGGAGGTGATGGTGAATGTGTGAAGTGCAGGTTAGAGCCGGTGTGTGGTGTGAATGAGGGCTTTTCAAACCTGCAATAAAATGAATTTAAATCGTCAGCCAGGTGTTGATTGTCCACAGATCGGGGGGATGGTGACTTGTAGTTGGTGATGTTCCTCAGGCCATTCCAGACTGATAATGGGTCGTTGGATGAAAACTGGTTTTTCAGTTTTTCAGAGTAGCTTATTTGAGCAACTCTGATCTCCTTTGTCAGTCTGTTTCTGGCCTGGTTATACAAGATTTTATCCCCACTTCTGTAAGCATCCTCTTTGGCATGAGGGAGGTGTTTGAGTTTCCCAGTAAACCATGGTTTATCATTAGTGAATGATAAGAATGTCCTGGTAGGAATGCATGTATCCTCACAGAAACTTATATATGATGTTACAGTATCTGTGAGCTCATCCAGATCGGTGGTAGCAGCTTCAAAAACAGTCCAATCAGTGCAATCAAAGCAGGCCTGTAGATCCTGCTCTGCTTCATTAGTCCATCTTTTAACAGTCCTTAACACAGGTTTAGCTGATTTCAGTTTCTGCCTGTAGGTCGGAATAAGATGAACCAAACAGTGATCAGAGAGCCCTAAAGCTGCTCGTGAAACGGAGTGATACGCATTCCTTATTGTGGTGTAACAGTGGTCCAGTATATTACTGTCTCTGGTGGGACATGTAACGTGCTGTCTGTATTTTGGTAGTTCACGGGAAAAATTTGCTTTGTTAAAATCCCCAATAATTATTAGAAGAGAGTCCGGGGGCCTTTGTTCCGTTTCAGATATTTGTTCAGCCAGCTGTTGTAGCGCCGCGCTCACGCACGCGTCTGGAGGGATGTAAACATTCACGAGAATGAAAGAGGAAAACTCCCGAGGCGAGTAGAAAGGTTTGCAATTAATGAAATGGGTCTCTAAGTTAGGAGAGCATATCTTGTTCAGTGTTGTTATATATGAACACCAATTTTCGTTAATGTAGAAACACAATCCACCACCTCTCGTTTTCCCCGTTAGCTCCGCGATGCGATCCGCTCGGAACAGCTGGAAGCCCGGTAGATGTATTGCGTTGTCCGGTATGGCTTCACTCAGCCAGGTTTCAGTGAAGCACAGAGCAGCAGAGTTAGAAAAATCCTTGTTAATCCTTGTGAGGAGAAGTATTTCGTCCATTTTGTTAGGAAGGGATCGGAGGTTCGCAAGATGAATGCTGGGGAGTGCAGTGCGCAGGCCGCGCTCGCGGAGTTTAACCAGCGCGCCTGCACGCTTCCCGCGTTTGCGTCTGACCGCGCGTTTGAACAACACCGCTGCCCCTCCGATGAGAATGTCCAGCAAAATGTCTGAATAATCAAGAACTGTATAGTTTTCTGGTGTGTGTTTCCTAATGTCCAGTAGTTCGTCTTTGGTGAAACTGATAGGAAAATAATGACTAAACACAGGACAAACGAACAAAAACAACACAATAGCTGGAGAGCTCCACACCGAGGCAGCCATCTGTGGCGCCATCTTGGTTAAATATAAGAAGAAGAATAACTAGAATGTACATTTTCAGAAGAAAATGTGAAGTGGTGCTTGCAGTGACAAAACTCGCCACACGGTTGCTAGAGTCAAGTCAAGTCAAGTCATCCTCATTTATATAGCGCTTTTAACAACGAAGATTGTTTCAAAGCAGCTTTACAGAGATAAACATATAATTTAAGGTAACAGAGATTGGTTTAGTTTTATATCGGTTCTTGAAGAATGTTTTTTCCAGCTAAAGTTAGTTTTGATTGATTCACTTCCGTCTAAATGATCATTTGTTATTAAATTAGGGGCCGCTAAGACGACACCGTTCTCTCTAAACAGACTTTAAACGTGAACCTGTGATAGACGCTGATGGCGTTCACATGCGCATTAAGAATTTATTCTATAGTTATGTGTGTTTGATAATATGTGCGCAGGTTTGTAATTCTTACAAACCATGTCTAAACAAACTACTTATCTTGTCTATAAATTTTGATGCAGAATTTTATTTTATCTTATCACTTCGGGTAGGTATGCGAACCAAAAAATTCCACAACACTTTATCTGTAGAGTGGTATAGGGATCCTCCATAGGGAGAGGCTAGTTGGCACTTCAGCAGTGCATTGTCATCGGGTCCAGTTGCGTTTTTTTAACAAGTGGTTTAATCATAGCCAGCTTAAAGGTTTTTGGTACGTGTCCAAACCAGCCACTGGTTTTAGCCAGGTTTCTGTCATACACAGCACATCTAGGTTATAATCTGAAATCATTTCATTAACTATGAGCGCCCTTGAAGTAAGGGATCGGATATTCAGTAACCCAAGCTTTATCGTTTGTTCACCTGGATTATATCTATTTTTTATTTGTTGAATATCAATTACATTTTTAACCTTAAATCGGTTTGGAAGTTTTTTGGATTTCCAAATTCGGGGAACAGACACAGTCTCTATATGATGATATCTAGGTGAAAGAGGCTCTATGTAGTGGGATTTATCTGACCTTGGTGACGCGAGGCCACTAGCAGACGGTCGGTTTAGCCAGTGTGTCTGCTTCCTGACCTGAGCCCCAGATTGTCTGGTTTTGTCTCTATATTATTTTGCGGACACCACTTAGATAGCCAGCCATTGAGTGATGACAATCTACTAACTATCTCATCATTCCTTCGAACAGGAAGGGGGCCAGAGCAAATTACAGTGCCTGACATCGTACTTGCGAGTTCAAACACCTCTTTAATATTATTTTTGGTGATCTCCGACTGGCGAAGTCGAACATCATTAGTGTCGACGTGATTAATACTCTTAGAGAATTTACGATTAGCATTAGCCAGCACTTTTAAATTTGCTTTGATGTAAGGCACTCTGGCTCCCGGCAAACATGTGACTATGTTGGCTGGTGTCCCTATTTTCACGTTCCGTGTAATAGAATCGCCAATTACCAGGGCACAATCAACAGAATTCTCAGTGGGTGTTTCACTGAGTGGGGCAAATCGATTTGTTGTGGTAATCGGAACGGAAGAGTGGTTTTTTGATCCGCGACTAGAGCGATCCCTCACTGTCGCCCATCTGACTGGCTGCACAGGCAATAATTCAGCCGGAACCGAATCATGTAAAGAGTTCACTATGCTAGGCACATCCAAAATAGTATCTAAAGCTCTAGCACACTTACTATCCTCAATTAAAGTTTGGATGCGTGTTTCTAATTCTGAAATCTTCTCCGTCAGCCTGACTGTCTCTTTGCATTTATCACATATAAACCCTATATTGCCGACGGGGAAGGCTATGCTAAACATGTAACATGAAGTGCAGGTGACAATAACTGGACAAGACATTACTCACTGTATTTGTTGACTGATTCTTACTCACCTGGGCTTTTTATGAACTCAGAGGCGCGGGCGCGCGAGAGAAAAATAAATAAATAACTGAACGCATGGGTGGCGCGTTAACAGCCTAGCGAGTTACTAGCGTGTTGTGCTAACAATAACGGAAGCTAGCGATGTCAGGTTAATCTGAGATGTTGTCTAAGCTGTATTTAGTATTATAAACAACTAGAAATGGTAGTAAATGATGGTTCAAAACAGAAAGAAATACAAAGCTAATACGACGCTTAGACGGAGCTTAAAGCCTCGAAGCAAACAAAACACAGCAGGCAGCTAGGCAGACAGCAGCAATCGATCAGGATCAGGTGGTGATCAGGTATTAGGAGTGTGATACATGATTGCAAATGAACCAACAGACATGTCTGTACGACGTTTTGATGCTGAGATATGGCTTATTCATGTGTTCAGGTGGTTGCTAGGTGGTTGCTAGGGTGTTCTGATTGGTTGCTATGCAGTTGCTAGGGTGTTTTGTGTGGTTGCTAGGGTATTCTGGGTGGTTGCTAGGGTATTCTGGGTGATTGCTAGGGCGTTGCTAGGGTGTTCTGGATGGTTGCTAGGCGGTTGCTAGGGTGTTTTGAGTGGTTGCTATGGTGTTGGTAAGCGGTTGCTAGGGTATTCTGGGTGGTTGCTAGGGTGTTGCTAGGGTGTTCTGGGTGGTTACTATGAGGTTGCTAGGTGGTTGCTATGAGGTTGCTAGGTTGTTGCTAGGGTGATCTGGTGCTTGCTAGGGTGTTTTGGGTGGTTGCTAGGGTGTTGCTAGGTGGCTGCTAGGGTATTCTGAGTTTTGCTAGGCAGTTGCTAGGGTGTTCTAGGTGGTTGCTATGGTGTTGCTAAGTGGTTGCCAGGGTATTCTGGATGGTTGCTAGGGCGTTGCTAGACGGTTGGTAGGGTGTTTTGGGTTGCTATGGTGTTGCTAGGTGGTTGCTAGGGTGTTCAGGGTGGTTGCTAGGGCGTTGCTAGGCAGTTGCTAGGGTATTCTAGATAGTTGCTAGGGCATTGCTAGGGTGTTCTGGGTGGTTGCTATGGTGTTGCTAGGTGGTTGCTAGGGTATTCTGGGTGGTTGCTATGGTGTTGCTAGGCGGTTGCTAGGGTATTCTGGGTGGTTGCTATGGTGTTACTAGGTGGTTGGTAGTTGTCACAGATGTTTAATATTGGAGTTCTTAGCATTTTTTGGTATGATTTATCACTTACCTAATTGCTATTAGCATGTAGCTATTCACAGCTAGCACGTGTAGCATGTTGGCCTTTGGCAAGCACCTCTAATAATAAGTATGCACAATAACAATAGTGATGCCTTGCCTTTGGCAAGCACCACTAATAATAATAATAAGTATGGAGAAGAACACTAGTGATGCCTTGCCTTTGGCAAGCACCACTAATAATAAGTATGCACAATAACAATAGTGATGCCTTGCCTTTGGCAAGCACCACTAATAATAATAATAAGTATGGAGAAGAACACTAGTGATGCCTTGCCTTTGGCAAGCACCACTAAAATAAGTATACATAATAACAATAGTGATGCCTTGCCTTTCGCAAGCACCACTAATTACTGTTTTCAATCAGATTACACTACCCTCATCTGCCATTCCCTTGTGGTAAAGTACACTTTAGCATACTTCTTAAAAAGAGTATTGATTACTGAAATAATATACTTTAAAATAATATATCCAAATGCAAAATGAATGTAATGTTTCCAGGCACTTAATTGTATTTTATTAACAATTTAATGGAAGTGTATTATAGTTTAAAATCATTTTAGAGTTTTTTTACCCAGTTTAGCGGACTATATCTTTGTATGTAATTTCATAACTACTTCTATTTTCTTTGAAATCCCTAAATAAAACAAGTCTTGTTCACACTGAAGCAAAAGAAAAATATGAGTGAAATAATAAATCTTATATACTGTACTTCTAAGATTTAGATTTCTGATACTCTTCAGTCAAGTACGATTTAACCAATGGTCTGCATGTCCATGGGAAGAAATGTCCCAAATCTTCCATCTTTATTAAGCAGTTTACACAATTTATACTTTGCATAGAAAGAAACATCCCCATCCTGTGTTTTGCTCTCCACTATTTTCTTACTTAACACTAGAAGAGCCAGAATTCCATAACTACTAGAACTGACACAAGCGGTCATTTTGACTGCTAGATTCCAAACTCTATATCTTTAATGATAAATACCCAATTGAGAGATTAATGCATTTATTGTATTAGGATATCTTTTAAAAACAAAACAACACCAAACTGTGCATTTAAATATGTTTAATTATACATTTATAAATAATAATATCATTAGTAGCCTACCGTAGTTATCACATATTCACAACAGATAGGCTATATTTCCATATCCATTCAACATAACTCAGAACAAGATAATAACAACCAAAAGTATCTTATTTAATTATAAAACATTTTATTTTAATATAATAACAGAGAGAATAGAGTAATAGAAAATGCTGGAAACGAGCTGATCTAAAACAAAACAAAAAAGAACCAAGAAGGAAGCGTAGGCTACAGAAACATAAAAACACTAGCCTAAATTACAAATTGTATGTTAATTATTTACATCAATATAGTGCTTGGCTATTTAAGCTTCACAGTCAAGGCAAGTGACCTCTCTTCTCCTCGCACAACACACGGGTTCGTGGCATTTGCAGCAGGTGTCGTTGGTTTTTGTTTTGACTGCAGCTTCTCCGAACCTGGCACTGCCTCCGCTTTGGTGTCTGCTGCAGTGATTTTAATCTAATATACTTTATGTTTGTAGAAATGAGCATATATGCAAACACTCAGGACCGCTACTGACCTTTCTGTTGACAGTGAGAGAGACAAAGGTCAATCGCAGGAAATGTAACAAAAAAATACCGCGGAATTCAGTTCGGTCAATATGACCGTCTATGGGCGAAATAGGTAAATATGTTCATTTGTTTTTTTGCCTTATGTGTAATTTATATGAAAAACATTTTAAATGAAAATACAGACACTTTTAGGACAAGTCATGTACCAGCGGGATTTTATGTATTTTTTCAACAAAGTTATTGAAAATGACCGTCATGGCCGTTCTAGTGTTAACACAGTTTAAAATGAGTAAATATGAAATTGTGGCAAGCAGGGTGGGGGGAATGGATGAACTCGCTGCCATCCGCCTGTGTCTTGGAGTGGCGGCTGCCATCCATGATGGGACTGAGGAGTCTCCGTTGTTCGCCGGATGAAGTCCTCCATAATGAGGAGGAGCAGGCAAGCGAGTGAATGGGGGGCTTGCTTAAGAAACATACTCATCCTGTTGGAGAGAGAAGTTGGAGCCCGTCTACCGTAGGAGGCCAGCAACACCATCAGGCATTGCGGAGGAGTTCCCCTAGCTGGTGCAGGATTAGATGGCAATGCATTCTGGGAACCAGACCCAGAAGATTTTTCTCTTTCCCCTTTCTCCTCTCTCTCGTCTCATCTGTCCTCACACCCAGGTGCTGCGGCCACCTGGACGGAGTAGATCACAGTTTCATGGGTGCCCCTCGGCGACGGGGGTATGTGGCAAGCAGGGTGGGGCCAAAAGCCTTGGGAACGGAGCGAGGCCAGTGGCACGAGTGCTAATGAGCAAGCCACACCGGTCTCGAGTCCCGCGGAGGAGCTCCAGAAGGATTAAAAGAGGAGTGACAACAGTGAAGGATGAGAGAGGACCAGACCTGGACTTTATGTTGGTGTTTTGTTTTAGTTTATGTGGCAGTCGTCCCTGAGGGGCTGCCGCTTTACTTTCATTTCGTTCTTTGTTTATTTTATTTTTAAAGTTATGTTTAATGTTCATCAGTTCCTGCATACTTCCCTTATCAACAAACCTTGCTACAGTAATGTAACCTTGAACAAAGAAAACCAGATAATGTTACATGAGCATCCCACTTCCCTTCAAAATTATACACAAGAAAACAAAATGATTAATGTTTTTTCTATAACCCCCATTTAAATGTAGTAAACAAATTTTGTTAATATTTGCCCCAAAATACTGCAAATATAGCTGCTTTTGCCGTCTGTCTTGATTAAACCCATTTCAAACAGGTTGATATCGCTAGTTTGTTTGGAACTATTGAGAGCTCCATGAACCATGTGACCGCTTGTTGGCAAGATCAAAGCATGTCAACTCTGTTTTCCACACCTCTGGTTCACTAAAAAAATTAAATTCTGTCATCATTCTTCTTTGGAACACAAAAGAAGATATTTAGAAGATTAAACAGTTTTTTACATTGTTCTCAAAATACCTTATTTTATGTTTCACAGAAAAAAGATAGTCATAGTCAGGTTTCAAATGACATGAGGGTGTGTAAATGATGACAAAAACATTTGAGTGAACTATCCCTTTAATAACAAGCAAGCAATCAAATAACACTGGATGCATCTCAAAAAAGAAATGTCCGAAAAATATCAGTTATGCGATTGTACATAAAAACCAGAAATGACGTTGTACAATGAGGTAAGGTCCTTACAGTGCCTGAATTTGTGTACATGATGTACTGATTTAAGACTTATGAGATGCCCCCACTGTCATTGATTAACTTCTCATATTTCATAGAACATGATTTGACCTGGAATCCAAGGACCATCTTAGGGCCACAAGGGAGTGGTAAGGGGTCTGTAGAAATTTTGAGAGAAAATAAGATTTTAGATTTGTGGACTAACTGTACAGCTAATGTAAGGCTCAAATAAAGTTACAAGGTTATTATTACCATATAAATAAATCTCTCAAATTTCTCAAACTAATTTTTTCTCAAATCTCTAATTTCTGTCTATTATTCTGGCAAAACAATATTATTATGTTTAAATAAATATTTATCTATTATTATTATTTAAAATGTAGGGGGTTCTTGTAAAAAAAGGATAGGACGAAAATAGGAGAGCACTGGGAAAAATGTGGAATAGCTGATTAACCGAAGTAATAATTAACAGATTTTGTCTTTTCATAGCCATGGTTTTATCTATTTATTTTTTGTTATAGTTGCATGTGTGTAATAAACCTGGATAGGAGAAACTATTTCAACATCCCCTTTATGTTCAGTTGCTGCTGATTTGACATATATGATCTTTGGATGCTAACATGTGCACTCACTGGTTCAGAATCACACCCAGTATTGCACAAACTCCAGGTTTCTTAATCTAATCGTGTTCTGTAATAATGTGGCAATTCTTTTTTCATGTAATTAGTTACCATTGATGCATTATAATGATCCTCGGAAGCACTTTAATTAGATTTGAATCATTAATGAGAAACTCATGGTTAATGAAGTTTGATTGGACATACATTTCTAGGTCCCCACAAGCACAATACACACACATCATGTTAAATTAAGGGCTTTAGATTAGTAAAACATTTTTAAAAAGAGTTATTTTCCAGTAGAGAGAGAGAGAGAGAGAGAGAGAGAGAGAGAGAGAGAGAGAGAGAGAGAGAGAGAGAGAGAGGGGATTAAATTCACCTTTATTATTACAATTTACTCGCTGTTATTACAAAAGATTTACAAAAACACACAAATTGTTTGTTTTTTTAAATAAATGAATAATTACTTCCCCCCCTTTTTTTTTTAAACCTCAGAACCAATTCATTATCATACAGTGTACATAATACTTCATTTATTCCCCATAATTCTCTAAACTTTGGTAGAGATTCCACCAACTTGTAGTATGCATACTCCACCCTAATTCGAGAAGCTACCAAACCTAAAAACATAGACACAACGCTTGTTGACCTTTGCCCCAACAGTCTGTTTTTCCTTGTCTTCCAAATAGCCAATTTTGCAGTGCCAGATAAAAAATTAATTAAAACCGTCACATTTTTCTTTTGCAATGAATACTTTGGCCCGAAAATGAACAATTGAAAAGAGAAAACTTCACCCAGGGACATAAAACAATTTCTTAAAAAATCAAAAAGATTATCCAATCGTGAACACTGCACAAAAAGATGAAAAATTGACTCTGTCTCAGAACAAAATGGGCAACCCACCCCAACACTAGGATTGAGATGTACCACATGTCTGTTTGTAGCTATTGCCCCATGTACAATCCTCCACTGGAGGTCACCTGTCCTCTTGTCGATCGGACATTTGTACAGGGTACGCCAGCTGCCTTTAATGGAAGAGTCAGATCCAAAGAACTGTGTCCATCTTGTTGAAGAAACTCCATTCAAAAACTGCATGTTGGAAACTTTAACACATATCAAATAGAGAGATTTCCTTCCAGCAGAATCAAAACCTTCCAAAACTGGTGTTTTCAGAGTCAGTAAACGGCTTTCATCTTCTACCCAGTCTTCCACAGCCGGGCTTACATTGATTAATGGAAAAAGATGACCATACCCCTCAACCCACTCATTTAGAGCGTCTGGGTCTTTCAAAAAAATTGATAATCTGCGCTCAAATCCTTGAAAATCCCTGCAATGCACTGTTGTAAAAACCGGATTGATTTCAAACCACTTCTTTGACTCAAGTCTTTCAAATCACTTCTCAGGATATGTCCCAGCTTGTTGCACCCAGCCGCTAAAAGTCGTGCTCGCACATTTTCAGATGACAACAGTCTTGAAGATAAAAAGGAGTTAAAAAACAAAGGTTCCTCAAACAACCAATGACCAGCAGGTGTATTAGATGATCTTGACACGATAAAGACCTTCCAGGCCTCCAGCACAGATCTATAAAAGGGGGTGAGATCCGCCATTTCTTTCTCTTGCAATTGCATTAAAAACAAATGTTTGTCAAAGCCCATTCCACCTGCCCTCCTCAAAAGAGATGTTGCAGTGTCCATCCAGGCAGAGTTTTTATTAAACAAGAGTCTTTTGGCTGTCTGCAGCCAAAAAGTCATTATCCTGGACTTAATATCCACTAAGCCCTGCCCGCCTTCTTGTACTGGGAGATACAAAGCCGCTGCTCGAATCCAGTGTTGTCCTGACCAGAGAAAAGTCACCAACCTCCTTTGAATGCTTTGAATTAATCCTGTAGGTGGCTGCAGTACACACAGCTTATGCCAAAGAGTAGAAGCCACTAAATTATTAGCAACCAAAACTCTTCCCCTGTAGGACAACTGGGGTAGCAACCATTTGCAGCGAGACAATCGGGTACACACTCTTTCCTCTAAACCCTCCCAATTTAACTTTTGATACTCACTTTTCCCAAAATAAACACCTAAAATCTTTAATCCCTCTCTTTTCCATGTAAGATCTCCTGGCAACTTTGGAAGATTTTCAACAGAAAACTGCCCTGCCCAAAAAGCCTCACTTTTTTCCCAATTCACTCTTGCCGATGAGGCCTTCTCATACACATTGATTGTATTAACCAGAGCATTAATGTATTTTTCATGATTAACAAACACAGTCACATCATCAGCATAAGCACTTACAGTAATACTTGAACTCTGAGATAAACCAGGAGCAATAAAACCAGAGAAAATTTTACGTAAATTAAAAAGAAGAGGCTCAATAGCAATGCTATATAGTTGCCCTGATAAAGGACAACCTTGTCTGATACCCCTTGAGACTGGGATTGGCCGGTTTAACCCACCTCCCACTTTGACAATGCAAGCAGCACCAGAATACAGCAATTTAACCATGTTTAAGAAAGAATCACCAATACCAAAAGCTTTTAAAACATAAAAAAGATAAACATGATCAACCCGATCAAAGGCTTTCTCTTGATCTAAAGAAATTAAACCAACTTTCAGTTCAAAACTTTTACAAATATCTAAAATATCCCGAATTAAAAACAAATTATCCATTATTGTTCTTTCTGGGATACAATAAGTTTGATCTTTTTGTACAATCAAGTTGAGATATTTTTTAAGTCTATTAGCAAGACATTTAGACATAATTTTGTAATCCGTAGTCAGTAGTGCAACAGGCCTCCAGTTTTTTAAAAGAGATAAATCTCCCTTTTTTGGTAATAAAGACAGCACAGCGCGTTGACAAGATATAGGCAAACAACCATCTTTGCTACATTCACAGAAAACCTCATACAAATCTTCTCCAATACAGTTCCAGAAACGCTTGTAAAATTCAGACGGCAACCCATCAATACCAGGAGATCGTCCAATACCAAGCTGACCAACTGCAGTAGTGAGTTCTTGAAGAGATAGTTCAGTGTCCAAGGCAGTCTTAGAGTCTGAGTCTATATGAGGCAAGTCTTGAATTAGCTGCTCGGCACAGTCAATATCACATTGTTCAGCAGCATAAAGACTGGAATAAAAAGTCACTGCATGATGCCTCATCTCCATAATATTACTGGTCACCCTCCCATGAGGAAGGCGAAGACATGACATCTGTTTCTGTTGTGTCACTTTGTGCTCCAAATTAAAAAAAATAAGAACTAGGAGCATCCATGTCATTAACAGAGACAAAACGGGACCTTACAAGAGCTCCCTTTACCCTTTCATTCAAAACTAACCCCAGTTCTCTTTTTTTTTCTTGCAGGTTGTTGAACAGATTAGGATCATATCTATTAATTAGATCCACCTCCATATTTGATATGTCCTTTTCAATTGACTGAATATTTTCTCTCAATTTAATAGTGGAATTAGCAGTATGTTGCAAACAAAACAATTTAATGTTTGTTTTCCCTATTTCCCACCACTGTTTTAAATTTACAAAAGTGCCTTTACACAATCTCCACTGTTGCCATAAAGTCTCAAAATGTTTGCCTTTGCTACTACTAATCTTCCATTTACAGGTTCCTCTTTTTTTAAAACATTAACTCTTAGATCGGGAGAGAATAAGATTGCCAGCCCAGCACTCACATTTGTTTTATGGCTAAGTATATATTGCCCTTTCCACCATAATCCCCACTCAAATTCATTAGCAATATCGCTATGTGTTTCTTGAAGGAAAATAACATTTAATTGTTTTTGCTCTATTGTTTCAGATACAAGAGCACACTTACATTCATCCCTTCCACCGTTAATATTGAGTGAGCCAACCCTCAATACTTCCATTAAAAAAACTGGAAGAAAAAGCAGACAGGCAGAAAAGAGCAGAAAAATAGAAAAAGCTTAAAAAAACAGCAATTACAACAGTACTTCTGACGTTCTCCTTTTCTCTATTTTCCGAGCCTTTCTAACAGTGGTTAAGTGCTTCTTTAGACGAATCCTCTTCTTTTCACTCAGGAGATCAACCCCCACAGTCTTCTGAAGAAATGTAACTGACTTAACAAATTTCTCTACATCAGGAAAGAATTCCGTAACATCAACCTGCTTTCCAAAAGTATTATCCAGAAACGTCTCAGGTTACGTATGTAACCCTGGTTCCCTGAGAGGGAACGAGACGCTGCGTTGAGACGCGGTGGGGAACGCTCTGCGTGATTGCGTCGTGAAGCACGTGTATAATCAGTCCAATGGAAGAGCGAGACGTCATAGGCGGTGACGTCATAGACCAGGAAGCTATAAAGCACACCAGAAAACAGACCGCGACAGCTTCTGAAAAAGCCTGAAGCAAGTCGATCAGGGCATGCAGGAAGTATGGCAGGAGAACGCAGCGTCTCGTTCCCTCTCAGGGAACCAGGGTTACATACGTAACCTGAGACGTTCCCTTTCAAGGGAACTCGAGCTGCATTGAGACACGGTTGGAACCCCATACCCACTACGCCATAAGACAAATGCCCGTTCTGTGTGAAGTCCTTGCGCACACTTGAAGCAAGCAACCTAGCCCCGGGAGTGGAGAGGTGTAGGTCATAAAATCTGACAAATGTATGAGGTGAGGACCAGCCTGCCGCATTACAAATATCCTGAAGGGAAATACCCGAAATTAAAGCCTAGAGGCAGCCATACTCCTTGTAGAATGGGCCTGAACAGCCACAGGTGAACGCTGTCCGGCCGCTTCATAAGCAAGTGAGATAGCCTCAACTACCCACTTGCTCATTATCTGTTTAGATGCAGGGCAACCTATCTTAGGTTACCCGAAGCAGACAAAAAATAGTTCTGATAAACGCCACTGAGCAGCTCTGTGGACCTAAGCATCCAAAGCCCAGAAAGGGCATAACAGATTTAAGATTTTCCTGATCTGGGGTATTAGAGGTGGAGGACAGAAGGCCTGGAGCACAAATGACCCGCACATTTAGTAGGGACCTAGAAATACAACCCGATCTGGGGTGAAGAAATACTACCACCAACCAGGTGCAAATCCAAGTACGTGCAGGCCTCAGCCTCATGTACCACGGAGAAGACGAAATTAAGGATCTCTCCTCAGAGATAGCCCAGCAAAGAAACATTCATTACAGAAATCAAGTACTGTACCAACAGGGCAGAAACGAGATTCAGAAGGCGTTCTCTGCACCAGGCAGAGAACAGCATATTAGTCTTCTCGTGGAGGGAGCTCTAGACTGGAGTAAGGTCTCCACGACCTCGGTCGAGAAACCTGAATCTATGAGCTGGGCCCCCTCAGAGGCCGAGCCCACAGTATCCACAACTCCAGAGCTCCCAGGAGCAAAGATATCGGGAAAAGCGTATAGGTGTAGCGGCAACCACACCTATTACATTACATCCAGTCCAAGCGGAGCTGGATGCGTGAGGGAGAACCACAAGGGCAATGCATTGTACAAGCGATGCGAAAGGTCGACTTGTAGTTTGACCGAAGTTCTCCCTAAGAAGCTCCACCACCTCGGGGTGAAGTCTCCATTCCCCGGGCCACAGCCCCTGCCTCAACAGGATATCTGCTCTGATATACGAGACCATCAGTGTGTTGTCCGGACCCTTCACCGACCAACCACTCATGATTGCCCCCGACTTGTGAGGGAAACATCCGTCGATAGCATTATGCGTCGACAAGAAGCCCCCAACACTGGGCCTGGGCGAGGAACCAAGGTTCTTCCACATGACCGAGGCACGAAGGCATAGCCGCGTGACCTTGATCATGCGAAAACGGATTTCCCCTCGGAGAAAACCCCTTGGTCCCGAGCCAACACTGCAGGGGTCTCATGTACAGAAGGCCAAAAGTATCTACGTTGGACGCAACTGCCATGAGCCCCAGCCAAAGACCTTTCACCGAGCGGCCACTCATGACCGCCACCCATCCTGTGAGGGAAGCATCCGTCGATAGCGTGACGCGTCGACAAGAAGCACCCAGCACTGGGCCCTGGGCGAGGAACCAAGGTTTCTTCCACATGTCCGAGGCACGAAGGCATAGCCGCGTGACCTTGATCATGCGAAAACGGATTTCCCCTCGGAGAAAACCCCTTGGTCCCGAGCCACCACTGCAGGGGTCTCATGTACAGAAGGCCAAAATTAACTACGTTAGACGCAACTACCATGAGCCCCAACAGTCTCAGAGACTGTTTGCAGTGAGTGACTGACCTAGTTTTACATTCTTTACGGTCGTGCTTGCATTGTTGTCGAATCCCATAATACACCTAGAAAGTGGTCCTCTGAGCTGGGAGGAGTACACTCTTTTTGGTGTTGAGCCGCAACCCCAACGTCCTTATGTGGGACAGAACGACATCTCGATGTTGAACTGCCAAAAGCTCGGACTGAGCTAAAATCAACCAATCGTCGATATAATTTAATACGCGAATGCCCTGGAATCTCAGAGGAGCCAGAGCTGCATCCACGCATATTGTAAAAGGTGTGGGGTGATAACCTAGGCCGAATGGAAGAACCCGATACTGGTATGCTTCGCCCCTGAAAGCAAACCTCAGGAACCTCCTGTGATGAGGATGGATAGATAAGTAAGCGTCCTTTAAGTCTACTGTGACAAACCAGTCCTCGGACTGAATCTGTGACACAATCATATTTAGCGTAAGCATACTTTGAACTTAAGATTCTGAAACCTGCTGTTTAATTGACGCAGGTCTAGAGTAGGACGCAACCCCTCATCCTCTTTCGGAACAATGAAGTAATGGCAGTAAAACCCTGACTGTCTGCCGGGAGGAGGAACCCCTTCTACAGCTCCTTTTGCAGAAGTGTCAGTACTTCCTGCTCCATAACCAAAGCCTGCTCGGGGTCCACCACAGTGGGGAGGACCCCTAGAAATCTGGGCGGACAAGTACCGAATTCTGAACCCTTTTTTATAGTGTGCAGGACCCACCGAGAAATATGTGGCAGTAGTTTCCACGCTGCCAGAAATTCTACTAGGGGAACCAGTCTCTCAAGACTGGCCTCTGGATTTGGTTGAACAGTCACTACGGTGCCCTGAAGCGGCGAACAGGCAGGGAACAACCGAACTGACCGTTCTACGACCCTCCTCGGAGGATCGTATGGGGACGCTGACACCTCGGTGCCCTGAAAGGCGAACCGGCAGGGAACAACCGAACTGGCAGCGCTGCGACCCTCCTCAGAGAGTCGCACCCCAGAGGGCGCCGAGGAGAAACGATTTCTCAAAACCGTCCCTGCCCCGGAGGAGCCCTCAGAAGCTTTATTAGAGATGACGACAGTCCTCAGATCATGCTTCCCTTTAAATAACTTAATTCCAACGACCCTCCTCGGAGGATCATTGGAAAAAGCAGGCACCTCGGCACCCTGAAACGGCGAACCGGCAGGGAAACCGAACTGACTGCTCTACGACCCCCCTCGGAGGATCGTTTGGGGACACTGACACCTTGGTGTCCTGAACGGCGAACCGGCAGGAAAACCGAACTGGCAGCGCTGCGACCCTCCTCAGAGAGTCGCACCCCAGAGGGCGCCGAGGAGAAACGATTTTCTCAAAACCATCCCTACCCCGGAGGGGACCACCCTTTAGAAGCCTGATAGCCTCGGCGTCAGGGCTTCCTATTGTCCAAGCTTTTTTAGAGATAAAATAGTCCTCAGATCTTGCATATCTCTAACTGGCTAGACTGCTACCGCCACCCAAGTCCCCTTCGATTGTGGAGGAGCCCAAATGGCGATGCTCGTTCTTGCACTCTGTGCTGCGAGGAGCTTAGTAGACTGAGACTGCTCCGCCCAGCAGTCTCAGGAACATTAGATTGGTGAGGAAGAAACCTCTGGAACGCCGCTGAACGGTTTATTCTTAGTTTTTTTGAAAGCGGAGCGTCCAGAAGAACAGATATAATTTTATCTTATTTTTCTTTATTTTTAAATCAGAAAAACGTATATATATTTATATATATATATAAATATATCACTCCGTGGCCACCAGCAGGAAAACAACCGAACTGGCCGTGCTGCGACCCTCCTCAGAGAGTCGCCACCCAGAGGACGCAGAGGAGAGACGATTTCTCGAAACCGTCCCTCCCCAGTATAGTTTATCTGTTTTTGCACGACGCAATTCTCGAATAGCGTCAGTGCTGTTTTTTTTTTTTTTCAACCTCACATTCATCCATGTCTTTATAATTTACCCACCAGCGTTGCCCAATAAAATTTTTTATTTAGATGGCTGGTGGGTAACGTCGGGGTTAAAAATGATGACGCCGACTCGGGAGAGAGAAAGCTAGCAAGCGTCTCTTTAACCCGAGGCACTGTCATACCATGATACTTAATACCCATAGCATTACTATAGTTAGACGTTGGGCATTAAACACATAAAATAGAAACCGACTTATTCCACGATCTCGACACCTCAGTGTGGCAGTCCGCGACGAGGAGGCTGAGATATAGAGTTTTTCTGTTTTTAGATTTATTTCATCTAATAAACTCTTTTTATTTTCACTCTCATAATGTTCAGCTGGCCAGAAAATAGTTAACTAGCAACAGCACTAGATAAACCTCCTTTAAAAGCTCCTCTTTATTCAACAGAGTTATGAGCTGACTTATTTATTCATTTATTGAAAACTCAAACATCTGCCCTTTCTTAATATCTTTATTTGTTTTGTTCTCTTTTTCTAAACAAAACACTAACGATACCAATTCCTCGGAACTGGAAATCGCCAGCACTGGATCTGCCAGGTGAAAGCTGAGATAGGGCGTGGCCCGTCCCAACCCCCGCTGTCAGATCCGTTTGCGAACCCCAAAATGCGAGTCGCCGCCGTGCATCGGCAACAGCGGGACCCGCGCGGGGAGCGCGAACCGAACCGTCCTCCTCGAAGAACGCCCGGCGGGAGCGGAACGTCCTCACGGACAGCTTCTCGCAATGCTCACAGTCAGCCCCCTCGAGAACTGACTGTGGCATGCTCCACTCCCAAATAGTAACAAAAAGCTGATGTGTGTGTCCCCACCCGTGATATAACGTGGGCAGGGAACAACACAAAAGCTGCTTGCTCTCTTTTGCCATAATATATATATATTGCAACTTGACAGACAACAATAAATATGACAAGGACAGAATACACAGATCGCTTGCTGAAGGCAACAGAAGCTGTCGCGGTCTGTTTTCTGGTGTGCTTTATAGCTTCCTGGTCTATGATGTCACCGCCTATGACGTCTCGCTCTTCCATTGGACTGATTATACACGTGCTTCACGACGCAATCACGCAGAGCGTTCCCCACCGCGTCTCAACGCAGCTCGAGTTCCCTTGAAAGGGAACTGATCAATTTCCTCTAAAGTATATAAAGAGAGTTCCTTCTGGGGATCTTGAGAGCTCTCCTCAAACCCATACTGTGAGCAGGAGTCCATATCCACCACAGAAGCAGACTCATCTGACAAATCATCCTCTGGTGCTGTCATTGAATCTGTTCGACTCTTCTCTGCGTCACACACATACTGAGCAGAACTAGTACTTGGCAATACATTCTCGTCACATTTATTGTCCTGTTCAACAACTAAGTGTTCTTTACTTAACCACATCATCACCAGTATATGAACTTGTTGCCGCTACCACTGGTATCTCTGAGGTATTCACCGCTACATTTAAAGCCATGTTCACCTCTGACTGCCTTACCTCCGTGAGGCCTGAAAACTCCTCCTGACCTGTTTGTATTGATGAAGCCTGAGCATCATTCTCTATCACTGGGCCGATGTTTTCCTGTCCACGATCTTTATGCGGAAACATCTGCCGTTTGTGACCGACATCACCGCATTCAAAACAACGCAAGCTTCCGGTAGTTGCATAAACAATATATGCTCCCCCTTCATGTTTTATGCGAAAAGAAACGTTAAGTGTGCGATCTGGTGATTCTAAAAGCATGTAAACCTGTCTCCTGAAAGACATAACATGCTTCAATGACGGGTTCTTACACCCCAGAGAAATCGCTCTGAAAGGACTCGCAATCTTTCCAAACCGCACTAATTCACGCTCTAATACATCATCAGAGATGAACGGCGGGACATTCGAAATCACTACTCTACTCGATGCATTATGCAGCGGTGTAACTTGCACTAGTTCATCTTTAATGATAAGCCCACTTTCAATCACTTGATTTACAAGTTGTTGTTGTTTCAAAAAAACGACTACAGCTCTATTCATTCTAGAAGCAGAAGAAATATTATCATGTCCTACCTTCTCTCCTACCGCAACTAAAACATCCTCCACCGTTACTCCGTCCTCCGGCATACACCTGAAGCCATTGCGCAGAGAGATAGATGGCGTCTCCGCATGGAACGCCATCTTCCTCTTACACGACTCCCACTTTCCACAAAAAAAGCCTAAATAATACCAAACCATACAAAAATAAAAAAAGAAAGAAAAAAAGATTGAAGAAAAAAAACAAACAAACAAAAAAAAGGTGAAACTTTCACCGCTTCACTCCCGCCCAGCACCACTCTCACCCACAACCTCCCAACATGCACCACGTGAGAGAGAGAGAGAGAGAGAGAGAGACACACGCGCATGTGTGTGTGGTTCAGGTATACCTTACGCTATGAAGACAAAATGTCTACGCAAATATGGCAATATCCAAAATCCTTGTCCTTGTGGGGACATGTTTTTGGTCCCCATGAGGAAAACATCTTAAAATCATACTAAGAGATGATTTTTTGAAAATGTAATAGTTCAGAAAGCGATGCGTATGTTTAAGGGTAGGGGATATAATACACAGTTTGTACAGTATAAAAATCATTATGTCTATGGAATGTCCCCATAAAACATGAAACTAGGTTTTTGTGTTTGCAGTAACAGGGCAAACACTTATTTTGGAAGTTTCCTGTCAACTATGATATCTGATGTCTAAATTTTCAGTGATCATGACTTCATAAAAAAAAAAAAAACATATGTTTTTTTTCTATTATCTCCATGTTTTTAAAGGAAATAACATTTGATTAGAGTATTGAAAATTGTATTTTGCATATACATTTTGCTTGCGTATTGAGTTCATGTCTTTCTGTTAGTTAAAGAGTAATAATTGCAAGTTATACTACGGGGCTGTTAAAAGCTTGAATCTGATTGATTGATGAACGTTCTAAGGCGTGCAATTATTTTCAGGGAAACGCACGGCTAAAGTAGTTCCGGGCAGGTCTTGACCATATTACATATCCACATCATTCCGCCAAATGAAGCAACGTGAGGTGTTAACTGAGAATACGCTGGAGTTTGAAGAAGAAGAAGGGACGCTTTATATTAGACGATTGGCACATGTTCAAGCAGTCGACATCTATGACAATTTTCCAGTACCAGTCCAGGTGAATTACGGAAAGCTTACCCCCGTACAAAGAGAGGAACTAGACCAGTTGTAGTAAAGAGACGTATTCTCCAAAAGTGAAAGTGACTATGGGTACTGACAGGCTGTGATGCATGACATTCACACTGGTGATGCTCCGCCAATAAAACAGAGTCACCGCCGAGTACAGCCTGCATGTTTTTCAATTGATCAGATTCATGAACTATTACCGCTGGTTTGTACCAGTTTGCTCAAATAGCAAAACCATTGCATGCACTAATGGGCAGCATAGACAAAAGGAGAGCCTCTGAACTGTTCATGTGGAGTAGCGAATGCCAGACTGCATTTCACAAATTGAAACAATGCCTGATGTCACCACCTGTCCTCACTTACCCTGACTTTGGCCTTCCATTTATCCTCACAATGGATGGGAGTCACCAGGGCCTCTGAGCTGTATTTTGCCAAAAGCAAGGGGGCGCAGAGTCATCTCATGTGCTAGCAGAGGCCTGAGAGGGTCAGAGAGGCACTTATGTTGGCTGCAACAGAAAAATTCAAAGAGTACCTAATGTTCTCCAATTTCACCGTAATCACTGATCATAATTCACTGCGTTATCTGGAAGTCAAATCTAGGAGTAGTCGAGCTACATTAGATGACTCAGTTAGTGGAGCTTAATTTCGAGGTTGTGTATAAGCCTGGAGTGGACGACTGAACACCAATGCTGATCTCATCAAGCTCTGTCTGTCTCTGGAGAAGACCCTGAACAACAGGATACAGAGAAGGATTTCATCTGACGGCATGTCTGTGGCCTGTGCAATTGTCCAATCGGGGAGAAACTGACATTTAAGTGGCTGTACAAGGGTCCATCAAGAATGTACTGAATAGTTACAGCTGGGATGAAATTAGGGAGCTGCAAAGAAGTGATTCCTTGAAGGGTCCCATATACAATGTCATGTCCAAAAACAAAAGACCAAGCCAATCGGGACAATAGAGTAAGCAGTCAGAGTTGAAAAAGTTTGAACGTCTTCAGCTGCAGCATAGAGTGATGTTTAAATGTTTTCTTGACCTAAGGGATGGAGAGAAAATTAGGCAGCTAGTTGGTCCGGTTCCCTTACAGCGTTCAGTTTATGACAGTCAACATAAACATGGTAGAGAAGAGTACTCTGACATTGATGAGACGGAATTACTTTTGTCCTAACATGTCTAAAGACGTACAAGGATAGAACAGTGTAAAAGATGTACCCTTGCAAAGGATGCCTTTCCAAGAATCCGAGCTCCGATGACATGCAGCAATGTCACGGCTCCCTTAGAAGTATTGGCACTGGACTACACCCAGCTGACAATGTCCTCTGGAGGGTATGAAAATGTACTGGTTCTGACTGACATATTTAGCCGTTTTTCAGTTGCCGTCTCAACCAAGAATCAAACAGGGAGTACCACTGCAAAAGCCCTCATCAAACATTGGTTCGTCTACTATGGGTGTCCAGCTTGTCTGCATTCAGATTAGGGAACATTTTTCAAAGAGCAAGGAACTCTGTAAAGTATATGGTATCAGGAAGAGTCATACAATTATAGTGCATGTTATGCTGAGAACGTTGACACCTGAGAAGAAGAAAGACTGGAAAACTCACTTACCTGAGCTAGTGATGGCATACAACAATTCAACGATGAATGAGAAGAAGGGAGAGGTGTGTTACAAGGCTGACACGACGTCATCGCTATGCGAGAAGTTTTTTTCCGCTAGAGATGTAATGGAAGGCAGTGGTGCATGCCACAGTCAGTTTAGGTTTCGTGAGTTAAATGTACACTGACATTATCGTATGAAACTGAAGACGTAGTTGAAGCACATAAGTACACTTGTTAGTGAGCTAGAACGCGTTTGTGAACTGAACGTTAGTTTTACACAGTGATACATTTTTTTGAGTAGTTTGGCATTTTTGGAGAGACTGGCAATCATCTACAATCAAGTTTTTGTTGTGAGAAGCATTTTTTTTGTGAGTCAGACCTATATTCTGGCATGTGCTTGTGTGTTTTTTTTTTATTACCCTGCCATTTCTTCACTGTTCTGTCTCAGCTGTTTGTCTCATTGTTTCAAGTCTTCAGAAGTCATTGCATCAAATTTATCATTGTAAAACACTGTAAAACACTTTACAGATATAGACTGAAACGAACTGAGAATTTGAATAAACTGAGAGTTTCAACTGATTTGAACAATTTGAACAGTGTATGATGTGAGAACCAATTCAGTCAAAAGGAAACTTACTCCTAAGTTGATTCATAATTGTTGATTCGTCAAGAGTCGTTTGAATGAAGATACGGAGGTTATCAGAGTTCATCAGAGTTATTTGAAGTGATTCATTTGAATTGAACTATAATAGTCCTCAAAATAATTCAGAGTTTCATTTGAAACATTCAGGGCCTCATTTATACAACTTGCATAAGCACAGATCTAGGAATAGGAATAAAATAAATAGGCTTACACGAAATATGTTTCACTTAAATAATTAGCACTAACAAGACGAAAGAAAGAAAAACTGCGACAAGTGTAGGTTACGCTGAGTTTAGGTTAGTTTTTGTGACACGCTAAAGTTAAAGGAAACCGAGACGGCTGAAACCACATCCCGTGTGTTTGTTTTGCAAATTACAGTTTTTTTTTTTTGTTTGTTTTTTTTACAATTGCTTGGACCCATTTCTCAATACTTAGGTTACTTTTTCAAAACTCTTCAGACAGTAATCACAACATCAGTATGTAGCAATGTTTACGATTCAGGGAAGAAGGAGGCGGGAACCGACGAAACATTCAACAACTTTTAATTATCAAATAAAACAAATACAAAAACAAAAGTATCCGCCAGCAGCCCCTCGCAGACGACTGCTGGCTACACAAAACAGAAACAAAACACAACAATCAGGCCTGTTCCTTTTATGCTTCCTCTCCTCCGTGAGAGATGCGAGACCGGTGCGTCTCACAGGTGACGTTCATTATCACTCACGCCACCGGCCTCGCGCCGTTCTCTCATGTCCCTCGGCCTCATCCTGCTCCCCACACAGTCTATGTGAGCTAAACTGAGGATCATATATTTTTGCTTTGACACAAAATGCATTCAATGATAACATCTTTCAATTTACATGAATTTTTTGTCACATACAGTCATGGTCAGAATTAATGGCATCCCTGGTAAATATGATCAAAACTGGCTGTAAAAAATAAATCTGCATCGTTTATCCTTTTGATCTTTCATTCAAAAAATTGCCAAAAATCTAACCTTTCATTGTAGTTAAATAATTTAAAGTGGGGGGGGAATCACATTATGAAATAGATGTTTTTCTCCAAAACACTTTGGCCACAATTATTGGTACCCCTACAATTTTTTACGAGTAAAATATCTCTGAAGTATATTCCCATTAATGTTTACCTTTTTTTAGCACACCAAGGTGACTAGGAACATGGAACTGTCTAGATATGACTTCTTGTTTTACTTGAGTTTAAATATGAGGAAACACAAAGGCCAAATTCCCTTATTCATCCATCACAATGAGTAAAACCAAAGAATATAGTTCTGATGTGCATCAAAAGATTGTTGAGCATCACAAAATAGAAAGTGGCTGTAAGAAAATAGCTAAAGAATTGAAAATCCCCATTTTGACCATCAGGGCAATAACTAAGAAGTTTCAATCAACTAAAGATGTTATGAATCTGCCAGGAAGAGGACGTGTGTCTATATTGCCTTATTGCACGGTGAGGAGGAGAGTTTGAGTGACCAGAGACTCTTCAAGGATCACAGATGGAGAATTGCAGAGATTACTTGAGTATTGGGGTCAGAAAGCCTATTAAAAAAAAAAAAAATCAAACAACCCCTACATTACCACATGTTGTTTGGGAGGGTTTCAAGAAAAATCCTCCTCGCTCGTCCAAAAACAAACTCCAGCATATTCAGTTGTCAGAATGACTGGAACTTTAAACGGCACAGGGTTCTGTGGTCAGATGAAACTAAAAAAAGAGCTTTTTGGCATCAAACATGCTAGATGGGTTTGGTGCACACAAGGATAAAAAGTACCCCATGTGTACAATTTAATGTACCGTTGGATCTTTAATGTTGTGGGCATATTTTTCTGCTGGAGGTCCTGGACTTCTTGTTCAGATACATGGCATTGTGGATTTTATCAAATATCAACAGATAAAAAAATCAAAACCTGACGGCTTCTGCTTGAAATCTTATAATGGGCCATGTTTGGATCTTTCATCTGGACAACAATCCAAAACAAATATCAAAATCAACACAAAAATGTGTTACAGAGCACAAAATGAAGCTTCTGCCATGACCGTCCCAGTTCCTTGACCTGATGAGTTGAGTGAACTGAAGAGGAGAAGCACCAACTGTAACGAGTCTGGAGACTGAGTAGAATCCATTTGCAGCTTTATTGAAGAAACATCAAACAGGCAGGGGTCAGGGAACAGCAAAACAGGGAATTCAGAGAGCAGGCACAGAGAGTAATCAGGTAACAGGCAGAATATCAGGGCAGGCAGCAGTAAAAAATAATCCAGGGCAATCCAAGTCAAGACAGGCAGCAAACAGGCAGTAGTGAGATAACAATCCAAGGTCAGCAAATAGATCAGCAAGATAGGGAAAAACGCTCAGTGATTACAGGCCGGGGCAATGCAATACTTCACACTGAACTTCTGTTTGTGTGTGGCTTATATGGAGAGTCTGAATGAGGTGCAGGTGTGTGCGTAATCAGTCCCAGGTATGAAGCATTATGGGGATTTGAGTTCCAGAGTAAACTAGTATTCAGGGGAAGGCTCCCTCTGGTGGTGAAGAGGAGGCGGTGCGGAAGCCCGCTCTGTAACACCAACATGGATCTGGGAATCTACAGGATCTGGAGAGATTCTGTATGGAGGAATGGTCTTTGATCTCCTGACAGGTGTTCTCCAAACTCATCAGACATTATAAGAGAAAATTCAGAGCTGTTATCTTAAAAAAATGAGATTGCAAAAAGTATTTAATAAAAGGGTTCCAATAATTGTGGCCAACGTGTTTTGGAGAAAAACATTTATTTCATATTAATAATTGGCTATTAATAATTGGTATTATTAATAATTGGTATATAGTATTAATAATTGGCTAATCAATTTGATCAATCAGTTGTTTAAAATAAAACATATACACATGGTTTTCCAAAACCCTGTTAGCATAATTACACAGCATTAAAGTAAAACCATTTAGCATGTATACTTAGACTCCACACGTGTGGAATTATTAATTATTTCTGCTAATCCGCCAACAGGACCCTGATTTCGGCCTTGCTAAAATTCTTTTTCTTGCCACTCGCCATTCACAAGTAAAGGATTTGGACGTTGACTGGTGCTATTTTATATGCTAAATTATATTAATTAGGGGGCGTTTACAAGGTGGAGATCTGAAACCATTTAGCTGCGCACAATTGCAAGATCATTTGCGATTTATATATTTCACATCTGGAAGACAGTCGTCCGCACATTTTTTTATGCGGATTTTTGTTTTTTCGGAATCAAAAGTACGTACATTTGAGAAATGATCTTGGATCAAATGTAGGATGGTTTCTAAGCAACATGTTATAAATGAACTTATCTTGGAGTCGTGGCATCTCACTTACACTATTAGGTTTAGGAGGGTGGGAATGTGAATTTGAGTTACCCCTTCACATCACATGCTTATACTTCATAAAACCCCCATATTGACAGCTTACTTACCTGGATCCTACACTACCTATTCCTGTAGTATATTATACAATAGTGTAAGCTAGAACATATACAAATACTGTGCGTATTGAGACTCAAATCACCAGAGTGGGGACCAAGATCCTTTTGCTTTTGGGTCTTCCAGGGTAACGTTGAAATATTCCCCTATGAGGAGAGACTTGCAGTCTCGTTACACATGTCACAACAAACATACACACACACCGTTCACTGTACAGGTAGTGTGCAGCTAATTCATAAACAATAGAGTATTTTTTCTAATGTTCTCATTGTATTTGGATCAGTCAAATTTGCAATTCTGCCTTGCGTGTTAAGCTTTACTGAGCCATAATACCTTGATGAAAAAACAACCTCCTCTTTTATGGCATTAATTTTTATCTTCTAAACCTTGACTGATTCGGTTCACTTCATGCATGACCATGCATTTCCTGATAACTACTGCATAACCCTTAACCTTGGCTCATGGCCATATAGTCATAAAAAATCCCCTTGAGGCATTGCAGTGGATACTCACAGTGCTCTTTGCCATCTCAGTGCCTGAGGGTGTTGTAAGCTTTAACCTTTTGACCTCCTGGTTCCACTGTGTGTAATGTTGGAGGATTCATATTTTTTTATAGCCCTCGAACATTGGTAGTTGCAATAATGATACTGTATGGTGGTGTTTTTTGGCGGGTTTTATGAATTCAAAGGACCACAGAAGTTTTATAAACTTAATTTTACATGTCTTTTGAAGCCACATATTAGCTTTGTGTGAGGAGTAGACCAAAGAAGGAGTTCTCCCTGCTGAATTCATGAGAGATGTAGAGATGTCTGATTAATTTGTGAACAAATTAAGCTTCCATTTACATCCTAGCTTCCATTTATCATATTTGATGTGCTCTATGTATGTGTATTCATCAATGTTAATATATGAATAAAAGCCTATATTAAATCTTTTCATCATATAAAGTACTTTATAAGAATTACTAGTGATCTTGTCAAGTCACATTAATTTATAGTGTTTTATCCACCTTTTTCCTACGCCCCAAGACACTTTGTGCAAATCATGGCAGTAACTTACCATTAAACTCTAAACAATCAGAGAAAGCTTCACTCTATGAATGCAAAAAGTTTTTTTTTAACT
Organism: Siphateles boraxobius; assembly: GCF_051911475.1. NCBI lineage: Eukaryota > Metazoa > Chordata > Actinopteri > Cypriniformes > Leuciscidae > Siphateles > Siphateles boraxobius. The sequence continues at coordinate 21,975,572 of NW_027508908.1, read as the reverse complement.
GGTTACAATGAAGTAGCATATTCTACTCAAACTTCAACCATAGAACATTAAAATGACATTTAAAAGAGTAAAAGCATTAAACAATGGCTAAAACAGGGCATGAATTACCCCAAAAGCTGGATTATTTCTACAGCAATATTACGGACATGTTAAATGTTATTATAATGCTTTTTTATGTAACTTCAGTTGCATTAATAAAAAAATGTTCATTAACTTTAGCATTGAGTGATAATGTTTCAAAGTGCATTTACCTGCTTTAGAAATCTTTCAGTAAAGACTGCTAATAGGGATAAGTTAAAACAGGAGACATTTTAAAGCATCCATGTGAAAACAAACCTGGAACGAGACTTTCCAAATGAGGATTTAGAAGGAAATACGAGAGATTCTTAGTGCATTCCAGTGAATTATTTATGGGAAATATTGTAAATTAAATCGGGAGAGCAGACCTCAAATGCACGTTACAGGAAAAGAATGCAGCAGCTGAAAAGAACTCTTGCCAAAGATATGCTTGTGATCACATTAAAATACAAAGCGTTACTTCTGGAGTCTGAAAATGAAACATGAAGGGAAATTGACAGATCATTCAGTCAAACTGAAAGATTATTTGTAATGCAATATTATTTGAAATTATTTGTTCCAGTATTTTTGAGTGGAAGTTCCCAACATCAGAAGTGCCACCTATAATTCAAAGGACAGTAGGCTCGTCAGGAAAAACAGGTGAATACAGAATGTTTCAAAGCAGCTTCTGGGCCCCATTTTAACGATCTAAGCGCAGCTCTAAAGCGCACGACGCAAGTACATATCTACTCTTGCTTTTTAACAACGGGAAAAGTTGGTCTAAAAGGGTTGTCGCTATTTTTTTAATGAGTAATGGGTGTGTTTTGTGCATAACATGCAATAAACCAATCATAGTCTCATCTTGTTTTCTCACCCAGTTGTGCTCGCGCCATAGCGGATTCGCTATTTACATGTTTTTAATTGCAAGCGGAAATACTGAACGCTTCTCTAGCGAGGAAACGCATCAAAACAATGGTTTCGTGTAAATGGAAGGCCAAACCGCAGGGAAATATCTGCGTCTTCCTTTCGTGTAAACGGGGCAAAAGTGTACCCGTGCTGTGGACCCGTCTATAGACACATATTACTAACATGCTCTTTAAATAACAACTGACATTTTTTTTTTCTGTTGCCTCAAAATAGCAATGAGCCAACAATGTGCCTGAACACACCTCGTTCCCTTTCGAAGGGAACTCGAACTGCGTCAAGCGCTATGGGGAACGCCTCAGCTTGACTGATGACTGAAACACTGTAGAATCACGACAATCCTATTGGCCGGCGTCAGCCATGACGTCATGCTCTAGCGCGACCAGGAAGTATAAGAGGCGCGCCTAGAGAACATGTCATCCACTTTTTTCGTCTTCAGGGACTGTTTTACTGCACTGTGAGTAAAAAATGACTATGGCTAACAATCGCTTTAGGAAGTGTGCCGACTTCCAAGGGGCTGAAAGCCCCTGAAAGAGGTTTCTCACACCTGGTGACACTCAAGACCTTTGCGTGCTTTGTTTGGGTGAAGAGCTTGCGTGCTCTGTTCTCGAGGGACAGACTGTGAGCGTTTTTCAAGGAGAACGCTCCATTCTCGTCTGTCCTTCTTTTCGAGGGAAGAAGGACAGCTTACTTTGCCCCGCGGTGTGGTTCCCGCTCGTGCCGAGGCAGAGAGGAGACTCAGATCGTGGGGATATCAGAGAGAGCTCGCTGACGATTTTCAGAGAGGAGTGAATCTCTCAAACTCGTCGGAGGGCGACGAGAACGTGCTGTTGGGCAGAGATGATTTTTCTGAAGCATTTTCTGGCCCAACAGCTAGTGCTCTGTTGGCTTCGAGCCTGGATGATCAGGATGGGGCTGAAGCAGGTGAAGATGTTAGGATGGATGAACCTGCCAAGCCCCCCTGCCCCGCGTATGCAGAGCTGGTGGAGGTGATTGAGCGCGCCACCACTAGGCTAGAGTTACCATGGCAGCGCGTCATTGGGGAAGTCGCTCATGGAAGACTTGATGAGCGCTTTCTCCTGGCCATACCCCATCAGCCCCGGTTAGCCTTCCTTTCCTTCCCGACCTCCATGCAGAGGTTGTGAAGGCATGAAGGCATGGAAACACCCGTATTCGGCTCACATTCACTGTTTCCAGCATTCAAACTACTCGAATGTGGAGGGAATGCGAGAACACGGGTATGTGTCGATTCCTCCCGTTGAGGAGACGTTTGTGAGCTATCTCTCGCTAGGGGAGACATCGACATTAAGAGCTCCAACCCTGCCATCTAGACCACTCCAGACTACATCTCGTCTGAATGGCAGGGCATACGCGGCGGCTGGTCAGGCTGATGCTGCGCTGCAACAGATGGCTGTGTTGCAGGCGTACCAGGCTGACCTGCTGAGGGACTTGGACCAGGGGCAGGGTCTGACCCCAGACGCGGTGGTTGAGTTGCTCCTCCTGGCAGGAGTAGGTCATCGAGGCGGCGCGAGTCCAGGAGGAACAGGCAGGGTGTCAGGGAAGTAGCTCAGGCCAGACGTGGGTGTCCTGGCACGGGCAGAGGCAGATAAATGCCTCCTTCCCTGTGCACACCTTCCTCTTCCTCTTTCCCCCTCGTCCATAACATCTGGCCCATAGTGCCTGGCCACTGATGATAATCTATTCTGACGGTCGGCCTTAGGCATTTTGTTGTGTGACCAACCAAGATCAGCTACTGAGAACATCCCCTGTAGTAGTTGGCACTAGGTGCCCTCCTCAGGTTAGACGGACGTAGTTAGGTTGTTCCCCCAAAAAAATAATAATAATGATTTTTTAATGGGTTATTCGGCCTCCGGTCCCCTCCTGGTTAGGATGGGTTCCCCTTACGGTGTGGTGAGTCTATTACAGGGCCTTTGTCACTTTATTCACTGAGTTTTTTGGCAGCCAGATCTGAAGTCAGCTTGTTTTGTAGTGGTGATAAGCACAGGTAGCAGGTTCCCTTCCTGTGGGCTCAGAGGCGTGGTTAGGCTTCCTCTCACTTCAGAGAGTTATCTGCTGAGGCCTCCGCTCTCTAGAGCTCGACAGAATGTTTATTTTCCTGGGATGATGTTTTTACTCCCCTTGTTAGCGAAAAGAGAGTGTTTTTCGTTAGAGTGCTCCATCTCTTGGATAAGCGCAGTGTGAGCGTGTACTACACCTGGATCACTATGCAGAGTATGTCACCTCTGGTTGAGTTTTAGCAGGCCCTCACAAAGCTTGGGCCTCTGTACTCCCAGTAGGTAGGTAGGGTGACAGGCTTTCACAAGTGCAGACTCCATTACTCCCCTTAATGTTTAGGGTCGTCACAATACTCCTCCAGCTGCCGTATTTCTGAGAATACCCATAGGGCTGTTCTATAGCATGTGTCAGGCCTCCTCTCCTTCGAGAGTCATCCTGCTGAGGCTTCCAGGCTTACAGCATTTCAGGTGGAGCTTGAAGTGGCCCCTCTCTCTATGAGGAGGTGCTTTAGGCCCTTTGCTCCCTGAGCTCGTATGATTGTTAAGCTAGCTACTAAATATGTGTCAGACCTCCTCTCCTTTGAGAGTCATCCTGCTGAGGCCTCCATATTTTACAGTTATGCTGTGCTATCTGTTTCCAGCATGTGTCAGGCCTCCTCTCCTTCGAGAGTCATCCTGCTGAGGCTTCCATGCATACAGCATTTCAGGTGGAGCTTGAAGTGGCCCCTCTCTATCTGAAGAGGTGCTTTAGGCCCTTCGCTCTCTGAGCGCCGGTGATCATCGAGCTAGCTCTCCTAAAATTTGTGTATCTGTTTTTAGCATGTGTCAGGCCTCCTCTCCTTTGAGAGTAATCCTGCTGAGGCTTCCATGCATACAGCATTTCAGGTGGAGCTTGAAGTGGCCCCTCTCTATCTAAAGAGGTGCTTTAGTCCTTCGCTCCCTGAGCTCCGGTGATCGTCGAGCTAGCTCTCCTAAAATATGTGCCAGGCCTCCCCTCCTTTGAGTCATCCTCCTGTGGCTTCCATTTATAAAGTCTGGCTGTGTTGATCTGTTCCATAGAATGTGTCAGGCCTCCTCTCCTTCGAGAGTCATCCTGCTGAGGCTTCCAGGCATACAGCATTTCAGGTGGAGCTTGAAGTGGCCCCTCTCTATCTGAAGAGGTGCTTTAGGCCCTTCGCTCCCTGAGCTCTGATGATCGTCGAGCCCTCCTCTTCGTTGATATGTACAGCTGCTGAGTTGATTGGTTTTATAGCATGTGTCAGGCCTCCTCTCCTTTGAGAGTAATCCTGCTGAGGCCTCCATGCAAACACGTTTTCAAACGTAACCAGAGACGTTTTCAAACCAGCACACCTATGGGCGTGCGAATGCATTTGCTATTTAAACAACGTGGCACAGGACATGAAATGATAACTGTGTCGGGCTGAAACTAGCAAAAAACACTTGTGTTGCGCCTGGCGCTGCATTGCACCGATTGTATGATAGGGCCCTCTGTCACAGAAACAGCCACATCATCAGCCACACCCTCAGCACCAGATTCAATCAGATTTACAATCACCTGATTACTGATCAGCACCACCTGCACACAATCATCACAGTCACCATGAGCCTGCTCACCCTGCACATCTTTTTTTACTGTGAGCGATATGAGGAGCTCGACAGCTGGGGCTGCTCACGCCCAGCAGCCCCAGGGGGTAAGACACGGTGGGGGAGAAATTTTTTGAATGCCTGTGACTGTTTCTTAGCCTCCTGGAACCTATCGACGGCCGTGTTTACTGCATCGCTGAAGAGACCAGAAGGATCGACCGGGGCATCCAAGAGAAAAGAACAATCTTTTTTTTTATTTCGGCCAGATTTAGCAAAAGGTGCCTCTCAGTAGCTACCATGTCTGCCACCCAATTGCTCTGCCGGTCTCCTTGGAACCTTGGAACGGTTCTCGAACCTCATCGGGCCCCACTCCCTCTCTCCTGTCTATATCCCCCAGCAGATCAGCCTGGTATGCCTGAAGCACTGCCATAGTGTGAAGGCATGCTCCAGCCTGACCTGCTGCCGTATATGCTTTGCCCACTAAAGTAGATGTTGTCTTTAATGGCTTCGTGGGCAAAGCCGAGGCCTTCAGAGACGATGCTGGACCGGGTGACAGATAGCTCACGAGCGTCCGTTCAGTCTGGGGCATCGACTCATACCCATACTCTTTCAGCCCCTTTATTCCTGAATAAATATGTACTTGGCGACTGAAAACACGTGACGAGTATGTCACCTGAAATATTAGATGGTAAGAAACGCTCGTCTAATTTGCTTTTAGGACGAGCGTCTCTTTTCTCGGTTGGCCAGTCAAAATGTAATTTTTCAACAGCGCGAGTAATCACTTCCACCAGCTCCTCATATGCTGGGGAAAGAGGTGCCGAATCTCTTTCCCCCGTGTGTGTGCTTTCACTTTCAATGCCAAGCACGTCTAACTCCTCGGAGCTAGAACACTGAAGTATCGGGCTCTCTTCCCAGGCAGAAGGAACCGCAGCGCGGGCTTCTGACACCGGAGGGAGAGCACAGGATCCTCCAAATAAGGAGGGAGATAAGGTCCGGGGACCCATCTCCAACGCCTCTGAAGATCCTTTTGCGATCCCCAGGAATACATTCTCCGTGCTGCCTGGGCAACAGCGGGTCCTGCACCCTGAGGATCGCGAGCCTGGCCACTTTCCTCGAAAAGCGCCAGGCGGGAGCGGAGCACGCGAAGCGGAAGCATCTCGCAATGTTGGCAATCAGCCCCCTCGAAGGCTGATACCGCATAATCCAGTCCCAAACAAACTACACAAAGCTTGTGTGTGTCCGCAACCGTTAAATAATGCGGGTAGGGAGAAGCACAGAGCTTGTATAATTGTTTCGCCATCACTTTCCAATATATATGTACAACAGACAACAGTAAATATAACAGACAGAAGACACAGATCGCTTGCTGAGGCAACAGAAGCTAATGCCGGTTTGCACCGGATGCGCTTTTATCATATCCTGGTCATGACGTCACCCGCCCGTGACGATCATTCTTTCCATTGGACTAGTTGACATAGATGCTTCAGACGCTTTAACGCTGGGGGCGTTCCCAAAGCGTCGTTGACGCATCGCGAGTTCCCTCGAAAGGAAACTGGGTCGGGATTTCTGGGATAGTCTTAAAATGGTTCAGGTCATACTTAGGAGGGAGATGTTATTATGTGAGTATAGAAGACCATAAGTCTGAATGGACATCCATGACATGCAGAGTCCCTCGAGGCTCATTTATTGTGCCACTCAATTCAACCTGTATATGCTCCCACTGAGCCAAATAGTGAAAAATTTACAAATTGCTTTCCACAGCTATGCAGACGACACACAGATCTATTTAGCCCTATCACCTAACGATTACAGCCCCATTGACTCCCTGTGCTAATGCATTGATGAAGTAAACAGTTGGATGTGCCAAAACTTTCTTCAAATAAACAAAGACAAAACTGCGTTTTGAGCAAGTCATTGCGTTTGGAAACAAAGACGAAGTTCTCAAGGTGAACATATATCTTTACTCTAGGGGTCAAACAACTAAAAATCAAGTCAGGAATCTCGGTCTGATTCTGTAGTCAGACCTTAGTTTCAGTAGTCATGTCAAAGCAATACCTAAATCAGCATACTATCATCTCAAAAATATTGCAAGAATTAGATGCTTTGTTTCCAGTCAATACTTAGAGAAACTTGTGCATGCTTTCATCACCAGCAGGGTGGATTATTGTAATGGACTCCTCATTGGCCTTCCCAAAAAGACCACAAGACAGTTGCAGCTCATACAGAACGCTGCTTCCAGGATTCTGAGCAGAACCAGAAAATATGAACATATCACACCAGTCCTCATGTCTTTACACTGGCTCCCAGTTACATTTAGGATTGATTTTAAAGTATTATTACTGGTATATAAATCATTCAATGGCCTAAGACCTCAATACATTGCAGATATGCTCACTGAATATAAACCCAACGGATCACTCAGATCATTAGGATCACAGCTAGAAATACCAAGGTTTCACTCTAAGCATGGCAAGCCCACTTTTAGCTACTATGCCAGCCGCAGCTGGAACCACCTTCCAGAAGAGATCAGATGTGCTCCTACAGTAGTCACAGTCAAATCCAGAATCAAAAACACATCTGTTTAGCTGTGCATTTAATGAATGAGCACTGTGCCACTGTTCGTCCGATTGTTCGTACTGTATTTCACTTTCTTTTTTATTCCAAACTGTTTTAATTATTCTTATTTATTTTGATTATTCGAATCTTGTCTATGTAAAGCACTTTGAATTACCATTATGTATGAAATGTGCTATATAATAAACTTGCCTTGCCTAGTGGTGGGTTGGCTGGGACCACAAGCAGCTCTGTCTTTGCAAGGTTAAGTTGAAGGTGGTGGTCCTTCATCCAGCCAGAAATGTCTGTCAGGCAGGTTGAGATGTGAGCAGCTACCATCGGATCATCAGGCTGGAATGAGAGGTAGAGTGGTGTGTCATCAGTGTAGCAGTGATATGAAAAGCCATGTTTCTGAATCACAGATCCTAGTGATGTCATGTAGATGGAGAAGAGAAGTGGTCCAAGCACTGAACCCTGAGGCATCCCCAGTAGCTAGATGTTGGGTCTTAGACACCTCACCCCTCCACAACACACTAAAGGACCTACCTGAGAGGTAAGACTTAAACCATTGGAGTGTGGTTCCCGAGATGCCCTTCGTCTTTAGGATTGACAGAAGGATCTGGTGGTTAACTGTCAAAGACAGACCCAGCAGGATGAGAACTAAGGGTTTGGAAGCTGCTCTTGCCAGTCTCAGAGCTTAAATTACTGAGAGCAGGGCAGTCTCAGTTGAGTGTCCGCTTTTGAAACCAGACTGGTTGTTGTCCAAGAGGTTGTTCTGTGTAAGAAAGGAAGAGATCTGGTTGAAAACAACTTGTTCAAGTGTTTTCGCGACGAATGGAAGAAGGGATTCTGGTATGTATTTTTCCAGATGTGCTGGATTTAGAGTTGGTTTCTTAAGCAGTGGGGTTACCCGAGGCTTCTTAAATGCTGTGGGATGCTGTTAGAGTGAATAGGATCAAGCGGACAGGTAGTAGGGCGATTGGAAAGGAGAAGTTTGGAGACTTCTGTCTCTGAAAGCAGAGAGAAGGAGGGTAGAATGTGTGTGTTAGCTGGTAAGATGTGTGTGTTAGTTTGTGGTTTGGTAAATTGGCTGCTGATGGTGGTTGTTTTATTTATGAAGAATGTGGCAAAATCGTCAGCTGTTAGGGTTGATGAAGGAGGAGAAGGGTTGAGAAGAGAGGAGAAGGTTTTGAAAGCATGCGAGAGTCAGAAGAATTGTTAATTTTGTTGTGATAGTATGTCATTTTAGCAGTAGAGATATTAGCAGAGAAGGAAGAGAGGAGGGATTGATAAAGACCAAGATCAGTAGGATCTTTCGATTGGTGCCACTTCCTCTCTGCACCGCTGAATTTAAAGGGGTCATATAATGCCATTTTCATACAAGTTAATTTGATTCTTTAGGGTCTAAATGAAAAGTTTGTAATATACTTTAATTAAAAATTTTCAGTGTATATGCCTTTAAATGATAATGAGCTTCGCTCACTCCGCCCCTCTGTTCTGCGGGCGTTCATAACAGGGTTATGACCTTATGACCACACCGCACGTGGAGTGTTTCCTTGACAACAGTTGAGGGTATAGGAAAAAAATGGCAGCGGGAGTCTCTGAGGAGGACACATCTGTGCAACCGTATCAGTTTGAACCGGAGTCGGAACAAGATGACGGCCTGAAGAAGTTCGACAATTAAGGCTCGAACATGACGTTTCTGAATGGTTGGTTATTATATTGTCACTTTGATCTATCTTTGTGTACTGGCAGGGTAGAGTAACTTAGTGAGATGTACGAACGCTACGTGTTTACTGATGTAAGTTATACGTACTCAGTTTGTAATAACACAATAACCGTAACGCGTTGTTCATTATAAACGTGGGATTATGAATTATATCGAGAACGTCGTACATAGAAAACATGCCGTATGTACCCTGAGTGTAAAACTTAGGTTTACACTCATTCATTGAGAAGCAGGTTTTCAAAGATTAATATAAAGGTTAATAAAATTTTACACTTACTTTTTCTGGAGGTTCAGCAGGGAGACATGAATAGTTGGTAACGATTCTTTTTTCAGGAGCAGCTTCTTATCAAAATCAGCTTTATAAGTTACTTCCTTCGTTAATAAAGCAGTCTGGTGGGAAATGATTTGCGAATCGCGCAAACATGAAAGCATTGACGTTGCATGTGGGGAACATTCCCTTCAAAAACAAAACTCAGCCACTGTGTCTTCACAGGTTCGGATTTAGGAACATAAAAATTACTGCTGTGTTCGTTATTACACCCAAGAACAGAACACCACAATCGCTTAGTCGCCATTCTGCTCCAGCGTATCAACAATGACGGACTATGATGACTGACAGCTCGCTCAGGGCAGGGATCTGTTGAAACGCTGCTGTCAATCAACAATCGTGGGACGGGCGTCCGATTTAGTGACGTCACAAAATCGAACGGCTCAATTTGAGGCAGGGGAAAACATATAAGGAGATCAAAACAAAAACACTGGATAGATTTTTATCATTATATGATGGTTGTGTACAGGCACTGCCAACACACATTTCAGTACAATCAACTTGAAAAAGTGCATGTACCATTATATGACCCCTTTAAGACGATGTTCGCAGAGAACATCAGATAACCAGGGGGCAGAGGGTGTGGCGCGGGCTGGCCTGGAGGAAAGGGGGCAGAAGTTGTCCAAGCAGGATGTTAAAGTGGAGAAAAGAGTATCAGTTGCATTGTTAGTATCTAGTGTTGAGAGCTGATCAGGTGAAGGAAGTGTGGATGAGACCAAATAGGATAGACGAGAGGGTGAGAGTGAGCGTAGGTTTCGCCAAAAGGTGACCTGTGGAGTGTGTTTTGTGTTCTGAGACAGATTGAGGTTGAGAGTTAGGAGGAAGTGATCTGAGGTATGCAGCGGAGTGACCAGTGTATGGTCAGTCGAACAGCAGTGCGTGTAAATAAGGTTCAATTGGTTACCTGATTTGTGAGCAGCCGCAGTAGATACTCGTTTGAGGTCGAATGAGGCAAGCAGAGCATGGAAATCAGCAGCCTGAGTTGTTTTCTTGTTTTCTTGAAGTCTCCAAGAACTATGAGAAAAGTACCATCCTCCGGGAAGGATGAGAGTAGCACATCAAACTCCTCCAAGAAACTGCCAAGCTGACCTGGGGGACGATAAACAACTACAGAATGGATTTTAATAGGACTAGTGATGGTAATTGAATGCGATTTAAATGAGCTGTTGACACACAGAGCAGAGGTGGTAAAGAATCAAATATCCAATCGTTTGAAATGAGAAAACCAGATCCACCCCTTCCGATCAGGCGATAGGTGTGTGAGAAAGGGAAGTTAGTGGAGAGGGCAGCAGGTGTGGCAGTGTCCTCTAGTCTGATCCAGGTCTCAGTCAGGGCCAGTATGCTGAGACCTGAGAGAATATTTGACCTGAGGCAATGTTTTATACCGTTGGAGTTTGTATGTATCACCGCAGCTCTGAATTGAAATGTGGCGCTAAAAGCGCTAAAAGAGAGTGGCGCTAAAAGCTTAATGCTCCATTTTTAAATAATATACATCTACTGTACACTAAACCCTAAACTTACCTTGGAAATGTTGGTGGAATTGACTTTCAGTAGAGGGACATACATCTATCAGGTTTTATCAAAAATATCTTGATTTGCATTTTGAAAAATTTGGTAAGCGATTCATTTAAAACCACTCTAATTTTGTTCATGTAGACTGATCCAGTTCTCGCATTCATCTCACTGACTCAAATACCTGCTTATACAGTAGCTCACTGGATTACAGGACTTTCAGTGTATAATGACTTTTGAAAAAAAGATGGCCCAAAAGACTTGAAAGAACATATATATATATATATATATATATATATATATATATATATATATATATATATCTATCTATCTATCTATCTATATATCTATCTATCTATCTATCTATCTATCTATCTATCTATATATATATATCTATCTATCTATATATATATATATATATATATATATTCAATTTTAATGATGAAAGGATTTTCAACTTTTAATGTATGCTTTATCTTTCATGCATTTCATACATTGAGTTACATCCCATGTCACAGGAAGTTTCATTCCTAAACTCTTGAGTGTTTTGTGATTTATGATGTGACGTACAGTAATCCAAACATTTGTTTTTCACCTCCATCTGGCATGCAATGGGTCAGATGGGTCAGCAGCCCCCAATGGCATGTCATTTTTCTGTTATTCTATTACAGATGTCTTGTTTTTAAAGACGTTTTGAGAAGGGAGAGAGAGGGGAAGGGAGAATCCACTTAGAAACCAGCCTTCACAAATCAGACTCCAGTACTAGATTCTCTGACAGCCAGACAGTGCTAATAACGACCTGCTTTTCTATTCCTACTGTTCTCTTTACACACACACACACACACACACACACACACACACACACACACACACACACACACACACACACACACACACACACACACACACACACACACACACACACACACACACACACACACACACACACACCATTCATGGTTGCTCTGGCATCTTCCTTTAGCTTTCCTCAACAGCAGGCTGAGCTTTACACTATGTAGGGCACAGCAAATTAGCAAAGTCTATTCTAATAGTGCTGTGGAGTCCTCTGCCCACCCCTTGCACTGCCCACTGTGCTCCTTTGCTCTTAACCACTTCATATATAGCTTGATACTATCATTTTGTCACAGTAATGATGCAGTAGGTGTATTGGGTTAGATTATCAAAGATCATAAAGCAACAATGTTTTTATGAGGTCTGCATGACCTGGTTGTGCCTGTGTATGTCACTGAGGCAGTACAAGTAACTGAACTGTTGTGAAACTGATTAATGATGAATCTAGCAAACAGATCTGATGTGCAAACCTCCTATCTGCTGGTCACTGTGCGTACTGCACAACTAATTGATGGGGGTATTGGTGTAAGTCCTTTGCTATAATTTGTCACTGCATCATATATCAAACAAAAAATGACACTTGTTGTGGCACTGTGGTGACAATAATGCCAGTAACTCTAACAAGAGTGTGGTAAAAACTCTGGGATTGTAAATGTATTGTAGGGCTTTTACTGTATAAATAATGTGTAAAATCCAACCTACAGCATCATTGTTTGAAAAGTTGAATGGTTTACATTCATTCACTCACTTTGTTTATTTGTTTCTTTCTTGCTTGCTTTCTCTGCAGACTGTCTACAAGCCCTGGCTCTGTGCTCAGTATTTCCAGAGTCCTCAGTCAGGCTGCAGTCATAAGATTCCCTGTGAGCAGTACTGTCTTGAAGTCCAGCAGAGGTGTCCGTTCATATTGCCTGACAATGATGACCTTATACATGGTGGCACTCCCAGTTTTATATGTAGAGGTTGGTATACAAGTATTTGAGAACTCATTAGGCTACAATACAGCGGCAGCCAATCCAATCAATATTTTTGTTCGATTTTTATCATTGCACCATATGATATGTTATTATATTTAAGCGTTGTTATTATTGTTGATAATTCCATTTTTTTGTGCCAAGCAGAATTCTTGTTATGAGGAGCAAATAATACAAACAGAGGTTTATTAATGACAAAAACAGAAAACAAAACCCATGATGGGGCAAAACAAGACAGGATAGACTAGACTAGACTAAGACTCAGACAATAAACTAACAACTAAGACAGGAACAAACACTTCTCTTAGACAAGACTTCCAACAAGTAAATCACGGCTTGATTCACACAAAGTTTGTCACAACATCAAACAATGAACCGGCACAAGACAGCAAACACAAGGGGATTAAATAGGGAACCCTAATGACAAAGACAGGGGAAACTGACTAGACAATAATGACAAGACGAGGGTAACAAGGGGGCGGAGTTACATAACGAGACAACACAAGCACATGGTCCAAACAAAAGGCCATGTGCTTGTACACAAAACATGGGTCTGTCATGATCCAGCCTCAAGACTAGGGGAAAACAAGGACAAGAAGGCCGGATCATGACAGAACCCCCCACTTGTCAAGAGGACATCAGACGCGAGACAAGACTGACTGTGACATTGACACAAACCAACAAAACATGACAAATAACAGTAGTGGCAAACACGAAAACAAAACAGCAGGGTTTGGATGACAAATCAGAAATAATAAACACGGAAGGGGTGGCGGAGGAAACAAAGAGTTCATGGGGGAGAGTCCAGGGTGGATAGGTGGGCTGGGGGTCTTGGATATCTGGGACGAGGGCTGAGGACATGGAATCCGGGCAGACTTGGACACACGAGGAGAGGTCTTGGGGGAAACAGTCCGGGGCTTAGTGGTGACTGGGGCAACACACGGGGGTACTGCAGAAGGGGGCGCAGCAACAGATACCAACACAGAGGACACAGAAGGAAGCGAAACCGGAATCCGGCTGGGGAAACAGCAGGGAAAAGAGCAGGGCACGAGACAGGTGGGGTAGCAGGTGGCTCAGACTCTGGAGAGGTGTTGAATGTTGCAGACTCGGGAACAGCACCGACTGTGGCCGGCTTGGGTGCTGCGCTCTCAGCGGGTGGCGTGGGTACTGCGCTCTCAGCGGCTGGCTTGGATCGGTGCTCTGTGTAGCAGACTTGGGATCAGTGCTTACGGTAACTGGACTGGGAATGGTGCTCTCTGGAGCATCTGGAACAGGGACTGGGGACAAGGCAGGACTGACTGGGACATCTAGAATTCTGACAAGATGGGATAGATATTCAGACATAGTTCTGGCAGCGATGACGATTGGCATCTCCTGATGGGCCGATACGGACTGTATAACAGCCTTTGCAGTGGAATCGGCCGCTGCTTTGTCCTCAGCTGAAATGACTAAAGACTCAGAGACGAAATTCACAGTAATTGTCTCTGGAATGGATCTCTCCAAAGCCAACTGGGAAATTACGCTTTCTGCAGTAGGTTCAAAGAAAGTGTCTCCTGTTGCAAAGACAGGAACCGCGCTAATAGCAGCGGGGCCAGCAACAGCGCTTTTGACTTCAGCGGCGGGTTGGCGAGCAAACGCGGACTCAGGGGGAGGTAGAGATGGAGAACCAGAAGCTCCCTTCTTCCTCTTCTTCTTCCTGGGTCGTGGAGCGGAGATTGTGGCCAGACTGGGGACAGAAGAGGGAGGTGAAGCAGGTTCCGTTACAGGAACTGGGAAACTCACAGCAGGCGAGGAGGATTCCGGGCAGGAAGACTCTGATGCTAACTCCCACGACGGGTGCCTTCCACGCTTACCATGAAGATTGATGGACGTGGAAAGTGTCTCAGCGGTGGGACTGGCCTGGTTCCCCTGCGAAACAATGGCCAAAACACGACCCTCCGGGATCACAGGCAGACAGGCAGAGGGTGGAGATCCCGAGGAAGAAGTCTGAGGATCCTCCTGGGAGAAACGATCCCAGAGTCAGGCATAATTCTTCAGGATCCACTCACCCTGGGACGGGACTGGACAGTTGACCCTCTCTCCGTCGGTGGGAGCCGACAACCACCATTTTTCCGGTTGTAGCCGGAGCCGGGAGGACATGCTGTCTGCTGGGTTCTTTCTTGGCCGGTGCATTCTCTCATGTGTACAAAGTGCCTACTAATTCTTCTGTCTCTGTCATGTCTTAGTCCTGTCGTGTCGGGAGCTGTTTTTGATAAGAGATCTGAACTGTGCCAGAGAACGTCTCGGTTACGTATGTAACCCTCGTTCCCTTTCGTCCTGGGAACTCCGACGTGTCGTTGGGGGAGTTCCCTGACGAATTGGGATCCCTAATAAAACACCATGGTGCTGAAGCAGTTTCTTGAAATAAGTTGCGGGAGCTAGCACGGGAAACACACTGCTGTTCCGCAAGACCCGCACAGTGGATATTGGATAACACTGGGAAAGCGTTCCCTCAAGCTCAGAGGAGGAACGCTGCGTAAGCCCCATCCTGATGGAGGAAGGCCAGGAATACACATATGTACTAACCCAGTGGGCTAGTGAAACATATGGCAGTCCCTGAGGTGGTCCCAATCCAAGGGAAGTGGGAGCGTACTCAACAGGGACGACGAATGAGTCCGTCAAGGGAAAGACACGGCTGAACTGCACGTGGCATGATGGGTCACAGTAGAGACCACTGGAGCACCCAGTCTACTAACAACTCCTTACTAGAGGTAGCTGACCTGTCACCGGGCGGTCCACCACGCCCAGCACCGGAAGGGTGAAGGAGGAACTCACGAGGCTAACCAACGTAGGGCGCCAACGGAGCAAAGAATGCACGTATCCGCTGTTCGAGGCGGAGTGGCGTAGCAAGCCGACACAACCTATTCCCTCAACCCACTGGCCGTAGCCAGAACTCGGGAGGAGACCGGTTCCACATGAAGGCTATAGAACCTAGCGAACGTTTTAGGTGTCGCCCAGCCCACAGCTCTACAAGTGTCTGACAGCGAGGCACCTTGAGCCAAAGCCCAGAAAGCGGCAACACCTCTAGTGGAGTGAGCGCGCAACCTGGGAGGACAAGGCTCACCCAGAGACTTATATGCTCGGGTGATAGCATCCACTAACCAGTGGGCTAACCTCTGCTTGGAGACGGCCTTCCCCTTCTGCTGGCCTCCGTAACAGACAAAGAGCTGATCTGAGGTTCTGAAGCTTTGCGTTCTGTCAATATAAACCCGCAGGGCGCGGACGGGACAGAGAAAAGCCAGGGCTGGGTCTGCCTTCTCCTGGGGCAGCGCTTGCAGGTTCACTATCTGGTCCACGAAGGGAGTGGTAGGAACCTTGGGCACATATCCGAGCCGGGGTCTCAACACTACGTGAGAAAGGCCCGGCCCGAACTCTAGGCACGATTCGTCGACCGAAAAAGCCTGCAGATCCCCAACCCTCTTGAAGGAGGCCAATGCTAACAGGAGCGCTGTCTTAATGGACAGGATATTAAGCTCTACTGTCAGCAAAGGCTCAAAGGGGGGACTTTGAAGAGCTCTAAGTACCAGAGCTAGGTCCCAAGAGGGTACAGAGTGCGAAACACGAGGTGGATTTAACCTCCTGGCACCCTTAAGGAATCTGATGACCAGGTCGTGCTTCCTCAGGGACTTACCTTCCACTGCATCGTGATGCGTGGCTATTGCGGCGACATACACTTTGAGGGTGGACGGGGACAGCCTCCGCTCCAACCCATCCTGCAGGAAGGAAAGCACGACACCGATCGGGCAAGTCCGGGGGTCCTCCTGACAGGAGGAACACCAAACGACGAACAGGTTCCACTTCAACGCATAGAGGCGCCTCGTAGAGGGGGCTCTAGTGGAAGTGATGGTGTCTACCACTGCCTGTGGTAGACCACCTAGAACCTCCGCGTCCCGTCCAGGGACCAGACATGGAGTTTCCAGAGGTCTGGACGCGGGTGCCATAGAGTGCCCCGTCTCTGAGAAAGAAGGTCCTTCCTCAGAGGAATCGGCCAAGGAGGGGCTGTCGCGAGGAGCATGAGTTCCGTGAACCAAGTCCTGGTGGGCCAATACGGCAGGGGATTCTCCTGGCAGGGGAGGCAATCGCGAGAGCTCGTCTGCCAAACGGTTGAGCTCCTCTGGAATGTGAACGGCACGAAGCAACCTCAGATCCTTCTGACTCCATAGGAGGAGGTGGGAGGCGAGTCGCGACATGCGACGGGAGCGTAGACCACCTTGATGGTTGATATACGCAACGGTCGCAGTGCTGTCCGTACGGACCATTACGTACCTGTTTCTGAAAAACCCCTTGAGGCGACGCATGGCTAGACGTACTTCTTGCAACTCTAGGCAGCTGATGTGCCAATACAGTTGAGGCCCCGTCCACAGACCTGAAACTGCATGCCCTTTGTACGTGGCCCCCCACCCAGTGGCAGAGGCATCCGTGAAAACCACAGCATGCCTGGACACCTGGACTAGGGGCACTCCGGCCCGTAGAAACGCAGGATCTGACCACGGGGAGAAGGTTTGGCGACAGTGCAGGGTCACTTTGACCCGGAACGTGCCGCTGTGCCACGCCCACCTCGGGACTCGATCGTGAAGCCAGCGCTGAAGTGGTCTCATATGTAACAGGCCGAGCGCCGTTACTGAGGCTGCCATATGCCCCAGGAGCCTCTGAAATTGTTTCAGTGGAACCGCTGTCCTGCCTCGAAAGGACCTGAGGCAGGTGAGCACTGACTGGACGCGTTCCTCCGTGAGGCACGCAGTCTGGGCGACCGAGTCCAGCTCCATACCTCCAGCTGAGGTGCCGGAGCACCATGTCCCTGTGATCGCACAACACATCTCGCGAGTGAGCTAGAATGATCCAGTCGTCGAGATAGTTGAGAATGCGAACGCCTTGTTCTCTCATGGGAAAAATGGCCGCCTCCGCGACTTTCGTGAAGACACTGTCGCCTCGACAGGGCCAGTCCGAAGGGTAGGACCTTGTACTGATACGCTCGACCGTCGAAAGCAAACCGAAGAAAAGGTCTGTGTCGAGGGAGAATCGAGACGTGAAAGTACGCGTCCTTCAGGTCGATCGCTGCAAACCAATCCTGGGGACGGATGCACTCGAAAATGCGCTTCTGCGTAAGCATTTTGAACGGGAGTTTGTGCAGGGCCCGATTTAAAACACGCAGGTCCAGGATTGGCCGTAACCCACCGCCTTTCTTGGGTACAATGAAGTAGGGGCTGTAAAACCCAGACCTCATCTCGGCAGGAGGGACCGGCTCGATCGCGTCCTTCGCCAGCAGGACATCGATCTCTTTCCTAAAGACAGGGGCATCCACCGACCGCACACGGGTGAAGTGGACGCCCCTGGACTTGGGAGGCCGGCGTGCAAACTGAATAGCATAGCCGAACCGGACGGTGCGGATGCGCCATCGGGACGGACCCGGAAGCGCTAGCCAGGCTTCCAGATAGCGTCCCAATGAACCCACCTGAACCACCGGCGTACCCGCGGAGGGGCAGCGAGGTGGAAGACAGGGACCCGGCTCCGGTGGCGTTGTAGCGGCCGAGAGCGGGGTCAGGGTGCGCCTGAAACCAACCTGCTTCCACCGAGGGGCAGACGGCAGAGAAGGCCCGTGGGCGTTCTGCTGCGGACTGCCCGGTGGCGAGGGAAGGGGGAGAGACGAGGAACGAGGCCCTGACTCCTCGTATGCTGGTCTCTGCGCCTCCGGGTCCAGCCGCAGACCGGAGTGACGCAGCTGGGGCTACCGCTGAATTTCAGCAGAATTTTTAAGGGAGCGTAGGCTACTTTGCGCGCATTCAGTCATGCCAAACCATGCACGCAATCTGCTTGCTTTTATGTTATAACAGTGGTTTGTGTGTTAATGCTTTAATAACACAAAATATGATGGTGACACGTAGGCTAACTTGAAAATATTTAGAGGTGCAGAACAGAGGATGAGGAGGAGAAAGTAACATAGAAAGTGGTTGAGAACGTCAGTTATAACGACCCACGTATTAAAATGGTCGGGTTTAAATCGGGCTCATAATTATAGTTAATGTGTCGGGACAAGCTCGGACACAACGTGCATGGGCTCGGGTAGGGTCGGCCTTGATTTTTTGGGCCCGATCTAAGCTCAAAGTTGAGCACGGACACTCCAATGTTTGGGTAAGATGATGACACACACAACTGGATGTTAGCTAGCTGGGCAAGTTCAGCATCACTGAAGATTAAACATTAAAAATAGCACTCATATTCATGAATGAATGTGTATTATATTATTAGCTTGCTAATCGCTATTAAAGCTAATTATTAATTAGCCATCGTAGTAAACTTGCATGAGTGCTATTTTTTAATGTTTAATCTTCAGTGCTGCTGAACTTGCTCAGCCAGCTACCCATCGAGTTGTGTGTGTGTGTCATCATCTTACCCAAACATTGGAGTGTCCGTGCTCAACTAAGGCAGAGACGGCATCTATCTAGGTGAACCGAACGCGAACAATGTTGTAATGATTCAGTTCGACTCCCAAGACAAGACGATGCTCACCCGACTGGCCAATAGGAACGTTCCAATAGGAAAAAAAGATCGTGGCCCCGCCCATGACACAATTTTCACTGCTAAAGCAAAATCCTGACACAAGAGCAAAAAAAATTGCATCGAGAGCAAAGAAAAGCGTTTTGAGAGAAACACTTTTTTTTGAGAAAATGTTTTCACACTGATAGCAAACTATATTTATATATCAAAGTATTTTGAGAGAGATTTTTTTCTCAGAAATAATTTTAAAAATTTAAAATTTATAGTTTTTTTATGTTCTATGAGAAAATACTTTCTCTCAATAGTTTTTTTATGTTCTATGAGAAAATACTTTCTCTCAAAACTTTTTTTAGTCTCAAATATATATATTTTTTTGCTATTTGTATGAAAACTTTTTCTCTCAAATATTCTTTTTTCTCTCATGAAATGCTTTTTTGCTATCAGTGTGATAACTTTTTCTCTTAAACTTTTTTTTGTCTCTCAGATCATTTATTTTCTCGCATGTATTAAAGACACATTTCTAGCTCCATACTGTGCAGAGCTCTGCTTCCACTGTTTTCATTCACTAAACAACGGAAGCAGAACAGTAAAATATATATGCACAGCGAAACATGCTTGCATGAGAAAATAAAGCGCGGGACGTGCTCGCGCTGCCGGACCTGAAGCGCGCGCACACGCCTTTCACACATCATGCATACAGTCGGCAACGCGTCATAGTTGGGGGGCGTGGTCGGCGTGGGGGAAAACACCGCGAACATCATGTGTATTTGAATGACAAAATGTCTTATTGCGAAGCATTGACGCCTGCCGACCGGCAACGATATATTGCTAAATTAACTGCAATAGGGTACGGTTGCCCATATTTAATTAAAAACTGGGTCAATGACCCGACCAAATGGCCGGAGGTGTCGTTTCCAGACATATTTTGCTAGCTGGTTGAATCTCCAGGTAAGCTACCGGTAATAGCCTATAACTCAATCATACGTTGCATACTCTAACTCCATAAAACCTTGTCACTTACCAATTGTACGTATGCTTCACTCCAAACTATTAATCATTTTGTAAAACGGTGATCAGTAGTACGAGGTTGCAGAGGGACTGTGCTGACAGCGATCCTAACTCACAGACTGCAGTCTGTATTGAGTGTAGACCGGAGCGATTGGCCTATCAAGCGATCCTTGATAACGCTAATGTGAATGAGACATCCCTTATGAAAAACAACTACAGGAATCTTGTAATATTTTAGGACAAAATAAATATTATAGTAATCCTATAGGAATACTATAACGTTAGTATTTTGGGACATACTATAGAAGTACTATAGAGGTATTACAGAACATCACAGAAGTATTACACTACTATTTATTGCTTGTAGCCATTTTGTCCTCCTTTCCGGTTCTGTGTGTTTATTAGGAAGGATGTAGAACTTCAATTCATAATTTGTTTGTTTATTGGCGGTACAGAAAACGACACAGCACCTCTTCGGCATGATTGTCGCGTGTATTTTAATGAGCGCCAAGGCAATGTTTTCCCCCACGGGCTAAATTCACATCACGTGATGGGGAGTTCCCGGGGGCGTTCCCAGACCAACCGACTGTATCTATGCGATCGCGACTTCAGTTCTCTTTCGTGGATTATTTGGATTGAAAAATCAAAATTCAAGGTAAAAATGTACGTCCTGGCAAGTATTCACGTAAACACAGTCGGGTATGTCTTTATTGAATGTAAACCGTTTGTAAAAATAAATCGTATGTGTTCCATTGGGTAGCCTAGGTCCAGGTCTTAAAGGGCCGGACCAGCAGCCTAATATTCTGTGTAATTAATGTGTAATGAAACAACAGAAAATAGACAATCACCCAATGCTTGACTGAATAAATGTATCTATGTATTAAGAATCAGTCTATAGTTAATTTATAGAGTGAAGACTTTATTTTTTTTCAGCTACAGTACTAGATCTATTTAACAGTAGCATTCAAAAAAGAAATGAAGCACTGTTTATTTTATTTGTCTCTTATAGTATTTGTCATATTGTTTGTAATTTGCTTTTTGCTTTTTTTTAATAACAAAGATACATTTAAATTAAATATCTGTAGGCAATTGTAATTATAAAATTACATTTAAAAAATATTAAGATATAAGATTTTGGTCATCCCAACCTGTTCAGAATTGTGAAAGGTTAGCAAATGTTAACATGATGGATAATAATGACAAAAGAATGTTGCAAACATCTTTGTAAGAACGTACACACTGGCACTGACACTGGAGGGAATGGTCAAAAAGCAGGGAAGGAACAAAGTTTTTTTTTTAAATTAATTTATAAAACAATGAATTGTAAGTTCTGTCATATTTTTCAGTTACTTTTACTGTTTTCGTTTTTTTTTTTTCCATGGTATTGAGGTATTTTAGTCTGGTATAGTATCGAAGTCATAATTTTGGTATCTTGACAACACTAGTGTGTTATATGATTAGAATGCTGTCCCGGTTTTAAAATAAAGCACAGCAATGATATTTGAGAGTGTTTCTCCCTTTTCAGGAAAAGTATCAAAAAAGGTATCGAAATCGCAGTTCTTGACTTGGTATCGGTATCGAAACAATAATTTTGGTATCGTGACAACACTATGCCTAATGTATTAACTCCAACTATTAAAAATTATTATTGCTTTGCTTTTTCTAGCTTGATTTATGCTGCTGCTGTTATTTAGCTGTCATATAGTTTCGAGTTTTATATTTTTCATATTTTTACTTTTGTTGATCATCACCATGTCTGAGATTTGTGTGTTGAGGAATATGTGCATCTGGTTGGAACCTTTGTATGCAATGTATTGAGAAGAGTCTGACTGAAGTCAACTGCACTTCCTCTGCAATTGCCGTCACGTGCAGTCGCCACATGCGTTCTCCACTGCTGGCGACTCACTTACACTTGATACAAATCGGAAAAATATCGCCAACAGAGCTAAGAAGCTGGCTGGGATTGTTCTACGTCATCATCAACAGTCGGCGTTCAATTCCGACCCTGCATCCCAATGTCCCAATACTATCCATCCTAAATATTTTGTGAGATTAGAATAAATGTGTGCCAAAGCATAGTATATGTTGAAAAGAGTATGCAAAAAAAAAAAAAACCGGATGGTGTATTTAGATTTTCGAAGTGTGTATCCGTGCACACTCTAATGGCTAATATTACCCACAATCCACTGTGCTTTGGAGGGTTCATCGTGATTATGCCAGGTAAGACATGTTCCTGGATCAACATATATTGTTGATCTTGGAACAACATTCCTGTCTGAAGATTTATAATGATAGTTCACTAATCAAATACTTGTAACACATTTTTTAGTTCATGACAGTACACTTTAAAGTATACTCTCAGTAAACAAAGTTTAGTAGTTTTATACTGGAAGTATACTTGTAAGTTTTCTTTAAGTGAACATAACATCACACTTCACAATATAATTTTTGTCCCTATTTAGGTATTATTTTTTTAATACTTGAAATATACCTTTAACTGTAGTTTAAAGGGTAACTAAACCCCTGGTCAGAGCCTGCCTCCACCCACTGGCAATATTTGAAAAATGCTGGAAAACTGGGCAGAGCTCAGCAGAGGAAGGGCGTGTGTCACTGTCGGGCACTTCTGGACTCAGGGGCAGAGGGTAATTTCATGGACCACAACTTTGCACGCACATTTCAAGTTCCCCTCAAACACCTTCCGCACCCGATTGCAGTTCACGCCCTCAACGGTCAAAGACTCCCCACCATCTCACTGGCCACCGAAGACATTACACTCATCACATCAGGCAACCATACCGAGACCATCTCCTTTTACATTCTGGACACTCCTCTTGCACCCATCGTCCTTGGTCACCCCTGGCTCACCCGTCACAACCCCAAAGTGGACTGGCAACTCAAGTCTGTGTCAGCATGGAGCAGTTATTGTCATAAGTCTTGTCTTGTCTCTGCTTGTCCGTCTGTTTCGGTCCCTGTGTTTCAGGAGAAGGCAGTGGATTTATCTAACGTGCCCACGGAGTACCTGGACCTGAAGGAGGTGTTCAGTAAGTCTCGGGCTGCTTCTCTTCCCCCGCATCGTCCCTATGACTGTGCTATAGAGTTACTGCCAGGTACGTCTCCGCCTAAGGGCAAGTTATATTCACTCTCTGCTCCAGAGAGAGAGGTCATGGAGAAATATATTTCTGATTCTCTAGCAACGGGATTCATCCGGCCTTCCTCTTCTCCAGCGGGGGCGGGGTTCTTTTTTGTGGGGAAGAAGGATGGATCGTTGCGACCTTGTATTGATTACCGGGGGTTGAACAACATCACGGTAAAGAATACTTATCCTTTGCTGTTGATGTCTTCAGCCTTCGAGAGGTTGCAGGGAGCATCTATCTTCACGACCGACAAGTGCTTTAGAGGTTGCTAGAGAATGGGCTTTTTGTCAAGGCGGAGAAATGCGCTTTTCATGCACAGTCGGTTCCTTTTCTAGGTTACATCATCTCGGTTGAGGGAATGCGCATGGATCCTGAAAAGGTTAAGGCTGTGGTGGATTGGCCAAGTCCAGATTCCCGTAAGGCCCTACTGAGGTTCCTGGGGTTCGCCAATTTTTACCGGCGTTTCATTCGCAATTTCAGCCAACTAGCCGCACCTCTGACCGCCTTGACCTCCCCCAGAACGACATTCAGGTGGTCAGACGCAGCCGAGGCGGCGTTTGCTAAACTGAAGGGTTGCTTCGTTTCAGCCCCCATCCTGATAACCCCTGATCCATCACGTCAGTTCATGGTGGAGGTCGACGCATCAGAGGTGGGGGTAGGTGCAGTGCTATCCCAGCGTTCTCCTTCAGACGATAAGATGCATCCTTGCGCGTTTTTGTCTCATCGTTTATCCCCTGCCGAACGCAATTATGACATTGGCAACAGAGAGTTGTTGGCAGTCAAGTTAGCATTGGAGGAGTGGCGCCACTGGTTAGAAGGGTCGGGGGTACCTTTTATCGTCTGGACCGACCACAAGAACTTGGAATACATTCGGACTGCTAAACTCCAGACAGGCTCGGTGGGCTCTTTTTTTCGGTCGTTTTGATTTTACTCTCTCGTACCGCCCGGGTTCCAAAAACATCAAACCCGATTCTTTATCGCGTATTTTTGACCGTTCCGAACGCCCGTCTACTCCCGAGTGCATTTTACCAGAGAACCTATTCATCTCTACACTCACATGGGAGATCGAGTCGAAGGTCAAGAAGGCCTTAGAAGGGGTAACGCCCCCGATCCGTTGTCCACCGAATCGTTTATTTGTGCCTGAGGGTTTACGGTCCAGCGTCATTCAGTGGGGTCATTGTTCCAATGTGGCTTGCCATCCTGGGGTCAATCGCACTAAGTTTTTAGTCAAGCAACGATTCTGGTGGCCTCTCATGGCTCGCGATGTTCACAGTTTTGTCTTGGCTTGCTCAGTTTGTGCCACGGGTAAGACTTCCAATCGGGCCCCAGATGGGTTACTTCAACCGCTGCCGGTGCCTTCAAGACCTTGGTCCCATATCGCTCTAGATTTCATCACCGCCCTCCCACCCTCCCAGGGTTACACGGTAGTTTTGACCGTGGTGGACCGATTCTCGAAGGCGGCCCATTTCATTCCCTTGCCCAAATTACCCTCAGCCAAGGAGACAGCGTTGATTGTCGTTAACCACGTCTTTCGGCTACATGGCCTCCCGACAGACGTGGTTTCTGACAGAGGACCCCAATTTGTGTCCAAATTTTGGCGAGAGTTTTGTAAATTCCTGGGTGCGACTGTCAGTCTGTCCTCTGGGTTCCATCCCCAGAGCAATGGTCAAACTGAGCGAGCCAACCAGGATTTGGAGAGAACGTTGCGATGTTTAGTGTCCAAGAATCCTTCCTCCTGGAGTCAGCAACTGTCTATGGTGGAGTACGCCCACAACACGTTGCCAGTGTCATCCACGGGCCTATCACCGTTTGAGTGTAGTGTAGGATACCAGCCACCTATTTTTCCTAGTCTGGAGTCCGAAGTCGCGGTCCCCTCCGCACATGCCTTCGTCCAGAGGTGTCGCCGCACTTGGACTAGAGCCCGTGAGACTCTACTCCATGTGGGGGCGCGCACCAAGGCCCAAGCCGATCGCCACCGGTGTAGGCCTCCCGTATACGTCGTCGGTTCCAAAGTGTGGCTTTCTACCAAGGACATTCCTCTCCGCTCCGTTTCAAATAAGCTTGCGCCTAAATTCATTGGCCCGTTCTCTGTCACTAAAATCATTAGTCCGGTGACAGTCCGCCTCAATCTTCCTCCAGTGTACAGGAGAATTCACCCCGTCTTTCATGTATCCAAAATTAAGCCCGTTTTCTTTGCTCGCATTAATCCGCCAGTCCCGGTTCCCCCCCCCCCCGCCGCGACTCGTAGACGGGGAACCTACTTATTCGGTCAATCGTGTTCTGGACTCGAGACGGAGGGGACGCGGATTTCAGTACTTGGTGGACTGGAAAGGTTACGGTCCGGAGGAGAGAAGTTGGGTACCAGCTAGAGACATCCTGGATCACTCCCTTATCGATGATTACAATCGGCAGGTAAGGGAGTCTGGGAACGGCAGGAGGCGTTCCTAGGGAGGGGGGTACTGTCACGGTTCATAAATCCTATGTCTCCTTCTTGTCTCATGTTTCTGTGGTTGTGTATGTGTGTGTGTGTGTACTGATTAGGTGGGCGTGCCCACTCATTAACTTCATCAGCAAAAACTCATCACTCCCGTCTACAGTTGCAGCCCATCTCATCTTGTGTATATATACTCATCACCTTCTCATCTACTTTGTCAGATCGTTGTTTGTGGTTTCCCGGTGTTGTGTTCCAGTCTACGTCTCGAGTCCTGTACCTTCCTTGTTCCTGTTTATGTTCCTGTGGATTTCGTTGGATGTATTCTCGTCACTGGATTCTCTCACCGCACCGCTGCACTGTCTTCACCGATTCCATCTGACCATCGGGGTCCCTGCGCCACTAACCTGTCACATCTGGACTTACCATCATCTACTTCATTTATAATAAATTGTTATCACTTGCATCTTGCTTCCTGTGCTATTTACCCTGACAGCGTGCACCTGAGACGCATCTCTCTGTAGGCAAGGGCGTGGTTAGCCGGTACCCTCTGACGTCAGAGGGTACCACAACTTCCAATATGAAAATTCAACTGCAGTAGCCACCGTTCAACCTGAAGAGGGCAGCACTCAGATGTTTTTACACCATTTTGTAGAATTAAAACACTTTAAACCCATAGATTAAATTGGGACGGAGCGCACCGGAGCGCATTTATTAATTTATTAATAAACAATTAAATGTCTCCTTGCTATTTTTTACACATTCATAATAATTACTTTTGCCGGTTCTTTGTGGCAAGCTTTATGCGAGCGGTCGTGCGCTTGCTTTAGTGCGGCTATATAACGCTCATTGTCCTGTATAGCCTATTTAAGTAATTAAATCAATATAAAGGGGCGATTTGTCCACTAATGGCTTAAATGAACAACTACTAGTCGACTAAAAAAAAACTTTAGTCGGAGGCAGCCCTTATTCCACATATTTTCAAACCAGCAGGCCATTCTGGGTTAAGCGTGCGACACTGAGCGGTATGAGCGAGGGAAGATGAATATTCAGAAATGCGATCTCCGCTCACATGTTCTGATCGGAACAAAGGAATATTAAAATAATTAATCATTAGTTTATATCTTATGAAAATGATAAGTGTGCATTCTTCTTCCCTTTGCCACATCATATCACTGTGAGATGGGCTTTTCAGCTGTTGCTTCACTTAAAAACAAAGTAGCCTACAGATCTCAGCTGAAAATTAGCATGACTTGAGAGTGGCAGTATCAAGCCTGCAACCCTGCTTTGAGAAATTGTGCAATGCAAAACAGGCTCATTGCAGCATACACATTTTTGGCACTTTTATTTTCTTTATTTTTGAATTTCATACAGCGTTGAACTTGACACAATTTTGACATTAAACCACCGTTCAGGGCCATTGCTTAAGGTTGTGTCTAGGGTGTCTGGACAACCACTGGACGACATACTCGTCACTGCCCTGAAGCCTTTTAAATTCAACCGCTCGATGACGATGGGCTCATTGTGCTGTCTCATTCTTTATCGAGCATACGTGAGTATTTGGTTTAATTTACCTCAGATAAATAAGATACGTAATTATTCAAACACAACCTACAATAATTTTCTAATGTGACTAATGTAGCCTCGCTCACACTGTTTAGTTTTTCATTTGATTTGTCTGCTATTTAGTCTCATTCGTTTCTTTGCTCCTCTGTGTTTGTTGATGTTTCCTGGACTTATAAAAACAAACTTTATCGCCCGGCTTTCGACTACGATCCTCTGTCTGCCATATAGCAGAACACGGTTTTGTTCATTAAATGCTCTGATCTTAGCTTTTTATGTTTTATTTATCTTAAAAGTAATGTGTATATTCGTTTTTTCCCCCCACAAATGTATGACTTGTGGAAGTGCAATTTGATTACCATATGCAGTTTTAATTTGTACTCATCCAAATGTACACTTGCATGTGTTGATTATAATTAGGCTAATTTACTGACAGCCCCATTTAATAAAAATAAGGATAAACAATATTTAAAAAGTATATAATTATCTAACATCTGACTAATTCAAAATTAACCTCAAAACATTAAATGCTAAATGGGGGTTGTATATATATAGGCCTATCAAGCATTCAATTTTTTTTTGCCAGATCGTCTTCTCGCAGTGCCTGAATACACAAAGCAATCAGCAATAACGTTCATCATTCAGCAACAACGTTGCTACAGCCTTTTGCGTCTTACAATTGTTACAATGTCATCTGACATTAAAGCTGCAGTAGGGAGTTTTGAGAAAAAGTTGACTTAGCCTGAAAATTTGAACAAGCACAACTTACAGGTGCAACCCCCTTGCTCTCTGCTGCGCTACAGCCCTCCCTCCACAGCTCCTCCCCCACAGCGGAGCCTGCCGTGAACGCGCAGGCTAGTAAGCAGGACCACGATGACGGCGGAATTATAAACAGTTATGGAACATTTACTAATAGGGACGAAACATCAACAATATGCTTTACATTGACTATGGCCTTCCCATACTTTGACTACAAAGTTGGACCTCAAATCATTATGTATTTTGCAATACATGTAACTGTATAACGTTGCACTCTTTCTATAAGTTATAAATAGCTAGTAAGATAACGTTAAAGGATTAGTTCACTTTTAAAAAAACTATGGCTGATAATTTACTCACCCCCATGTCATCCAAGATGTCCATGTCTTTTTTTCTTCAGTCGAAAAGAAATTAAGGTTTTTGATGAAAACATTCCAGGCTTTTTAACATATAATGGACTTCAATAGGACACAAACGTTTCAAGGACCAAATGACAGTTTCGGTGCAGCTTCAAAGGGCTTTAAACAATACCAGACGATGAATAAGGGTCTTATTTAGAGAAACGATCGGTCATTTCAAAAAGAAATAAAAAACTTTAAGTTTTATAAGCACAAATGCTCACCTTGCTCTGTTCTGTGATGCACGTTCGTGATCCTGTTCGAACTCGTTCATCAAAATGAACAAATCTTTTTCGGAGTCATTTCGTTCGTTGAATGAACGAAATGACTCCGAAAAAGACTGGTTAAAAATGAACAAATCTTTTTTCGAGACATTTCGTTCGTTGAATGAACGAAATGACTCGAAAAAAGATTCGTTTATTTGGATGAGCGATTTCGAACAGGAGAGTCACGAACGATGGTACGCGCTCGTGCTGTGCAAGAGAGGGGTGATCAGCGCGTACACAAGCGTGATTGACACTGCTATGACATTCCTCCTGGCTCTGATTGGTTGTTTCTGACCGGGAGCTGTGTGTTTCTGCAAATGGCAATAGGACCACAGGGAGGAGCCAGAGGAGCTTGATTTTTTCACAGATTATCTGTCTCATATTCTACTGTCAGGACATAATGACAGTTTTAACAAATATTTGTTTACAAAAGTTACCTACTGGAGCTTTAAGTGTTTCTGCTTCATTAGAGCCTATTGTGAGGAAAAAGCTTAACGTGGTTTAAAGTACCTAGACAACGATCAGTGATCACCAAATTTCTCTTTCATATTGCTCCTGAGAGAGAAATTTGGTGATCATTGATCGATGTTTAGGTACATTAAAACATTTAGGTACATTTAGAATGTCCCACTTTCAAAAAAAGATTAAACAGCTGATTGTGTTCATTCAGATGCTGATCATAGAACAAATGATCTATAACATGAAGCGGATCTTGGAAGATTTTTTGGGGGGGTAAGTTAATGGTGCAATTGTCATATCAAAATAATGATAGTGATTGAAGATGTAAGCCTGTCCAATGTCAGTAATTTTGATTTTTGGAACTATGCATTTAGTAGAAAAGCCCTAAAGAAATGCACAACCAGCAACCCAGCTCTCAGCAATGGCAATGGTAGCAGCAGCAGCCCAGTGTCAGTCCACAGCAGTGGTAGCAGCAGCAGCCCAGCATCAGCCCTCAGCAGTGGTAGCAGCAGCAGCCCAGTGTCAGCCCTCAGCAGTGTTAGCAGCAGCAGCAGCCCAGCATCAGCCCTCAGCAGTGTTAGCAGCAGTGTTAGCAGCAGCAGCCCAGCATCAGCCCTCAGCAGTGTTAGCAGCAGCAGCATCAGCCCTCAGCAGTGGTAGCAGCAGCAGACCAGTGTCAGCCCTCAGCAGTTGTAGCAGCAGTGTTAGCAGCAGCAGCCCAGCATCAGTCCTCAGCAGTGTTAGCAGCAGCAGCCCAGCATCAGCCCTCAGCAGTGGTAGCAGCAGTGTTAGCAGAAGCAGCCCAGCATCAGCCCTCAGCAGTGGTAGCAGCAGCAGCCCAGTGTCAGCCCTCAGTTTGCCAATTTGTTAGACTCTGGCCCAATATGAACACTTCAAAACCAAATACTCATTCGTATTCTTATCTAATAATGCACTGGGATGTGAAATATGCAGAGATGCAGGGTCACCAGGTGTGCTAAGATCTGATTCAAACAAATACACTTTTTCATCAGAGTGGCAATATGGCAGAGTTAAACCTTATGGGAATAATAAAGACAAGCAGATGAAATCGTTACGAAAAAAAATATGCGAGTACGTAACCTCGCATAGCCACAAATTAGCCGAGTCGATCTGTGACAAAAAAGAAGAAAGTACATTAGATGCCAGCTTCCTAAAAGCACAACAAGAACAGCTGTGCACCCCTGAGAAGGTGTTTAGGAAGGCATATCACATTGCCAAAAGAAATCGCCCATACACAGATCACCCTGCGCTCATCGACCTGCAGCGCATGAATGGTCTTAATATGGGGAGAGTTTTGCACACTAATGTCACATGCACAGAGATTGTTAATTTCATCTCAATAGAAATGAAACATGCCCTGATGACCAGCATCAGGAATATAAGGCCCAAAGTGTCCATCCTGATAGATGAGAGCACGACACTAAGCAAAACATCTTGTTTAATAGTATACGTTCGCGCATCAATTCAAAATTCAGACCCACTCACTTTTTTCTTAGAGGTTATTGAGTTAGAACAGACAACTGCAGATGGCATCACTGATGCATTGCTCAAGTGTCTCATGGACAATGGGTTAGATGATGAGTTTCTGAAGCAGTGCTTTCTTGGCTTCTGTTCAGATGGGGCATCGGGGATGCTGGGTAGAAAAGCAGGGGTGTATGCAAAGCTAAAGGCCAGATATCCAGCAGTGGTTGGCTGGCACTGCCTTGATCACAGGCTAGAGCTGTCAGTTGGGGATGCCGTAACGAGCTGTGTGGAAACCAACCACTTCACCAGTTTCCTGGATAAGCTGTACTGTCTTTATAGTCAGTCCCCAAAGAATTTGAGGGAACTGGATGAGGCTGCATCAGTAGTGGGCACACAGTTGACAAAAATAGGTTGTGTGTTAAATGTGAGATGGGTTGCCTCTTCCTACAGGACAGTTGAGGCTGTCTGGAATATGTATGGTGCTTTGCACCAGCACTTTATTAGTGCTGGTAAAGATACATCCAGGACCTCGGCTGAAAGGTGCATGAATGACGGGCTTGCAGCTAAATTATCCTCAGAGGGTTTTGTTGGAAATTTGGGACTAATGTTGGATGCTCTAGAAGTGTCACAGTGTCTGGTTGTTCCCTGGGTTAAACACTAGAGGTCCTCAGTTTTCACGGTGTCTATGCATTCTCACTACAATTCCCATGATCCCGTCTGTCACTGATTGTTCATTGCCTTACAGCTGTTTCTCGTCACCTTGTTTGCACTTGTGTATATATACCCTGTCTGTTTCAGTGTTTGTCACGGAGTCCTTGTATTATGTCCCCACACTTCCGTTATTTGTATCTTACTGGTTCTCATTTGTACTTTGTTTTGGATTGCTTTATTGGACTTTTGACCCCTGCCTGGATGACTACGCGTTTGGATTGCCCTTTAATATTAAACTACTGCTCTTGGATTTTCTGCCTCCTGTGTGTGTTCCGTGACAAGAAGAGCTTAAAGACTTGTCTGAGGCATTAATAAACAGAGAAATTCGTCTTTACAATGTGATATATCTCAAATACTTTACAATGTGATATATCTCAGGTCAGGCAGTTTTTGTTTAATTCTTATAAAGAGCAATGGCAACGGCAGGTTTTAAATAAGCCCAAATTGAGAAGTTATGTTCACTTTAAAAATGAATACTCCACAGAGCCTTATGTCAAATGCTGGTTAACTAGATTACAGAGGTCTTTGTGTGCCCAGCTTAGAGCTGGGGTGTTGCCCTTGCAGATCGAGGTGGGGCGCTATAAAGGTGTCCCAGAAGAGGATAGATTATGTGTTTTGTGTGATTTAATGGTTGTTGAGGATGAATGGCATGTTTTGTTTTTTTGTCCTTTAAATAAGAATGGGTATGTTTGAGAGAATTCAATATAAAAAGCCTGATTTGTTTTGGATGACGGATGGGGATATGTTGAATTGGCTCTTTGAAAATGAAATCTATAGTTTGGCTAGATATGTGGAAAAGGCGTGGAAACTTAGGCAAAGGAATTTATATCCTGACCTAAATGGACGGTGTCTTGACTTGTTTTGTTTGTTTATATTGTGAAAATGATGGTAATGTATCTTTTATGATGGTCATCTTCCTATGTGATTTGGCAATGGCAGCTCCTCCGCCTGCTCGTCGCCGAGGGTGTTCTCCAGCCGCTGCCCCTGCTGGGCC
Organism: Siphateles boraxobius; assembly: GCF_051911475.1. NCBI lineage: Eukaryota > Metazoa > Chordata > Actinopteri > Cypriniformes > Leuciscidae > Siphateles > Siphateles boraxobius. Next base: position 21,943,305 of record NW_027508908.1, on the reverse strand, counting down.
TCCGCAGCAGCCTCCACCCAGGCCACAGCATGGAGCCGGCCACAGTAGAGACGCCAGCCCTCCAGGCGCTGCCAAACCAGTTGGCCAAACCGAAAGCATTCCGGAGTGGGCCGTCCAGGGATGGATGAGATGCTCTTGGAGCTGGTACGATCACTCCCTCCCCCCAGGTGAGGGCCAGGTGGAGTCTTTGTTTGTGTGTGTGTGTCTGTTCCGCCGCTGGCTCCCCCCCCCCCCAAAAAAAAAAAAAGCGGAGCAAGCGGTACCCACACTTCAAAGAGACCCACACTTCAAAGAGAGAACAATTTCATCTGTTCCTGGGTCCCAAGAGGGCCAGTCTGGCGGGTGTGACCCTGTATAGCCTTACACTCCTCAGCTCCCCCTTGGTCGCCAGCAGGCAGCAGTGCGTTCGAGGACCCGGTCATCCGCCTTCTCACACGCCCCCTGCCGCTAGTGGAGACAGGTAAGTGTTGCACAGCACACTAACACCACTCTTTGTACTTTGCTGCCCCACCTCAGGCTCAGCTATCCCGCTCAAGTCAGTGATAATCATCACATTAGGTGTTGAGCAGACATGCTCCTGAAAATCCAGTGATATTCATCACACCGAGTGTTGAGCAGGGCTCCTGACTTGTGCGTGCTTATCTTATCCTGCTGGCGAAGGATTTGATATAGCCGCTCCTCCAGCCGGTACGAAGGCCAGTTGTAAACTCGTTCTTCGTGCTACTAGGTGGTGGGTCTTGACCATCTTGGTCCAAGATTGGTCTGCAGCTCTGACCTGAAAGACATGTGCTTCAGATCTCTACCTTCCGCATCGCAGGCCATCCTGTGTGTTGCGTGTGAGAGTTGGAGTATCAGTACAGAGTCCTTCCCTTCGAGAGCTCCAGAGCCCGTTGGGTCTTCAGGTCAACTGGGAGAGAGTAATCTCGCCCACGGGCTGAGTATCTCTTTTTCAGTTTTGGAGATGGACTCGGTCTAACACATCTCTCCAATGAGAATGTGTTCAGCTGGTGTTTAAAGTGAGAAAGGGTCCCACTCAAAGAACTTTCAGAGGCTCCTGGGGTATATGGTAGAAACAGCCATTGGCTTCCTCCATATATGACACCTTCAGTGCTAGCTTCATGATCGAGTCCAGAGGTGACCGATGCAGAGCAGCTCACCCTGCGTGACTATAGTCATCCCGGTCTGCTGCCAAACCCTCTTCAACTGAGGGGTCATGTATAAAGGGCATGTTTTAACGAGGGCCTGGGCGACCCTCGACTACACGGGCATATGTGCCTTGAGTTGTTGGACATTGCGACCGTTGCTTAAGCTTCCCTCTTATGTCACGACTCAGCCGTCACCTTATCCTTGGAGTCTGAAGCTTCTGAGGACGCTTTGTTCCACTATTTCTGCTCTACTCAGTCGTGCCGCCCACGAGCCTCATGACAGTTAGAGCCAGGGTGACGGGAGACTCCATCCCCTGGGGTCCAGCTTGGTCATTACCACTCCGGAGCCGCCCAGTTGCCCCTCCGGTTTCGTCTCTTTGCCAGTGTTGTCCGAGCGGTCTACCCTTGGACAGACACTAGCTCTCAGCTGCCCCAGGGGCCTGCAGAAATGCGTTTCCCCAGTGAGCCTCCTAAAAGCGACTGCGACTCAGGGTCGTCTGGCGCCTGCCCAAGTCAGTGAATTCTTCACACGTCATGTTAAGCAGAAATGCTCCTGAAACTCAGTGAAGTTCATCGCACTCAGGTGTTGAGCAGCAATGCTCCTGTAGCTCAGTGAATTCATCACACTCAGGTGCTGAGCAGAAATGCTCCTGAAGCTCAGTGAATCCTTTCACACTCAGTGTTGAGCAGAAATGCTCCTGTTGCTCAGTGAAGTTCTGCGCACTCAAGTGTTGAGCAGAGATGCTCCTGTAGCTCAGTGAGTTTATCACACTCATGTGTTGAGCAGAAATGCTCCTGAAGCTCAGTGAACTTATCACACTCAAGTGCTGAGCAGAAAATGGTCCTGAAGCTCAGTGATCTTCACATGTTGTGTTGAGCAATGCTCCTGTCTTTTTGCGCCCGTCGCTTGAACCTACAGTGCCATTTCAGGAGGGAGCAGGTCTTCATAGTTGCCCCTTATTGGCCCAACTAGACCTGGTTCCCATCGACAGCCTTCCTGACTTCCCCTGAACACTTTTTCAGGGACGGGGCACGATGGCACCCGCGTTCTACCCCTGGAGATTCGGGGCGGACTTACATCTGAACGCAGAGGTTCAGGTGGCTATCACAGGAACATGTGATAGTTACCATCACTTCTGCGAGCACCCCCTAGAAATGGGTAGCGTGCTTACGCCTTTAGAAGTGGAACCTAGTCATTGAGTGCGTCTTCTCTCCAGAGGAGATCCTGAAAGCTTTCGATCACGTCAGTGCTCTTTTTCCTGCAAGATGGGTCGGAGTAGGCTGTTTTCCTTCACCCTCAAAAGGATGTTGCCTCTGTGTTTAAATGACGCTCATCGTGATGCAGAAGTATGGAGAAGCATGTCGTGATCGTCAGGTTCCTGAGGAGCAAGGTAATGTAAATCCTAGCGTCCCTTTTTATCCTCTTGGGCCTTATCTCTGTTGCAACTGCACTGCAGAGACCGGCCCTGAGGCACTGCAGGCAGTGAGTTAAAAATTCTGTTATATCAGTTCTCCTGCTCGCGTGGTCTCTACTAGAGGGTAGGGACTTGCTCGCTTTCGGTCAACGTATTGTGCCTGGAGTTCGGGCCGGCTAACTCTCACAAGCTGAGACCCCGGCTCGGATTGTGCCCAAGGTTCCTACCTCTCCCGTAATAGGAGCAGCTGGTGAGCCTGCAAGCGCTGCCCCGGAGGAGGCAGATCCAGCCCTGGCTTTCTCTGTCCGTTCGCTTATAGCGGTTAGACGTGTACAGAACGCAAGCCATAGACCTCAGACACGCTCTACAAATATCTGTTAGGAATTCAGCAGAGAGGGAAGGCTGTTTCCAAGCAAAGTTGGCCACTTAGTGCTTGCTTTCATTTCGGTAGAAATTCCGAGATGCAACATGTCCACTTAGGTGTTGAGCTCCTCTATGATGAGTGTAAAGTGCTCCGCCTGGGTGTTGACGATATGCTTTGCTAAACAGATTCTAGAGTTGGGGGCTGGACGACACCTAGTTGAAACGCTGCTTCCCGTGGGCTCCCTTCTCATGAAGCCAGTTTCACCGTGAGCCCTGTTCAAGTGTCGGCTTGCTGCCCCATTCCCCTCCTATGGACTGGATACATCCGCCTTTCTACTCCAGTTGAGTTCCCTTAAAATTGAACCCTGTTAGTTCCTCCACACCCCTCCGACGTTGGACGTGCGGAACGTCTGGTGTTAGGCCTACCCCTTGTAAGCAGTGTGGAACCTGTGTTAGGCTGGGTCCATATGTTGCGGTCCCTATGGCGACCCCATATGTGTATTCTTCCACGATACGGCTCCCCCCGGTGAGCCCGTGTCTTCCCCCGGAGCCACCCCAGTGTTATTCCATATGTCACACTGCCCGGTCATCTGCCCAGTTCAGGCTGGAGCCACCCCAGTGTTATTCCATATGTCACACTGCCCGGTCATCCGCCCAGTTCATATGTGTATTTTCCACATTTACCTCCCTTCGGGTAGGATGTGCTTCCGCAGTGTCCCTTCCTTCCAATGTACGGGAACGCTTTCCCAGTATTCCTTTAGGAACAGCAGTGACTTCCCTGGCCTAAGCCCTGTCCTTCCTCGCCTTAATTGTGGGGGCATCAGGAGGCTTTTGTCTAGGCGCTCGAAGGTGGCAGCTTTAGTGGTGCTTTCAAAGGTTATCCCCATTCAGTTGACGTCGACTACGTCCTCCGTTCCCTCCTTCAGGGAACGGTGGGTTGCATACGCAACCAGGACGTTTCGGAAACCACTGCAAATGGCTGTCCCCTCAAATAACGCCACATTTTAGGGTATAGGGGGCGATTTCGGACTCAGCCCTTGTTTTCCTACTGTGTCTAATTGGTGAACGTGATTTAATTTTACTTCACCTGTTCCCTCAATCATCTTATTAGTTCTCCTGATTATTTCCTGATACTCCTGACGTCGTCATACTCAGATTCTAGTCAGAATGTGAGCCTGATACTGCTCCATTGGGCTGTGATTATGGGGCGTGTGTCAACCGAACCAGGAAATAAAAGGCCTGTGCACTCAATTGGATAGAGCTAGAACCAATCAGAGCAACGGAGTAAGTGACATATGTTGAGAGATTGATTAAAGTTGATAGATTCAACTTTTTCCGAATCCCGAAGGGGTTGCCTGGACAAATGCCTGGATCGCGGTTCTCTGTTCCTCTTCTAAAATTAATGCGCTGTCTATATCTTCTATAACACACACGATAGCGGAATATACACAACTCAATTCTCCAGCGGCAGCCATGAATTCAACCCAAGCTCTCTCATGACGTGGATGGTTACGTTACCGTTGCTCACATAGATATGATGTCTATGGTTGCTCATCTGTCCATCATCGTATAAAGCCCGCCCTGACAATTTGATTGGTCCCAACAATTTTTGTTCTGGCATAATAGCTCCTCAACGGACAGACCGAACTTCCCGACCTAAACATTTTGTGGGCCGGGTTCGGGGCTGGCATCCAGGCTACGAATGTTCTTATTAAAGATTATTCTGTGTATCATCTTTGTGAGCTTTGATACCACGTTATGTGACATTTTCACATAAAATAAATCTATATTTTCAAACAATGTAAATACATGAGACAGTATTTAAAACGATCTGAAAAAAAAATAGGGGAGAGCGGGGCACAACCTAATGCTTTCTGACTTTCTTAATTTGTGTAAATCTACTTAGGGTATTTATTTTTTCCCCACATTATTTTCCCACATGTCTAGTTAAATTATGTGGTTTTGTTTCATTAATACAGTATATACTTTTTCTTGATGAACCCCCCAAAAAATGGAAGTGAGATGTGACAACGCACCCCATTGGTGGGGTACATTGTAACATGTGATTACAACACATTGTAATGCAGTGTTACAACATGCCCAACTGCACAACTGTGATTTAAACCCTGCTAGTGTCTTCTGTTGGTTAGCGAAGCATTAAAGAACTATCTCAACTGTTAAAAAAACATATTGGAGATACAAATAATATCAGATTTGTCTAATTAAAAAAATAATTTTAATAAGAAATATACTTTTGCTATGGTTAAATAAATGTTCAGTGATATCTTCCAAAAGATTTCTGAATTTTGCCACAATTATTTCTCTATATAGTGTTGATATGGCAACTAGTAAATACACTAAGTTTCGTCAAGCTAGCATGTTTGGAAGATTTTAAAACAAGGGTGTTACAACTAGCCCCGCGTTTGTCATGGGTCACCATCTATTTCTGCACTACAGTCCCCAGAATCCTCTTTGGCGCACCTGCAATCACTTTCCCATTAATTATCACCTGCACCTGGTTACAATCAATTACCTCATCACCCAGTCCCATAAGAACACTCACCACAGCCTCAGTCTTCGTCAAGCCTCCAACAGGAACAGACCATTTCCCTTGTCTTCTGAAGTCTCTGATATGTCCAGTTCCAGCCAAGTAACGTATACTCATCTGTGAATTACTAACCTCTGCATTCCTGTTCCACTGTCTTCAGAGATCCTGTCCAAATCCGTGTTTCCTGCAATCCTGTCTGGATCCTTGTTCCTCGAAATCCTGTCTGGATCCCTGTTCCCCAAAACCCTGTATTCTCCTGAGTCCCTATATTCACGCCGAGTTGTCACTCCCACGACGACATCTGAAAGAGAAAAGACAAGTATAAGAGATCTGTGACTGCTTGACATCAGTTAGCCTGAAGAGGACCTGTTCACCTGTAATCTGCCCCGCACGTAGTGATCTTCACCAAATTTGCACCTGAACTTTGAGAATACTCACCTATGCACTTGTGTCACGTTAAATAAAGTGGTGTTTGGATTGACTTACCTCTGTCTCCGTGCCTGTATCCTGACAGCGTTAGGTTGTGCCCCGCTCTCCCCTATTTACTACTAAAAAAAAAAGTATTTAGCTACTCAATCAAAAGAGTAAACACAACTACAAGCCACATATACTTAGAATACTTAATTATAAATGTAGGTATATATCGATCAAAAGATTGAGTACAAGTATAGGCCAAATATACTTAGACTTTTTTGTCAGTATAAGTCAAGTATACTTAAGTGCAATTTTAAGTATATTTCTACTTAAAATGTTTTAAGTGCATAAAATGTAAACTGAATCTATACTTTCCTATTTTTAGTTTAAAAGAACTATACTAATAGCACACTTAAATAAACATTTTTTTTGTAAGGGTATTCCTACCCCTTAACCTAACCCTACCTATAATTTATCTTTAAAATCAGACGGAAATAATAGGTGAATAATACTGACGTAAAGGCTTCTAACCCTTCTAAGCCTAAACTTGAAATACACTGTAAACTTGTCTCTCAACTCTGATTGGTTGATTGGAATGCTATAGGATCAACAAAGATGTTGATCCAGGAACATATTCTACTTGGTCAAATCACATTCTACCCTTTGGAGGAGGATTCGGTTCAGAGCTACAACCCCCCCCCCCCCCTAAAAAACTAAAAACATGCACGACAGGTTAAGTAGATGGGTTTGGATAAAGTGATTAATAATCAATATTTTACATGATAAAAATATAAAAATCTGCAACATCAACTTTTATAAAGATCCGTTTGGCCATCACCTCTTAAATGCGTCATTATGGCAAAATATAAGGAGAGTTCTCCTCATGTAAGACCCATGCCTGGCAGACCAACGTGTTCTTTTTTTTTCTTTTCAAAACGGTTGGAAATTAAATTAAATTAATTGTGGATGATGTTAACAGTGACAAGATGATTGACAGGCCAGTTTATGGGGACAGGATGCATGCAGTGCGACATATCGTCTGTTAAAGACGCAATTTTATGAAGTGATAGTATGTCCCAAAGCGCACCTACTCTTCTGCTGCACAAACACAAGTTTTCTTCACTAAAAAAGTACATACTTTTAGTAAGGCATAGTATAAGTATGCGAATTGGAACGCAGTTTAATACTCAAAAACACAAGTACAGAGGATGCATGAAAGAACCTGGAAGTGTTCTTGATTTCAGGGATACATCGGATGCAGATGTGGGGTGCTTCTCATTTATTATTTGTGCATCCTCATTTCCTTTCCTCTCTTCCTTTTCTCATGTCTTAGCTCCAACCCCATGCGAGGGAAGGATACACCTATGAATCCTCGCTCATGACTCCTCATGAACCTTCCTCACTCGTTGCATTGCAATTACAGAATTAAGATGTCCTTAAAGATGACTAAATTAGATTTGTTTCTTGGTCACAGACTGGAGGACAGAGGAGCGAGGAAACAAGAAAGCAATAAATTTGAGTACTGAGAAGCACCCTTGAGCTAATCAAACCATTAGAAATTCTAGAAGTCATTGTGGTTGAACAACGTATGGTAGCCTGCACGTTTTTTCACTTGTTCTTACTTAAGAGATTACATCTGCAAGGTTGGAAATGTGTGATGGCTCGTGAGAGTAAACATTTGTTTATGTAAGTTATAAAGACATGAATAAATCATGTAGTACTTTTTATTAACATATTTAACATAATCTGTACTTTGACAAGGCATAGATAACATCAACGTCTCAGTTACGACTGTAACCACGGTTTCTGAAAAGGGAATGAGACGCACTATGGGAACGTCTCTGCATGATTGCGTCTTTAACCCTCTGAGGTCTAAGGGGTTTTTGGGGTCCTTGAGGTGTTCTTACATGCTTTGACATTTGTGCTTTTTTCAGTTATTTATAAACATGTTAATGGCAAAGGTGTAGATTCACTCTATATAGCACAAACGGGGCTACCGTAATATGTGAGCAACATGTATGTACATGTTTGTATTTTTTAGAGAATAATGTTTATGCGTGATTATTGAAAAAACTAAAACTTAAAGTGTCTGGAATAAGGCCACAAAACACACACTAAATATGTGTCCACAAGACTTTTGACTAATGAGTGTTGTTGCCCAGAATTTTTGCTTCAAAATGATCTGAAAATCATACTGCCTAATCATTTACACAAAACAATACATTGATTTAAATTTTATAAGACACCTTTTGTTTGGAAAGGCAATATGCGTGGAGGCGTGTTCACACCTGAGAAGACACAGGCCGGATAATGTGCCACATACATAATGAGCTGCATATTAATTAGCCTTTCACACAGGTGTGTCACAGGATCCCAAAGAATGCAAGGACAAAATAAATTATCTATATATACATATTTTACAATTAGAAATTGTAACCAATTACAAATAGGTTACAATTGCAACAGCAATTTCAATTTTAACAATATTGCAAGTGTATTTCTTTGTAAAAGTATACATTTTATCATACGTATTAAAAAAGGTAAGGATTCATTAGTTTGAATATTGCAACAAACACTATGATAACATCTTAGTTGATAATTCAATATACCTACTTTATTTTTGACAAAACATCATACTATAGTATATTTAACCATGAGCAGAAATTGGTGAACAAAAGCGTACCTATTTAATGGGACAGTAGTCTTTTTTTACAGTCAAAACTTTATAATCTATCCAAAACTAATCACAAAATCTTGTCTAAACATTCTTATTTAGTCTGTAACATTGTGTATGATATATTAGCATATAGATGTGAATTTGCAGTTTGTTGCTTATACAGACATTTTATTTCAACATATTTCAGTCTATTTTTACTCATCTTAGTAGGCTATAGCAATATAGTTTGGATGTGTTCATGTTAACATAATGTTTACTAATGTAGATGCGAGAGTGAATGAACAGCACAGACCCGCGCTGTATAAATGTAGTGAAACAAGCGTGCGCGCCTATGCCGTTCATTCATCATTTAGCCTACACACAGACACGCAATTCATATTTAAACAGTCTTTTTGCGGTTTACAGTCAGACACTATTCAATATCGCGATCAGAACAAAGTACTTAAGAATAAATGACTTACTACATCAGCTGGATCCGTTGCTCCTCGAAATGAAACTACCAGCACTTCTGGTACATTTTCCAGGGTTATTAGATAGTATTATTCCTCACAGCGTAGGGATACGCTGTGTACACAGCTGTAGTAAGATACTTACTAAACACGATGCGTTTTATAATCCAGCTGGTGGGCGTTGGCATGTTTGAATGGCTTGCCTTAGATCATTTGTGTTTGAATACCGCGCGCTCTCCATGGGCGTGGCACATTAACGCGTAATCAGGTATAATGAGCTGGAAAGAAAAAGACTGACATCTCTCTCTTTTCATACAGATTACATAAACTGAGAATATTTGTTTTTTATGTAAATAAATTCATTTAAAAGAAGATAGTTCAAGCTTCATTATGGAAAAACACTCGTGCCTGTATGACAAGTATTCGTGGAATTAGTTTCAGAATGGACTTAACTGACAGAGAGAAGGCAGAACGTGCATCATGTTTGTTTTTCTTTATTTGGCGAAAAGCACAACACTTTGTTTTTATTGTGAGTATCCACAAAAAAATAGACACTTATCAGGATCTAATGATGTACAACACTTAATATGTAAGATCAAAATCAACAGAGTATTTTGAGTTTCTTTTGCACTGATAAGAAAAAAAGCGAGACTATCGGTTAGGCTTGTATGAAATCAGTCCAATAGCGTGATGGAACTTCATAGGCGGGCGTCGTCATGACCAGGAAGCTATAAAGCAAACCCAGATCAAACAATGTTTGTTAGGCTGAAGCAAGTTGGTCACAGGCACACTGAAAGTATGGCAGGGTGACATAGCGTCTAATTCCCTTTTCAGGGAACCATGGTTACAGTCGTAACCGAGACGTTTCCTCTCAAGGGAATAAGCACTGTGTCTGAAATTTATGATGCTATGAGAACATTCATAACCACTCCGCCGTAATGACAAGTGCCTGTCTTGTGTGAAATCGAGTGAGCCAACTAAGACAACAGCACCTAGGGTGGAGCCCAGTTCAAGGTCATAGAACCTGACGAATGTGTGCGGAGAGGACCAGCCCGTCGCATCACATTCATCCTGAAGAAAAGCCCCTGACAGTAAGACTTTAGGAGCCGCAATACTACTAGTTGAGTGGGCCTTTACAGCCAAAGGTGAAGGCCGGCCAGCCGACCCATATGCAAGATAGAGAGAGCCTCGACTAGCCACTTGCTCATTCTCTGCTTAGAAGCTGGGTACTCTTTTCTGTGTGACCCAAAACACACAAACAGCTGATCAGTTTTACGCCACAGGGCAGCGCTGTGGATATAAGCATCTAGTGCCCTGACTGGGCAAAGCAGATTCAGTTTGCAAAGTAAGAGTGACTGCAGACACCCCTGGTGATTTATGTATGTGATCACAAATGTATTGTCTGTCTGGACAGGAATATGGTGGCCCCTGAGGTCAGAGAAGACGTTATTCTGTGCCAGAAAAGCAGCCATAATTTCGAGGCAGTTTATGTGCCATGAGAGATGATGACCACTCCACAGACCTTGAGTCGAACGACCATCTAGGATCACCTCCCGACCTGTGAGCGAAGTATCCGTCGTAAGCATTTTGTGATGACAAGGAGCTCCCAGCACGGGACCCTGGGACAAGAAGCAGGGCTTCTTCCACATAACCAAGGTACCAAGGTATCTGATCGTAACCTTGATCATGCAAAACGGGTTGCCCCTCTGGGAAACCACTGGTCTTGAGCCACCACTGCAAGGGTCTCGTGTACAGCAGGCCAAAAGGTATCACATTTGATGCTGCTGCCATTAAGCCCAACAGACTCTGAAACTGCTTGACAGTGCGTGACTGGCCCACCTTCAGTTCTTTCACGACTGCTAGGATCGAATCGATACGTGCAGGGGCCAAACGTGCCTGCATCATTGTCGAATCTAATAATACCCCCAAGAATTATTCTTTCTCTTTGCTGGATAAAGTTCAGCCTCAACCCCAGCTCTTTCATGTTTTTATTTTTATTTTATTGATCGTTTATTTAACCAGGAAAAAAACCTCATTGAGATTAAAAATTTCTTTTGCAAGGGAGACCTGGCCAAGATTGTCATAATACACACATGAGAAACGAGAGATCCAATTGCAGTGTTTATTTATAGGGTAATCCGTACTCACAACCAGTCCAGGCATGGTCAAAAATCCAATAAGGCAATCCAAAACACAAGACAAAAACAAGAAACGGGCAGATACAGACTTTGGAAGTGTGGTGACATAGAACAAGGACTCCGTGACAATGACTGAACAGACAGGGTATAAATACACAGATACTAACAGGGTGAGTGAAAACAGCTGCGTGCGATAATCAATGATGCGACAAACAAGGATTGTGGGGAATGCAGTTCCTAAAGTGAATGACACCGTGGGGGAAGAGGACCTCTAGTGGATACCCAGGGAACACCAACCAGACACTGTGACAAAGATAGGGCAGCAAAGTTACATCACATCATTACATACGTACAAAGACACATAGATGAAAGCCAATTATGCACTTACAATGAAATATCATACATACGTACAAAGACACATAGATGAAAGCCAATTATGCACTTACAATGAAATATCAATTAAAGCATTGACATGTGAGGGACTCCAACTCAAAGCATCTCATTCTCAACTTAAAAACACTCAAAGGAATCAATTTACTAAGTTTTAAGTTGTTCTGCAGCAAATTCCATGTAAAAGGAGCAGAATAAACAAAGGCCTTTTTACCCAGCACAGTACTGACATGTGGGACAGAAAACAAGACAACAGCCTGAGAACGGAGGGAGTAATGACCAACACTTTTTTTCATAAGAAGTGAACATAAATAGGATGGTAGCACACCAAGAATAGCCTTATATATAAATGTATACGTATACCAATGACAAAGCCTCCGTGTTGTCAGAGTAGACCACTTTACACGGGAATACAGCTCACAGTGGTGGGTGCGAGCTTTACAATTAGTAATAAATCTCAGCGATGCATGATAGGCTGCATCAATCATGTGAAGGCATTGAGCAGATGAATGCATATATAATATATCACCATAATTCAAGACAGATAAAAAAGTGGATGCCACTAACCGTTTTTTAACATTAAAAGAAAAACACAACTTATTTTGAAAGTAAAAACCCAATTTTAGCCTCAACTTTCTCACTAGACAGTGAACATGAGGCTTAAACGATAGGCAATCATCAATAACAATACCAAGATACTTATAAGTTGTAACAGTCTGTATTTCACGTCCAGCAAAAGTAATCACTGAAGGAATATTCAGTGGTCTATTTCTAGGGCCTGTGAAAATCATACATTTGGTTTTGTCTGCATTGAGCACAAGTTTCAACTGTAGCAAAGTGTTTAGGACAACATTGAAGGCATTCTGTAACTGTGCAATGGCTTGTTTAAGAGAGGGTGCACAGCAGTAAATAATTGTGTCATCTGCATAAAAATGAAAATTTTCATCAGACACATGCAGATTAAGATTATTTATATAAATAGTAAAAATAAAAGAGGGCCTAAAACAGAGCCTTGTGGAACCCCTTTAAGGATTAGTAAAATACCAGATTGAACACCATCATGCTTAATGCACTGAGATCTGTCACTAAGATAGTTTGAGAACCAAGAGAAAAATTTCTTTGAAAACCCTGAATTAATAAGCCTAATCTTTAAAACATCATGATCAACCGTGCCAAAAACTTTTGACAAATCAGTAGAAAGTGATGCACAATGCTGCTTCTTGTCACGAGCAACAGATATGTCATTTATCACCTTCATTGCAGCTGTGATGGTACTATGTTTTTTTCTAAAACCTGACTGAACTGGGGATAAAATGTCCTGTACATGTAAGAAGTCTTTCATCTGATCACTCACCAGGGATTCAAGCGTTTTGGCCAAAACAGACAAATTAGAAATTGGCCTGTAATTATTTAAGTTTGACGGCTCACCCCCTTTCAATAATGGACAAACAAATGCAGATTTCCATATTTTGGGAATAGTGTTGCTCTTTAAAGTAAGGTTGTTAATGATCATATTGAAGCATATTTTTATTTAACACTGCAGCCTAGTACATTTCTTTAATTTATGATGAAACATCCATATGCTATTCAAAGCATTTGATGAAGTGAAGTCTATAAACGGCTTTAAAAACCTGCTTTATTTTTATATTTATGTATTTATTTAGTGTGTGTGTGCGTATGATGAACCAATTTGCTCCTTTAAAAACTTTTCACAAACCTTTTAAAACATGATAGAACAATGCAATGTTTTACATCCATTTGATTAACCGCTCTACTTTCAATGCTGAAGCTGATAGTTATAAAATTTGATGAATATTCAGTTCTTTAAAAAGATATTGGTAGCACTTTATGTTACAGTCCTGTTTTGCATGTACATACTATGTACTTATTGTAGTAATTACAATAACTCAGTAATAGCCCGAGCCTAACCTTAAACCTAATCTTAACCCATGTAGTTACCTTTTATCACTAAGTACTTTCCTGGGTAAGTACACTGTAATTACATTGAATATGCAAATACCGTAAAATAAAGTGTTTGAAGTAATAATTTTAGAGGAACTTTTTACAGTTGGATAGGCATATTGCTCTATCATGCAATGTGAGAGTTTTACAAATCAAAACATGGATGTCTGTTTTTGCACACACCCCAGGGCTTTCAGAGAAACCAGACATCAACCAGGAGCCAAAGTGCTGTGATGTGCGGTGGGACCAGAAGTCCAACAACCGTTCCCGCGGCACTTTAAAAAGAACTCACCCTTCCTGCCAGTACACATCCGTGACCTCCTGTGCGACTCCACGGCTCGGGCAGGGCCGGCTGAAACTTTGCTTGCTGGTTCTAGTTCTTCTCCACACTGTGGCTACCATGACGGCTAATCAGAACTCGACCTGCCTGACCGCCATCTTTCCACTAGATGACAACGCCCCCAGAGAAGAGTAATTGGACAAGGCTGGGCTGGACAACTCTTGCATATCCGCATGCTCCAACACATCTCACTTCGGGCTTTTAGTAAAGAAGCCCCTCACTCAGAGAGAAGCTCAGTGTACCAGGTCTAAGTGAGGCTAACAGTCTCAATCAGAGAACACTTAACCACACATGTCATCAGCACCTTCTGGGGTTTGGGGGAAATAGTGAATGGAACACAGGAATAGTAGCAGACAAAAGATGTGTAATAGGAATATTCAGAAAATGCCCCCACAGAGACTTCTCATTCTCTTCTAGAACACACACACACACACACACACACACACACACACACACACACACACACACACACACACACAATGTCATTTCACTTTGCACTAGGAGATTATCCGACTTTTACCTTTTAGTTTCAGCTGTCTTTTTCACTTCAAGATGGTTTTGACTTCTGTTCAGTGGTTTCAGAGCAACCTGGAGAGTGACTTGAGTGTCCATATTCCTGTCAAATTGTGTGCAAAAATTTTGTGTATTTTTAAAGTGAGTGTCATATCACAACGTTATCATCACCATTAACTACATCATTCAGACAGGCTACAGGTAGAAGTTTCAAGTCTCTAAAATGCAAATATTTTTTCATCCTGAATAATATAAAATAATAATAATGACTATTTTGAAACTAGATGTACACAAAGCCAAATCTTAGAGCCTCAAAATCAAATCAGCAATTCTGTTCTAACAGAGCCATTGGCATCTCATCTAATCTGTAAATTAATATTTGTTCCTCCACCCTCCAAAACTACTCGGTTACTCACGTAACCTCAGTTCCCTGAGTTAGGGAACGAGTATTGCGTAGCTATACGCAGTGGGGAAACTCCTTTTCCTCGATTTACTGAAGCCTTTATGTAAAGCGCATTTGCAGCTGCACAGCTAGAACATGAGCGTCTGGCTCGCTCATAGGCTGCGCTGCGGCAACTGCACATCCAATGGCGCAGGGGCCTCTGACGTGCAACCAATGAGATCACTCTGCGTCATACACGTCAGAGCCCGCCA
This sequence comes from Siphateles boraxobius, assembly GCF_051911475.1. Taxonomy (NCBI): domain Eukaryota; kingdom Metazoa; phylum Chordata; class Actinopteri; order Cypriniformes; family Leuciscidae; genus Siphateles; species Siphateles boraxobius. The sequence goes on along the minus strand of NW_027508908.1, from coordinate 21,928,297 downwards.
AGGGGGCGTGACCTCAGTCTATAATAGTCCCCGAATTCGACATTATAGCAGGTTTAACGACTGAAGCGACAACTTGCCATGTTACTATAGTGCGGCTGGCTACGCAATACTCGTTCCCTAACTCAGGGAACTGAGGTTACGTGAGTAACCGAGTAGTTCCCTTTCGAACGGTCACTTCGTATTGCGTAGCTATACGCAGTGGGGACACCATGCAAAACGCCGCACTGAGTAACTGGCTGCCACTGCAACTCAGGCCCCTGAGCATACAGAACAAGCCATAACCGCATAATTATGTATAAATAGACCAGACACCGTCAGGTCTAAAATAGTACACATCAGTTAGAAATAACCCAAAATACTACACCAATGAACCCAGACACTGTCGGGGTTATTGGTATATGAACATATAACCAGTCAAGTGGGTTTATATATGAAATTATAACCGGCCAAAGCAGGTTTTATATATGTATGGAATATAACCGGCAAAAGCGGGTTTTATATATGTCATATAACCGGCCAAAGCGGGTTTTATATATATGTAAATATAACCGGCAACAGCGGGTTTATGCATGAATACAACCAGCCAACAGCGGGTTTTATATATATATGTGAATGTGATAGTGCACAGTAATATATGACAAGACCAGCCACCGACGGGTCTTAATCATACCGAAAGCACCTTCGCCTGCAGGGAAGGCACTTCCCTATTATAGAAACTCATAAATGTGGAAGGCGAGGACCAGCCGGCCGCATCACAAATATCACTAATGGGAATGCCAGATGACCAAGCCCATGACGAGACATACCTCTGGTCGTATGGGCCTTGATACCTATAGGGCAAACTTGACCCGCTGCGGTATAAGCCATAGAAATAGCATCCACTATCCATCTAGACAGTCTTTGCTTAGTGACTGGATCCCCCTTGGATCTACCACCAAAGCAGACAAAAAGCTGTTCTGATTGTCTAAAAGACGCAGAAAGCTCCCGATAGATTCTCAGCGCTCAGACAGGGCAGAGAAGATTAACCTCTCCATCCTCTGCAGAAGGAGGGAGGGCTGATAATGTCACCACCTGTGCTCTGAACAGTGTTGAGAGCACTTTAGGAACGTAACCATGTCTGGGCTTGAGGATGACTCTGGAGTCATCTGGACCCAACTCCAAACATGCAGGGCTCACAGAGAGCGCCTGCAGATCTCCCACTCGTTTGATAGATGCCAACGCCATAAGGAGAGCGGTCTTCAGCGAGAGGGTTTTTAGATCAACCGATTGGAGCGGTTCGAAAGGCGGACCTTTCAGAGCCCCCAGGACCGTGGAGAGGTCCAGAGGCGGCACAGACGGAGGCCTGGAGGGGTTCATTCTCCTCGCACCTTTCAGGAATCTTACGACTAGGTCGTTTCTTCCCAGTGACTGGCCAGCCGTCAGAACATGATGTGCTGCTATGGCTGCCACATACACTTTGAGCGTGGACGGGGAGCAACCCGCGTCCAGCAGCTCCTGTAAGAATGAGCGAACCACTGATATCACACATGACTCTGGGTCAGCCTGATTTTTCGAGCACCAGCTGGAAAAACCTGACCATTTTGAAGCATACAGGCGCCGAGTCGACGGGGCCCTGGCTTCAGATATAGTGCTTAAAACCTTCTCAGGAAGGTCCTTGGGTACCCGTTGAGGGGCCAAACATGAAGGGCCCATAAATCGGGTCTCGGATGCCACAATGTCCCGTTCACCTGTGTGAGGAGGTCTTTCCTCAGTGGGACAGGCCATGGGATTGTGTCCGATAACTGAACTAGTTCCGGGAACCAGGATCTGGTTTTCCAGAGAGGGGCCACCAGAAGGACTGGGCACCCGCTCTCTCTGACCCGTTTGATGACTTGTGGAATCATCGAGACGGGGGGGGGGGGAAGGCATAAAAGGGACGGTTGGGCCAGACATGGGCCAGCGCGTCCCTGTTCTTCGAGAAGAACAATTTGCAGTGGGTGTTGATTCTCGAGGCGAAAAGGTCGATTTCGGCCTCGCCAAACACCTTCCATATTAGACTGACCGTCTGTGGGTTCAGGGACCACTCGCCGAGGGGAGTGTTGTCCCATGAAAGCATATTCGCGCCCACATTCTGGACGCCCAGGATATGCGCTGCTCTCAGAGAGCTCAGGTTGGTTTGTGCCCATATAGAGGAGGTCTCTCGCCATCGCATGCAGGTTCCCTGACCTGATGCCCCCCTGGCGATTCATGTAGGCCACCACTGACGTATTGTCTGTGCGGACTAAGACGTAGTGACCTCTGAGGTTCGACAGAAATGCCTTCAGGGCCAACCCAACTGATTTCATCTCCAGACAGTTGATATGTAAGCTCTGCTCCGTGCTCGACCAGAGGCCGGATGCAGGCATGCCCTCGTGCAGCGCTCCCCAACCCAGGTTGGACGCATCTGTAAGAACCACTTTCCTCCTGGAAATTGTTCCCATTGTCACCCCCTCGTGGTGCCAGTTCTGAGCCCGCCAGGGAATCAGGGTTCTTAAACAACCGTGATTCACCATAACGCGCAAGCTGCCTGACTGCCATGCATGAGTTGGCCCACAGCGTTTCAGCCAATGCTGCATCGGGCGCATGCGCAGTAATCCCATGCGGAGTACTGGCGATGCTGCTGCCATGAGACCAAGCAGTTTCTGAAATTTCTTTAGTGGCGCGCGCTCGCGCAATCTGAAAGTGCCTGCAAGCGCTCGCACCGAGAGCGCGCGCTCTGTGTGAGTCATGCTGTCATAGCTCTCGAGTCTAAAACTGTGCCCAGAAAGATCATGCTCTGGCTGGGGGTTAGTTTGCTTTTTGAAACATTGATTGTGAAACCCAGGCATTTTAGATGGCCGAGAATCAAATCCCTGTGAGCTAATAGCTCGATTCTCGACTGTGCCCGCACCAGCCAGTCGTCGAGATAATTTAACATGCGCACTCCCTGAAATCTCAGAGGAGAAAGCGCTGCATCCACACACTTCGTGAATGTACGGGGTGCCAACGATAGACCGATCGGCAGAACGGTGTATTGATAAGCCCGGCCCTCGAAGGCGAATCTCAAGAATGGCCTGTGACGAGGATTTATTTGAATGTGAAAGTAAGCATCTTTCAGATCCATTGTGACAAACCAATCCCCCGGGCGCACTTGCGCGAGGATATGTTTGATAGTTAACAATTTGAACGGCCGTCTCATGAGAGCTTTGTTCAAATGTCTCAAATCTAGAATGGGTCTGAGACCGCCGTCTTTTTTCGGAATCAGAAAATAGCGGCTGTAAAAACCCATATTTTTTAGCGCGGGGGGGACTAATTCTATCGCCCCTTTTGCTAATAGATTTTGTACTTCGGTGCGAAGCACGTGACCCACGTTGCTTCTCACCGAAGTCTCGAGAACTGCCTGAAATTCCGGGGGTCTGCGAGCGAATTGGAGCGAGTAACCTCGCTTTATAGTGTTTATGACCCAACTCGACACATCGGGGATAGCTTGCCAGGCTAGAACCCGTGTGGCTAGGGCTTGACACACTGATTGGGGCTGGTCGCCTAACGTAGGGGGACCTGATACCCTTATATTGTGATTTGTGCACACATTGAGTATTGGACTGACTGTACAAGCATTTGCGTGTGGGGAAGTCAGTGTTACAACGGGGGAGGGGCCACCTAGTGAAGGGGGACCGTGAACCCATATATTGTGATTTGTGCACACATTGAATGTTGGACTGACTGCACAAGCATTTGCGTGTGGGGAAGACAGTGTTACAACAGGGGAGGGACCGCCTAGTGAAGGGGAACCGTGAACCCATGTGTTGTGCTTGTGAAACTGATAGCTAACATTTTGAACGGCCGTCTCATGAGAGCTTTGTTCAAATGTCTCAGATCTAGAGTGGGTCTGAGGCCGCCGTCATTTTTCGGAATTAGAAAATAGCGGCTGTAAAAACCCGTATGTTTTAGCACAGGGGGGACTAATTCTATCACCCCTTTTGCTAATGAATTCTGTACATCGGTGCGAAGCATGTGACCCACGTTGCTTCTCACCGAAGTCTCGAGAACCGCCTGAAACTTTGGGGGTCTGCGAGCGAATTGGAGCGAGTTGCCTCGCTTTATAGCGTTTATAACTCAACTCGACACATCGGGGATAGCTTGCCAGGCTATAACCCGTGTGGCTAGGGCTTGACACACTGATTGGGACGGGCCGCCTAACATAGGGGGACCTGATGCCCTTATATTGTGATTTTTGCACACATTGAGTGTTGGACTGACTGTACAAGCATTTGCGCGTGGGGAAGTCAGTGTTACAACAGGGGAGGGGCCGCCTAGTGAAGGGGGACCGTGAACCCATATATTGTGATTTGTGCACACATTGAATGTTGGACTGACTGCACAAGCATTTGCGTGTGGGGAAGTCAGTGTTAAAACAGGGGAGGGGCCGCCTAGTGAAGGGGGACCGTGAACCCATATATTGTGATTTGGGCACACATTGAATGTTGGACTGACTGCACAAGCATTTGCGTGTGGGGAAGTCAGTGTTAAAACAGGGGAGGGGCCGCCTAGTGAAGGGGGACCGTGAACCCATATATTGTGATTTGTACACACATTGAATGTTGGACTGACTGCACAAGCATTTGCGTGTGGGGAAGTCAGTGTTACAACAAGGGAGGGGCCGCCTAGTGAAGGGGGACCGTGAACCCATGTGTTGTGCTCGTGTGCTTTATTTGGGTCGCTGTGAAAACGGCGTTTGTTTGCAAAGACGCGCTCACTGCTGCGGGCCTGTTTACAATAATAAAATCCCCAGCCGCCTGAACTGTACAGGGGGCTGTGGGAAGTTTTGCTGGCTTCTTTGAGGGTGGTCCGGCAAGCGCGGGACACGTGCCCTCTCTTTCCTTTGCGTGCTAGGACGGCTTTGGCGGGAAGCGTTCGGCATCAGCCGCAGGGCGGGGCTGAGAGGCCTGTTTCGCCGGCTTTGCTGGTCGGCGCCAGCTAGCACGGTTAGTTCCACTCGAGCTCGAGGTCCGCGACGGCCTGTGTTAGGATCCGAAGCATTTCAGCGTCGGAGTTAGTCCTGCCTCGCTGGGTCCGCCGAAAGAGACGAGGCCCGCCACGTGGTGGTGGGGGGGCGCTGATCTCCCTCGAACGGGACCGGAGATGACTGAGCTGGAGTGAGTGAAGCACGCGGGGACGTGGCAGGCGTGCATTCACAAACGTCCGTGCTCTCTGGATGCCGTTGGCTGCGGCGCTTCTTCTTCCTCGGCTGAAGTAGGGCCGGAGAAGGGAGCGCGGGTGATGCGGCGCCGCCGTCTCGAGAGAGAGCTAACGTTAGCCGAGTTCGCAGCACGGAGATAGGCATGCACGCGCAGGCCGCACATCCGCCGACAGAGAGTGCATTCTCTGCGTGGTAGAGTCCCAGGCATGAAATGCAGCTCGCGTGTTCGTAGGCCTCGCATAACACGAGGCATATGGAACAACGCTGATACAGATATAAACACATAATAAACAGATATTGAAAAGGATATCACCGGATAGCCACAGGAGAGACGGCGTCAGGAGAAACACGGTTGAGATGTGTAGTCTGCTGAACTGTAGCTCGCTCAGGCTGAAGGCTTGTTCGACGGCGAAGGCTCAATAAATGGTCAGAGACATGAAGTTTGTCGCTGAAGGAGTAAAATCTGCTATAATGGCGAATTCGGGGACTATTATAGACTGAGGTCACGCCCCCTTGGCGGGCTCTGACGTGTATGAAGCAGAGTGATCTCATTGGTTGCACGTCAGAGGCGCCTGCGCCATTGGATGTGCAGTTGCCGCAGCGCAGCCTATGAGCGAGCCAGACGCTCATGTTCTAGCTGTGCAGCTGCAAATGCGCTTTACATAAAGGCTTCAGTAAATCGAGGAAAAGGAGTTTCCCCACTGCGTATAGCTACGCAATACGAAGTGACCGTTCGAAAGGGAACAACTGATATAATCACCTCACACTATTTTAGAAATAGATAATTTTTCATGTATTTTTATTCAACTGCATGCCAAATCCTCATGCTTGTAGCAAAGTGTTTTGGACCACATTGAAGGCATTCTGTAACTGTGCAATGGCTTGTTTAAGAGAGGGTGCACAGCAGTAAATAACTGTGTCATCTGCATAAAAATGAAAATTTGCATCAGACACATACCGATTAAGATTATTTATATAAATAGTAAATAAAAGAGGGCCTAAAACAGAGCCTTGTGGAACCCCTTTAAGGATTGGTAAAATACTATTTTGAAAAACTAGATGTACACAAAAGCCAAATCTTAAAGCCTCAAAATCATAAGGCAATTCTGTTCTAACAGAGCCATTGGAATCTCATCTAATCTGTAAATTAATATTTGTTTCTCCACCTTCCAAAAAACTGATATAATCATCTCACATTATTTTAGAAACTGATCATTTATCATGTATTTTTATTCAACTGCATGCCAAATCCTCGTGCTTGGTGCAGTTTGCTGTTGCTAAAGTCTCAGCTACCAAGTTATGAGATAGATTGATTTATCATAAGGTCTTCATCACCATATCGTGCACATAACTCACTACTGACATATTGAGACTCTAATTTGAATACACATATATCCTATAGCATGTAAGAATAAACCAATTAACAGAGCTTTGGTACAAAACTGTAAAGAAAGAGGATGATAAGTATTGTCATACATATTTAAACTTTTATTTTGCACTTTATTTATTTAATAATGTGCTAAAAAGCCTTTCTGCATTATTTTGATCTAAGATGTTCTATGAAAGCATATATTTTCAGTATGTGTTCCTTTCATAATCCTTAGCAACAACAAAGTTTATATCTTGATTCATTGTATGACATGATCGGAAAGCTTTTACATTACACCATGCATTTTACATGATTGTATGTGAAGCTGGTTTAACTAAGGTTAGCTACTACAGTTCATGAGCGAAAGGAATTGAAATAGCTGAACAGAATGTGCTGTTCCATCATAATCACACACAATTACACTGTAATTTTACCATCATTTACCAGTCAAAAATATCTATCTATTGTGTAAAGGGCTTAGCAAATAGTAATGTGTGGAGAAGGAGGTAAGGGCTTACTCTACATTTCTCCTTCTGTGTGGTTGTTGTTTTCAGTGTTTGAGTGTAATGGCTAATACAGATTATGTGCTGTTTTTCCTTTGTCAGGACCTTATTTTATAACTATCCTCATATACCTGTGCATCAAACATGTTCCTTTAGACCGTTTTGTGTGTGTGTGTTAACAGAGTAAATTCTCTAGCATTAAAATAATTCTTGTAAAGTTAAATTAGAATTACTAAGAGCAGAGACATGCAGAGTGGCTGGTGACTGGCCCAAATGCTTTATTTAAGACAATTCTATTAGTGCCGTAGGAAACTACCATTGTCTCTTCTGGGATACTATTAATAGATTAACGTATCAGGTTACGTATGTAACCTTGGTTCCCTGAGAGGGAACGAGACGCTGCGTTGAGATGCGGTGGGGAACGCCCTGCTTGATTGCGTCGTGAAGCACGTGTATAATTAGTCCAATGGAAAGACGAGACATCATAGATGACGTCATAGACCAGGAAGCTATAAAGCACCCCTGAAAACAGACTGCGTCAGCTTTTGGAAAGCCTGAAGCAAGTCGATCAGGGCATGCAGGAAGTATGGCAGGAGAACGCAGCGTCTCGTTCCCTCTCAGGGAACCAGGGTTACATACGTAACCTGAGATGTTCCCTTTCAAGGGAACTCGAGCTGCGTTGAGACGCGGTGGAAACCCCATACCCACTACGCCATAATGACAAATGCCTGTTCTGTGTGAAGTCCTTGCACACACTAAGAAGCAAGCAACCTAGCCCCAGGAGTGGAGAGGTCTAAGTCATAAAATCTGACACATGTATGTGGTGAGGACCAGCCTGCCGCATTACAAATATCCTGAAGGGAAACACCCGGAATTAAAGCCTTAGAGGCAGCCATACTCCTTGTAGAATGGGCCCGAACAGCCATAGGTGAAGGCTGTCCGGCTGCTTCATAAGCAAGTGAGACAGCCTCAACTCCCCCTTGCTCATTCCCTGTTTAGGTGCAGGGCAACCTTTCTTAGGTGACACTACAAGGGACACTAGGTCCGAGGACCATACTCGGGCCGGCCAGTAAGGGGCTACTAATAATAGATGGGCCCTTTCCCGGCGAACCCTCTCCAGAACACCCGGAAGCATGGATATCAGGGGGAATGCGTACAGGTGCAGCCTCGGCCACACCTGCACCATCGCATCCAGTCCAAGAGGAGCTGTGTGCGTAAGGGAGAACCACATGGGACAATGGGTTGTATCTGATGATGCGAAAAGGTCAACTTGAGCTTGACCAAATTTCTCTCAAAGGAGCTCCACCACCTCGGGGTGAAGTCTCCACTCCCCGGGCCTCAGCCCCTGTCTCGACAGGATATCCACTCCCAAATTCAGATGCCCCGGAATATATACTGCCCTGAGTGACAGCAATTTCCCTTTGGCCCATAGGAGGATCTGATGGGCCTGCTTGCATAGGTGACTTAACCTCAGACCCCCCTGATGGCTGATATAGGAGACCACCAATGTGTTGTCCGAGTGGACAAGCACATAGTGGCCTCTCAGGTCTGGCAGGAAATATTTGAGAGCTCGAAATACTGCCATCATTTCCAGACAATTTATGTGCCAGGAACATTGATGGTCCTGCCAAAGACCTTCCGCCAAGCGGCCACTCATGACCGCCCCCCATCCCGAGAGGGAAGCATCCGTCGATAGTGTGACGCGTCGACAAGAAGCCCCCAGCACTGGGCCCTGGACGAGGAACCAAGGTTTCTTCCACATGACCAAGGCACGTAGGCATTTCCACGTGACCTTGATCGTGCAAAACGGATTTACCCTTAGAGAAAACCCCTTGGTCCTGAGCCACCACTGCAGGGGTCTCATGTACAGAAGCCAAAAGTAATTACGTTGGACGCAGCTGCCATGAGCCCCAACAGTCTCTGAAACTGTTTCACAGTGAGTGACTGGCCTAGTTTTACATTCTTTACGGCTGTGAGAATCGCAGAAATATGTGCAGGAGACAGACGTTCTTGCATTGTTGTCGAATCCCATATTACACCTAGAAAAGTGGTCCTCTGAGCTGGGAGGAGTACACTCTTTTTGGTGTTGAGCCGCAACCCCAACCTCTTTATGTGGGAGAGAATGACATCTCGATGTTGAACTGCCAAAAGCTCGGGCCGAGCTAAAATCAACCAATCGTCAATATAATTTAATATGCGAATGTCCTGGAGTCTCAGAGGAGCCAGAGCTGCATTCACACATTTTGTAAAGGTGCGGGGTGATAAACCAAGGCCAAAGGGAAGAACCCGATACTGGTATGCTTCGCCCACGAAAGCAAACCTCAGGAACTTCCTGTGATGAGGATGGATGGATACATGGAAGTAGGCATCCTTCAAGTCTATTGTGACAAACCAGTCCTCGGACTGAAACTGTAATACAATCTGTTTGAGTGTAAGCATTCTGAACTTGCGTTTCTGAACTCTGCTGTTTAAATAGCGTAGATCTAGAATAGGACGCAGCCCTCCATCCTTCTTTGGGACAATGAAGTAACGGCTGTAAAACCCTGACTCTCTGTTGGGAGGAGAAACCCTTTCTATAGCCCCTTTTTGCAGAAGTGTCAGTACTTCCTGCTCCATAACCAGAGCCTGCTGGGAGTCCACCACTGTGGGAAGAACCCCTTGAAATCTGGGCGGACGACAACCGAACTGAATTCTGTAACCCTTTTCTATTAAATCCAGGACCCATTGAGAAATATTTGGTAGAAGTTTCCACGCTGCCAGAAATTCTGCTAAGGGAACCAGTCTCTCGAGACTGGCCTCTGGATTTGGTTGAACAATCATTTCGGTGCTCTGAAGCGGCGAACCGGCAGGGAACAACCGAACTGATCGCTCTACGACCCTCCTCGGAGGATCGTATGGGGACGCTGACACCTCGGTGCCCTGAAATGGCGAACCGGCAGGGAAAAACCGAAATGGCAGCGCTGCGACTCTCCTCGGAGAATCGCCCCTCAGAGGGCGCCAAGGATGAAGGATTTCTCGAAACCGTCCCTCCCTGGAGGGGACCAGCCTGAGAAATTTGACGGACTGGGCGTCAGGACTTCTTCTTAGTCCAAGCTCTCTTTGGGATGACAGTCCTCAGATTTTGGAACTTCCCAGATCCCCAGATTGAGGGATGCTCTGTCTTTGCTGCACTCTGTGCTGCTGTGAGGAGCTCGTAGACGGTCGAGACTACTCAACTTTTATATTACGAGCAGTCTCTGGGACATTGGACCGGTGAGGAAGAAACCTCTGGAACAATTGCTTTTTACATTTACATTTTACATTTATTCATTTAGCTGACGCTTTTATCCAAAGCGACTTACAATTGCTATATATGTCAGAGTCACCAGGTCAGCCTGGTATGCTTGGAGAATCGACATAGTGTGTAAGCATGCCGCGGCTTGACCTGCTGCCGAATACGCTTTACCCAGCAGCGAAGATGTATTTTTTAATGGCCTGGTGGGTAACGTCGGGGCTTTCAGTGATGACGCTGACTCGGGGGAGAGATAGCTCGCAAACGTCTCTTCCACACGAGGCATTGTCATATAACCATATTGTGACATACCTTTAATATTACTATAGTTAAGTGTTTGTGGATTATGTACTCTGAAAGATGCCGGTTTATTCCACGATCTCGACACCTCAGTGTGGAGATCGGGAAAAATAGGGAGTTCCCAACGAGGAGGTCATGATCTAGATGGCAAATATCGTTAATCTAAAAGACTCTTTCTCGATTCAGTTTCAACATCATCGGCTGGCCAGTCAATATTTAATTTAGCTACAGCACGAGTCAAGACCTCCATAAGCTCCTCATCAACGGAGGTATGAGCTGGCGAAGACTCATAATCCCCAGCATCAATACTAACGACTTCCAGTTCCTCAGAACTGGATAGCCGCAGCATTGGTGCCTCGACCTGGGAAGGAGAAACCGCAGCGCGGGCTCCTTCCTGGGCAGAGGCACTGGATCCAGCAGTTAAGAGCTGAGACAGCGCGGGGCCCGTCTCAAGCCCCGTTACTAGATCCATATGTGAACCCCAAGATGTAAGCTGCCGCTGTGCCTCGTCAGCAGCGGGACCCGCACCTCGGGAAGCACGAACCGAGCCGTCCTTCTCGAAGAACCCCCGGCGGGAGCGGAGTGTCCCCACCGACAGCTTCTCGCAATGCTCGCAGTCAACCCCTCGAGGACTGACTGGGCATGCTCCACTCCCAAACAAGCAACACAAAGCTGATGTATGTCCCCACTCATGATGTAACGAGGGCAGGGAATAACACAACGCTTGAAATCTTGCTTGCTCGCCATAATAGATAGATAAAGATATATATATATATATATATATATTGAGCTTGAAAGACAACAATAAATATGACAAGGACAGATACTGTATACAGAGAGCGCTTGCTGAAGGCACATAAGCTGACGCGGTCTGTTTTCAGGGGTGCTTTATAGCTTCCTGGTCTATGACGTCATCTATGACGTCTTGTCTTTCCATTGGACTGATTATACACGTGCTTCACAATGCAATCACGCAGGGTGTTCCCACCGTGTCTCAATGCAGCTTGAGTTCCCTTGAAAGTGAACTATATATATATAGTCAATGGTGTGTGTATATATATATATATATATATATATATATATATATATATATATATATATATATATATATATATATATATTTATTTTTTTTACTTAATGGTTAATAAAAAAAGCTGTTTGTAGTATATGGGCATGCATAATAATAGACAATACTTCACAAAACAGGAAAATAAAAATTGCAGAACCTCTGAAGTCACACAGAGATGTCTTAAAACTTGTAAAGCAACACAAGCTAGGACTGTTTTGTGAAGTAATGTGAAGTAATCCTGCCCTGAAGAGTGCTATTCTCTATTTTTGAGCCTTTGTACACCAAAATGGTTCTGTATGGCTCTGCTTCAAAGCCAATTTAACTGTACAGGTAATTAAATGCTCTTGGTTTTACTCTATAACTTATCTGTCAGTGTTGTTTGAGAATCTGCATTCCTCTTTATTCCACATGATTTTGTTCTGTTGTGTCCTTGAATATTGCCTGTACTGTTTTCACCATCAAATCAATGCTAACGTAAAGATGTCAATTTTTCCCCCCGATGATTTTGTTAAATTTTAATGATCATTCTATGGAAATATTATTTCTTCACCCAGTGTAATAGATATATCTCAAACATGCAAAGAACAGCATGCCAAAGTTTTGCATAACTTGCATTTTTCTTTTCTTAAAATTTACCAAATTAATCACTTGGGTGATGAAAACATGAGCACCATTGACTTAAACCCTTATTTAGATTTTCCCAGTATAATATTAAAATAATGACACAATATCTGTCACACTAAGTGAAGGCAACACCAACTCCTAAAAGATCATTATTTTTACACTGCTATACAAAGGCAACACACAACAACAGAGTTATGACTAAAATTGGGTCTAATAGATTATCTAATAGATAATAATAACAATACAAATTAAGCCTTTTTTTTTGCTGTAGTTACTGTATTGTGCCTTTGAATGAGATCATGAGATCATATATTTAAGTGAAGATATCAGGCCTAGAATGCTCACAGGTCATCAAGAGACTGAACATGTATGAATGTCCAGCTTGGAAGAGCTGATATAGGGCATCTGTTAATTACCAACCTGTTTCATGCTTACTTCAGGATCAGATATTTCCTTTTTTACAGTAGTTATCCCAAATGTATTCTCTATTACTGTGCTGTATTTCCATATTAACGTCAAAGACTGCTCATATAATCTAAACCTGAATCTGGCCTTCCTGTATCCAGTTTTCCATCTTACATCAGTCAGTATTACCCAGATATACCTCCTTTTTTAACGACTGGTTCCCCATGAGCAAGTCGATTTAATTTCCTCATGTCATAAGTCATATGCCTGATCCTCATCTCATCTATGTCTAAATTGTAAAATTTATTTGTATGTAGCCTGTCCTCTTTGAGGTTTCACTGTGCTTTAATTATGTTTTCTGTTGTTCAGACACTTTTGTTTTTCATGTTTAAAATATTTTAATCACTGTTCAACACAGATGAATGCTCTCCTCCTCTGGAATGGTTGCAACTGGAACATGCAGTTTATAGTCTTTCAACATAGCAAAGAAACGAACAGACATACAGTATATAGAAATAACAGTGATTATTACAGTGTCATATTGTCATACAATAGATGCTTTAGTTCAGCGATTCTCTTTGATTTTTTTTTTTACACAAAGACTTTAATTAATATTTATAAATCAGTTTCACTGGTCATAACCTTTTATGAAGGTAAGATGAAAATACTGCTACATTTATTAAAGATCTGTTCTAAGGGAAAATAAATAGAGATATCAACTATAACGAAACTGCTGTCTGTTTTTTTTAAGGCTATACCTGCCTAATGCAAACTGCTTATGATAAAGGAAAACATGCACATGCTTAATGTAATATCACACATATTTGGTTTGTAGAATCAACTCATTAAGGATTAAAAGTGGAGTACAGTGATGTTCCTTATTCACAGTTGCTGAACATAACAAAATTATACACGACTACAGACTGTTCCATGAGAGCTAAATTAAATGACTTAGCAGCCACAGGTATGAAAATTACAAAACAAAAGATGATAAAAAGAATTCAAACAAAACGTAAACTTGATTAAAAATCTGGCTCATGACATCAGAATAGTTCAAGGATTATATGTGATAGAGAGGTATTACATAAGTGCCCTGTATGCTCCAGTGGATGTGAAAGCAGAGATTATGCACAGCATTATACAGTATGATATAGTTATATAATGTTTAATTACAAAGTATTATGATAACATAAAACTATGTTTATTTTTATTTTACCTCACAAAACTTAGGGGCTATTTACACAACACCGTTTTCAGCTAAAAACGTTAAACCTTTTATGCGTTTTGGCCGTTCATTTACATGACGACAGCTTTTTGGGTGCCTTAAAACGCAGACTTTTGAAAATGGGTTTCAAGAGCAAGTTTTTAAAAACCGTCCCCGTGTAAACAACAAAAATGCGAATCTCTGGAGACGACGACGTCATGCGCATGCTTATTACGTCTTCAGTCTATAGTGTTTCATCGCCATCTAATGGCCTGGCAGCAGAATACAGCGTTTTTTGCCGTTTCCGCGGATCCGAGTGAATGGGGATCGTTTTGGCAATGGTGTCATCTAAACACGGAAAACTGAAAGGAAAAAAAAACTTATTTTAAGCATATCGTTGTCGTGTAAACGTAACCTAAGACCACTTAAGCTTAATAAAGCAGTGAATTCCAATAGCAGAACTGATGGTGGACTTAAAGTGCTAAATTTTCACAATATAAAAACTTTTCGGTTTCACTTTATTTTGATGGTTCGTTTAACCCTCTGGGGAGTAAGCTCTTTTTGGTCCGTTTTCTCTATTTTTACATTTAGCTTATAAACTATATGTAATGGAGATGGGACACTATGTGTTTGGTATCTATGGATTCAGAAGACCCTAAGCTAACATAAGCACACATGTAATATGTTTATAAAGGAAGTATGAGTGAAAATATACCATAAACTAGAGAATTTCAAAAACGGAAATTTGATTTTTGGCATTTATTTTTCTGTAAATCACACATCACACAACAATAGTGAACAGTTTTTGAACAAAAAATATATTTGTCAAAGCCTTTGCTTGACAGACATGTGTAGTTGTTAAATAAAATGTGTAAAGAACAATGACAAATTTAACTTTATTTACAAATAGTCCCAGGCGTTTTTCTTAGGAATGCTTAGAATTTTCTAAGCAATGCTTTCTCCTCGTCACTCTCCAGTAATTGTTCCAGAGCTTGTTCCACCGTAAATTGTTTACTGCTTGCCATCATAAAAGTGTTAAAACAACAAATAATGCTATAATTGTATGTGTATATATATATATATATATATATATATATATATATATATATATATATATAATATTTCTGTCTCTCTCTCATATCTCTGTGCGCTCTCGCTCCGTAAAGCCTTGTTTATACTCGATGCGTCCATTCGCTTTCTGTCGTCTCTGCCACTCAACGCTGTTTGCGTAATAGTATATAGTACCACCCCTTGCAAGGCTACAGAGTCCTCCGATTTGCTAGAACGTTATGGTAACCTTCCTCTGATTGGGTAAACAAAATATTCCTCCATCGGCAATTTTTCCGTTGGTTGTTGCTCGTGAATCTGCCAAACAACATCAATGTCATTGGCCTTTGACGAAGTGGTATTGCGCAACAATGAAGTGTGTATACAAGCCGGGTAAGTTTGTTATCACTGTTTACAGCGGAATCTGAGGAAGACGGCAAAAAAGACCACACCTCTCTATCATTAATAGTTTTTAAGATAATTACACATTTGTAAAAGTATGTCATTTTGGGCGGTAACGCCCAATCCGTCCCCAGAGGGTTAAGGCAGGTGTGCCCAACCCTGCTCCTGCCGATCGACTGTCCTGCACAGTTCATCTCCAACCCTAATCAAACACACCTGAAGCAACCAATTAAGGTCTTCAGGATCTGAAGCAACCAATTAAGGTCTTCAGGATCACTTGAAAATTAAAGGCAGGTGTGTTTAATTAGGTTTGGCGACAAACTGTGCAGGACAGTCGATCAGCAAGAGCAGGGTTGGGTTCCCCTGCTTTAAGGGGTCATCGGATGCCCATTTTCCACAAGTTGGTATGATTCTTTAGGGTCTTCATGTAAAGTTTGTAACACACTTTGGTTAAAATTCCTCAATGGTTGTGTAAAACAACACACTTTTTACCACCTCAAAAACAGCTTTGTTCACAGCGACCTGTTTCGGTACATGTCTCTTTAAATGATAATGAGCAACTGCTCACCCCACCCCTCTCTTCCATGGGGCGTGTCTACGCGAGACAAGTAAAGTGCTGCCTTGGCAACCTGCCTTGATGGACAGTATACAAATGGCTTAGGGCCGAAACATGCTAATACGGGACAGTCTGCCAGCGGTCGTGGGCAGAGCATGACATCATATTGCTCATAAAATCCAAATGGCTTGATTATTGAGAGTGTTTAGGCGTTTTGAGGATTAAAAAAAAAGGAGTGAATGAATTGTTTTCATTGTATGGTGGTTGTGTCCACACACTGCAAAGACACATTTATATGCAAACACCATATAAAAATGAATTTTGCATCCGATGACCCCTTTAAGATATTCTATTAACGGTGCACCTGTATTAGTATTAGTAGACTAGATTAGAAGAGTATTAGTAGACTGGTAGAGTTAGGGTAAGAATAAGTTGACATGAAGGTGCAACGCTATTTAGTCAGCAGAATGTCTGTATAAAGCAGACAGTCTACTAATACTCAACAGACAGTCAACAGAATGTTCAAAAGGGACCATCAAAATGTTAAAAAAAAGTGTTACCAGCTTTGCAAATAAACTAGGTTATAACATGTCTGATAAATTCATATGCTATTTTTTAATCCCTAATCATATATTTAATAAAATTGGAGGCCTTACTTAATTTGAAAATGTAACTATATTCCTAATAAGCCACTGGTTACAATATATAATTTTCAGCAGAAGGCACTTTTTGCCTGGAAGTTGTTACATGCACAGTAGAACTACATATAACGTTTTTGTATAGAATAGACTTAGGACTAGGAGGTGACTTGGCGAACATGTAATGGAATTACATGTGCGATTGATAGGCGATTTCGAAACACTGCTTCATGATTCAAGGAAAGTTTTGAATTGGAAGCACTTCCACCAAGCATGACACAATCACTTTGATACCCAGACCAAATAAAGATAAATAATGTTTAGAAAATTGGATACCATTTTCCCTCTTAAATAATGATTATTTAATATTAGCCTTAATTTAAAAAAAAAAAAATAATAATATGTTCTTTCAATTAATCACAACCAGGATTTATGGAAAAAGTCACATTACGAATAATATAAGATTAGTCTTAGATCTATTAGATTATGCAGGTTTGCAATGCACAACATCAGGAAGATCAGGCCTTTCCTAACTGAGCATGCAACACAACTTCTTGTCCAGGCCCTGGTTATTTCTAGGCTTGATTACTGCAATGCTCTTCTAGCTGGTCTTCCATCATGTGCAACTAAACCCTTACAATTGATCCAGAATGCTGCTGCTCGTCTTGTCTTCAACGAGCCCAAAAGGGCCCACGTCACTCCGCTGTTCATCTCCCTGCATTGGCTACCACTCGCTGCTCGAATCAAGTTCAAGGCGCTGACACTTGCTTACAGATTGTCCACCGGCTCAGCTCCCTCCTACTTTCACTCGCTCCTACGGGTCTACATCCCTACCAGAAGCCTACGATCGGCCAAGGAGCGACGGCTCGTGGTGCCTTCACAGCGAGGCACAAAATCACTGTCCAGAACATTCTCATTCACGGTTCCATGCTGGTGGAATGACCTACCCACCCTCGTCCGTAATGCAGAATCCCTGACAGCATTCAAAAGACAACTGAAAACTCATCTCTTCCGTGAGCACTTAACATAGAAAAAAAAAAAAAAAAAAAAAAAAAAAAAAAACTTTTTCTTGAAATCTTCGCTTGTCTGGTTTATGCTACTCTGAGCAATGTTTGAACTTTGTATTCTGAGCACTTCTTGCGTTGTTTTTGCCTCTCCACGATGACTCGCTTGGTTTAATCCTCAAATGTAAGTCGCTTTGGATAAAAGCGTCTGCTAAATGACTAAATGTAAATGTAAATGTAAAATGTATTATGAGGATCCCACCTCTAACGACAATTACTTGCTTTTCATAGGATTTTACAAAGCCTTTGATTAACTTTTTCCATAATTTTTCACAATTTCACATTTCAAGCTCTTGCCAAATTTTGGTTTGGATATTCGTTTTGTATAGCCATCAGGACGTTATACAGACACTTGATATTTAATCTTATTAGATGGTTAGTTAATTTTGGTCTGATAGATTTTACTTTAATAAAGCATTTGCAATAGTGTTTTTATGCATGTTTGGCCTGAGATTTTTTTGCATTTACATTGATCTGACCAGCAGGGGTCCCAGCGTGTGGCATTTCAAAACAGTGAATAATTTAGCAAAACAATTGGTTCAATTGATCACCAGGCGTTGGAAAGCACATTCGGTTTCTCCGGTAAGAATTGCAAGGTAAGTATCCTGGTAAGGGAATCTGTATCACTTGCCAAAGCCAAACAAAGACTGTGAATGTGTGTCTGCTTTATAAGTGGTGCTGACTGACATGCTGACGATTGAGGGACAGGTGGAAGTGATTAGTATTCTGGAGACTGAAGGCTGTGTGAGTGTGGAGGGAGAGCCTGGCTTGTGACAATCATTTCGGTGTTTGATGATTCTGGTTATGTTCATAACTTCCTTATACCTTAAGAATATAAGACGGTGCTCATAGCCTTTCCCACAGGCCTAATTTAGCTTGTTAAGAGTCACTTAATATACAGAGTGATACAAAATAGTCTTCTTTGTTATTAGATGGCATTAGTATTTTAATAAAAAAAAGTTTAATAATAACTCATCCACAAAAGGAAAGCTCAAATTGTCCCCAGAGGTAGATTCCATTGGGCAGCCTATATTGACACTATACTGGAGACTGGAGAAAAGCATAGTCGTTGTCCCATAATATTTTCTTCCCAAATAAGACCAAAAAAGTCCACTTTGTGGATATGTTGATGTTCTTGTACATTTTCAGGTTGTGAGGATGAAACATTAATTCTTTTCTTCAGAAATGTTGGTATCTTATAGTTACATAAACTATATCCTCAACCCTGGGGTTTCAGGTGTTTTATGGGTCTTGGCATGTTTTGACATCCCCTGACATCAGTGCTTATTTCTGTTACTTCATTTTCATGACTAAAATCTGATTACACTGTATTCAGAACAAACTCTGCTTCAATAATATGTGAGCTAAAACCCATAGTGAATATTTGTTCACAAGACTTTTGAAAACTGGATCATATATATGGCAGAAAATCAATGACTAAAAGAACCAACCTCACAACTGATGGATAACAGATCTACACGTGAGGAAATGGAAACTCGCAAATTCATTTCAAACCCTATGCGTGCACATTACATCTCCTCTGCACGCAATACAAGCCCTAGGGCATGTCTCACAGCACGCACATGATCATTCCCCACGTTCTCGCGCTTGATCTTCTCTCGCCTGCCGCTTTAGCTCGCTCGAACACTTTTATTTTTGGCACTCAAGGGCTTGCTGTTGCAACAGACTTACTGTTTTAATAACCTTAAGGCTGGTTTTGAAAGCTGTTGGGAGCTTAGACAGTGGTCTTAGTCGACATGCCTTGGAGAAACGATCAATGAAAGTTAGTATGGTGGTGTTACCCTGAGAGACTGGTATATCGGTGACGAAATCAATAGTGATGTGGGACCATGGTTGTTGTGGGATGGGTAGGGGTTGTAGTAGTCCTGCTGGTAAGCTTTTTTTTTTTTTTGCTGTAGCACAGGTGTGACAAGAGTTCAGTGGATTACCATTACCATTTCTCATAGTCTTAGGGGAACAAAGGTTCGGTTGGGTGGGCATTCCGGAGGTGGTGGGTTCTGTGCGTGAGCCTGGGTGATTTCGGACATGATGTCCTACTGGACTGGAGCTAGATTTAGAGAAGGTGACATGATTGGGTCTGGAGAGGGGTTT
Source organism: Siphateles boraxobius (assembly GCF_051911475.1). Taxonomy (NCBI): domain Eukaryota; kingdom Metazoa; phylum Chordata; class Actinopteri; order Cypriniformes; family Leuciscidae; genus Siphateles; species Siphateles boraxobius. The sequence goes on along the minus strand of NW_027508908.1, from coordinate 21,908,536 downwards.
TGAGGGGTGGAGTCATATTGGCGAGATAGTGAGTCGGCTTTGATGTTCTTTGATCCTGGATGATAAGTGATTGAAAAGTTGAATCGAGTGAAGAACAGGGCCCATCTGGCTTGTCTGGGGTTTAGGCTTTTGGCTGAGCATAGGTATTCCAGGTTGCGATGATCTGTTAATACCAGCAAGGAATGTCTAGCAAGCTCCAGCCAGTGTCGCCATTCTTCAAATGCTGCTTTCATAGCAAAGAGTTCAAGATTGCCCACATCATAATTCTGTTCAGCCGAGGAGAGTTTTCTGGAGTAATAGGCACATGGGAAGAGTTTAGGTGGCTTACTCTTGGCGTTGAGAGAGGATGGCTCCAATGCCAATGCTGGATGCGTCAACTTCCACCATGAAAGGTACGAACTTCCACCATGAAAGGTACGTTCGGGTCAGGATGATGCAGAATGGGAGCAGAGGTAAAACAATTCTTTAGTTCATTGAAGGCTTGAATGGTGTCGGTAGCCCAACAAAGCTTGGTGATTTCCCCCTTTTACCATGGCAGTGAGTGGAGTGGTGACAGAGCTGACATTTTTGATAAATTGTCTGTAGAAGTTGGCAAATCCCAAGAATCTTTGTAGTTCCTTTACTGTAGTGGGTTGAGGCCAATTTAGAACCGCTCATACTTTTCCCTCGTCCATAGACACTCCTTCAGGACTGATGATGTAACCAAGCAAGGAAATTGAGGATTGATGGAACTCACACATTTCTGCCTTGGCATACAGTTGGTGGTTGGATGAGGCACTGCAAGACTGCCTGGACCTCCTTGATGTGTTCCTTCCTGGTGTCTGAGTAGATCGAGATATCATCAATATATACGATAAGGCACTGGTTTAGCATGTCTCTGAATATGTCATTGATGAAGGATTGTAACACAGGTGGACTATTGGACAACCCGAACAAGGTATTCGTAGTGCCCGCTGCTGGTGGAGAATGCAGTTTTCCATTTGTCCCCTTCTCGAATGCGAATGAGGTGGTAGGCGGAACATAGATCGAGCTTAGTATACAATTTGGCAGTTCTTAGTTGTTCTAAGGCTGCAGGAACCAGAGGCAATGGATATCTGAATTTGACCATTATATCATTTAGACCACGATAATCAATGCAGGGATTAAGATCCCGATCCTTCTTTCCCACGAAAAAGAATCCCGCTGCTGCTGGTGAAGAGGATGGTCGAATGAAACCCTTAGACGCTTCTTTTTAAATGTATGATCTCATTGCGTTAGCCTCAAGTTTGGACAGGGTGAAAGATTCTACCTCTAAGGGGTGTGGTATCAGGTAACAGTCCGATGGCACAGTCACTGGGTGGTGGAAGTTGTGAGGCTTTGGCTTTACTGAATGCCTCCATCAAGTCAGCATACTTCAGGAGGTACATGTGATGCTGTGTTGAGCTTATGGGTCGTGATAATGGTTCTCACCGGTATTAGGGTGGTTAGCTTCATGCATTTGGAGTAGCAGGTGGGATCCCACCTATCTGTTTCTCAAGGAAATTTGTGGATTGTGGTCCTGCAGCCAGGGTAAACCAAGAATGATTGGGTTGTGTGGAGAGTGAATGACGGAGAGATGTGTTTTTTCAGTGTGTAGAGCTCCAACTTGTAGAATCAGGTCAGTGCAGGTGTACTGTATGTGGCCGGTCCCCAGGGGGCGCCCGTCAAGTGCGGCCACTGCCAAGGGAGAGTTGCAAAGGGTTAGTGGTATCTTATACTGTCGGGCTAGACTTGTCTAGTAAAGCCTTAGTGGTGATCATTTCAGACTGACAGGTTAATTTGGGTGGTAATTCAGTTCTGTAATTCAATTGGTTGGTAAATCTCAGATGTCTTGCTTGGCCACAGTATAGGCAGAGACTGTTTCTGATGCAGTGTTCACGTTCCTCTGTGCAAAGATGAGTTCGCCCAATTTGAATGGGTTCAGGGTTTTCACTAGATTGATTTATTTGGCTTAAAGAGCATGTAGGTCGGTTAGGTGTCCGAGAGCGAATAAGGTTGTCGAGGTGAATGGCGAGGTCAAGGAATTGATACAGGGTTCTGTCTTCATTACGACATGCGTTAACACTTTATTTTACAGTGTCCTTGTTACATAGGTTGCATGTACTTACCATAGTAATAACAGTATAGTATGCACAAATACATGGAACTAACCCTCAAACAAATCCTAATCCTACCCAAATCCTTTAGTAAGTACATGTAGTTGCTTAATATTACTCATTGCTTAAATATATAATTACACTGTAACAATGACACCTTAAAATAAAGTGTAACCCGACATGCTAGTTCTGATTGCAAATGAGGGTTAAATTCCTGGTGGAATAGCAGTTTTAATTTATCCTCCAAAATGCAAAACGTCAGAGCGAATTCAGCTGCAGTATCTGTTCCCTGATGAAGTGCAAGCAGTTGTTCCCCAACATTCCTTCCTGCTTCAGCATGTTCGAACACCTCTCGTAAACGTTGAATAAAGTGTAAGTGTGTCTAGTCCTTGGTTGTCGGAAGTCAGTTGTAGTTCTTCTGTTTCTGCTCGTCTCTTTTTCTGTTCTCTTCATTCCTACAGTGATTCTGCTTGTTAACAGGCTTATTAAGGCTGAGATGACTCCATATTTAATATACACAGATTTTGTGGCTCAGATAAGGTCCAGTTCTGGTTTATTTCTTTGCTCTTGGCTGACATGCAGCATTGCTATGGCCTGCTTGTTGCCCAGATCTCACAAACAGGAGCTGTCATTCCACGCTGCATGTAGGCCAGATCAGATTTCCACATGTGCCAGATGTGGGTCAGATCTGGGGTGTCACAATGTTACTATGTGGGGAAGTGAGTTTGGTGTAAAAAACATTTAATGTTTGGTGCGTTTTGCTTTTCAAATTCACAAGGTTATTGACCCAAACTCACAGCGCTTGCAGAGACTGCTATTTACTGGATTGAGTGCTCCTCAATAAACATTATTGTTTAGCACATTATAAATGCCTAAGCAGATATCCATGAACATGGTATTTCACAGTAAACTCTCAGTAAACATTGGTCTAAACATTTGAATATTCATCATGTTCGAATGACTGCCTCCTTAGATTCAGTTAGGGTCCTGACGAGCCTTGCTTAGGTGCATTTGAACTCTTCCACGAGCCATGTGATTGGTAATTCCAACATGCCATGTCCATAAAGACCGACGGAACTTAAAGGGGCATTCGGCAACTATTTCAACTTAATAAAACCTTTTAGAAATCATTTGGACGGTTTAATAACCTGTTCTGGTGAGAATGGTGACTTTCCCCGCTCCCCCCAACGTTCCTAGGCGGAAAACCAACCTTGCAACATGAGGATTAGCGTCCCAGTAAGTTGGAAATAGGAAGCCTTGTGAGAAGCGAGAACAAGCAAGAAACACAAACTGCTTTACGGCAATTCGACATAAATAGTTGTAGACAATATACGGTACGCCGTTAGGGCCTGGTGCAGATACCCATCTTGCCTTTTTCACTGCCTGCTTCACCTCGCTCTGCTTGGGAGGGCTGATATCAAACTCATGTTGTGGTGGTGATATTGGAGGGATGTCAGTGGGGACAATGATCGGTTTATCTTTTTTCTCTTGAGTATAGATGGTCCTCAGATGCTCTTCAATCTAGTCTTTTGATGTTTCAGGGATCCACTCTTTTCTTTTTTTGAATATGCCTTTCACAAATTTAAAAGAGTCTGTATAGAAATCAGTTCTGGCTTTTCCTTTCTTGTCCCGGCGCATCCGTAAGCTTTCTGCTCGGTGGAGTTTCGAGAGCCTGTGCTTTAGGTCCTCTTGAAGGAAGTTGATGTCTTCCCTTTCTTCTACTGTCGCCTTTCTCCACAACTTTCTTAGCCTTCCCCTCTCTTTCACAAGTTGTTGAATTTCTTGCAGACGACGGGACTTGGGGGAGGGAAGAATGTCTTTCTTTCTGGCTTGCTTCTTCACTCCACATTTCTCCTCTCCGTAGCTGTAGATAAGGTCACCCATCTTCTCCAGCTTCTTATTGGCTGATCCTTTGATGTTACTTAGGATAAGGCTTAAGTCTGTGTTGATGGTTTCCCACTCCTTGCTGTTAGACTTCGGCCATTTCACCAACGGCTTTCGTTCTTACATGTTCTCTTTTTGCGGTGGGATGGTTGTTGTCTTGGACTGGTGGTTCTGCCAGAAGTTTCCTCCTCATTCCCTGGGGTGCTGATTCTCTGCGGACTATGGGTTTCTTCCTGCCGCTGATTCTCATCCGACTGATTTAACCCTCTGGGATTAAATCCAGAGGGTTAAATCAGGATTTAGTGTGCCATCGTGCCCCGTCCCTGAAAAAGTCTTCAGGGGAAGTCAGGAAGGCTGTCGATGGGAACCAGGTCTTGGTTGGGCCAATTAAGGGCAACTATGAAGACCTGCTCCTCCTGACTTGGCACCGTAGGTGCAAGCGACTGGCGCAAAGACAGGAGCACTGCTCAACACAACATGTGAAGATCACTGAGCTTCAGGAGCATCTTCTGCTCAGCACTTGAGTGTGAAGAACCTCGCTGAGCAACAGGAGCATTTCTGCTCAATACTGAGTGTGAAAGGATTCACTGAGCTTCAGGAGCATTTCTGCTCAACACCTGAGTGCGATGAATTCACTGAGCTACAGGAGCATTGTTATCACCACCTGATAAGCTCTCCATGCATTTCGGAAAAGAAAAGCACTGGGGCGGCGAGCTGAGAACCAGCGTGGCCCGCCCCGAGATACTAATCCTACAACCGAGACTGAACGGGACACGGTGGAGTTTCCACTCGAGCCTGGCAGCCTCGGCGGCCCGTTTCAGCATAGCTGACATTTCTGCCTCGGGCAATGTTACACTCCCAGAGGGAGATAACAAAGCCGAGTCGTCATCTCCAGAGGCCAGCTCACCCCTACGATGCTGCTATCGACATCTTATCCTCGGGGGGAACCCCAGATTAAAGAGGGACCATTACAGAGGGACCAGCATGCTCAACAGGAATCCCATTGGCTGCAGTGTGATGGAGGAGTGACGAGCCCACAGGGAATGGTTACCGGGCGAGACATCCATCAGTATCCTCCGATCACCCGTCCCACACGGCACCCGGGGACGAGGCATGGTAATGGGGACTCGCGCTTCGCGGACAAAGGCGAGTCTCGATCTCAACACCGCAACAGTCATATTCCCGCAATGAGAAAATGAACCGTCCACAAAAGCTGCCTCATCATGCTGAACATATAAGCACATATGCATACATATTTATATACATATAAACATAAAGCTCAAACACGTGATGCAACAATTGTGACCGTCAGAGAGGAAAAGGGAACGATCGCATCCAGAAATGCACAGGTGAAATTACATCTTGAAAAAGACACAAACGCACCCGTGTTGTTCTTTCAGAAAATAGGACCGTCACCAGTGCCGGAGCACACAGGGGAATGACCGCGGCAACACTGAACAGAGAACTGAAACAGTGAAGCACTCACTTTTCCGCCATCTAACCAGCCGTCAACACACACAAACATTTAGAATTTTTTGCTGTTAAAACAGCAGTTGAGAGCTCAAAGCTCGCGATCACCGCTGCACTCGCGCTGCAGAACACCAGCAATGGGAGAGTCTTCCTGAAGAACACCGACACACTCGCTCGTTGTAAACAACAGCACTCTCAGAGCCATCAAACGATCGGCTCCGAAGCGAAAGGTAACTAGTGCGTGCATCAACTTCCGTATTTATACCTGCGTCGAGGGGGTGGAGTGTGTGATGCGAATCACGCACGCCAATTCCATTGGCTTGTTCAATAGTTCTCGAAGATGATAATTTCCCTGGCTTGATCCCCATTCAGTCGACGTCGACTACGTCTGACGTTATCGACTGAAAGGGAACAGCTCGCGCGCGCGTGTGGGCGTTGTCACATTAGAGTTAATTAGTTTGGGCTGGAGAAACTGTACATGTCGTTGCTTTCATACGGATTACTTAAACAGAGAATATTTGTTTTTGGTATGATTTACATAATTTAAAAATGGAGACTTAAAGCTTTGTAAAGTTAGTTTAGTTTAGTTTAGTTCCTTTATTGTCCACAAGTGGAAATTTGTCTTTGGCTTCACTATACACCACACACAAGGACACCAACACAAACATAAAAATATACATAAAATAAAACAGTAACATTCCAATGCAGCTATGCATAGCCTACATATCCACCCCTACTCATATTCATATCTTCTCAGCATTTAAAATTCGAATAGCAGTTGGCACAAATGACATCTGGTACACATTTTTACTCGCCCTAGGTTGTCTAAACCGTCTCCTTGATGGAAGCAACGGAAAGCTAGAGTGTAAGGGATGAGAGGAATCCTCTATAATAATCAATGCCTTTTCTTTAACTTTCATTAAATATATCTCATTCAATTGTCTTTGTGTCTTACCTACAATTGTGCTAGCTACGTTAACCACCCTAGACAATTTCTGCTTGGATTTAACAGTCAGAACTCCATACCACATAGTTATATTAAAAGACATAATACTCCCTACAAGATTCTTATAAACCATTTCTAAAATATTTTTGCTCACACCAAAGTGTTTTAGCCTCCGAATAAGATGCAATCTCTGCATTGCCTTTTTAAAAACATAATCCACATTTCCAGCAAAACTCAAGTTACTATCTATGCCCAGGTATTTAAAACTATTAACTATTTCTACCTGGTATCCATTGAGTGTCAAGGGTTGCAATTGTTCAGAGATTTCACATTTGTTTCTACTAATCACTAACTCCTTAGTTTTGTGCAAATTTATCGCAAGTGCACTCAGTTTGCACCATTTTTGTATGGAATTTATATAATTATGATACAATTTATCTCTTTCAGTTCCACCTTTTTACAAAAGGCCGACAAGTGCCAAATTGTCAGCGTATTTAAGTAGACTAATATTTGAGTTGTGAATTTTAAATTAATTTATGTACAATGAGAATAATAGAGGAGATAATATAGTTCCCTGTGGTACTCCTGTGTTTAGAACAGTTGTTTTGGAAACTTTATCATTAAGGAGAACTCTTTGTGGACGATTTAAAAGAAAGTCTCTATCCACCAGATCAATCCACCATTCACTTTTAAATCAAGTAATCTCTGTAAAAGAACATCTATCTTAATTGAGTTAAATGCTGAACTAAAATCTATAAATAAAATTCTAGCATAGTTTGTGGTCTGTTGAATATGTTCGGACACTAAATTGCATAAGGTTAAAGTGGCATCATCAGTGCCCCTAGCTGTCTTATAAGCAAACTGCAAGGGGTCTAAATATTTATTTACATCAGTCTTAATATATGTAGTTAACACTCTTTCCATACATTTACCCAAAATAGATGTAAGAGCTATTGGCCTAAAATCCTTTAACTGATTAGCATTAGATATTTTCGGTATTGGAACAATATTTGATAATTTCCATGAACTAGGAACCACCTTATTATTTAACAAGAGCTGAAACAATTGTGTAAGAACGCCAGTCAATTGAAAAGCACAATCCTTTAGCACTCTACCCTTTAATCCATCTGGACCACGTTCTTTATTCTGCCAAAGCATAAGTCCAAAGTACGCATAGATCGAGTGGGGCAATCCACATACTGATGTAGTGTAGGCAAATATCCCGACAAATCACAGGAGTTCATATCCCCAAGAATTAAAATTGGTTGGTCAGAGGAGCGTGCCAAAGCGTTATTATAGCTGTCTGTTATTTTATTTGCGGCTTCCACATTGTCTGGTCCCGTAACATATATTAAAATGACGGTAATCTGTCCAAATTCCCGCGGTAAATAAAATGGTCTAAAAGACACTGATAATAGCTCATAATATGTGGTACACATTTGTTCATGAACCTTGAAATTTGTTGCCCATCTTTTGTCCACAAAAATACAAAGTCCTCCTCCCACAGACTTGGGAGACTTAACTTCATCTCTGTCGGCTGGAATCATTGTATAGCCATTTAGTGAGATATCCTGAAGGTCTTCCTTCAACCAAGTCTCTGTGAAACATAACAAGTGACTTTGCCTAAAGTCACTGTCATACTTGACTTTCACTGCCAATTCATCCATTTTATTCTTTAGGGAACGTACATTACACAAGGTGATTACCGGTAAGGGAGGTTTGATGCCTCTTCGTTTGAGCCTTTGATGTATCCCACCTCTCGATCCTCGTTTCTTTTTGGATGGGCGTGTGTATTCTTTTGCCCTGGGATTCCTAATCAATCCTTTACAATCCTCTGGTAAATTCACCTGTAGCCAACAGGGGCGAGACCGAGATAGAAGTAGTAAAATTTCCTCCCTGGTGTAAATGAAGACACCATTTATATCCACTCCTGAGCCAGCCGCAATCAAACATGTAGCCAGACATGCCGCTGTCCAAACCAAAAACCAGCGAAGCTTCATGTTGAGTTAATAAAAAATAACTATATATAAAAACTGCAAATAAAAACATAAAACAAACAACAAGAAACTAACATGTGAAGCGTGTGAAGCGAAGCACTGAGTCAGCAGCAGAGCCGTGCCTCGGAAGTCTGTCGGGCTAAAGACATAACTCGTATTCGTATAACATATTCGCTGAGTTACAGATAATTTTCTGTCGCGTTTCAGAATGAACTTCACATTAAGAGAGACGACAGAACGCACATCATGTTTATTTTCATGTTTATTTTTATTTTACGAAAAACACAACATTTTGTTTTTATAATTAGTGTACACAAATAAAAGTAGACATTTAACAGTTTTGAATAATGTATAACACTGTATTACAAAAATCGACAGAGTTATTTGAGTCTCTTTTGCACTGATAAGAAAAAAAGTTAGCTGGTATCGCCAGCGAAACCACCGACCCCAGATGGTTAACCTACTTCTCGACAGAATCCAGTCAATGTGGGGGCCCTGGGTTGGTGGTTTTCAGGCATTTCTTCCGTCCTTGATGTACCTTAAGACCATGGATTGATGTTACTTTCGCCCATCCACACACACAAGTTTGAAGAACATTTCCAGCTGCTGGTTACTTAAAAGTCTTGCCACTTCCTTCATTCGATCTCATGTCCATTCCAAGGGTCATTACCAGGAGGTCAGTCTGTGAGTCTTCTTGCACCCCTCCTCTCGCAGACTCTAGGGGTACTCTTCTTTTTTAACTTTTCATAGCCAAATAAGTTGGCTCTTGTGCCCTAATAGGGTGACGGGGCCTGTTGCTATGGGTAACTAGCCCATAACAGCCCCGTTGGGGTCTATTTCCTCCTGTCAGTTGTCTCACGGTCTTTCCCTTGTCGTCAGCTGCACTTTCACAACAGTCACTGGGTTTTCTTCCAGAAAATCAATAAAGCTAATAGAACTAGATGTTTCAATCCCTTTAAAAGGAAACTCTTGACAGTAGTAGTCAGTGTGTTTTATTTAGCAGTGAAAGGTTGCCTACATATTTCCATCGATTTCACACATTTTAGCTTGGCAATAGTTAAACTAGGACAATGTGAAGTTATAATACGTTAACTAATGTAAGTGAGAATAAATTATGTACCTCTGCTGGATCAATCGCGTTTTCTTTTTCTGATGTAAATTACAAAGTAAACTCACAGCGTCTTTCAAACACGATGAAAAGCAGAGGCATGATAAAGATAGATGCTTTGTTGAGGTGATAGGGGATTTAAATGTTCTCGTTGCACACGGAAGCGCATGAATAGGCTGTGCTGCGCAGGGGTGTGGTCACATTTAAAATAATGAGCAGAGACTTGAGGAACTGTACGGTTTTGTTTGTTTTTGATATATGAATTAATTCATTTAACAGTAGATACTTCAAGCTTTCTAAAGACAAATACCTCATGTCTGTGTGACAAGTATTAGCTAAGTTGCAGTTTTAGATGTATTTCAGTTAAAAGTGAAGTGGGTTAAATTCACCTGTTGCTCATTTAATTTCCTCATTTACCCCAGTGTATTTAAGCCCTCAGTTTGTGCTCGTTGTTAAAATTGTGGTACAAGTGTAGTGTTCTTGCTCTTTGTTTATTAAATATTGTGTTCCATTGTCATTCTGCCTTACTCCTCTCACTCGTGTTTAGATTTTACTTCATGCACCGTTTATATCTTCCTACTCTCTCACTCACTTCTTAAATCTTTTTGTTTAACTAATAATAAAAAGATGTAACAAATTTCTTAGAACAAGTGTTCAGGCATGTTTTTGTCACAACAGTCACATTTATGTCAGGCTGGGGCACCATAAACAACAGCCATATGCGGTTTATGCTCATGTCACAACTCGTCCGCCTTTTCCTCCTTTGGAGTCAGTAGCGGCTAAATTCACTGCCAGCCACTTACATCCCAGGTGAACTCAATGACGCAGCGGACACACTGTCACGACATGTAGCGCTCCAGGGAGAGTGGAGCATTCATCCACAGGTGGTCTGGCTGATCTGAAGTTGGTGAAGCATGGGTAGACCTGTTAGCTTCTCGTGAATCCTCCCACTGCTCGCTGTGGTATTCCCTGATCGAGGCTTCCCTTAGCATGGATGTGCTGGTACACAGCTGGCCCCGGGGCCTGCAAATATGCGTTTCCCCCAGATGTCAATTGCAATGTCAGGGAGGACAAAGAACAGGTCCTTCTTGCGCCGTATTGGCCCACCCTTAGTTTTCGGAGCTCTCACTCATTGTGACAGCCCCTCCCTGGTGAATCCCCATGTAGAAGGACCTTGTGTCTCAGGGCAGGGACCAAATTGGCACTCGTGCCCAGACCTCTGGAACTTCCATGTCTAGCCCCTGGACAAGATGTGGAAGACCTAAGTGGGCTATCACCTGAAGCTACCTAATCCCACTGTAAGTACAGTCCTTACCAAACCCCTCGTGGTATGGGGAACGACATGGGAAGGTTGCAATGTTAAGCTCACTTGCTACCTGGCACATAGTAGCTTGCCAACATCTGCACCACCAAAACCCCATAGCTCAGTTCAGATTGTTGTGGCATTTTCCATAGAGACAGCAAGTGAAAATTAGCCCGACCGATATGGATTTTTGGAGGGGGATGCCGATACAGATATATTGGGGAGTAAAAAAGCCTGATATTGTTATATTGGCCGATATTATTAACCCTCTGGGGTCGGCAAACGCGCCGGCACGTTTTGCTCGATTTTTTTCACATAGCAGCAAAATAGACTTAAAATACTCTGTCCTTTTTGGTCATAAAGACTAAAGAAATATAAAGAAATAAACTGTTGAATATGTACTTTTTATGTGTCCACTTACAATCGAAATAAAACATTGTGCTTTTGTAAAATAAAGAAAATAAACAGGGTGTGCTTTCTGCCTCTCTGTCTCCGTTAACTTTTTTTTCTGGAGCATGTCTCTAAACTTAAACAAAGCTCAGCGAATACTATTCACCCAGGCATGAGAAATATATCTTTATAATCATTTAAGTTTGTACTTTTAAAATATCTAATTCAAAACTAAAATAAATATTCTTTGTTTATGTAATCGATAAAAAAGACTTCTCTCATTATCGTTCTCTCAGCTCATTATTCTGCTAATTTGACACGCCCACGGAGAGCACTTGATCTGAAATGATCTGAAGCGACACATGCAAACGTGTCAACGCCCCTCATAAACTCGATAACACAACAAATTTTATCATCAGATTAATGTACTATTTCGTCTTGCGAGGCTGTGTGAGGAATAATCCTGGGACATTTACCTCAGAACATGTGCTGGTTTATTTTCATTTCGAGGAGCGACGGATCTAGCGGAGAATTGTAAGTTTTTTTATTCTTGTGCTTTGTTCTAATCGCGATATGGAATAGTGTCTGTACACGCAAAAAGACTGTTTAAATTTGAATCACGTTTCTGTCATGATTAATGAGGCGGAAGCAAAAGTGCAAGTAACTCGTTTAATTAGGTCGAATGAAGAACAGTCTCAAGTGTGTTTGGTGACGCAGGGACAAGATGGTCAGAGTCCAGTGGCGGCTGCTGGTCTCTCAAAGAGGGGAAGGTCATTTTCGGGCCTACATCATAGAATTGTCCATTTATTTAAATGTAAATTCTGCCCTGCGTTCCTTTTCAAGAAAATGCTCTGTGACCCTGTCGTACCAACTAGGCGTCTTTTCCAGTGACTATTTATATTTTCATATTTAGCTAATGTTTCTGTGAACTCTCTGTAATTCCCCTTGTTGGATGATTCACTACTCTCATCATGTCCCCTAAATGACAGCACCTGCCGGCCAAGCAAGGATGTCACATCAATAAGGCGGTTTAGGAAGGCCCTGTTTTTTTTTACTGTTTGATTATGTTTAGCCACTTGAATGCCAGCACCTTTATTGATTGCATGCTCAACCCTGATCCTGCCAATGCAACTTAATCTTGCACATGCACTCACATTTTCATGGCTCTTTTCATGTCTTTTATATGCCCTGTCAAAGTTAGACGGATCTTCAAACCCCACCTTTGACCAAACAACACATCCGTGAGATGGTTTCATTAAGAGGCATGGCCAGCAGTACATTTTATTTGTCACAGCACTTCCAGTCAGCCAGCTAATTTTGTCATACCAGGAGAGCTGAAAGGACCTGTTATTCCCTATTTTTTGCACTAAATCAATCTTAGGTGTTGATCTGCCCTTCTGTTTAATTTTAAGCTTTTCCTCGTAAGGAAGACTTTCAAATGACTTTGCCAAAATCAGGTCGACAATATTAGCACTGTCTGACATCGTGTGCAGTTTCACCCACGCTAGCCTTGCCTACTATATGAATGAATGAATGAATGACGATCAAAAAAAATATATTAAACTCGCTAAAACTCAAACAAGGGATGTGGTGTGTAACTGTGAAATATATAAATGAAAATTGGCAATTTTGCACGCAAATATCAAGAAATAGGTTGCAGCAGTTTGTCTTTTGACTACACTTGAGAAATCCGCGATGGGACTAAGCGCGAATAGCTTCAGCGACTTCTTATAGTACAAAACAGCTGTCAGTCAAAAGGAGATGCAGTCTTTCGACAGATCCTCCAATCATCACGCAGATGCCCGGACTCCAGGCCAGCCCACTTCTCTATTCACCCCAGAGACGCTGAGCGTCCGTGGGCGGGACATAATCGCAGCATTTATCCAATGACCGTCTAGTTTCGAAGCACTGAAAAAAACTGTCCTAAGCAGCCCCATTGAAGTCAATGGACGCTCAGCTTCAATGGGGAAATGCCATTGGGAAATGCACTGTGATGCTACGAGACTATATGAGAAGGAAATCGAGTCAGCCGACATGCTATACGTTGCACATTTTTTGTGAATACAATATTAACACAATAGTACATATTTGACCATTATTTTTTTGACATTATACAGGGGAAGCTGAGCTTCCCTTGCAGTCTTAAAGAAATCGCCTCTGTCAAAGACCAAGAGAAGAGTGCTGAGGTGACGAAGAGAGATGGTGAGTAATCCAGACATGAACAGAAACCGGAACAGGGACAGGAACAAGCCGCAACAGAGCAAGGACGACTGGAACAGGACCAAACACGAACGAGAACATCAGACAATGATCTGACAAGGAGAGAAGAATGCGGTGAGTATTTATGGGAGAGCAGATTGGATGCAGCTGGAGAGGAGATTGATCAGCTGATCACTGATCAAGTGGAACGAGCCGTCACGCCCACAATCACACACGCCCAAACACATAACAACACCTACACGAGACAAGAAGGAACAGTGTAATTACGAACCGTGACAGTACCCCCCCCCCCCCCCCCCCCCTCCTAGGAACTCCTCCCGGCGTTTCCAGACTCCCTTACCTGTCGATTGTAATCATTGTAAGAGTGATCCAAGATGTCTCTAGCAGGTACCCAACTTCTCTCCTCCGGACCGTAACCTTCCCAGTCCACCAAATACTGGAATCCGCGTCCCCTCCGTCTCGAGTCCAGAATACGATTAACCGAATATGTGGGTTCCCCTTCTACGAGTCGCGGCGGTGGGGGAACCTGGACTGGTGGATTAATATGAGAACGAAACATGGGTTTTATTTTGAATACATGAAAGACGGGATGTATCCTCCTGTACACTGGAGGGAGGTCGAGGCGGACTGCCACCAGACTAATGATCTTGGTGACAGTGAATGGGCCAATAAATTTGGGAGCAAGTTTATTAGAGACGGATCGGAGAGGAATATTCTTGGTAGAAAGCCACACTTTTTGACCAACGACGTATACTGGAGGCCTAGACCGGTGGCGATCGGCTTTGGCCTTGGTGCGTGCTCCCACTTGGAGTAGAGTCTCACGGGTTCTAGTCCAAGTTTGATGACACCTCTGGACAAAGGCGTGGGCGCAAGGGACCCCGAATTCGGATTCCAGGCTAGGAAAAATAGGTGGCTGGTAACCTACACTACACTCAAACGGAGACAGGCCCATAGATGACACTGGTAATGTATTTTGGGCGTACTCCACCATAGACAGTTGTTGGCTCCACGAGGAAGGATTCTTAGAGACCAAATATCGTAGCGTTCTCTCTAAATCTTGGTTTGCTCTCTCAGTTTGACCATTGCTCTGGGGATGGAACCCTGAGGACAGACTGACAGTCGCCCCCAATAACTTACAAAATTCTTGCCAAAATCTTGACACAAACTGGGGTCCTCTGTCGGAAACCACGTCTGTCGGGAGGCCATGTAAGCGAAAGACGTGATCCACGACGGTCAACGCTGTCTCTTTGGTTTGACTGACTCCTGGATGACAAGCCACGTTGGAACAATGCCCCCACTGAATGTCGTCAGACCGGAGTCCCTCCGGTACAAACAAACTGTTCGGTGGGCAACCGGGCGGAGGCGTTACCCCTTCTAAGGCCTTCCTGACCTTCGGGTTTGATGTTTTTGGAACCCGGGCGGTACTAGAGAGTAAAATCAAAACGTCCGAAAAAAAGTGCCCACCGAGCCTGCCTGGAGTTCAATCCTTTGTCAGTCTTAATGTATTCCAGATTCTTGTGGTCGGTCCAAACGATAAAAGGTACCCCCGACCCTTCTAACCAGTGACGCCATTCCTCCAACGCTAGCTTGAATGCCAACAACTCTCTGTTACCAATGTCATAGTTGCGATCGGCAGGGGATAAACGTAGAGACAAAATGCGCATGGATGCATTCTGTCGTCTGTGGGAGAACGCTGGGAAATCACTGCACCTACCCCCACCTCTGACGCCTCGACCTCCACCACGAACTTACGTGATGTATCAGGGGAAACGAGAATGGGGGCTGAAATAAACCGGCCTTTGAGTTTGGCAAACGCAGCTTCCGCTGCGTCTGACCACCTGAACGTCGTTCTGGGGAGGTCAAAGCGGTCAGAGGCAAGGCTAGTTGGCTGAAATTGCGAATAAACCGCCGGTAAAAATTGGCAAACCCAAGAAATCTCAGTAGGGCCTTACGGGAATCTGGACTTGGCCAATCCACCACAGCCTTAACCTTCTCAGGATCCATACGTATTCTCTCAGTCGACACAATGTATCCTAGGAAAGGAACAGACCTTGCATGAAAATCGCATTTCCCCGCCTTGACAAAAAGCCCATTCTCTAGCAACCTCTGAAGCACTCGCTGAACGTGCTGCACGTGCTCCTGGAGAGAAGACGAAAAAATCAATATGTCATCCAGGTAAACATATATGAACTGATCAACCATATCTCGCAGCACGTCGTTGATGAGTGCCTGGAAGACTGCTGGGGAGTTGGACAGCCCGAAAGGCATAACCAAATTTTCAAAATGACCCCTGGGGGTGTTAAAAGCAGTCTTCCATTCATCCCCCTCCCTGATGCGGACCAAATGATAAGCATTACGTAAGTCCAATTTAGTAAAAACAGACGCTCCCTGCAACCTCTCGAAGGCTGAAGACATCAACAGCAAAGGATAGGTATTCTTTACCGTGATGTTGTTCAGCCCTCGGTAATCAATACAAGGTCGCAGGGATCCATCCTTCTTCTTCACAAAAAAGAACCCCGCCCCCGCTGGAGAAGAGGAAGGGCGGATGAACCCCGTTGCTAGAGAATCAGAAATATATTTCTCCATAGCCTCCCTCTCTGGGACAGAGAGCGAATAGAGCTTGCCTTTAGGCGGAGACTTACTTGATAGTAAATCTATGACACAGTCATAGGGACGATGCAGAGGAAGAGAAGCAGCACGAGACTTACTGAACACTTCCTTCAGGTCTAGATACTCCGTGGGCACGTTAGATAAATCCTCCTGAAAGACAGAGACAGAAACAGACGAACAAGCAGACACAAGACTGGACTCATGACATTTACTGCTCCACTCCAATACTGCTCTCTGCTGCCAGTCTATTTCGGGTTGTGTTTGATGAGCCATGGGTGTTCGCGTAAAATGGGTGCAAGAGGGGAGTCCAATACATAAAATGAAATCATTTCCGAATGATTGCCAGATGTAATAAGCGTGATGGGTCCGGTGATGAGAGAAATGGTGGGTAGATCTTGGCCGTTGAGTGCGGCCAAGATCTGCTTGCAATAAAATTCCATAAAATTACCTTCGGCTCCCGAGTCCACCAGTGCTTGACAATTGTAATCGTGAGTTGACCATCTTAGTCTTCCCGGGAGGAGTGTAGATGTAGATGAGGTCTTCGCAGCGGAGATCCCACCCGACAGTGGCCTCATACTTACTGCCGAGCTGTGCCTTTTACTGGGCAGTTATAGGCGAAATGACCTGTGACCCAGCAGTACAAGCAGAGCCCTTGGGATCTCCGCCTTTCCTTCTCCTCCCGAGAAAGCCGAGCTCCCCCGACCTGCATGGGTTCGTGATCGTAGACGGGGCTGACCACTGACTCTCGGCACCCTCTAGAGACCGACTGGGCAGTCTCCACCGTTCCACTCTGGTCAGGCGTGCATCAACTTGGAGGGCCAGGTCCACCAGTGGATACAACGAAGTGGGGAGGTCCAGGGCATAAATCTCCTTCTGGACGTGGTCAGCCAACCCATGCAGGAATATGTCCCACTGCGCCTCCTCGTTCCACCGGAACTCTGCCGCCAGGGTTCTGAATTCGATTGAATACTCCGACACCGACTTTTCACCCTGCATGAGTTCGGTGATTATGCGAGCTGCCTCTCTCCCGGCGATGGCTCTGTCGAACACCCTCTTCATCTCGGCGGCGAGTGCCTGGAACGAGGCGCAGCAGGGATCTTGGATCTCCCACACCGCCGTCCCCCATAACGGTGCCTTCCCCGTGAGCAGCGTGAGCACGAAGGCTACCTTAGCCTGTTTGTTGCCAAAGGTCCTGGGCTGCAATGAAAAATGCATAGAGCACCGAGTCAAAAATGCTCTGCAATAATTAGGCTCACCAGCATAGGACTGTGGAATAGGTAGGCGGGGCTCCGACTGTAGAGCGCTCTCCGCCGGTGTGGGGGGAACGGCCGGTGTGGGCGGCGCAGTGAGAGCTCGCAGAAGTTGTAGCTGCTGGGTGAGCTCGGACACCTGCGTCACCAAAGCTTGCACGGCCCAAGTAGTGTCGTTAAGTCAAGTCAAGTCATCCTCATTTATATAGCGCTTTTAACAATGTAGATTGTTTCAAAGCAGCTTTACAGAGATAAAGATATAATTTAAGGTAACAGAGATTGGTTTGGTTTTACAGTGGCTCTTGAAAAATGTTTTTTCCAGCTAAAGTTAGTTTTGATTGATTCACTTCCGTCTAAATGATAGTTTGTTATTAAATTAGGGGCCGCTAAGACGACACCGTTCTCTCTAAACAGACTTTAAACGTGAACCTGTGATAGACGCTGATGGCGTTCACATGCGCATTAAGAATTGATTCTATAGTTATGTGCGTTTGAATATATGTGTGCAGGTTGATGATTCCTTACAAACCATGCCTAAACAAACTACTTGTCTATAAATTTTGATGCAGAATTTTTATTTTATCTTATCACTTTGGGTAGGTACGCGAACCGAAAAATTCCACAACGCTTTATCTGTAGAGTGGTATAGGGATCCTCCATAGGGAGAGGCTAGTTGGCACTTCAGCACTGCATTGTCATCGGGTCCAGGCGAAAGTCCTTCGTCAGATCTGGAAACGGCCTGGATCCGGCAGGCTGCGGGAAAACCTCGGGATAAACAAAGACACTAAAATTAGCGTAGATGCCATTCTTCTTATGATGTAACGAGTACATCAGGATTTGAGGGAAGTGTTCCCAGTTCCGGCTGACCTAATCTAAGCAGCCTAATATTAAATTATAGAAGTCTATAGAGTGTTATGTGAATGCTAGGTCAAAGAGATGTGTTTTTAGTCTAGCTTTGAACTGACAGACTGTGTCTGCTTCCCGGACAATGTTAGGAAGATTGTTCCAAAGTTTTGGTGCTAAATAGGAAAAGGATCCACCGCCAGCAGTCGATTTATATATTCTAGGTATTATCAACTGACCGGAGTTTTGAGATCGCAATAGACGTGAAGGACTATAATGCGTTAAGAGCTCGCTCAAGTACTGGGGAGCTAAACCATTTAGTGCTTTGTAAGTAATCAGCAATATTTTAAAATTTATACGATGTTTAATAGGGAGCCAATGCAGTGTTGACAGAACCGGGCTAATATGGTCGTACTTCCTGGTTCTGGTAAGAACTCTAGCGGCTGCGTTTTGGACTAGCTGTAGTTTGTTTATTAAGCGTGCAGGGCAACCACCCAGTAGAGCATTACAATAATCTAGCCTTGATGTCATGAACGCATGAACTAGTTGTTCCGCATTTGTCAGTGAGAGCATATGACGTAATTTAGATATATTTTTAAGATGGAAAAATGCGGTTTTACAGACACTAGACACATGACTTTCAAATGAAAGATTGGTATCAAAGAGCACACCCAGGTTCCTAACTGACGGCGAAGACTTAACAGAGCAGCCATCAAGTGTTAGACGGTATTCTAGGTTATTACGTGTGGAAGTTTTTTGTCCAATAATTAGAATCTCTGTTTTTTCAGAATTTAGTAGTAGGAAATTACTAGTCATCCAATTTTTAATATCAACTATGCATTCCGATAATTTTGTGAATTGGTGAGTTTCGTTAGGTTTGGAAGAAATATAGAGCTGAGTATCATCAGCAAAACAGTGAAAGCTAATTCCATGTTTCCTAATGATATCTCCTAAAGGTAGCATGTAGAGAGTGAACAGCAACGGTCCTAGTACTGAGCCTTGTGGTACGCCATACTGAACTTGTGATCGATAAGACATCTCTTCATTTACTGCTACAAACTGATAGCGGTCAGATAAATATGATTTAAACCATGCTAGTGCAATTCCACTAATGCCAACATAGTTTTCTAGTCTATTTAAGAGAATGTTGTGGTCAATGGTGTCAAATGCAGCACTAAGATCAAGTAACACTAATAGAGAGATAAAACCACGATCGGATGATAAGAGCAAATCATTTGTGACTTTAATGAGAGCTGTCTCAGTGCTATGGTGCGGTCTAAATCCTGACTGGAAATCCTCGCAGATAGCATTTCTTTTAAGAAAGGAACACAGTTGTGAGGATACTGCCTTTTCTAGTATCTTTGACAGAAAAGATAGATTTGAGATCGCCCTGTAATTGACTAATTCTGTAGGATCGAGTTGCGTTTTTTTAACAAGCGGTTTAATCATGGCCAGCTTAAAGGTTTTTGGTAAGTATCCTAGAGACAAAGATGAATTAATGATGTTAAGAAGAGGATCTATGACTTCTGGAAGCATCTCTTTCAGTAGTTTAGTCGGTATAGGGTCTAACATACATGTTGTCGATTTAGATGAATTAACGAGTTTGCAAAATTCTTCCTCTCCTATGGCAACAAATGAATCAAATTTTACCTCGGGGAGACTATAATGCACTCCCTGATGCGATGCTGTAGTAGACGGTTGCATAATTATAATTTTGTCCCTAATATTATCAATCTTATAAGTGAAGAAGTTCATAAAGTCCTTACTGCTGTGTTTCTTGGAAACTTCTGGGCTTGAAGCTTTCTTTTTCGTTAGTGTAGCCACTTTTTCAAATAAATACCTTGGATTATGTTTATTTTCTTCTAATAGGGTTGAAAAATAAGCAGATCTAGCAGCTTTTAAAGCCTCTCTGTAAGCAATCGAGCTCTCCTTCCATGAAATCCGAAATACCTCTAGTTTTGTTTTCTTCCAGTTTCGCTCCATTTTTCTGGCTGTTCCCTTAAGGGCCCGGGTGTGCTCGTTGTACCACGGTGTTGGACTATTTTCTTTAATCTTCTTTAAGCGCAACGGAGCAACTGTATCTAAAGTGCTGGAAAGGAGAGAGTTAAAAGTTTCTGTTGCAATATCAAGTTCTTCTAAGCTATCTGGGATGCTGAGACGATGAAACTGATTAGGAAGATTATTGATAAAGCAATCTTTAGTAGCAGAAGTGATAGGTCTAACATACTTGTAACACGGAGTTGGCTTTGCAGCTTTGGCTAAATGTAATTTACATGAGACTAGATAATGATCTGAGATGTTGTCGCTCTGCTGCAGAATTTCAACAGCATCAACATTGATTCCATGTGATAATATTAGATCTAGAGTATGATTACGACAATGAGTAGGTCCTGACACGTGTTGTCTAACTCCAATAGAGTTAAGAATGTCTTTAAATGCCAATCCCATTGCATCTTTTCCATTATCTACATGTATATTAAAATCACCAACAGTTAGGACTTTATCTGCAGTCAATACTAATTCTGATAGAAAGTCAGCAAATTCTTTGATAAAATCTTTATGGTGCCCTGGTGGCCTGTATACAGTTGCCAGCAGAATTCTCAAACTTGAGTTATCGTTTACATTATATATTTTTACATTAAGCACCAACACTTCAAAATAAATATATTTTAAACTAGATTTTTTAGTGGTTTTGAAAATATTACTATAAATTACAGCGACACCTCCCCCTTTGCCTTTCAGGCGAGGTTCATGTTTATAACAGTAATCATGCGGGGTGGACTCATTTAAAGTAATGTAATCGTCTGGTTTTAGCCAGGTTTCTGTCATACACAGCACATCTAGGTTATAATCTGAAATCATATCATTAACTATGAGTGCTTTTGAAGTAAGGGATCGAATATTCAGCAACCCAAGCTTTATCGTTTGCTTATCTGTATTATATCTATTTTTTATTTGTTGAATATCAATTACATTTTTAACCTTAGATCGGTTTGGACGTTTTTTTGGATTTCCAAATTCGGGGAACAGACACAGTCTCTATATGATGATATCTAGGTGAAAGAGCCTCTATGTGATGGGATTTATCTGACCTTGGTGACGCGAGGCCGCTAGCAGACGGTCGGTTTAGCCAGTTTGTCTGCTTCCTGACCTGATCCCCAGATTGTCATGTTTTGTCTCTAAGACTATGAGCCAAATTACTAGAGAGAAGAGCAGCACCATCCCAAAGGGGGGAATACCATCTCTTTTCAACAGGTCAGGTTTGCCCCAAAAACTTTTCCAATTGTCTATGAATTCTATATTATTTTGCAGACACCACTTAGACAGCCAGCCATTGAGTGATGACAATCTGCTAACTATCTCATCACTCCTTCGAACAGGAAGGGGGCCACAGTGCCTGACATCGTACTTGCGAGTTCAAACACCTCTTTAATATTAATTTTGGTGATCTCCGACTGGCGGAGTCGAACATCATTAGTGCCGACGTGAATAACAATCTTAGAGAATTTACGATTAGCATTAGCCAGCATTTTTAAATTTGCTTTGATGTCAGGCGCTCTGGCTCCCGGCAAACATGTGACTATGTTGGCTGGTGTCCCTATTTTCACGTTCCGTGTAATAGAATCGCCAATTACCAGGGCACAATCAACATAATTCTCAGTGGGTGTTTCACTGAGTGGGGCAAATCGATTTGTTGTGGTAATCGGAACGGAAGAGTGGTTTTTTGATCCGTGACTAGAGCGATCCCTCACTGTCACCCATCTGCCTGGCTGCACAGGCAATAATTCAGCCGGAACCGAATCATGTAAAGAGTTCACTATGCTAGGCGCATCCAAAGTAGAATCTAAAGCTCTAGCACACTTACTATCCTCAATTAAAGTTTGGATGCGTGTTTCTAATTCTGAAATCTTCTCCGTCAGCCTGACTGTCTCCTTGCATTTATCACATATAAACCCTATATTGCCGACGGGGAAGGCTATGCTAAACATGTAACATGAAGTGCAGGTGACAATAACAGGACAAGACATTACTCACCGTGTTTGTTGACTGATTCTTACTCACCTGGGCTTTTTATGAACTCAGACGCGCGGGCGCGCGAGAGAAAAAATAAATAAATAAATAACTGAGCGCACGGGTGGCTCGTTAACAGGCTAGCGAGTTACTAGCGTGTTGTTCTAACAATAACGGAAGCTAGCGATGTCAGGTTAATCTGGGATGTTGTCTAAGCTGTATTTAGTAGTATAAACAACTAGAAATGGTAGTAAATGATGGTTCAAAACAAAAAGAAATACAAAGCTAATACGAGGCTTAGACGGAGCTTACAGCCTCGAAGCAAACAAAACACAGCAGGCAGCTAGGCAGACAGGAAGACCTCTTTCTTGGTTGTCCATGCGTCTAATGCTGACGTTCACAAAAGCCTCCAACGCTGACGAACTACCCGCTGCTTCCATCTGACGGTCAGATCGTTCTGTCATGATTAATGAGGCGGAAGCAAAAGTGCAAGTAACTCGTTTAATTGGGTAGAATGAAGAACAGTCTCAAGTGTGTTTGGTGACGCAGGGACAATATGGTCAGATTCCAAGAGAACAGTGCTGAGGTGACGAAGAGAGATGGTGAGTAATCCAGACACGAACAGAAACCGGAACAGGGACAGGAACAAACCGCAACACAGCTAAGGATGGCTGGCGCGAAACAGACGTTCCGAAGCTTTGCGAGATCCCGAAGCAAAGATGATTCGAAACACTGATCCGAAGCGTGATTCAAAACACCCACGTCACGTGACAACGGCTAAATGAAGCGTCTAAGTGTTTCATCAGGTGGAGTGCTCCTCCGAATCAGGGTTTCATTGATTAGTCGGTTCGGGAACAAATCACACAATCACACAGTATAAAAGTTTTGTCAACGCATTTTCATATCGTGGGTTTTTGTGAGAGGAGTTTGGTTTTGAGATAGCGGATTTTTGGTGATATAGTGACATTTATAGTGCGATTTGTTTAGTTATATTTAGGATTTAATTTACATTTACACATTGACTTAGAGACACACAGAGTACATATAGTGACACATTAATAGATGCATTGATAGAAATATATATATATATATATATATATATATATATATATATATATATATATATATATATATATATATATATATATATATATATATATATATATATATAGATTAATAGATACATATAGATTATTAGATAGATAGGCTACATTTAAAATAGATAGATAGAGATAGAGATGCCGTACATCTGTGGTGTGGGAGCATTTCCATTTGGAAACCCCAAATAAAGTGAGATGTGTGTATTGTGATCGGCAGCTAGCCTACTGCAACAATACATCATCCATGATGCGCCATTTGAGGAGGGTGCAGAGGATGGTAGTGTTCCCCCTGTACCAAGGCCTGCTACTGACACTGCTGGGCCATCTAAGCAAGGTATGCATTGTTTGAAATATAGGCTAATTATAAGTGAAATATAATAACTAAGTGTTGGGCCATTGTTTAGAAAGGCCATGGACTAAGACATGCCTAACATCCCAATCACAACTGCCAATCACTTTAAAAACAAATGTTGTCAATATAATATTATACTTTGTGAATATACATTTTATATGTCTACATATGAGTACCCAATCTACAGCCAAGACATCATTTTGTTTTTTTTGTAATTGTTGTATTTCTATAATGCACTTTATCTTTCTCTGCACACTGAGCATAAATATTCATAACATAACTTTGTTTAGGAAGGTTTCCAAATGAACCAGTAGACTACTTTCACGGTAGGCTACTATTTTTCCAATATATTTGTCTGAAAGTATGTTTTATCTTCTCTTTTAAAAGGCAGACAGAGGGAATTGGATGAGGCTCTTCTGAACATTATGGTGAAGGATCTGCAGCCCTTCACCATCGTGGAGGATGAGGGTTTCAGGGCCTCTGTGAACAAGCTTGATCCAAGCTATGTCCTCCCATCCCGGAAGGTGCTTAAAACATTGGTCAGCGAAAGGTACAACACAACCAAGGAGAAGACAATGGAGGACCTACAAAAGGCGGAATTTGTTAGCCTTACGGCTGACATGTGGTCTTCCATTAATATGGATGGATATCTTGGTGTAACATGCCATTACATAACACCAGAGGCAACAATGGCAACTGTTTTACTGGGTGTAAGGAGGTTTTACCAAACCCACACAGCCCAGCATCTCATGGAGGCTAAAGCCTTGCTAATGGCTGAGTGGGGAATAACCTCCAAAGTTCACTGCATGGTGACTGACAATGCATCCAACATGATCCTAAGTGCCCAGCTACTCAACCTTCGCCATGTCCCATGTTTTGCTCATAATTTGAATTTGATAGTGAAAAAGGCCCTGGATCAAACCCCAGTCATCAATGAAATTCGCCAGAAAGCCAGAAAGATAGTGGGGTTGTTCAGATCCAGCTGCAAAGCAAAGGACAAGCTTGTGGAGATGCAGAGCTTGATGGGCAGACCAAGTCTGAAAATGATACAGGAGGTTGAAACGAGATGGAACAGCACATTCGACATGCTACAACGCTTGTATGAGCAACGTGAGCCAGTGGGTGCTGCACTTGCCAATTTAAACAGTGATACTGCTCCCCTGACAAGTCTTGAGTATGACATTATTCAACAGTCATTGACACTTCTTCAACCATTCAAACTAGCAACAACAGAGATGTCAGAGGAACAGAGAGTGTCTGCTTCAAAGCTCATACCATTGTACAGGATGTTGCAGCACAAGCTTGCACAGAAAAAAGGAAATGCAACGCAGGAATCAACTGTACAATTAGGTAGGACACTATGACCATACGTGTAATTGGCCATAACTCTCATATTGTTGTCATTATTTTAATTAATATGGTTTTCTCTTGAGTTGGCTCATAGGCTCACATCTACAAGAAGGTCTGCACTCCAGATGTGGAGGGTACGAGACTTTTAGAGCCTTGGCACTGCCTACACTGCTGGACCCAAGGTTTAAAAATGTGGCTTTTGGAAATCCTGCCAAAGCCCTGGATGCTGAAAAGCACATCACACTGGAGTGTGCTTCACTGATGCGTTCAAACACAACTCCTGGTGAGTTTCAGTCTATGTTATCTTATGTAATGTGATTCATGAAATTTATACTTCATATGTGTTGTCAGTTTATGATTTGTTACTAATTGCCGTTTTCTTTTAATTCAGAACCACAAATGTCAACATCAGGCCCATCATCATCAACACCAGTTGAAACACAAGACAGTTTATGGGAACATTTTGACAATCGTATCCGTGAGATCCAGATGATACACAATCCTACAGCTGATGCCACAGTGGAAGTGAAAAAATACCTCAGCGATGCGTTTTTGCCCAGAACTCATGATCCTCTAACTTACTGGAAAGAGAGAGCAGTAATCTTTCCTCATTTGTATGTCCTAGCTAAAAAATATCTTTGTATGCCAGCAACAAGTGTCCCTTGTGAGAGAATTTTTTCAAAGGCTGGAGAAATTATCTGTAAAAAAAGAAGTAGGCTGAGTCCTTCAACAGCAGAGAAATTAATATTTTTGAATAAAAATCTATAAGAAAGGGAGACATTGTGGCTTGATTTATTTTTATTAATATTCATTTTTCATGACCAAAATCACATTATGCAATGTGAAGAGACTACAGGTTACAAGCTTCATATATTACAAAAATACAATAATAAAAAATAAAAAAAACCAACACATTTTTTATTAGCTCTTTGTAAAGGTTGTTTCAGATCAACACCTGCAAGTGACCACTAGGTGTCACCGTGGAGACGGGTTTCGGATTGATTCGAAGCCTCGAAACAAAATGGCACATTTGCTTCGACTGTTTCATTGCTTCACGAAGCCTCGATCTGCCCATCACTAAACACAGCAAGGACGATTAGAACAGGACCAAACACGAACGAGAACATCTAACAACGATCTGACAAGGAGAGAAGAATGCGGTGAGTATTTATGGGAGAGCAGATTGGATGCAGCTGGAGAGGAGATTGATCAGCTGATCGCTGATCAAGTGGAACGAGCTATCACGCCCACAATCACACACGCCCACACACATAACAACAACTACACGAGACAATCACACACGCCCACACACATAACAACAACAACACGAGACAAGAAGGAACAATGTAATTACAAACCGTGACAGTTTCTGTGTGTGAATGAATTAAGGGCACATATGGGCACTGTTGTTTATGTTACAGATGAAATATGAAAGACAACATTTCATAGTTTTTGGATAGATTATAATGTTTTAATCCTAAAATAGACATCAAATAAGCTTTTGTTAGCCAGTTTTTGCTCATATGTAAATATATAGTATGTTCGGTCAAAAATAAAGTCATCAACTAAGATGTTATTATAGTATTTTTTCCAATGTAAGGGTACTTTAAAAAATAATACTTTATAAGAAATTTATGGGAAAAGACGATTTTCTTTTCAAGATGTTTCCAACTCTAACTTTGAACAAATTCTGTAGAGTGGCCCATATAGCCTATTTGAACAGGATATGTTTCCAGGCATGACTATGTACTAAAAATGTGCTTTTGACTTATATGGATATATATATATATATATATATATATATATATATATATATATATAGAGAGAGAGAGAGAGAGAGAGAGAACCTGACATTAACGCTACGTTGACACCTGGTGAGACGCAATGCCATAACGTAAATACACAATGGCCCTCATTTATCATTCTTGCGTAGAAACGGGCGTGCGTATATGTTGGCGTAAGATTATGCTTACAGTCCTCTCACCGCCTGATTTATGAAGCTGTGCGTACCTTTGAAATCCAGGTGTACGCAATACCTGCCCTTGATAAATGCCGCGGCTGAAAACAATCGTCATTAGAATAACACGCCCCTATATGTGACCAGTCACGGAAACTAGGGACACAAGTCGGTTCTGGGGCATTTTGAGTTATTCATAGATTCTGAGAGTGTAATATCCAAGCTTTCCAACGATGTGTAACATGTGGAAATCTGATAACATTTGGAGAAGTTGTGGCCATTTTAAAGTAGGCACTTAAAAAAGCTCAAAGAGGAGAAAACGAGCTAAAGATTGTGCAGTTCTCACCTGTCTCTGCTGCTGGGGGTGACAATAGGGCTCATTTACATCTCATTTAGATAAGCCATACCCCCTGTAAAGCTCCTCCATGTGCTTTACAGCTTTTTTTACACTTCGAATGAGTGCACTTCTGCCGCACTAGGCGAAAAACAATTGTGCTGCCCCTCTATTTGCAACGTACCAGCAACAACACACAAAGACCAATAATGCCATATAGCCTGCATATAACGCGAAACCAGCAACAACACATAAAGACCAATATGCCATATACATATAACGCAAAACCAGCAACAACACACAAAGACCAATATGCCATATAGCCTGCATATAACGCAAAACCAGCAACAACACGCAAAGGCCAATATGCCATATACATACAGTATAACGCAAAACCAGCAACAACACACAAAGACCAATATGCCATATACATATAACGCAAAACCAACAACAACAAACAAAGACCAATAAGCCATAGGCCTACATATAGCGCAAATAGTACGCAACGGTCGTGTGCCCAAAATGTCAACAATATTAAAGTTTATGTAGGAGGCAAATGCCTGCTGGCATTTTTCTTTAAGCAGTCATTTCTGCAATTTTCCAAATAATCACATTTAACCTCCTCAAATTACTGTTGCAAATCTCTTTACACCACTTTCTTATGTGCGTATACACACACAAATGAAATGTCCGCAAGCACATTATATCATCAGCAGGTTCAGCATCTTAAATAACGACTAAAGAGCAAATGAAGCTTAACTTACATTTCAGAAACACGCACGGCAGGCCTTCATCGCAGCAGCAAAGGTCTTAACTGCATCCTCTATTTCGATTCTCCGTCACATATGAAACAGCCAGCCACCGCTGTCAGCGAGCCGAGCCGCCGTATTGAAGCACTGAGGGCGAGCGCGCTGCGCCCATACCTCCGGTTCAGTTTCCCGAGCCCACGAAGTGCGGCGAAAACATTTTCGGTGTAACTGCCAGACGGTTCATCTCGTCTGCGACAATCTTTGCGGCATCCATCTTCATTGAATTTTGATATCAGAGAGAGCTGGCCAGAGCACAGCATAATAAGTAGCCATGTGGTTGACTTGGAGGGCGGGGGCAAAAGCGCCGGGTTATTCAGTATGGAAATACACACAGACAATGACACGCCACGCCCCTACTGCAAGCTAGAATCTCCGAAAACAAGCCGATTTCAACCTCAAAATGTAAGCTTTTAAATATACCAATACTGCTATCTCAAACATGGAGAGGCTTCTTCGTGATTTCAATTAACAGATTCTCCAAAAAATTGAAAATCACCAATTTTGAAAAAAAACTCTTCTTTCTCATTTTGCTCGAAAGTTGTGCTGCCGACTTGTGTCCCTGGTTTCTGTGACGGGTCACATATATTCAAGTATCCGCTTCCCCCACACCCTCATTTTACGCCATGGACACACGGAAGACGGCAAAGAGGAGACACTTCTCTGGAGATCAAGACCATCACCATCATGAAAAATTATTATTAAATCAAACAACAATATTGTTGATGATAAATTCAAAGTTAATTGTATTTTTTTTTCAAAACGCTATAAATCCATCCATTTTTTGTCAAAAAAAACAACAACAAAAACAAAAAAGAAGAGAACATGCAACATATAATCAGGGACTCATACTATAAATTAATATAACCCTATGATGGTCTTCGGGGTCTAGTGGACCCCAAATGACTTTTGCTCAAATTAAAAAAAATGTTCTCTTTGTCCAAATGGTTTGAAACTTTCTACGGCTCTCAACACTTTCTAGATCTACAACAACAACAAAAAAAAATGTATGATATCTGTTTTTATGTTGGCGTGACAAAAATAGTCACACTCGTGGTCTTCGGGGTCTATTGGACAAAATAACATCATCAAAATCAGAAACAACGTTGAACACATAGACAGAAATGACAGAAATAAAGTGGCACACTTCCAACAATGCAAAAAACATCCACAATCCAAAATTATCATGCTCACCACAGGCGCACATACACACACAAACACACACATAAAGAGGAATACATTTATACAGGAATACATACAGACTATAAAAACTGTTCTCTTATCATTTGTAAAATAAAATAATCTAAAATGCAGAACCACCAGAAAAATAAATTGGTAACACTTAGACGCATTGAAAATGTGCGCGCGCACACACACACACGCACACACACACACACACACACACACACACAGACACACAAACAAACACACACAGAAATACATTTGTAAGGCTATAAAAAGTCTTATAATTTGTCAAATAAAATCATACAAAATGAAGAACCACCTCAAAAATAAATTGGTGACACTGTACACATAAAAATAAAAATAAAATGTACACACACACACCCTGTGTTTGCTCCAACCCTGTCTGCAGGTTTGGCACTTCACTGTTGTGGTTGTTTTTGTGTGTGCTGTGTTTTTTCAGTACAAAAAATGCAAAATTTTGACAAAAATTATTTTATTTTTGTTATGATTGTGATTTTATAATATTTAGATATTAATCCAACTGAATCCAACTTTAGAAACTATATCTTTCAGTAATTCAAATAGCAAATAGCATATAATGGAGCTCTATAGCCATCTAGTGGTTAAAGTGATTTATAACAAATTTTAACCTGTATTTTCCAAAAAATGGGCAAAAATCTTACATTAAACCTTGTAAAATTATCCATGGTATCCCCAGGAATGAAAGTTAGAAATCTGGGTCTTTTATAAAGTTTATTTAACATAAAATGCTGTTTTTTTGTAAAAATCCTATTTAATTAAATATTTATTTATTTATAGAAATTTTTTAAAAATCATAAATTCTACGAAAACTGCACAAAAGTTGAGTAAAAACATTAATGAACCGAGTAAAATTATATTTATTAAAAAAAAAAATTGTTCGGTTACAAAATTAAATGTTGTTGTCTGGGGTCCAATAGACCCCGAAGACCACGAGTGTGACTTTTTTTTGAAGACCATCTTAAATTAAATAAGTGCAACTGCATGAAATAAAAAAAGCCAAACAAAATAAATAGTAAAATAAATTAAATAGTAAAAATAAAATAAATATTTCCAATGTCACGTTCCAATATTGTCCACCACATAAAACAAATAATTTAAAAATAACACACAAATACAGTCCTTAAATACAACAATGTTAAAAATACATTCAAATCATTTAGTAACACATTTAGGCTAATAGTAATTCGTGCCGAACATGAAAAAAGTAATGATAACAATATTCAGGCCTACTATTAGGCGTGTTGTAGCCATTAACTAAGTGCATTTAGTTTCATATTTGTTAAAAAATAATAATGTTATTTTTTCCCCATCTATGTTGATTATGAAAAGTGAACATAGGCTAAGATAAGATGCGCAATATATCGGGAGACATGCTCAGACATGATTTTGGCCACTTAATTAAGTTTTGTTTTGTAGAAAGCCTTTCTTTAAAGTGAATTTCGTTTTGTATAAATTGTATCTTAATTTAATTTTTTTTTTTCATCAACCATTCAACCATTTACGACATTTTACCCCACAGAAAGATCGAAGATTGCTTTTATAATCCAACAGTTATCCGGGGCTGCTTTAAGATGGGCTGAAACATTGTGGTTACAGGAATCCACTGTTACCTCGTCGGTACAGGAATTCGTAGACCATTTTAAAGAAGTTTTCGGGCGACCAGGTGATGATTCCTCCACCAGCGACAAACTACTGCAACTGCATCAGGGCAGAAAATCGGTTTCTGAGTATTCATTGGAGTTTCGCACTCTAGCCTCTGCAAGTGGGTGGAACGAGAAGGCGCTCATCTCTGTCTACCGACGTGGTTTGAATCCTGCTCTCCGTCTTCAAATGGCAATATATGATGACAGCCTGGGTGTGGAAAAGTTTATCCAGCAAGCTCTCCGCGTGCACCAACGATCTCAGGGCTGCTATCTCGAAACTCAACGACCCACTAGTACCTCTCAATACCCCGTGGAAGGTCCATCCGAAGCA
Source organism: Siphateles boraxobius (assembly GCF_051911475.1). NCBI lineage: Eukaryota > Metazoa > Chordata > Actinopteri > Cypriniformes > Leuciscidae > Siphateles > Siphateles boraxobius. The sequence goes on along the minus strand of NW_027508908.1, from coordinate 21,877,290 downwards.
GGTGGAGAAAGGATGCAAGTGGATACTCACCGACTGTCTCCAGCGGAACGTGCCCGACGTCGAGAGCTAAGATTATGTCTGTATTGCGGAATGGGAGGACATTTTCGTCAGTCATGTCCAACTCGACCCCCCAGAATGCTTGTGAGTTCTGTCTTTACGACCGATTCGGTGTCAGCCCCATTAACGATATCAGTGATCCTAAAATCCACGACTTTCCATGTTTCTGCCACGGCCATTGTGGACTCCGGGTCGGCAGGAAACTTCATTTCCGGACAGCTCTGTCAAAAACTCCAGCTCGAGAAGTCAGCCACCACCAGACCGTACTCCATCCATGCAGTGACGGGTGAAACCATAAATCAGGGGTATGTCACATCTCAGATCAAACCTGTCATCCTCGGTGTCGAAGACACACACCATGAATTATTTGAACCTTTCATATTAGAGAACAGTCAGACTGATATAATCCTTGGCCGCCCATGGCTTATACGACATCAACCGAATATCAACTGGAAATCTGGTAAAATACTAACTTGGGGTTGTAAATGTGCGTCCAGGACCGCCGAACTCGCGATCACGCCCATCGTTAACATACTCGGCAACATTCCAGTGAACTCAACCTCCGTTGAAAGCCCCACAGAAAGCCTGTCAGTGTCCATCCCTACCTGTTACTCTCTGTTTGCAGATGTGTTCAATCCAGTCGAGGCTGCCAAATTACCACCTCACCGAGCCTGGGATTGTGCCATCGATCTCGTTCCAGGAGAGCCCATCCCTAAGGGACAAATCTACTCCCTGTCTATCCCCGAACAAAGAGCCATGCAACAGTACATTGAAGAAGCCTTGAAACAGGGTTATATCCGCTCCTCCACATCACCTGCTGCTGCCAGTTTTTTCTTTGTCCCTAAGAAGGATGGCGGACTACGTCCGTGTATTGACTATAGAACCCTGAATCGGATAACCGTGAAGTTCAGCTATCCACTCCCGCTGGTTCCTTCCTCTCTGGAACAACTTCGAGAGGCTAAGGTATTCACCAAACTGGATTTGAGAAGCGCATATAATCTCATCCGAATTCGAGAAGGCGACGAATGGAAGACCGCGTTCATCACCCCAGCAGGCCATTACGAATATTTGGTTATGCCATATGGTCTGGTAAACGCTCCTTCCATCTTCCAAAGCTTCATGGATGAAGTCTTCCGAGATTACCTGAATCGGTTCTTAATAATCTACATTGACGACATTCTAATCTATTCCAAGGATCCAGTGGAACATCAACGACATGTCTCCCTAGTACTCCAACGGCTACGTGAATTCTCCCTGTTCCTTAAGGCAGAGAAATGTTCCTTCCACCAAACCTCAGTCGAGTTCCTCGGTTATCAACTCAGTGAAAAAGGAGTAGAGATGGACGATCGCAAGACCAAGGCGATAGCTTCCTGGCCAACCCCACAGACTGTTAAAGAATTGCAAAGGTTCCTTGGATTTGCCAATTTTTACCGGAGGTTCATTCACCAGTACAGCCTGTTAACTGCCCCTCTAACATCTCTCCTCAAAGGAAAGCCCAAGACACTGCTCTGGACCGGTGAGGCCGATCACGCATTCCAGTCTCTAAAGACAGTGTTCACCACAGCTCCTCTTCTCCGACATCCTAATCCTGAGGAAATGTTCATTGTTGAAGTTGATGCCTCCACTACTGGGGTAGGAGCTGTGTTATCCCAGTACTCCAACTCGTCCCCCAAACCTATGCCATGTGCGTTCTTCTCTCACAAGTTATCGCCTGCTGAGGTAAACTATGATATCGGCAATCGGGAACTCCTGGCGGTAAAGCTTGCTCTTGAAGAATGGCGACACTGGTTAGAGGGCGCCAAACACCCATTCCTGGTTCTCACTGAACACAAGAATCTCCAGTACTTAAAGGAAGCAAAGCGACTCAATCCAAGCCAGGCCAGATGGGCACTCTTCTTTACTCGATTCCATTTCCAGATCTCCTATCGCCCTGGTTCAAAGAACGTCCGAGCGGATGCTCTGTCTCGTCTCCATGCCCCCGAAACTCACCACGAAGAACCCGAGAATATCTTACCAGAAAGGATGTTTGTCAATCCCATTCAGTGGGATTTAAACGAGGAACTGATGGAGTTGTCCCGACACCAGCCCAGTCCTCCAGAGTGCCCAGCCGGAAAGATTTACGTACCCGATGAATTTCGCATGTCACTAATCTCCTCAGCACACTCATCCGTTGGGACGGGTCACCCTGGAATAACCAAGACCTGCTCCACCCTCCAGACCCGCTACTGGTGGCCCAACATGCTCCGCGATGTCAAGACCTTCATCCAAGGATGCATCCTGTGCGCTATGAATAAGAATCCCCGTCACTTACCCGCTGGAAAGCTCATGCCCCTACCTGTTCCACAAAGACCCTGGTCACACATTGGGGTTGATTTTGTGACTGACCTTCCACCCTCAGAGGAAAACACCTGTATCCTGGTGGCCATTGATCGCTTTTCTAAAGCGTGCAAGTTGATTCCCCTGAAGAACTTACCCACAGCATTTGTAACCGCAGAACTGTTAATGGAACATGTCTTCCGGAATTTCGGCCTTCCAGAGGACATTGTGTCAGACAGGGGGCCACAATTCATCTCAAAGGTGTGGCGAGCCTTCTTTGCATTAATGAACGTAACCGTAAGTCTAACTTCAGGGTATCACCCACAGGCGAATGGGCAGGCGGAACGTAAAATCCAGGATGTCAGCCGTTTCCTCCGTACCTTCTGCCATGCCAACCAGCATCTCTGGAGCCGCTATCTCGTATGGGCAGAGTATGCTCAAAACTCCCTTCGACAAACCTCCACCAACTTAACCCCGTTCCAATGCATTCTGGGTTACCAACCCCCACTGTTCCCGTGGTCCGGGGAGTCCTCAGAAGTCCCTGCAGTCAACGCCTGGTTCCGGAACAGTGAGAGGGTATGGAACCAAGCTCACCATCACCTCCAACAAGCCATAAACCGCCACAGTCACTTCACAGACGCTCATCGTCGCAACGCCCCCGAATACCAACCTGGCCAACTGGTTTGGCTTTCGACCAAGGATATCCGGCTGAGACTACCTTGTCGCAAACTAAGTCCAAGATAGATCGGTCCATTTCCCATAACGAGGCAAATTAATCCAGTTACCTACCAGCTCCGTCTGCCAAACCAGTATCGCATCCACCCCTCATTCCATGTCTCCCTTCTGAAGCCCCATCACTCACCTGTTCCAGTTCCCTCTACTGATCTGGCGCAAGATGAGAATCCTCCGGTACTCCCCATTGAAGCAGAATCCATCTTCGCTGTAAGAAGGATCCTGGACTCCCGACGTCGGGGTGGTCAACTCGAGTACCTAGTTGACTGGGAGAATTATGGACCAGAGGAGAGGTGTTGGGTACCTCGTAAGGACGTCCTCGATCCCATGCTACTCACTGACTTCCATGAACAACATCCTGAAAAACCTGCTCCTCGACCTCGAGGTAGACCCCCGCGACGTCGGGGTCCTGGGTCCGCTGGCGCGGACGCTGGAGGAGGGGGTAGTGTCAGGATTCAATCAGATTCATTCCCATCCACCACTCAAAGATCACTCTCCCCGGAATACTAACCACTCACACCTGTGCACCATCAATTACCTCATCACCCAGCTCTACAAAACACCCATGCACACTTCAGTCTTTGTCAAGCCTCCAACAGGAATAGACCATAACCCTCTGTCTCCTGAAGTCTCCAAGTCAACCTGAAAACCACCACGTAACGTATACTCACCTTTGAAATACTCACCTTTGTATCCTTGTCCCGCTGTTCCCAGAAGTCCTGCCTGGTCCCATGTTCCCCGAGTCCTGGAGATTCGTCTGAGTGTCCCACGTTCCCGCCGAGATCTCCGTGTCCGCTACTGTATCTGAAATAGAAAAGGAGACGTATCAATGAACAGTGTCTGCTCACGCCAAGCTAACTAAAGGAGGATCTGCTCACCTGGAATCCGCTCTGCACGTAGTGATCGTCACCGCACCGTCACCTGAACCTTGCCAATTCACCTTGTCACTTGAATCATTGTAAATAAACTCATGTTTGAATTCACTTACCTCCGCCTCTGTGCCTGTATCCTGACAGCTGTATTTATTTCATTAAAAATAAAACACAAAACAGTAATATAGTGAAATATTATTACAATTTAAAATAACTGTTTTTGATTTTAATATATTTTAATATATTATTTATTCCTGTGATCAAAGCTGAATTTTCAGCATCATTACTCCAGTCTTCAGTGTCACATGATCCTTCAGAAATCATTCTAATATGATGATTTGATGCTCAAGAAACATTTATGATTATGATCAATGTTGAAAACAGTTGTGTACCATTTGTTTTATGATTCTTTGATGAACAGAAAGTTAAAAACAAAGTTTTGAACGGTAGTGTTTAATGTTACACATTTTTCACAATAAATATTTAAATATAATATTTCATATAATATATGAAATATTATAAATTTCATACATAACTTTCATATATATAATATAATATTAAACATAATATTAAGTATAATGTTAAATATTTCACAATATTACAGATTTTTTGTTGTATTTTGTTGTATTCTGGTTAATAAAACATCACTGCTGCATCTGGGTCCTCTCTCTCTTGCAGAACCTGACATTAACGCTACATTGACACCTGGTGAGACGCAATGCTATAATGTAAATACACAATGTCCCTGTCTTTTACTCTCACAATGAGCTTATCATACTCGTTTGCTACATTAGTTAGCTAGCCACGTTTCATACCTTGTCAGTGGAGTAGAAGCTAATGTGTGTGCATCTTACACCATGTCTGAAGAGACCTCTGAAGTGAAAGGGTTGGCTGGTGTCACTACTGTAACCTAGATCGTCGATAGCAAACAATGGAGCGCACTCTGCTGGATAAACTACATAATTACACAATTTACAAGAAATGTATCACCATTATATGTTCTGAAAAAAAAGAAAGATCATATCGGCGGCATATCTGTGTCATATACGCCGATATCTGCGACAGGCTCATATTGGCCAATAAAATTGTCAGACTAATAAATTAGTCGGGCTTTAGTTGTGTCCCTCCTTCCACAGCGCTGAACAACCCACAAAATGACTGGGACACTCTTTCTGCTCCTCAGCACAGCACAGACCTGAACAGCATCAGCATCTCCCTTTATATCTGTATGTCTGGGGGAGTTGCGCATGCAAATTCCACTCGCCAATTCTCATTGGCCTTTTCTCAAACCATCAGAGGTGTTTGGGGTTCCCTAGTGCAACCCCTAGTGTCATTGACAAAACATCTTGTTCCCTCCATCAGGGAACGGAGGTCACATTAGTAACAAACAAATTTCATTGACACACACACACCTGTTCCTAAATGTCCTCATTAGTCAAGTGTATAATGCCCTCTGTTGGTCACTCATTGCTCATTGTTTGGTGTTGTCTGTGTATGATGCACATTTTTACGTTGCGTTCCATTTATTTTGCCTTCCATTTTATTTTGGATTTCTCTTGTTTTGGATTTAAATCTTTTCTTTTATTTAATAAAGTTCACGCTTCTTTATCTGCTTCATCTGTCCTTTGTCATCATTTTCAGCCCTCCGTGACAGTGCTAAAAATGACAATAAAGTTGACTTTGATGACGTGAAGCTGATCCTCTTTAATGTCCTCCTGAAGGAGAGTATTTTATAATAATAATAATAATAATAATAATAATAATAATAATAATACAAAGCCACATGGAAAATTATGTTGATGGGGGAATTCTTTTGGGTTAATCAAGAGACAGGTTTATGACAGTTAGCAATGCTTTCATACCTGGTAATGGGAGTCATTTTTAATATCAAACATCAAGATATGGAATATGAGCAAAATATGTGTGAACAACTGGTTTAAGATTCATCAGCAAAGCCAAATTTAGATCATACTTCAAAATGGCTTGCAAATTACATAAATGTAGGTTAAACTGGCATTGACTCTAAAGCCTGAAGAATACTGGCCCTCCAGCATTGGAGTTGAAGAGTCCTGCTGTATGCTAAATGGAACTGCTATCGAGAGGTATGTGCATCCTGTAATACTATTGAGCTAATTACTGGGGAGCAAAACTTTGTAAGTAATCTGCAATATTTTAAAATGTATACGATGTTTAATAAGGAGCCAATGCCGGTTTGACAGAACTGGGATGATATGGTCATACTTCCTGATTCTGGTGAGAACTCGAGCTGCTGCGTTTTGCACCAGCTGTAGTTTGGCGTGTAGGGCAACCACCCATAATAGCATTACAATAATCTAGCCTTGATGTCATGAACGCATGAACTAATTGTTCTGCATTTGTCATTGAGAGCATATGACTTGATGTAGATGTATTTTTAAGATGGAACAATTGTTTTTTACAGATACTAGACACATGAATTTCAAAGGAAAGATTGGTATCAAAGAGCACACCCATGTTACCCTACTAAGATCAAGAGTTTGCTGAATCAGTGCTGTAACATGAGTGAAAAACAGACTGATAATCTTTTTTTTAATAACTTAACTTCACTTAACTTAACTTAACTTAACTTTTTTCCAATAGACAACATGCAACATTTTTATTTCCTTTAAAAAAAGAAGAATTTTATTTTGTGTAAATCACTGCCTTTGCTTTTGAAAGTTCACCATTATCCAGTTGCAGCATTTAACAGCTCAACGAAAGGGAAGACTATAGTGAATCTGCTTACATTACACTCACAAAGTTGTGGTATAGCTTTAAGACTTGAAATAAAGAGAGTCGCATACAATTTCTTTTATTATGTGACAGACTTTAGTACACACGTCAAACTTAAAATTGCCTTATTGTAGTATTTATTGCCTCCGAATGTTGTTTTAGAATGTTGCAAGTTGTGTAGTAATTCCAGTGAGGAAAACAAAGTCATGTTCTCAGAACAAACGTAAAACAAACACAACAGAACAACTACATATAAAGGCTATTCACATGAGCATGTTTAAACTATAGAATTTATACTTTCATTAATTTGATACGCTACTCCACATAGGAAAACCAGACATGCCAATTAGTTACTGACCAGATGCAGACACAACATCTGCATCAGCGTCTTGTTCTGGAGAAAGGTTTACGTTAGGTCACTTGAAAATAATCCATGCACTAAATTTGAAAGTATCTTGCTCACTTTATGACTTAAAATAGTTTAGAAATTTAAAAAATATTTGTTGCAGAACACATTTACAATTTATTATTTATTATTAATTCAGTGTATATAGAGGTTTATGTTTGGATGAATATTTAGACGAGCCGCAGCTGCCCTAAAATGTGCTCCTCCAAATGGAAAACAGAAAATGTGTTGTCATTCATTTTTCTCCACTAGATGCCAGCAAATTTCTTTAACGTAAGAGGAGCACAAGAAAAATACTTGCTGTTCACAAACAATGGCTCAGATATTTTGTTTAGCTAAAGGTCAGTAAAATCCAGAGACCTTGTAATTTTGAGGAAGCAACAAAGTTTGGTCATTTAAAACCCAAGTTTGGTCATTTTTTCATTTTAATTAGTTATTGTTCACTGATTAGGAATTAGCCTGAAATGTCATGGTCATGGCCACTCACAGTTTTGACGCCTTTACAGAATGGACTGACATTCTTCTTTGTATTTATATGCAAAAATTATTAAATCAGAAAACACTATACTTAATCATCACCATGATGAGATGTATGTAGACTGAATGTAGACAAATCGGATTTTGCAAAGATGCAAAATATGAAACATGGTGGCACCTGTAGGGAGATGTACATAGTTAATGATAAACATTAACTTTTAAGTTTTTACATTTACTTTTAAACAAATTGCATCAATCAGTCAAATGTCATACATTATATAAAAGCTGTTGAGTAAACATTTGCTGAGACAGGTGTGTAAATTATGGTAAATGATTTTCACTCTTGAGAACACCGGTAGAACAAATGTTAGCATTGCATAACAGCATTTACCTTTTGCAATGTGTTTGGAAGGAGATGTCCTCAATGACAATCATACACCTGAAAAGCTAACAGTAGCCTTAGGGACTTTGGGTAGCATTGACATTCTTTATACATTCTCTTCCAGATGCCAGGCAATAAAAATGGCCCTCAAGGTTATCTAAAAAATTAATGACTTTTCATTAAAAATAATATGAATCCAGTTGGGTCCTGAACTGTTTGATTCTTTAATGGGACCCACATTACTTTTAGCTGCTAACTATAAATATTAAATATGTATGATTTATAAAGTGTCCATTTCCCATAGTGGTAATTATCTTTTATCACCATTAACCATAATACGACCGAAAGAGCAGTATACTATTACTGATTAAAGGGGCAGGGGCTCAAGACAGAAATGTTCAAATGAGTGAGTATTCATAAAAACAGGGTGGGCAAAGCATTTGAAAACAGAACTCCAAATTAGCAACAAAAAAATACAATGCAGCAAATAACAAAACCACCTATAAACAGCTATTAAAAAAAATGGCTATAACTACTTTCTATCAAGTATAATGACAGTATAAACATTATATGAATTACTATTTAGATTTTTTTTTACGTGTTTACTATAAACACTGAGAAATTGTTTGAACATAACTATAGATATATACTCCTCCTCCAATATAGTCTGAGATGACAGGGCTTCTGGAGATAATCTCATCTCAGTGCATCTGAGTTCCTGTTCAAAGGAATCGCTCGGATTCAACGTGGTTTCTTGCAGCCATACAATTGGTGATATCCAATTCAAGCTTTTTAAGTATTTTCTTTTATTTTTTATATTTGCTTTACCGTTTTCAAACTCTCGGTTACATATGTAACTCTCTTCACTGAAGGAGGGAACGGAGACGCAGTCACTGTGTCAACTGATCGGGAGCCTCCCATGTCGGAACTTAAATCTTAATGTATATTGATATGAGAATGTTATTACATGAGATATGAGAATGTATATTATACTCCTTATTGGGAGCCTGTCATTTTCGAGTACTGTTAAAACAAGCCAGTGCACATTGGCGTGCGAGATCTGCATTCGCTCAACACTGATGTGTAACAAACAGTGCTGAACTTGGGCGGACGCCGGGCGAACTGAATCGTACTGCAATCCAATCCAATCCAATCCACTTTATTTCTATAGCACATTTTATAAACAGAAAGTTTCCAAAGTGCTGCACAGAAGATTCGAACATACAGATCAAATTACATACAATAAAAACAAAATTACGAAATTAAGAACATCTCAATCCTAAAATATATTTAAAACAATAAAACAATAAAAGACATCAGAGGACCACACAACTCACAGGGTGTTAAAAGCCAAGGAATAAAAATGTGTCTTTAGACGAGACTTAAAACTCTCAACTGTCGAAGCAGACGTACTGCAGAGTCTGATGGTACGGAGGAGCCAACTGGACCGGTTTGGAAGCACTTTCCAGGCTTCTACGAACCAGGCCAGGGAATCAGAGGTACCACAGACGTACCCGGAGTGGGGCAGCAAGGTGGAGGACAGGGACCCGGCTTGGAAGGCCCGAAATGCGGCACGAAGCCGGGTCTGAGTGTGGTGCACAACACTTACCTGTCTCCACGTGACGGGAGGGGGTGCGTGAGAAGGTCTTCTCTAACAAGACCCAGGTGCCGGCTGGTGATACAAGAGGAGGCTGAGGGGTGCAAGGCGTTACAGGGTCGCACACCGCCAGTCTGACGATCTTGGGACCCAGGAACAGAGGAATTTGCACTTTCTGGCCTCCGCGGAGCCAGCGGCAGAACAGTAAATACCTCAAGAGCTCGTTCTCCCATTCCTAGTATGCCTGTGTCAGGGATGAATTACACTTGCCACCTGGATTGACAGTGTATGACATGGGCTGGGTGGCCTGCCTGCGGCTGGCTCCACGCTGAGGCCTGGGTGGAGGCTGTTGCGGAGGCCCAGCAGGAGCAGGAGCGGTGACAGGGGGATGCCCTCGGCGACGAGCAGGCGGAGGAACTGCCACCGGCGGCGGGGTGGAGGAAGCTGCGGGCCGCCGGGGCAGGATGTGCCAGATGGCCTCCGTCTGTGCTTGGGCGGCAGAGAACTGTTGGCTTAACGCTTAACATAGCTTAATGGACTAATACAGTGATATAAAAGACCAAACTTGCACCTTATTGGGGATGTGGCACCTATATAGGCTACAGGCAAGCAGATGGACTCAGAAATGCACAAAGTTTCATGCTGAGCTTTTACCAGTGATATACTGGCATAAAATCAACAATTGTTCAATTAATACTAACACTTTCTATTCCATTCAATATATATATATGTAACAATGCCTTGTTACCACTGTGCAGGCTGGTGGTGATGGTGTAATGGTGTGGGGGATGTTTTCTTGGCAAACTTTAGGCCCCTTAGTGCCAATTGGGCATCGTTTAAATGCCACGTCCTACCTGAGCATTGTTTCTGACCATGTCCATCCCTTTATTGCCACCATGTACCCTTCCTCTGATGGCTACTTCCAGCAGGATAATGCACCATGTCACAAAGCTTGAATCATTTCAAATTGGTTTCTTGAACATGAAAATGAGTTCACTGTACTAAAATGGCCCCCACAGTCACCAGATCTCAACCCAATAGAGCATCTTTGGGATGTGGTGGAACGGGAGCTTCGTGCCCTGGATGTGCATACCACAAATCTCCATCAACTGCAAGATGCTATCCTATCAATATGGGCCAACATTTCTAAAGAATGCTTTCAGCACCTTGTTGAAACAATGCCACATAGAATTAAGGCAGTTCTGAAGGCGAAAGGGGGTCAAACACAGTATTAGTATGGTGTTCCTTATAGTCCTTTAGGTGAGTGTATATAAGTATGCCTACGTAGCTACTGCATTAGATTAAACGGTGAAGGGTCATAGCACTTGCATACTGTTGTCCTATTGTTAGTTTAACTGTAAGTCGCTTTGGATAAAAGCGTCTGCTAGATGATTGAATGTAAATGTAAAATTGGCTTGACATTGGTATTTGGACATATAGAGACCGTCTCTAAAGTTGCATACAACATTGCTATACACATTTCTAACTTCAATAGCAAACTTCAATTTATTTGAATAAATATCAAAAATCTAAAAGGTGTGCATTATGCCTGACACCTAAATGAACACTTTACAGTTGGTTTTATGACTGTAAGTCCTTCTCTTCAAATGCTATTGAAGTTAGAAACGTGTATACCAATGTCGTATGTAAATTTAGAGACGGTCCCTAAATGTCCAAATGTCCAATGTCGAGCCAACTTTATGCCAGAAGGCTTATATCACTGGGAAACCCACACCATTAAACTTTGCACGTTAAGTTTATACTCTGAGTTCATCTGCTTGCCTGGGAGTTTGGTATTTTATATCTCTGTATTAGTCCATTAAAGGACAATTCCGGCCAAAAATGAACCTAGGGCTAAATAAGACATGGGTACCGAGTCGACCATTCTCTGGGATGCGTTTTTGTGATAATTGAATGTATTAGCGTTAGTTTTAGTTTAACCACAGATAAGCTTAAAACACTAGTGTATGGGGCATAAGTAAACATTTAAATCGCTAGTTAATACCACTAACAAGGCTCAAAATAGCCCAACACTAACACGGTAGCATAAATGAGGGTCCCTACCTGCAAACCGAAGCACTGAGAACTTTGTAAGTGTACAGACAGTTTAATAAGAAGATACTTTATAAAGGTAGTACACTTAGCACATACAAGAAGGAGCCAAGTGTACGCGAAGTGTACTGTCTTTATAAAGTATAAAGCTCATGTTTACTTTAGAATAGGTGTTATTAGGTGTTATACAAATGCAGTTATTAGTCATTAATTAGTGTCTAATTTCTGATCCTTAAAATAAAGTGTTACCGAACATACTCTAGTTTGTGTTGAAGACTCAATGTCTGATGTCACACTGTGCCATTTGTGGACAAATTCTCAGCGTTGCTGATCATTGTTTCTACCATCGATATATATCCCCTTTTAAACCAACGCATGCAAGTGCAATTCTTAGTAATGCTACTGCTTAGAATTCTTTTAGAATTTCCTTTGCTTAGAATGCTTAGATTCACCTGAAGAGGGCACTGTATTGCTTTGACATTAATGTAGAGGCCATGTCTGTCACGGTTGGTAAATTCTACGTCTTCTTCTTGTCTCGTGTTTTTGTTGTTATATGTGGAAGCGCTGATTAGATGGGCGTTCCAATTATCAGCGCTCATCACCCATCCTCTCATTATCCCATCACCAGCTGCAGCTTGTCAGATCATGTGTATTTATACTCACCATTTTCTCATCTTCCCTGTCAGATCGTTGTATGTGGTTTCCCCGGTGTCTGTGTTCCTGTCGCGTTCCAGTTCCTTGTCTTCCTTGTTCCGGTTTTCAGGCTGTGGATTATCTGGACATTATCTCTTGTTGGACTTACAGCACCGCACCGCTGTTTCTACACCATCACCTTCTGACCATCGGAGTTCCTGCGCCACTTGCCTGTTCGTCTGTGTTGATCTCACCCTCTGTTATCTTCGGTCAATAAAGAGTTAAACTGCACTTGCTTCCGTCAGTCTGTCATGACAGAACGATCTGACCAACAACGCATGGGAGCAGCAGGAGACTCTTCCACATCATTAGAGGCGTTTCTAAGTAACAGTATTCAAAGAATGGACATCCAGGAAAAGAATCTCAATGATACGGCTCGTGCCGTTCAGGCTTTAGTGGCGCAGGTGTCCGGGCTCACCCAACAGATTCAACAGCTTCGCGTGCCCGCTGCGCCACCCGCACCACCAATTCCCCCACCACCACCAGCGGACCCATCCCCGTCAGTGCCTCGTCTACCAGTCCCTGAGTCCTATGCAGGTGAACCCAATTACTGTCGTGCGTTCTTAACCAGATGTGATATGCACTTTTCTCTCCAACCTAGAACTTTTCAAGAGGAGCAGACCAAGGTCGCCTTTGTTCTGACGCTTCTGACGGGGAAAGCGGCGTTATGGGGAACGGCGGTGTGGGCTAACCAAGACGACTGCTTTTCCTCGTTCCAGCGGCTCTCCGACGAGATGCGGCGGGTTTTCGACCGGGCTGCGAAGGGAAGAGAAGCTGCCAGGGTGCTGGCCGAATTACGACAAGGAGAAAGATCTGTATCAGAGTTTTCGATCGAATTTCGCACCCTGGCAACTGAGAGCCAATGGAACGAGGAGGCGCAGTAGGACATGTTCCTGCATGGGCTGGCTGACCGCGTCCAAAGAGAGATTTATGCCATGGACCTGCCTACCGGACTTAATGATCTGATCGCGCTGGCATTAAGAGTAGACACACGTCTATCACGTGGCATCAGATGTTTTCAACCGGACCGTTCCTCTGGAGGTGCCGAAGGACTGCGTTCAGGAGGCTGGGGCGCGGTCAGCCCCGTCTACGATCACGAGCCCATGCAGGTGGGTCGAGCCCGGCTTTCCCGGGAGGAAAAGGAGAGGCGGAGATCCCTGGGCCTTTGCCTTTACTGCGGTAGAGCTGGTCATTTCGCTGGTCCGTTAAAAGGCCCAGCCCGACAGTAAGTATGAGGCTACTGTCGGGTGGGATCTCTGCCGAGAAGCCCTCATCTACATCTACCTTCCTCCCGGTAAGACTCCGATGGTCAACTCACCTCCACGACTGTCGGGAACTACTGGACTCAGGGGCGGAAGGTAATTTCTTGGATCACTCATTTGCACTCAGATATCAAGTTCCCCTCCGTCACCTGTCACACCAGATCCAGGTACACGCACTCAACGGTCAAAGACTCCCCACCATTTCACTGATCACTGAAGACATCACTCTCATCACATCTGGCAATCATACTGAAACCACCTCCTTTTACATTCTGGACACTCCACTGGCACCTGTCGTTCTCGGTCACCCATGGCTCATCCGTCACAATCCCAAAATAGACTGGCAGCTCAAGTCGGTGGCAGCGTGGAGTAGTTTTTGTCATAAGTCCTGTCTTGTGTCTGCCTGTCCGTCTGTTTCTGTTCCCATGTTTCAGGAGAAGACAGTGGATTTATCAAACGTGCCCACGGAGTATCAGGACCTGAAGGAGGTGTTCAGTAAGTCTCGGGCTGATTCTCTTCCTCCGCATCGTCCCTATGACTGTGCCATAGAGTTACTGCCAGGTACATCTCCGCCTAAAGGCAAATTATATTCACTTTCTGTCCCAGAGAGAGAGGTCATGGAGAAATACATTTCTGATTCTCTAGCAACGGGATTCATCCGCCCTTCCTCTTCTCCAGCGGGGGCGGGGTTCTTTTTTGTGGGGAAGAAGGATGGATCGCTGCGACCTTGTATTGATTACCGGGGGTTGAACAACATCACAGTAAAGAATACTTATCCTTTGCCGTTGATGTCTTCAGCTTTCAAGAGATTGCAAGGAGCATCCATCTTCACGAAATTGGATTTACGGAATGCTTATCATTTGGTCCGCATCAGGGAGGGGGATGAGTGGAAGACCGCATTTAACACCCCCAGGGGGCACTTTGAATATTTGGTTATGCCGTTCGGTCTGTCCAACTCCCCAGCGGTCTTCCAAGCACTTGTCAATGACGTGTTGCGAGACATGGTCGATCGGTTCATATATGTCTACCTGGATGATATATTGATTTTTTCAGCGTCTCTCCAGGGACACGTGCAACACGTCCGACAAGTGCTTCAGAGGTTGCTAGAGAATGGGCTTTTTGTCAAGGCGGAGAAATGCGCTTTTCATGCACAGTCTGTTCCTTTCCTAGGACACATCATCTCGGTTGAGGGAATGCGCATGGATCCTGAAAAGGTTAAGGCTGTGGTGGATTGGCCAAGCCCAGATTCCCGTAAGGCCCTACTGAGGTTTCTGGGATTCGCCAATTTTTACCGGCGTTTTATTCGCAATTTCAGCCGACTAGCCGCGCCTCTGACCGCCTTGACCTTCCCCAGAACGACGTTCAGGTGGTCAGACGCAGCCGAAGCTGCGTTTGCTAAACTTAAAAGTTGCTTTGTTTCAGCCCCCATCTTGATAACCCCTGATTCATCACGTCAGTTTGTGGTGGAGGTCGATGTGTCAGAGTCTGGAATCCGAAGTTGCGGTCCCCTCCGCCCACGCCTTCGTCCAGAGGTGTCGCCGCACTTGGACTAGAGCCCGTGAGACTTTACTCCAAGTGGGGGCGCGCACCAAGGCCAAAGCCGACGTCAGGTCATGACTTAATATTCCAGAGATAGACAGGAAAATCAACACTATAAAAAGTAAGGTATAGATTTCCAATTTCTCTCTCACAACCAACAACACAGACTGCACAGAAGTAAACAATTCTTGCATTATAACATTTCTTATTGTTTACATCTACATTTATGCATTTAGCAGATGTATTATAATGAATTATTATTTATTTTATAATTTATTATTATAGTTTATTTACCATTAAGAGCCAACAATGTTTGTTGTTCTCAATGCTAAGTTTCAGGTAAAAGCTAGTACAAAAGCAAGATCAGAAATAATCTATAAGTATAGGCAATTGTGCTAATATTGTGTATAGGCACGTGCTAAGATGTGTTCTTGAAATGTTAAATTATACAAACGTGTGTGTCTTTGATATGTTCCATTTTTTTAAAAAAACCTCCCATGCAACATTTTAATAGTTTTAATAGCAGAGCTATTGTGAAATTCTGAAGTCTGTAGAATGAGGAGGGAACTGAACAAAAAAGGGATTTATTAAACTGTCATGCTTTGAAATGAAGAACAATTCAGACAGAACACTGACTGTTTAAATATAGCCCTCTAAATTGGGCAGAGCAGTTTTCCTCAGTGTTTCATCCAGAGCTTAATTCACCAGGAAGAAAAGAGATAACAGACCAGAGACAGAGGAGACTCTGGCATTCAAATAGAGGTGAATGCATAAGTAAAGTCTTTCTTTAAGAAGCGGCTGTTCAATAATTCAAAAGAGCTTCTGGCTACAGTCCATTTACAATGATGCTCAATCTTATGAAACCATAAATCAAAGGGCACCATGTAAACTAGAGTATTTCAAAATGAACAAATTCTACCAAATGCAAGATTTCTGATTCTATGGAAATTATCCTAAATTCTTGCTCGAAATATTTGACAGCTCTAATAATTTTATTTATTATTTGATTAATATAGGACATTTGATTCTTTATGTGTTCATTGACATCAACAACTTTTCAGAAACCTTATTTAATATTTTGACCCATACATTTTTTAAAGTATGTTCCCGTGTGAGTTAGCTAGTGGCAAAGAGTATGTCGTAATAAGCCTGTTTGGCCCATTCTACAGAATTGGTGCAAACTGCTGTCCGACAACCTAAAAACACATTTAAAAGCATTTAAGTATTAAAATTTTAGATGTTTACTAAGATCCTTATATTATTATCTATTGAATCCCACAATAATATTTAAAATATAAGTAAGCTTAATATATATAAAATCGTCATTTATTCGGTACTTTCATTATTACCTTAATACTTTAGTCTCACATGTCTGTTGATATAATTTTAATATCATGCATTTAAGTCAATTGTTAGGGTTGTTGTTTGTTATTTTTGTGTTTGTGTTTTCTTCTTTTCAATATTTTTGTACATATTTTGGGACTATTTACTAACTTTATATATATAGATAAACATGTTTAACATGTTTATTTTTACATTCTCTCTTTTTGCAGTTGTAATATTTTTTGACCTCTTAACTGATCTTGTATCAATTAAGTAACTATAGATTTGATAAAAAGGAGCATATCTTTTAAAAGAACCATTTACATCAACTAAAACAAACTTGTTGACATGTTCTTCATTTTTAATATTTTTTGTATATATTTTGGAACTATTTAGTAACTTCATATATATAGATAAACATGTTTAACATGTTTATTTTTACAGTCTCTCTTTTTGCATTTGTGATATTTTTTTGACCCCTTCATAGATCTTGTATCAATTAAGTAACTATAGATTTGATAAAAAAGGGCAGGTATTTTAATTGATGTTTTAATAACAAGGTTCGGGAGGAACACGTTCTAATGATCAAACAATCAAGTCAGCCAGCTGTCAGCAATCAGTAATCAACTGGTCCACTCAATCAGCACAAATAAAGCCTATAAATACACATCAGCTGGCCCCAGGACAACCTCTCCGCCTGATACCGCCTCCGAGCCCCACGTTTCATCTCGTGGGCGCCGGTCAGTACAAACAACTCCTCGCACGCCAAGATGTCGAGGTCTACCCTCACCTCCACCGGCGAGGACTCCAGCTTCCTCGCCAGCGTCCTCCTATCGTTCGGCCGTGCCAACGATTCCGCCTATTGGAAAGTGGACAGTCTTGAGTCTGAGACAAGCGCTGATAAATTCCGATATTCAGCCCTCGCGCAGGATGACTAAAGCGCAACTTTACAACCTGTATGTTACCTTACAATCTTCAAATATCTCTCCTAATTCCACCCCAGGTTCCAAGGCGGCCAGCAGGCCGGGAAATTCTCGCGAGGCCCCGAATTCGCCTCGCCCGACTCCGCCACCTTCCCGTGCAAGGTCCGGTTTGCCGCGCGCTTCGGCCCGGGGCGCCAGGATTTCTGTGAGCCTGGGTCGCGCTCCAGATTCCACCGCCACGAGACCTCGCCCGCCTCCCGCTTCACCTCAGCTTTTCAACACGGTGCTCCCCGCTACAGCTGGGCCCGCCGGCTCTCATTCCGCTTCCCAGTTTTTTCCTCCTGCTGTTTCTAACCCTTTTCCTCTGCAGTGGCCTCCGGCTCCCGTAGCAGACGCTAGCGTGAGGTTGCCTCCGCTAGCGGCGGAGACTCAAACTTTCCACCATTTTCCAGCGACTACAGCTAACCCCTCCCCTTTTCAGTGGCCTGCAGCCCAAGCAAGTGCATGACCACCTCCGCTTGCAACACAGGCTCAGGCATCTCATCCATTTCCTCCTTTTCCCCCTGGTGCTTTTCTCAATTTTCCTTCTCAAACCCCACAGGCCGACCTAAGCGTGAGGTTGCCTCTGCCGATAGTCGCAGCCCAGGCTTCTCTCCCTTACAGCTATCTTCTAAATGCCAAATCACAATATTCTCTCTTCACAGCTACCCCGATGCCAGTTCCACCAAACGCCGTCGCTCTGGAGCCTCCCCCGGTGACTCAAAACATCCGAGCACAGATTCTGGCAGGTGCGGATGTAGATCTCTCACATTTACTTTCTCTGCTTCCCGTATCCGATTCCAACCGTCAGTTAGACTGCGGGGATTTTTCAGTCACCTTAAAAAATCAAAATACACATTCGTCACGTTTACTTTCTTTTTCAGAGTTTTCAATTGCTTTCAGCCACTTCACAGACATCATTTGCTCAGCCTTCCCTCATAGGCGACGCGAACTGAATGACTATTTAGCGCTGATAGCCGAGCTCGCGTTGTCCTACGGGGAGGGCACTTTTACACATACCACAAACTCTTTTCAGCAAAATGCGCTGTCAGGGTTTCTCAGTGGAACCAATGCCCTTACTGGGGAGCACTAGACACTGACTTACACAGCAGAGTTTTCCTCGGCTGCAGGAATATTTCCTGCGCGGTCTGCAGGTCAGTGGCACATTCCACAACATCGGGAAGTTACCCCAAGTTAACCCCTTCGTTCCCCCACGTCCTGAAACAGCACCAGTCAAATCCACCAGCTACACACCAAGACCGGCGACTAGTAACCTACATGAGTCTAAATTCAGCTCCAGAGCACTTACAGACAACAAACAGCCATGCAACAATTTTAATATTGGCAAATGCACCAGGCAGCGTTGTCGGTACTTGCACATATGCAGCTTCTGCGGCGGTGCTCATGCCCGTCCCGTATGCCCTGTGTATAAAGATGTCAATAAAAGATTTAAAAATTATTTATCGACTCCCGTGAATATTTCTCGCCTTTCCATCGAACTAGCTCACCACCCAGACTCTGACTTCACCGAATATCTGCTGTCTGGCCTACAACACGGTTTTAAACCTGGAGTGGTTTGTCCGCTCTCCCAAAACATAATCTGCGATAATCTCCCATCGGCTCTCGCCGAGCCCGACGTGGTAGACAACCTGATTAAAAAAGAAGTCGAGTCAGGCTTCATGATTGGCCTTTTTGACGAGCCTCCTTTCAAAGTTTTTCGCATTAGCCCCATTGGAGTGGCTACGAGAAAGTTTTCAGGTAAGAAACGCCTCATAGTCGATCTGTCAGCTCCACATAAATCCCTGTTCCCAAGCATTAACAGCCTGATCCCACTCGACGAATTTTCTCTCAAATATCACGACGTAGATCACGCAGTCGACTTGATAAAAATCGTGGGTCGGGGTGCCTGGCTCGCAAAAATCGACATCACTTCGGCTTTTAAAGTGATGCCCATCCACCCGGATTCATGGAACTTATTCGGAGTGCGCTGGCATGGGAAATTCTATTTCGCCGTACACTTAACTTTTGGATGCAAAAGTAGCCCCAAAATTTTTGACATGCTATCTGAAGCCATTTGCTGGATCTTGTCAAACAATTACGCAATTCCTCATCTCATTCATCTGCTGGACGATTTTCTAATAATTTCGCCTCCCGGCGCCATTCCAGCAGCCCAGATCCTCACAGTTCAAAAAGTATTTTCTGAGCTCGGAATCCCCATCGCCCAGGAAAAAACCATGGGTCCCGCCACATCCATCGAGTTCCTTGGCATTAATCTAGATTCGGCCACTTAAACTTCGCCATGCGCATTATTCCACAAGGCCGCCCTTTCATTTCTCATCTCCTCTCCCTCGCGTCTTCAGTCCACGCACTAGAGGATCTAATTTCCATAACTTCAGCATGCCGCGACGAACTCGGGCTATGGATAACTTTCCTTAAACAGTGGAACGGCCTATCTTTTTTTTATAAAGATCTAATTTCCTCCCCCATCGACATCCAGCTATTCACAGATGCAGCCCCCTCCGTTGGCTTTGGAGGGTTCTACCAAGGACGCTGGTTCACGTCTACGTGGCCCCCCCAAATACAGGACACGCTACAGTCCTCTGCATTATTCGAGCTCTACCCTCTCGTAGTAGCAGCCTTCCTGTGGGGAATGGACTGCTAGCAGTATTGTAGTGCATTGTGACAATGAAGCTACAGTCCAGTGCATTAATAAAGGCCGTTCCCATTCACCCGCACTGATGCCACTTTTAAGACGTCTAATCTGGATTTCCGCATGTGATCAATTTATCGTAATCGCTAAACACATCCCCGGGTCAAAAAACCAAATTGCTGACTCTCTGTCTCGCTTTATGTTTCAGAAATTCAGGATGCTGGCTCCAGAGGCAGACAAGCTCCCAACTACAGTACCTCATTATTCGGAATTAATATTCCCATAACCCACCCGCAAAATTCCCTCCTCAACATATCGCTCGACACCATTCTCCAAGCAGTTTCCCCCAGAACTCTCCAATCCTATGTGACCGCATGGAGATGTTTTAAAGCCTTCCACCTTTCTTATAACCCGCCATTCCCTGATTTTTCCCTCGTTACAATAACCTCCTTCATCTCTTACCTTAACAGCGTTAAAAGCCTCCAAGTCGGGTCCATCAAAAGCTACTTAAGCGGCATCCAATTTTTTCACAAATTGATTCACGGCGCCCCCCCTCCAGAAATAAATAATTCACAAACCTCCCTCTTAATTAAAGGCATCCAACGTTCCCAGCCCACCCGCCCGGATACCAGACAACCCATAACGTTAGATATTCTTACTAAATGCATTCATACCCTCCGCACAGGCTACGATCCCTTAATACCTCTCGCACACTCAACGCCTTGTTCATTTTAGCCTTTTTTGGTTTCCTAAGATGCTCGGAACTGGCTATCACTTCCAGGTTCGACCCAAAAATCCACCCAAACATCTCAGATCTTTCAGTGCTTGACAGCGATACAATATCGTTTCTGATTAAACAAAGCAAAACAGATCAAACCAAAAAAGGCCACTTCATATATATTTTCAACCTCTCGTCACCAATTCAACCATTCCAAACTATACTAGCTTACCTCCAACTGAGAATCTCTCATGCTAAATCCCCTCTCGAACCCCTGTTCATCGACGACGACTCTAAACCCGTGACACGCTTTTGGTTCCAAAAACACTTCAAATCTGTTCTCCAACTATCAGGCATCCCAGCAAAGAATTTCTCCAGTCATTCCTTCCGCATCGGAGCAGCAACCTCAGCAGCCCTAAAAGGCCTCTCTCAACAACAGATCCAAGGGCTTGGAAGATGGTCCTCAGACGCGTTCCAAACCTATATCAGATCTAATCGTTTCCATATCAAAAAAGCCCACCAAATCCTCATTAGTTAAAAAAAAAAAAAAAAAAAAAATTAATTATATTTTTCTCCGTCCAGCAAACATTGATCTCCCAGCAGACACAGCGAGAGCCTTCCCGGTCGAGCTTCTATGTCTTCTCTCTCCGTCCAGCGAGTATTGATCTCCCAGCGGACCCAGAGACAGCCTTCCCGGTCGAGTATTTATATCTCTTCTTTCTCCGTCCAGCGAGTATTGATCTCCCAGCGGACCCAGAGACGGCCTTCCCGGTCGAGTATTTATATCTCCTCTTTCTCCATCCAGCGAAGTATTGATCTCTCAGCGAACACAGCGAGAGCCTTCCCGGTCGAGCTTCTGTCTTCTCTCCGTCCAGCGAGTATTGATCTCCCAGCCTGACCCAGAGACAGCCCTCCCGGTCAAGTATATATATATCTCCTCTTTCTGCTCCCAGCGGACTCCGCGAGAGCTCCCTAGGACTGGTGAGGCTTACCCGAGGCTGGGACCATTGCCACAAGAACCCTCCCGTTCGAACATCCATACTCACCCTTCCGACACCGTAAGCATTGAACTCTCGTCGGACACCGCAAGCTCTCCCAGCCAAACTACCAGGCTCTTCTTGAAACGCCAGCCCGCCAATCTCTGCGCTCTTTTCGGGGGGTCTTTAAGCAGGCGGCTGTCCTTTACTCACTTTGCTTTTGGGGAGTACTCTGGGTTCGGGTCCAATTTCCGAGCTCGGAGCCCTCCCCCCGGACAGCACGCCAAATACGCATAACCTTTTTTATTCTCTGATCATTGGTAAGTGTGAACTCGTGAATTGATGTTTTATTAACAAGGTTCGGGAGGAACACGTTCTAATGATCAAACAATCAAGTCAGCCAGCTGTCAGCAATCAGTAATCAACTGGTCCACTCAATCAGCACAAATAAAGCCTATAAATACACACAGTCAACTCACCCATATTCCTCGACAGTTTTCAGCATCCCTCCACCACCCCATCTCCTCACACTTGCCTAGTTATCTTCCTAAACAGAGATACGGGGGAGTACTCTGGGTTCGGGCCCAATTTCCGAGCTCGGAGCCCTCCCCCCGGACAGCACGCCAAATACGCATAACCTTTTTTACTCTCTGATCATTGGTAAGTGTGAACTCGTGAAATAACTATTTACATGAACTAAAACAAACTTGTTACTAACTAAAAATGTTAACATGTTCTTCATTTTTAATATTTTGTTTTTTTTCCCCTCTCATGAAGCATTGTTCGGCAGAATGGTGTCAAAATTCTTGCCAGAGTAGAGAATGAGCTCTCACATGAAGCAGTAGAGACACCCATGATACATAGCAGATACATACAATTTATGAAGACCTGCAAATGCATCTTTGTATTCCTGCAAGAGCTTGCAAACAGCAGAACATTCAGCATCAGATGGAAGTTTTTTGGACAGCATTAGTCTGGCAACAAGCATTTCATTCTGGAGTTCATTTTTTGCAACCCCTGCAAGACTACAGAGAGGCTCAAGCAACTGGATGTCAAGAAATTGGTTTTGGCATTAAACCTGAGAGGGCTTGCATCAGCTGCAAATTCTTCGTGGAAAACCTGTTTTCTATCTCTGATATAGCTGTATCTAGTATGTTCAACATCTGTCGTCTTAGAGCTGCAGTGGCACATTCAGAACCTGCCTGCCCTTATTGCCCTAAAGGTGAAAAATTGACAGAGTCACCATAGGAGGGATTCACAGTCCTTAGACGTGTTGGTGAGGGCTCAACAGTAGACATGTCAGCGCAGTACTGCTGAAATTCACTGTCATTTTCTCTGAGATTTTTCAGTGCACCAAGTCATCCCTGCACAACTTTAGCTGCACTGCACAAATCAACATGGTGAGATTGTAGGATGCCATTTGCTGGTTTTAAAATGGCGAGAAGATGTATCCGAAATGTGCCAATTTAAAAAAAATGGCGTCGCTTCAGCTTTGAGAGAAGCCTGGAGGCTTCTTTTGCAAGGTCAACTGATGCATTGTCATCATTGGAAACCTTAAAAAGAATCTTAAGAATTACTTCCTCATTATCCTCAACACATTTTGTGACTTCATAATGTCTTGTCCAGCGGATTTCCAACAGTCTCTTGAGATACGGGCAACTGTATCTCTGAGAGACAAAATGATGCCTGAAAAAAGAATGCAGGGAGCCTGACAAGTCAAAGAATCTTTTGGCACAAGGTTCGCATTGAATCGCATGTATGACACTGAGGTGAAGCTGGTGATTATAGCAGTGGATGTAGGGGATATGCCTGCCCAACCTTTGTTGTAATAAAGCCCGAACACCACCTCGCACCCCGCTCATTACTGATGCTCCATCATAACACTGGCTCATTTTATTATCAGCACTGTATCCTGTTTCAAACAAGTGTTGTAATATTTCAGTGGTGATGTAATCTGCATCAAGCTGCTGGAGTTTCTAACAAGCCAATGAGATGTTCCTCTGGCACACCATTGCACACAAAACGAATTATAACGGACAAAGTTTCCGTGTTGCACCTATCCCTAGTGCCATCACTTTTTAAACAGAATGCAGCTAAATCAGCAGTGTCATATTTCTGTTTTATTTTTTTCAGAACCATGGATGCCAAAATTTCAATCACTTCATTCTGGATGGTTTTGGAAGTGTACTTTGCATTTTGTGGGATACCTGGGATGTCAGCGAGGTATTTATTTTTTTTCCAACGTGTTCAGAACTGTGCTAGGTAACCATGTGCTGCTTAATATCTTTGAACTAGGCTCAAAAGTATCTTAAAGTCCCTGTAAAGGCAATTCTTAAAAAAAATTCTAAACACATTAGAAATGTTAGAAATGTATTGCTAAAACATATTACAAAGACTGTGAACTGTGAAGTACTGAATTGTGGAGTTAGACCGTTAAACAGTTTTTCACCATTGCTGTGTTCCGGATTTTTTGGGCAGGGCTAAAACGGGGTCTTGATGACGCACTGGAGTCCCTGAGCTACTGGACACACCCCTACTTGATGACGCACAGGAGCCACTGAGGCTGGCCGCTCCACTAACAATATAAATAGAGCACATTAATTATGTTATTAATGTTCATGCATTAATAACATCAGTTTAGCGCTGAATCGCGAGTTACTGTCAGTATTATTAGTTACTACAGCCTACAGTTTGCTAGCTAGCTATGCAATCGTCACGGAAACGCGTACTACCTGGATGCGATCACGTACATACAGATCGGTGTCCTTATTTACATTTCCGAAAAACGATCACATCAAGAAGAGGTGGATTGATTTTGTGAAGAGACATCTTGATGGAGAGCTGAGGATCAACGCAAACACCCGCCTCTGTAGTGATCTTTTTACACGGGATAGTTTTATAAACTTTCGTTGGAGACAACTGGGATTCACTGATAATCCGCTGTTACTGGTGAATGGGGCCGAACCGACTATCTCACGCCTCGGCCTTCATCCTCCCGTCACACAGACAACTGGTGAGTGCTTCCCGCGAGTGGGCATGGTTTCAGCGCAGCCAGCAGACACGCCCCCAGCGTTTGAGAGCAGACACTACTGCTCATTTTTTCAAGATTTTGATAGCTTATTTTATGTACTTGCCGGCTTTTTTATCATTCAAATTTGGCTGGGTGGCTAATAACACATTTTTCTGTGGTGTGACAAACTCAGCACACATAAACTTAATTTTGACTTTACAGGGACTTTAAATTGTCACTACCGAAACAGTCATGACCAAAACATGACATCATTGTTTTGATAGTGACAAAAGGGAACATATAATCATTTATTTGGGAGAAATAAACAACATTTGTGTACAGTTATGCAAATCATTAGTATCTTAGTATGTTTTAGTAGTGTTTTAGTATACAAGTTAAAATTCTATAATGTGATGTGGTCGCTACCAAAACATTACTGTCACTACAGAAAATGTGCCGTCACAATATGTCAAGCCGTCATTCATTAGATACAAGTAACTATTCTTTTTGCCATTGACCTCTGGGGATCTATGGCAAGCCAAGGATCAAAGTTAAGGATTCATTAGTTTGAATATACATTGAACCAAACACTATAATAACATCTTAGTTGATAATTCAGTATTCAGTATTTTAGACAAAACATCCATGTTTCGTTCGTGACTATGGCAAGCCGTTTTAACATTTAATCGTTTAAACCTACTAGTCTCTGTTTTCATGCTACTAGTAATTATTTTTTATTCATTAGTTACTAGTACTTATGCATTAGCTAATAGTCCTTATTCTTTAGTTACTAGTACTCATTATTAGACACTAGTACTTATTCATTAGATACTAGTACCTATTAATTAGATACTAGTACGTATTAATTAGCTACTAGTACTTATTCAATAGACACTAGTACCTATTTATTAGATACTAGTATTTATTCCAAATGTTACTAGTAAGATTTTTTATTTTAGTAGTAAGATTTTTAATTGAACTCTACAGTGGACGTTCTGAGTAGTCATAACATAAGACTAGTTAAAAAGCAGTTGTGACTAGTAAGATAAGAATATTTATTAGTAACAATTACAAATTATAGTAGTGTTTAATAAATAGGTACTAGGGGAGAGCCGGGACAGTTGAAACACTTTTCAGATAAATCTCGTTTTCTAAGATAAGGTTACAGGTAGATTTTCTCTCTTTTTTTGTGTGATCATCAATATAAATATATATATTATATAAAAAAAAATAATAAATATAAATTACATATATAATGTCAGTGCCCATGTTTGTCTGCTGCCTATATGAGAATATATGCAAAATTCATATATACATAAAACACATAGACATTTCTATGTATATTTCAAAATATAACAAAAATGGCCGTTTTCATGTAAGTGCCATATATTTTCCTGTATATGCACATAAATGTTAAATGTAAGATGCATATATGTATATATGCATATATATACTTATTTCAATGCATCAGTATCACATACATGTATGTTTACATACATTTATTACATATGTGGGAAACAAATATGTATGTCACATATTTAAACTTAATGTTGTCCATATATGCAAGAAGCCAATACTATATTGTAATATATGCAGATATATGGTATCATATATGGATGAACTCAAATATTTTCTTCACATGTTTGGACACATAAATGTTCATATATGTTGCAGGCATATATTGTGTTCTCAGATAAGTCAAATATTGATCCAGAATTGACCCAGAACAAGGCCAGGACAATAATTGACTCGAATTGATCCAGAACAAGGCCAGGACAAGCGGTCAGTCCGTGAACAAGACAAGAGCGCCCAAGTCGTTTTTCTGAATATCCAGTTCTCCTGTTGTTTCAGTGTAGTATCTACCACAAGGTAAGGTTGTTTTCGATTATCTGGTTATTTTCTGTTTTTGCCTTCTCATAAATTTGTATTTTAATTGGACGCGTTCCCACTTTATATAATAGCCGCTCTGAATAGTATTGCAGTTTAAATTTTATAGCACTTAAGTGAGCGCTGTCCAACAGCTAGTTTCGGGTAATTTGCGTTTGCTGTGTTAATTGCTGGGCAGAAACAGCAACTGTAAAACAGATATAAACGCGAATTGATCCAGAACAAGGCCAGGACAAGCGGTCAGTCCGTAAACAAGACAACAGCGCGCAAGTCGTTTTTCTGAATATCCAGTTCTCCTGTTGTTTCAGTGTAGTATCTACCACAAGGTAAGGTTGTTTTTGATTCTCTGGTTATTTTCTGTTTTTGCCTTCTCATAAATTTGTATTTTAATTAGACGCGTTCCCACTTTATATAACAGCCGCTCTGAATAGTATTGCAGTTTAAATTTTATAGCATTTAAGTGAGCGCTGTCCAACAGCTAGTTTCGGGTAATTTGCGTTTGCTGTGTTAATTGCTGAGCAGAAACAACTGGACCTGGTTTACACACGCAACTGCATCACAGACAACATTTTGGTGAAACCTCTCCATGTTTCAGATCATTTCCTCATTACTTTCAATCTACAACTCACTACCCATGCTCCACCAACTCCCCTACCAGTTACTTTCAGACGTAACCTGCGCTCACTTTCTCCTTCCCATCTTTCCTCTGCTGTGTCATCTTCACTTCCCTCACCCTCACAATTCTCATCTCTAGATGTGAATACCGCAACAGATACCTTATGCTACACTTTAACTTCTTCTTTAGAAAATATCTGCCCTCTCTCCTCCAGGCCAGCACGCGCTACTCCCTCTAACCCCTGGTTATCTGAGGTTCTTCGTGAACACCGGACCAAACTCAGGGCAATGGAGAGGAAATGGCGCAAATCAAAAGACACGTCTGACCTGAGTATGTATCAATCTCTGCTCTCTTCCTTTTCTGCTGATGTTCACACTGCAAAATCTTCATATTTCCACAGCAAGATCAACAGCGCCTCTAACACACAAACACTTTTCAAGACATTTAACTCTCTCCTCTGTCCACCTCCACCATCACCCACCTCCTCTTTAACTGCTGATGACTTTGCTAACTTCTTCACCAACAAAACAACCTCTATCAGCAGTCAGTTCTCAACTCCACACACACAGGAACCCAAACCATCCTCTCCCACTACCAGAAACCTTCTATTTACCTTCTCTCTGCTAACCGAGGAAGAAGTATCTAAACTTCTCCTCTCCAGTCATCCTACCACCTGCCCTCTAGACCCCATCCCCTCACACCTTCTACAAGCCATCTCTCCCACACTTCTACCAGCACTCACACACATCATCAACTCATCCCTCCACACTGGCATTTTCCCTACAGCATTCAAGCAGGCTCGGGTAACTCCAATGCTTAAAAAAACAACATTAGACACATCACTTTTAGAGAATTACAGACCTGTCTCTCTCCTACCATTCATTGCGAAAACACTTGAACGAGTTGCTTTCAACCAAGTGTCATCTTTCCTGTCTCTGACCAACCAGCTAGATGTCAACCAATCTGGCTTCAAGAAAGGCCATTCAACCGAGACTGCACTACTGTCGGTCACAGAAGCCCTGCGGATCGCAAAAGCTGCTTCCAAATCTTCAGTTCTCATTCTGCTGGATCTTTCTGCTGCCTTCGACACTGTGAATCATCAGATCCTTCTGTCCACCCTCTCATCACTGGGCATCAAAGGAACTTCCCTCCACTGGTTTGAGTCCTATCTCACAGGTAGGTCCTTCAGGGTTACATGGAGAGGCGAGGTATCCAAAGCACATCAACTTAACACAGGGGTTCCTCAGGGTTCAGTTCTTGGACCGCTCCTCTTCTCCATCTACACCACATCATTGGGACCCATCATACAGGCACATGGTTTATGTTACCATTGCTATGCTGATGACACCCAGCTCTACATCTCATTTCCACCAGATGATCCCACAGTAGCTACACGTATCTCAAGCTGTCTGGCGGACATCTCGGCATGGATGAAGGAACATCACCTGCAGCTCAACCTGGCAAAGACTGAGCTTCTCGTCCTCCCTGCAAAGCCGTCTCTACAGCACGACTTCACTATCCAGCTAGAGTCATCCTCAATCACCCCATCAAGGTCGGTCAGAAATTTTGGAGTAATATTTGATGACCAGCTGACCTTCACAGACCAAATTACTCGATTTACAAATTACTCGACCAAATTACAATTACTCGATCATGCAGGTTTGCAATGTATAACATCAGGAAGATCAGGCCTTTCCTAACTGAGCATGCAACACAACTTCTCGTCCAGGCCCTGGTTATTTCTAGGCTTGATTACTGCAATGCTCTTCTAGCTGGACTTCCATCATGTGTTACTAAACCTCTACAAATGATCCAGAATGCTGCAGCCCGCCTTGTCTTCAACGAGCCCAAAAGGGCTCACGTCACTCCTCTGTTGACCTCACTGCATTGGCTACCACTCGCTGCTCGCATCAAATTCAAAGCTTTGACGCTTACTAACAGATCTACGACAGACTCAGCTCCGTCCTACTTTCACTCCCTACTACAAGTCTACGTCCCTACCAGAAGCCTATGATCGGCCAAGGAGTGACGGCTCGTGGTGCCATCACAGCGAGGCACTAAATCACTCTCCAGAACATTCTCATTCACAGTTCCATGCTGGTGGAATGATCTCCCCACCCTCGTCCGTAATGCAGAATCCCTGACAGCATTCAAAAGACAACTGAAATCTCATCTCTTCCGTGAGTACTTAACATAAAAAAAAAAAAAAAAATCTTCTCTTTTAAATCTTTCCTTCCCTTTTAAATCTTCCCTTGTCTGGCTTTTGCTACTCTGAGCAATGCCTGAACTTTGTATTTTGAGCACTTCTTGCGTCGTTCTTCCCTCTTCACGATGACTCGCTTGCTTTTGTCCTCAGATGTAAGTCGCTATGGATAAAAGCGTCTGCTAAATGACTAAATGTTAATATATGTATAGATATATGTCATGCTATTTAAAATATAAGTACATATATGGCCATATATTACATTTTTGTATGAGATAGATAGATAGATAGATAGATAGATAGATAGATAGATAGATAGATAGATAGATAGATAGATAGATAGATAGATAAATAGATAAATAGATAGATATATAGATCTTTCTGGCATAGATTCATTCTTGTTACTGTATATTAAACAATAACAGCTTAATATACAGTTAAAAAACAACTTTTTTAAATATATGTAATAAAATAAATCACAGCTGAATTCATCCGCAGGTCCAGTTTTAAAAACTCTCACTGATATATAGACTTGGGCAAAGACTTAAAAAAAACATTCCTCATGAGCCATTGAACAAAAAATAATGAAATCGTCCATTATCACAGGAATTCCCTCAATTCCAGTCATTAATATTAAACCTGAGATGTTCTACAAACATTATTGGTAGAAAGAAACACAACCATGAGTTAAAATCAATTGCAACTCTCTGTGCTGCAAACAACACTCATATTTAATTAATTTTAGTTGGAGATAAATTAATTATTATCGGATTTCATGCATCGTGGTTGTCCGAGCCTGAGAGGCAGATTAAATCAGGCTCATTATAAATCATAGAGTAACCACACGTGTCATTCATGTGTGATGTGGTTGATGATGCAGATATCTTGGGTGTCATTGTGACGTTATGTTATTGAATGTAGCTTATTTGGTTGAATCTCAGCTCCATAAATTGGTCTCTGTTGACAAGTCTACAATGCATGGTCATTGTTTACTGTGTCCAACTGTCCATGCAAGTATAGTGTCCCCATCTGTTGGATGGCCTCAGTGATCTGGATGATGTACTGTTTAATATTTCCCTGTATTTGTCATCCATCAGCCCACAGACAGCTTACTCACTCAGACCGTTATTCTAACTCTAGGATGTCTCCCTCAAAATTCACTGTTCAGCTGGCATTACTGTAGCACAAAGCCATTCGTAATGAACATCAGACTGGACATCCTGTTTGTGTGTGTCACAGTGACTCAGGCAGCAACATCAGCACCCCTGCTAAAGAATAACATATTCTCACATGAAAGCCGTACTGAGTTCCAAATGTTCTCCAATAAGGGAATGCCCAGCCTATGCAAGGGTGATTTTTTTTTTTATATAGAGTAACCACTGTGAAGATATGAAACTTTTACCAGCTACCTAAAATTGCCAAAGCCCTGCTAAAATGGAATTGGTGCAAGATACTGGAGCGAACAGGGATGATGGCGATGAGAGAAATGAGATGCTGATAAAAAGTTAAAAGAAGAGAAATCCAAATGCTGGAGGCTGGGGATTGCACTGTTATTTTGGCTGACTCAATGCTATCACAGGGTATCTTAGTTCCAATTTGATGATTGTTTCATCATTATTCATGAACACTAAATTATATTTTTAGATTCACAGAATGGGGTTTACATCTAATAGGGACAGTGTTGAGGAATTATTTTGAAATAAAATTAAAATTGCACCAAGGAAAAGATTAATTTATTTTGGCTCGCCTTACCAGCAGTCAAAACTGGTTTTAGCTTCTTGAGAAACCGAACAAGGTTTGTTGTTATAATAAAATTGTAAATAAACCTAATGGCTTGGTTAAATAAATGTGATATTTATGCTAAGGGACAGCTTCAAGTAGCAAACTAGGAAAAGAAATCCAACAGAAAAAGCATACCTACCTCTGTATTTAACTTTAATAAATTGGAGTATTTGTGTTAATCAGATGATTTAATGAAATGGTTAATTATTTTTGCACTCATATTGAAAAAGTCTAAGACATTTTTGCACTAGTTAGATCTAGGTGCAGAGGAAAAAAAAAAAAGAAGAGTATTCAACAAAGCAAATTATATAGATACAAGGGAAGGTTGTTATGTGGTATATGAGAAACTTGAACGACGAGGAATAATTCCAGGAAACAGACTTTAATCACAAACACTCAGGAAACAGGAGAAAAACACACAAACATTAACAAGAACAGACAGAGACTAGGGAGAACTGAGAGTTTACGTATACAGAGCAAACAAAGGAACTTTGTATTAGTAAATTAAAAGGGCACAGGTGAATGGCATAACCAATTAAACAGACTGGGGAAAAGTAGGTTACAGGACTAAACCAAAAACACAATAAGGGTGCTTTCACACTGGACTCGTTTGCTGTGATCCGAGCCCAGGCGGGATTGTCCCCAGTGCCCTCCATTGCGTTGGTCTATTTTCACACTCAACTCGAACTCTGGTGGATTTGCGTGCATCTTACGGCATTGTAAATATTCAAGGCGCATGATAGAAAACAGAACGCGAGTCAATATATTGTGTTTTTTTATTAATTTGGTGCTATTATGCGCAACTGAGTAAACAACACAGGTCTACTGTGTGTGTGTGTGTGTATGTGTGTGTGTGTGTGTGTGTGTGTGTGTGTGTGTGTGTGTGTGTGTGTGTGTGTGTGTGTGTGTGTGTGTGTGTGTGTGTGTGTGTGTGTGTCGCATAAGGTGGCTTTCTGCTGCTTGCAAATGGTCTCTTTTGAGGAGACAGTGGATTTCTATTAATTTGTTGCCCTGATTGCACATGCTATGCGCAAATACACTGCAGGCTCACTATCCAAGGTAAATCATCAACACTATCATCCCTTACATGAGTTTTATTTAATTAAATACATCATAAACAGCTAAAACGCATTCGCAGGTTACTTTACTTCCTGAACAAATGCACACCCGAGTCTGTGTTGCTTTCACATTCACATGAAGACTTAGAGAATACACATATGACCCGAAGGAAACATATGGAGAACACTGGGGTATCCAGTCGCAGGTGGAATATTTCAACCCCAGGGGTGGCAAGGTGGCTTGCCAAGGGAAAGACACATGCTCAGAGAGGCTTACAGTGGAAATACACATGTGGGGGTCGCTCAAGGAAGGGACCATAAACACGGGAGGCACCTAGCCGATGTGCGCTATGCGCTAGAGCCTATAAGGACGCCACGCTCCGGGTGGAGTGGACAGTCACACCAAGGGGGCACGGACGACCCTGCTGCTGGTAAGCCAAAGCAATGGTGTCCACTATCCAGTGAGACAACCTTTGCTTGGAGAGAGCCTTTCCCTTCAGCTTCCCACCATGACAGACAAGCTGGTCTGAGGTCCTGAAACACTGCGTTCTGTCTACATAGGCGCGGAGAGCGCGTACTGGACAGAGCAATGCAAAGGCAGGGTCTGCCTCCTCCGCGGGCAGCGCTTGCAGGTTCACCACCTGGTCCCGGAAGGGAGTGGTGGGAACCTTGGGCACGTATCCAGGCCGGGGTCTCAGGATCACGTGAGAGTAACCCGGCCCGAATTCCAGGCACGCTTCGTCAACGGAGAATGCATGCAGGTCCCCTACCCTCTTGATGGAGGCCAGTGCAACCAGGAGCGCTGTCTTCATTGACAGGAATTTAAGCTTGACTGATTGCAGGGGCTCAAAGGGAGCACTCTTCAGGGTAGTTAAAACCACTGAGATGTCCCAAGAGGGAACGAGAGGAGGGCGAGGAGGATTTAGTCTCCTCGCTCCTCTCAGGAACCTGATGACCAGGTCGTGCTTCCCCACCGATTTACCTTCGATGAGGTCATGGTGTGCGGCAATAGTGGCAACATAGACCTTGAGGGTGGAGGGAGACAGCCTTCGCTCCAACCCCTGTTGAAGGAAGGAAAGCACAACGCTGATCGAGCATCTCCGGGGGTCTTCTCGGTGAGAAGAGCACCAGTTGACGAAGAGGTTCCGATTCAGCGCATAGACGTGTCTCGTGGACAACGCTCTAGCGGAAGTGATGGTAGCCACCACCGCTGGTGGTAGGGTACTCCAACCTGCCTCGAGCCACACGTGGAGGCTCCAGAGATCGGGACAAGGGTGCCATAGGGAGGTCCTTCCTCAGAGGAATGGGCCAGGGAGGTGCTGTCGCGAGGAGTACAAGTTCGGGGAACCAGGTCCGGGTGGGCCAGTACGGCGCGACCAGAGTGACCTGCTCCTCGTCCTCCCTGAGCTTGCGCAGGGTCTGCACAAGAAGGCTCACTGGGGGAAACGCATATTTACGGCCCGGCGGCCAGCTGTGCACCAGTGCATCCTTGCCGAGTGTGCCCTCGGTCAGGGAATAACACAGGGCGCAATGGGTCGAGTCGTGAGAGGCAAACAGATCTATCTGTGCGTCCCCGAACTGGTCCCAAATCAGCTGAACCGACTGGGGATGGATTCGCCATTCTCCAGGGAGGGGCTGAAGCCGTGAGAGCTCGTCGGCTGCACAGTTCAGAGCTCCGGGAATGAAAATGGCTCGAAGCGTCCTCAGATTCTTCTGACTCCAAAGGAGGAGGTGGCGAGCGAGTCTCTGAAAAAGTTTCAGTGGAACCGCACTCTTGCCCTCGAATTGTCTGCGGCACAAAACTGCGGCACACGCGCGTGCAAGGTCCATGGACTCTCCGGAGAACCTCCTTTCCAGCTCATTGATGAGAGTGTCCAGCACGGGGAAATATAGTTTCTGCTGATAGCCAGGACTCTCTGCTGTTTCTTCGTGGGTTGTTTCCCTTTGTCCTAAAGTACTGGTAATCAAGAAACCATCAAGGGAGGTGGGCGGATTTGAAACACGTTTCATTTTGGGTGCGGAGGGTCCAGCGGAGACGTGAATCTGACGATCAGTGTTTTCTTCGGGCACGGCAATGTTGTTGTCCAGGCAGAACTGTTTGACTGACTTCCACACATTGCTCCAGGAGTCTGCCTGCCTTTTAGACACAAAGTGTGCTTTCAGGCTGTAAGTAAGGGCTGCAGCTTCGTGCAGTTGGATGACTGTAGTGCCTTGTGTGTAACGTGGATCACACGCAGTATCTCCTCAAACACAGCAAGGCTTGTAATGAATGACATTTTCGACATGAAGTCATGGATACCACTGGCTTGCGCTGACCACTTCTCTCCCTCTTCACTAATTTCTCTCAAACACTCCGTAATCGCAGAGTAGTGACTTTTCACTGACTTCACACATCTCCACTTGCATGCCCATCTCGTGTCACTGGGCTGAACTACTTCAGTTACTTTCATGTTCAAGGATTTTTGAAGTTCAATAAATCTCTGGTGGTTTGACGGTTCCGAAAACAGTGAATACACATTGTCAATAATGCTCAGGAATGATTTCACACATCGGTTCACGGAACAG
Organism: Siphateles boraxobius; assembly: GCF_051911475.1. Taxonomy (NCBI): domain Eukaryota; kingdom Metazoa; phylum Chordata; class Actinopteri; order Cypriniformes; family Leuciscidae; genus Siphateles; species Siphateles boraxobius. The sequence continues at coordinate 21,842,403 of NW_027508908.1, read as the reverse complement.
CACTCCACAAGCACTAAATTTAATTTGTGCGCTAAGCAGTGTATGTAGGCTGCGTATGGGTGAGTCTCTTTGATGCGCTACTGGACACCAGACACATGACCTGACATGACAGACGCACCATCATAACTCTGTGCCACAATTGGGATGTTTTTAACACCACACATATCAAGCGCTTTGTAGATGGTCTCCAAAATTCCAGCCGCGTTGCGAGATGCAGAACAGTCCATGAAACACAAAAAACGCTCCTTGATTTCCAATTCCTCTGCATATCGTATGCACACTGACAGCTGCTCAGTTTTGGAGGACCTAGCCTCGTCCGCAATTATGGAGAAAAATCCAGTTTCCTGCACCTTTTCAGCAATGTTGTTGTAAAGCATGTGTGCACAGATGTCAATTATTTCGTTTTGAAAATCTGGGCTTGTGGCATTAAAATAATTGGATTGCATGTTTTCAAAATCAGCATCATATTTCGAACGAAAAAACATCAACTACTTTGCATAGATAACCTCTGTTCTTTTCTACTGTAGTTTTATGGCTTTCAGAAAGTTTAGCTGCAATAGATCCATTTGAGGATGAGCTGGCTGCTTGGAAGTTATTCCACTTAATCATACAGTTCAGATGGGCCTGGCTTTTCCCATGTTTCTCTAGTTTACTGCTCAGTTTTTTCCAGTCACTCATGCCCTTTCTAAATGTGTCCTCAATGCAGCTTTCAGTCTGGAAATGGCGACAAGCAAAACAGTAGACTGAATCATTTCTAACGGAATACTCAAGCCAAGGGTAATTCTTGTAGAAGTAAGTGGAAAACGATCGTTTTGTACTTCCAAAACATTTTGAGGGGAAATGGGAAAGAGCAGGTTGCTTGGGACAGCCGTGTTTTTCTCCAAGATCATCTTTGTTGGTGTTACCTGCAGCTACCGCATCTGTGGCCGTGACGTCAGAACTGCTAATGGTTGCTGCTGCTGATCCAGAGCTGCTCGGTGTTCCCACAAATTTCACAGCAGTGTCTGTTTGCATATCGTCATCATCGGTTACTGTTGTTTGTGTTGTATCCTTAGATCCCGATGACTGACTATTTGTGTCATTTGGAGCTCGACGTTTTAAAAATCTCCTTATGTCCATATTTTGAGTCCGACCAGATAAAAACAACGCTATTACATGCTAGCTGAGAATCGCTGGACTAGCCTGTCACTTGTTGTGTCACATGACCCAGAGCCCTGAACAAATTTTTTTTGTGATTTTTTTTTTTTACTAAAGCAGTATATAAAATCAGATGTGTATTACCTACCACCATTTAGTTGTTTTGTGTTATTTAAAATATTTATAATATATATTTTTTTTAACAATGCAAAACAAATTTTAAACGGGTTTCAGCCACCAGGGGGGCAATGCTCCCCCTGCCCCCCGTAAACTCCGCGCCTGAGCGGACTCCCCTGAAGCGGGGAGGAGACCGTGCGAACTGAATCGCATAGCCGAGCCTGAGGTCCACGCGATCCAGCGGGACAGACGGGGAAGCTCTAACCAGGCTCCCAGGAATTGAACCAGGGGGATCATGCGAACCACAGGCGTCCCCCCGGAGGGGCAGCGAAGCGGAGTAACTGGCCCAGACGTGGACGGCATACCGGCCCGAAGTGGGGGCACAGTTAGCAACCACGCCCTGGCAGAGGGGGCCAGGGGAGGACCAGGCTGGTCTTCCCGCCGGGGCCTGCTCTGCCAGGGGTCTGGCGACAGAAGGGGGCAAGGGCAAAGCGGTCCGTAGACGGCACGCCGTGTCAACCCCCCCCCCCCCCCCCCCCGGGATAGAGGGGGGCGAGGAGAGCACGGCTTGTGGGCGGCGCTCTGTGTCACCCGAGAACTCTGTGAGCTCAGGGAAGAGGGGGTCGTTTCTGTCATTAACCACTTTAGGGTGCTGCCCACCCGTGGGTGAGCAGCGGAGAGCGGAGAACAAAAGATTATCCCCCTGCCCTCCACAGGGGGAAGGAGTGGTCCTGCTACCATCTCCTCAGAAACGACCATCATCCCTGAGCAGCCCATCTCAGGAGCTTGACCCGGTGTTTAGCAGGGGGCGGGGCAGGAGAGGGCTGTGGCACCTTCTTGCGGCTTCCTCCGTGACCGGCCCTGGGTGGAGGCTGCTGCGTGGTCCGGGCGGGAGGGGCAGGAGGGCGCCCTCGGCGGGAAACAGGCTGATGCGTCTGCCCGGCCGGGTGGGTGGAGGCAGCAGCGGGCCGGGGGGGCAGAATGTGCTTGATGGCCTCGGTCTGTTTCTGGGCAGTTGAGAACTGTTGGGCGAAATCCTCAACTGCACCGCCGAAGAGGCCTGCCTGGAACAGGGGGGCGTTGAGCAGATGGGTCCGCTCGGTGTCAGCCAGGTTTAGCCACAGATGTCTCTCCTGGACCACAGCTGTGGACTCACCAAACCTAGGGAACGCGCGGTAACCGTCGCCCGGAGAGCATGGTCGGTCGCGGCGCGCAGGTCATCGAAGAGCCCTGGGTTTGTCCTACCCTCGTGCATGTCTCCAAGCATCTGGGCCTGGTAGACCTGCAGAGTGGCCATTGCATGCAGTGAAGCAGCCGCCTGTCCCGCCGCTCTGTAAGACTTCGCCACAAGGGTCGACGAAAATCTACAGGCTTTGGATGGGTGCTTAGGCTCGCCCCGAGAAGGAGCACTCTGAGGACATAGTTGCATGGCAACAGAGCGCTCAACCGGGGGAAGCCCAGTGTACCCACGGGAAGCTACCTCATCGAGGGGAGGAAAGCCGGATGAGACCAGAGAGCAGTCCCGAGAAGACAGGGGGGTCTTCCAGGACTTCGAGATCTCATCATGCACATCCGGGAAGAAAGGTATTGGGGTTTGCCGAGGACGGGTGTCGGCGGCCTTACCCAAAAACCAATCGTCCAGCCGCGAGCGCTCAGGACAAGGTGGAGGCCTCCACTCGAGTCCGATGCTCGCGGCTGCCCGGGAAAGCATGGCCGTCATCTCCGGATCGGACTCGGGCACAGCCGTATGCACACCGGAAGGTGGCAGCTGTGACGAGTCTTCACTTCCAGAAGAATCAAACCCACCTTGTGATGCTGCAACAGACATGGCATCAACCTCTGTAGCTTCAGCTGAAACATACTGGCCACCAGAGGGTAGACCCGTGGGAATCAACAGATCACTAGCAGGCACCGTCATTGAAGAGGGAGGCTGGGTTCGCGGACACATAGTCGGCGCCTTGTTCCAGACCGTAACCCTCAGGTCACCCTGGCCACCAGCCAAAGGACGGGGGGTGGATGAGAGGACTCTCACTCTTGCGAGTTCACTGAATCTCGACCTTAATGACGCGATGATCATGTTCCCACAGAGAGAACATGAGTCATCCACGAGTGCTGCTCTAGCATGATCAACGCACAAACATACTAGACAACGCTCGTGCCCATCAGAGTCCGATACCAATCTGCCGCAACCAGAAGTACACGGGCGAGGCATCTTTAAAAAGACGAGGTGAGAGTAGGCTCACGAGGTGGGGCGGAGTTACCTCATGCAAATTCCGCAGACCCATGGCATTTCTTTGCCATTGGCTCGTTTTGTAATACTCGAAGCTGATAGGCTTTCTAAGCGAAACCCCATTCGTCGTCATCCGACGTAACTCGGAGTGACAACGAAAGGGAACTCAAAATACTCTGTTGATTTTGATCATACATATTAAGTGTTGTACATCATTAGATCCTGATAAGTGTCTATTTTTTTGTGGATACTCGCAATAAAAACAAAGTGTCGTGCTTTTCGCCAAATAAAGAAAAACAAACATGATGCGCGTTCTGCCTTCTCTATGTCAGTTAACCCTTTAAGACCTAAGGGCATTTTTACAATTCATTTTCCGTCTGGTTTTATTTACTAAAAAAGCTTGTAAAACATCAACCCTGTTGTGCACAGACAATTGACCCACCTCTTTTTTTTCAAGACAAATTGGACTTTCAGCATATTTGTGTTGCATTGATGTCACCTGAATGTAAAATAAGTTATGGGACCATAAAGACAAATGAAAAAATAAAACGGAAATTGAATCACTCAAATATTTATTGAAATCACACACAAATAAATAAAAGCTAAGCAAATTTCCTCTGGAAAACAGTTTGTTCACGTCTTTGGAGTCCTGGAGCACAGGAATAAACATTGTAACTTCTACAGAACCAAAACCATTTACATTTTTCCAAAAAAAGTCCAGGCGTTTTTTGCCTCATTCACTGGTGCCAAGCCTCAAAACAGTTCCTATCAGCAATCACACAGAGGGCCACATCACAGGCTTGCATTTCCAGGGGGTGGCCTGTTTGACCTGCCTTGTCTGCTTGCAGTTCAGACATTGCCTTCTACCATAGGAGGCCTTCTTGCTGGTTTCAGTTTGGTCTGATGTTGGCACAGGTACATGGTCACTTTGTTGCTGGGTGGGGGGAACACCAACTGTAACACCACAGAGTTGGGCTGTCAGCTCCTCCAGAAAAGCCTTATGGGTCATGGGCTGTTGCTGCTTCTCTGCACAAACTTCCTTGTGAAGTAAGTAACTGTTGGTCGCATCAATGTCCAAAAAATGGAAAAACAATGTCCTGTACCATCTCATAGTTTTATGGTGAACTGAGTAGTATTGGATGAGTTGATCAGAAAGATCAACACCTCCCATATTCTTGTTGTATTCAGTGACAGGGGTTGGGCATGGAATGGATTTGGTGTTCCAGCCTCCATCCTGAGTTCTTACCCTTCTCTGAACTGTGTTGCCAGAGAAGGCCGGGTGAATTGTGGAGCAGACAGAGACTTCCCGAGTGTCCATCCACTTTACAAAAACCAGAGGGCCATCACGGATCCACCTGATGGTGCCCCTAGGATCCTTTTTGGTTATGGCATTTGTGGTTGTGCGTGGGCATCCTCTTCTGTTGTCCCTGTAGGTGCCACATGCTCCAAAGTTCATGCTGTAGTGATCCATGAATAGCTTTGGACTTGTGTAGAAGTTGTCTACATACACATTGTAGCCACTCCCTAGGGAGGATTTGTTCATGAGGGACATAACCAAGTCGTATGCCAGTCCTACACCAGACGCAAACACAGACTTCCCCGTGAATACAGCAAAGTCTAAAGTGTACCCAATGCTGCTGTCTGCCAGCACAAAAAGTTTGAAGCCCCACTTAGTTGGCTTCGCCTTCATATACTGGGTCATGCCAGTGTGAGCCTTTGTTGCCACCATCCTCTCGTCCACTGAAAGGTTCTGCCGTGGGTGATAAAATGCTCTGCATGCATGTTTGATGTCATCTAAAAGGGGCTTCAGACGAAACAGCCGGTCATAAGCTGGTGTCCCTCTCTTCCGGTCGTTGTGGACATCTTCATCAGGATCGCTCATGTGGATGTTCCAGGAAATGACCTGATACCTGTCACGTGCCATCACTGAGTGGGGAAACTGTTGGCTGAACTGTTAGCAGAGGGCCTAACACCGATCCTTGCGGCACTCCATAGTCTACTGACGTTATCTTTGATTTTTCCCCATTTAAACAGACAAAATGGTAACGGTCTGATAAGTACGATCTAAACCAGCTTAATGCCTGTCCCTGAACACCAGTGTAGTTTTGTAGTCGATCCAAGAGTATTTTATGATCTATAGTGTCGAACGCAGCGCTAAGATCGAGTAGAACTAGTATTGAGATACAGCCTTGGTCAGAAGCTAAAAGTAAATCATTTGTAATTTTAACTAGCGCAGTTTCTGTGCTATGATGCGGTCTGAATCCTGACTGGAATTTTTCATATATATCATTTTCTTGCAAGAAAGAGCACAATTGAGCGGACACAACTTTTTCGAGTATTTTAGACATAAATGGAAGATTTGAGATGGGTCTGTAATTTGCTAAGTTATTTGGATCTAATTGCGGTTTCTTAATGAGAGGTTTTATTACTGCCAGCTTGAATATTTTTGGAACATGACCTAAAAATAAAGATGAGTTAATAATATTAAGAAGAGGCTCTTCCACTACAGGTAACACTTCTTTCAGTAGTTTAGTGGGTATTGGATCTAATAAACATGTTGTTGGTTTAGATGCAATGATAAGTTTATTTAGCTCTTCCTGTCCTATAGTTGTAAAGCGGTGTAGTTGTTCTAGAGGGGCCATAATTGAGGCTGAATCATAAGACATCATAGAGGATTGTATATTTACAATTGTGTTTCGGATGCTTTCTATTTTCTCATTGAAGTAATTCATAAAATCATTACTACTATATTGTAACGGAATATTTTGCTCTGGTGATGTTTGTTTATTTGTTAGTCTAGCCACGGTGTTGAATAAAAACCTTGGATTATTTTGGTTATGTTCTATTAGTTTGCGGAGATGCTCAGCCCTGGCTGCTTTTAGAGCCTTTTTATAAAGTGACATACTGTCTTTCCACACGATTCTAAAGACCTCTAATTTAGTTTGTTTCCATTTACGCTCTAAGTTACGAGTTTCTCTCTTGATAGCATGCGTAGCACTGTTGTACCATGGTGCTTTAGTTTTCTCTCTAACCTTTTTTAATCTAATTGGTGCAACAATATCTAGTGTACTAGAGAACATGGTGCTCAAACTGCTAGTCATTTCCTCTAGTTCATCTGTTTGTTTGGGTGCACTGAGCAGCTGAGATAGATCAGGTAAGGTATTTGAGAATCTATCTATAGTGGTTGGAAGGATTGTTCTGCCTGGTCGATAACGTGGCGCAACATGACAAATTTCAGCAGTACGTATTACGCAAGATACCATGTAATGATCAGTGAGATCGTCACTTTGCGGTATAATATTTATATCAGTTGGATTGGTTCCATATGATATAATTAAATCTAGTGTATGATTTAGACGATGAGTGGGACCACTGACGTTTTGCGTGACCCCAAAGGAGTTTAATAAATCTGTAAACGCAGCCCCTAACGCATCATTTGTATTATCTACGTGTATGTTAAAGTCTCCAACAATTATTGCTTTATCGACATTGACCAATAGATCTGAGAGAAAGTATGCAAACTCTTTTAGGAAGTCAGCATAGGGCCCTGGAGGTCTATATAGGGTAGCCAAGGCTAGAGATTATATGGATTTGTTTCTTACATCTAAGGGCGTAACATTTAGCACAAATACTTCAAACGAATTAAACCTGTGACCTGTTTTCTGAGTAACATTAAGAATATCTCTATAGATTGTTGCAACACCGCCGCCACGACCGATCAGGCGGGGCTCATGCTTATAACAGTATCCTGGTGGAGTAGACTCATTTAGACCGAAATAATCATTTGGTTTAAGCCAGGTTTCAGTAAGGCAAAGTACATCGAAACTATTATCTGTGACCATTTCATTTACAATGACCGCCTTAGGTGTGAGCGATCTAATGTTTAGAAGACCTAGCTTTAGAAATTGTTTTTGTTCACTGATATTTAGATTTTCTGGTTTAATTACAATAAGATTTTTGCTAGATCCTACACTAGATTTATTGTTTGGCCTCACTAAGCGAGGAATAGACACAGTTTCTATATAATGTTCTACACTACTTATATCAATTAAGTTGGGACAGCAAAGGCTGTGATTTGGACTTTGACTTACTAGTCATATGGTGTGTAACGTCTTGGAGATGTTGTCCGACAGAACAGGCGCTCCGATTCTGCTGGGGTGCAGGCCATCAGCACGGTAGAGCCTAGGTCGCTCCCAGAACAGATTCCAATTATTTACAAAGAGCAGTTTCTGTTCATTACACCATGACATTAACCATTAATGTAGAGCAAATAATCTACTGAACCTTTCTTGTCCTAGTCGGTACGTGGGAAGCGGTCCAGACACGATGATCGTTGCTTCAGGCGATGTGCTGCGAACCGTCTCGATCAGGCTTCTGTAGTCCTTCTTCAGAACACTGAGAGAAACACTGGCCCTCAGCTGTCCCAGGGGCCCGCAGAAATGCGTTTAACCCCAGTGAGCCTTCTAAAAGCGACTGCGACTCATGGTCGCCTTGCGCCTGCTCTAGTCAGTGAATTCATCACACTTCATGTTGAGCAGAAATGCTCCTGAAACTCAGTGAAGTTCATCGCACTCAGGTGTTGAGCAGCAATGATCCTGTAGCTCAGTGAGTTCATCACACTCAGGTGTTGAGCAGAAATGCTCCTGTAGCTCAGTGAATTCATCACACGCAGTGCTGAGCAGAAATGCTCCTGTTGCTCAGTGAAGTTCTTCGCGCTCAAGTGTTGAGCAGAAATGCTCCTGAAGCTCGGTGATTTTATCACACTCAGGTGTTGAGCAGGAATGCTCCTGAAGCTCAGTGAACTTATCACACTCAAGTGCTGAGCAAGTAATCTTCACATGTTGTGTTGAGCAATGCTCCTGTCTTTTTGCGCCCGTCGCTTGCACCTACGTGCCAAGTCAGGAGAGGAACAGGTCTTCATAGTTACCCCTTATTGGCCCAACTAGACCTGGTTCCCATCGACAGCCTTCCTGACTTCTCCTGAAAACTCTTTCAGGGACGGGGCACGATGGCACCCGCGTTCTTCCCCCGGAGATTCTGGGCGGTCTTACATCTGAACGCGGAGGTTCAGGTGGCTATCACAGGGATATCTGATAGTTACCATCACTTCTGCGAGCACCCCCTAGAAACGGGTAGCGTGCTTACGCCTTTAGAAGTGGAACCTAGTCGTTGAGTGCGTCTTCTCTCCAGAGGAGATCCTGAAGCTTTCGATCACTTCAGTGCTCTCTTTCCTGCAAAATGGGTTGGAGTAGGCTGTTTTCCTTCACCCTCAAAATGATGTTGCCTCGGTGTTTAAACGACGCTCATCGTGTTGCAGAAGTGTGCAGAAGCACGTTCTGATCGTCAGGTTCCTGAGGAGCAAGGTCTTGTAAATCCTTGCGTCCCTCTTTATCCTCTTGGGCCTTGTCCCTGGTGCGACTGCACTGCAGAGACCGCGCTGAGCCACTGCAGGCAGTGAGTTAAAAATTTTGTTATATCAGTTTTCCTGCTCGCGTGGTCTCTACTAGAGGGTAGGGACTTGCTCGCTTTCAGTCAACGTATTGTGCCTGGAGTCTGGGCCGGCTTACTCTCACAAGCTGAGACCCCGGCTCGGATTGTGCCCAAGGTTCCTACCTCTTCCGTAATAGGAGCAGGTGGTGAGCCTGCAAGCGCTGCCCTGGAGGAGGCAGATCCAGCCCTGGCTTCTCTGTCCGTTCGCTTGGACGTGTACAGAATGAAAGCCATAGACCTCAGACCAGCTCTACAAATATCTGTTGGAACTCATCAAAGAGGGAAGGCTGTTTCCATGCAAAGTTGCACTTAGTGCTTGCCTTCATTTCGGTAAAAATCCGAGATGCAACATGTCCACTTAGGAGTTGAACTCCTCTATGATGAGTGTAAAGTGCTCCGCCTGGGCGTTGACGATATGCTTTGCTAAACAGATTCTAGAGTTGGGGGCTGGACGACACCTAGTTGAACCGCTGCTTCCCGTGGGCTCCCTTCTCATAAAGCCAGTTTCACCGTGAGCCCGGTTCAAGTGTCGGCTTGCCCGGCCATTCCCCTCCTATGGACTGGATACGTGCGCCTTTCTACTCCAGTTGAGTTCCCTTAAAATTGAACCCTGTTAGTTCCTCCACACCCCTCCGACGTTGGACGTGCGTAACGTCTGGTGTTAGGCCTACCACTCGTAAGCAGTGTGGAACCTGTGTTAGGCTGGGTCCATATGTTGCGGTCCCTACGGCGACCCCATATGTGTATTCTTCCACGATACGGCTCCCTGCGGCGAGCCCGTGTCTTCCCTCGGCAGAGTCTCTCTGCCGTCACTGTCCGGTGTGTCTCCCCCCGTCTTAGGCTGGAGCCACCCCAGTGACATTCCATATGTTAGACTGCCCGGTTTCCGCCCAGTTCATATGTGTATTCTCCACGTTACCTCCCTCTGGGTTGGATGTGGCTTCCGCAGCGTCCCTCCTTCCAATGTACGGGGAACGCTTTCCCAGTGGTCCTGTAGGAACAGCAGTGACTTCCCTGGCCTAAGCCCTGTCCTTCCCCGCCTTAAATTTGCGGGGGCATCAGGAGGCTTTGGTTTAGGCACTGGAAGGTGGCAGCGTTAGTGGCGTTTTCAAAGGTTACCCCATTCAGTCGATATTTATACCCGCGCCGCGGGGGCAGAGTGTGTGATGCGAATCACGCACTCCAATTACATTGGCTCGTTCAATAGTACTCGAAGAGGATAGGGTCTCTAGCGAGATCCCTCCTTCAGGGAACGGTGGGTTGCATACGCAACCAGGACGTTCCGCATTACATTAATTAATTTGCACACGAGTTTTATTTATTTTTATACTGTGTAAATTCATGCACCGAACCGTGACGCCCATATCGTTTCGGTTCAATACAAATACATGTATCGTTCCACCCCTAATATATATATATATATATATATATATATAAAATCCAAATATAAATGAAAGTCAAAAGCACATTTTTAGTACATAGTCATACCTGGAGATCTTCAAATAGGCTAATAGGCTAGTTCAAATAGGCTATATGGGCCATTCTACAGAATTGGTTCAAAGTTAGAGTTGGAAACATTTTGAAAAGAAAATTGTCTTTTTCCATAAACTTCTTATAAAGTATTATTTTTTAAAGTAGGCAAATATATTTTATCATACATATTTTAAAGTTAAGGATTCATTAGTTGTATATAGCTTACATCGGAACAAACACTATAATAACATTCAGTTGATGAGATAATTTTTGACAAAATATAGCTACTATATATTTAACATATGAGCAGAAACTGGCTAACAAAAGCTTATTTGATGTCTATTTTAGAGTAAAAATCTATCCAAAACTAGTCAACGAAATGTGGTCTTTCATATGTAACATAGTAAACAACAGTGTGCATCTGTGCCGTTCATTCATTCACACACAGACACCCGATTCACATTTAAAGTTTTTTTGCAAGCTGTAGTAAACAACAGCGCCCATCTGTGCCGTTCATTCATTCACACACAGAAACGTGATTCATATTTAAACAGTCTTTTTTGCGCTCACATACACTATTCCATATCGCGATTAGAACAAAGCACAAGAATAAAAAACGTACTATTCACAATTCTTAGCTGGATCCGTTGCTCCTCGAAATGAAAATAAACCAGCACTTGTTCTGAGGTAAATGTCCCAGGATTATTCCTCACAGCCTCGCAAGACGACATAGTACATTAATCTAATTAAACTTGGTGTGTTTTATCGAGTTGATGTGGGCGTTGACATGTTTGCATGTGTTGCCTCAGATCGTTTGCGTTTGAACAGTGCATGCTCTTCGTGGGCGTGTCACATTAACAGAATAATGAGCTGCGAGAACTATAATGAGAACGGCTGACATGTCTCTATTTTTATATAGATTAAATAAACAGATAATATTTATTTTAGTTTTGAATTAGATCATTTAAAAGTACACACTTAAATGATTATAAAGATATATTGCTCATGCCTGGGTGAATAGTATTCGCTGAGTTTTGTTTTAAGTTTAGAAACGTGCCCCAGAAAAAAAGTTCACGGAGACAGAGAGGCAGAAAGCACACCCTGTTTATTTTCTTTATTTTACAAAAGCACAATGTTTTATTTTGATTGTAAGTGGACACATAATAAAGTAGACATTTAACAGTTTATTTTTTCATATTTCTTAAGTCTGTATGACCAGAAATGACAGAGTATTTTAAGTCTATTTTGGGGTTAAATTCTCAGAAAGTCAAGCTTCTCTATCTTTGGGTCCAAAGAGGGCGCGGATGGCAGTGAGCTATGCTGCCACACCTTGCCACTCACGTCCCACTCTTCTGTCACCAGCGGGCAGCAGTGTGTAGTTCGGGGACGCCACCAGGTCATCCCACGCACCCGCTGCCCCACCCTGTAACCATATAAGTGTTGCACAGCACACTCAGACCCAACTTCGGGCCGCCTCAATGTGTGTTCCACCTCGCTACCCCACACCGGGTACGTCCGTGGTCCCGTTGGTCTCACTTGCATGGTGTTTGAGAGCCTGGCTAGCGCTCTCCACCCCGTCTCGCTGGCTCATCCGTTCCATCAGACTTGGCTATGCGATTCAGTTCGCCCGGCGACCTCCAAGTTCAGGGGCATCCACTTAACCTCCGTGCGGAGCAGCGTTGCCCCTGTCTTGTGGGCAGAGATCGATGTCCTACTAGCGAAGGACGCGATCGAGCCGGTCCCTCCAGCCGATATGAAGACAGGGTTCTACAGCCCCCATTTCACTATAACCAAGAAAGGCAATGGCTTACCGCCAATCTTGAAATTGCGAAGCTTGAATCGGGTCGAATACTTTCATGTCTCGATTCTCCCTTGACACAGACCGTTTCTGCGCTTTGTGTTCAAGGGTCCTACCCTTCGGGCTGTCCCTGTCGCCTCACGTCTTTAAGAAGGTCGTAGAGGCAGGCATTGTTTCACTCAGAGAATGCGGTGTTCACATTCTCAACTATCTCGATGACTGGTTGATTCTGGCTCAGTCTCGGGATCAGTTGTGCGAACACAGAGACATGGTGCTCAGTCACCTCAGCCTGTTGGGACTTTGGGTCACCTTGGAAAAGAGCAAGCTCTCCGCTGTGCAGAGGATCTCTTTTCTCTGTATGGAGTTGGACTCGGTCAACGGTGCTCACAGAGGAGCTCGTCCGGTCAGTATTGAACTGTTAGAGTAAAATCAAGAGCGGGACAGTGGTCCCACTGAAACTTTTTCAGAGGCTCCTCGGGCATATTGCATCCGCAGCCCCAGTAACGCCGCTCGGGTTGCTCCATATGAGACCTGAGATGGGCATGGCAGAGCGGCACGTACCGGGTGCCCGTCATTCCACACTGTCGCCAAACCTTCAGCAAAGGTTGGACCCTTTGTGTCTAGGGGCAGGAGTTCTCAGCGCCTCAAGGGGCCGCTACATGGCAAGCATGTACTAGTCCGTACGGACAGCACTGCAATCATTAAGTACATCAAGCAACAAGGAGATCTACGCTACTGTCGCATGTCACAACTTGCTCGCTATTTCCTCCTTTGGAGTCAGAAGCATCTGAGGTTGCTTCATGTCATTTACATCCCTGGCGTGCTCATTCGTGCAGCCGACGAGCTATCACAACATTCTGTGCCTCTGGGAGAGTAGCGTCTCCATCCCCAGGCGGTCCAGCTGATATGGGACTTCTTCGGACCCGCAAAGGTAGATCTGTTGCCTCTCCGGACTCCTCCCATTGCCAGTTGTTCTATTCTATTGTTTTAGGATGTTCTTTTTACACACATCACTGTACAATGTATGAGGCACTCCTGTGGTCATCCTTGTGTGTGAGAAGGCACAGTCATTGGCTTCAATTTATATTTAAATGTATTTATTTTAATGATCCTAGTTATCGACAACAATAGTTTGTATCCTTTTCTTCAAACCACAGAGTTAGGCATTCTGTCCAGACTTATTTTCTGACTGAATCACTGCTACTTGGGGGCAGAGATATCACGCAACACCTGAAATAAAGCTTGCCACAAAGAATCGACAAAAGTAATGATTATACATTAAACATTTGAATTGTTTATTAATACACTAGCGTTTCCTATGTCAGTGTTGACTGAAAAGATAAAGTTGACACAGTAGTGAACGCGCCTATAGAGAGAAATGCACTTCATACGAATTAGCCTACATAAGCAGAGAGTAGCCAATTTCTTTTAGGTTTCCTTTGTTTTGTTTAAAATTTGACATTTCAAGCTTTCTATATATATAGATAGATAGATATACTTATCAGGTCTGTGAGACAAGTAGCTTATACGCTGAGTTTCGGTTCATTTATGGCGCGCTCCAGTTCACATGCTGGCGCCTCCGTGTCCTGATTATATTGTCTATTATATTTGCTTCTTTTTTTATTAATCCAGGCAATTTGTTGATGAAACATTGGTTAAAATGAAGATACAATTTATACAAAACGAAAATTTCAAGCAAAAAGTAATATTCAAAGATCGCTGGGTGGGTATTATTCGATTATTATTTGAAAATCACACCCCTCCACCACATGCACGCACACATGCATGCATAGGCTACACAACAGAGCATCTGAGCAAAGCGGAGCGGTGTGACGCTTAAATATAAGTTATAAAACTTAAACATACGTTTCATATTTATGTTTAAATAATATGTTATTTTTTTATTTCATCTATGTTGATTATATGAAAAGGGAACTGCATGAGATGAGTAAGATAGGAAGATGCCTAATATATCAGAAAATATTTGGAATGGGTCAGAAATGATTTTGACCACTTATTAAGTTTTGTTTTGTAGAAAGCATTTCTTTAAAGTGAATTTCGTTTTGTATAAATTGTATCTTCATTTTAATCAATGTTTCATCAAAAAATTGCTTGGATTAATAAATTATAAGCAAATATAGTAGACAATATAATCAGGACACGGAGGCACGGGCGTGTGGAGCACGTCTCATAAATGAACCGAAACTCAGCGTATAAGCTACTTGTCTCACTGACCTGAGAAGTATATCTCTATTTATATAGAAAGCTTGAAATGTCTACTTTTAAACAAAACAAATAAAACCTAAAAGAAATTGGCTACTCTCTGCTTATGTAGAATAATTCGTATGAAGTGTGCATATAGGCGCGTTCAATACTGCGTCAACTTTATCTTTGCAGTCAACACTGACATAGGAAACTAGTGTATTAATAAACAATTCAAATGTTTCATGCATAATCATTACTTTTGCCGGTTCTTTGTGGCAAGCTTTATTTCAGGTGTGTAGGGTATGGACCAATCAGACACATACTAATTATTCATTATATACAAAGGTTTATGAAACTCCTCACACAGCCCAAATGAACAAACACAAGGGCAGAAACAGTGTCATGTTACAGGGCATGACAAGGAGATTTTACGACCTCCGAGGAATGTGGCCACATACTCAAGAGAGAGACTATGAAACAGAAACCCTCTTTAAAACAGACTTTGCTGCATTAATCATAGACTAACTGATCTATAAATGAACATGCATAAAACTGTGAAAGAAACAGTGTAAATGGTTTACTGTCTCGTGTACTATTAGGTATATATTATGGTATGTATCCTGGTATACAACAAACTAACGATCAATGTAACCTCACCTGTATAATGCCTCCTACCTAACTAATCCTCATTTAATGACTCACACTTTGATGTACATCACCTTCTTCTAGAATGCAGTGTGGATGTGTTATAGCTATTTTAGCATTAATGAAGGTATAATCTTGCTAGGGACAAAGATCCATAAATCAACTAAGAGCCACTTTCCCTCTCAGAAATGTCCCCTTTCTGATTGGTCGAGTTCAACCCTTAGGGGAGGATCTTCTCCAGGCCTTATTAGAGACAGTCCACATGTGACCTCCCTCTCTTAGTTCTTTCATCCAGCCGCAACACTGTTCTGGTGATTCTGGGGAACCCCCTCCCCCTCCACGGGGGCCCCAGGGCCCAGCAGGCCTCGATTCCAACCAGATATGGGCTCAGGCAGGAGAGAGATGACTCTCTCACAAAGAACCGAGGACAATCTCAAGAGTTTTGGAACAAAGACTCCAACCAACAACGACTCCAATCACCCATCCTTCTGACTTCCTCACTTCTCCTGGGTGCTCGGCGTGGCCTCAACAGAGTCCCAGGCCTTCACCAAACCAGTCATGCGTTCCTGGAGAAAGAGAACGCTCAACCAACTTCCACTTGACACTGCCGGAACCATCAACGACTTCAATTTTCAACAACTTCAAGAATTGTTCCCATTACAAATGCAAGTATTCAATTCAATGAAATGTGAAAATGAAATTCTGATGGTTCTTCTCATAGACCCTCTTCCGGTTTCCAATTTCATCCTATCACTAACCTATTTATGTATTCATGTGTGTATGTTGTTTAGTTTATTTATATTCATATAAATATCTATATTTAGTTAATAAAACTTGTACATAATATGTATTTGGTTCTGTTTTGTTTGCAATACAAGTCACTTTACGATCACGGTTTTTGCTACTGGCTCAAAGTACTGTACAGGCGAAGAAATAATTATTCTTCGGTGGCCATGGAAGATACCCTTTTCTTAGAATAAATTAATAATCAAAAGAGTTCGTTGGAAGAACTGATTAATTGATTGTAATATTAATTCAGCCACATCAAGTTAATCCAATTAACTGACCCAAATATTTATAATTAATAATAACAAGATATTATTGATTATTAATATTTCCAGAAAGCTGAGTTCCTTACATATATGGTGGAGAATTTTAAGGCATCGTATTAAACATTGTATGCAAGCAGACAGTAATCAATCATATGTTGTCCCATAAGTTTTTATTAACATCTCATACATAGACGTACAAGTTTCTGGGTAAATCAGCAAAACTATAGCTTGAATATGCCTTCCTACGAATGGCAGAAAGTTCACAAATGCTATAATGCATATTTAAATCGTACGATAAGAAACTCCTAATATTAGCGAAGAAAGCCTAATTTCAGATATAAATCGAGCATAAGCCTTCTCTGACGAAGAAATCTCAGATTAGCCGCGCGCATAAATGGTACCAGAACAAATTAACCTGATATGGACGAAGAAATCTCCATTTTCAGCATTTTTGAATGTGATCTGAGCGATGTTCCTCAATCACCGATTAAGGCCTTATTATGCGTTACGTCATTGTATTCATATTAAACCGCTGAAGCGCTCATATGAAACAATCGCGTCGAATTCGTATTAGAACAATCAGCTAACTAGTAATTTGCCATTGTCTGTGAAAGAACGGTGCTGTTTTGATTTGTTAAAAAGAGTCACTCACACGCAACGTCGTGTCTAAGCGAGAGACTCAGTGCAAACTGTCAGCCTTATTATGATAGGAGATAGGAACTAGATAGGAACGCCTGCTCGCGTTCCGGACGCAATGCCAACCAACAACACAGATCGTTCGGAGCAGCGATCGAGCTGTGTTGTTGGTTGGCATTGCGTCCGGAACGCGAGCAGGCGTTCCTATATAGTTTTTCTGACAACAGCACCAATCTCACAGACCCTCGTGTAAACAAGCGACGGTTGTAGCCAACAGCTCCCTCAATCCTAACTTACAAGTAAAACCCTCTACCTCGAGTGATAGTTTTAGCACCACCTAAAAACTTAGACACGTTAGAGCGTAAAGTGTAACCTTAAACCAAAGACTATAGATTTTGCGTGATTTGAACTGAGAGATTTGAACACGAGTAATGAGAGTCAAAGCTCTTCGAGGCTTTGAATCAAAGGAGTCAACTGCGTCACAAATGATTCTTTGTTTAAACCACCCTCTTCTCTCTCTCTTTCTCTCTCTCGACCCCTTCCTCTTGGTTTCACTTTCAGATTGAAACCCAGATACTTTGGGGTTCTTATTTGTGTTTCTTTTATTTTTACTTAAATCTACCCCTATTTTATTTTGTGTATTTACACCTGTTGAGCCTGAATCGTCCTATTCAGTTAAGTTGAATTTAATTAAATTGGGAATTTAATTAAATCAATTTGCTTATTCAAGTTCCCCCATAGTTACCAGAGCTATGAGAACACACAATGTTTACATACATTTATTTGATTTTATTTCAATTTAGTTATTTACTTTGGTTTCAGCCTGAATTCTTATATTCAGCTAAAGAAAAAAAAAGGGCTTAACTAAATTTGAAATTTAATTAAATTACTTGATACGCTTCCCTTTCCTTTTAGTTTTCTTAGAGCTATAAGGACGTTCTAACTTTACCCTTACCTTATTTTAGATCACTAGTCACTATCCTCATCTTC
The DNA here is from genome assembly GCF_051911475.1 of Siphateles boraxobius. Lineage (NCBI taxonomy): Eukaryota > Metazoa > Chordata > Actinopteri > Cypriniformes > Leuciscidae > Siphateles > Siphateles boraxobius. The sequence continues at coordinate 21,824,630 of NW_027508908.1, read as the reverse complement.
TCTCTCTCTATAGGATTACAATATCTAGCGACGGTTGTTTCCATAGTGAGTTACACAGGTCATTAATATCCTACTTCCTGTCTGTGTTTTACCCATCCTCACTCCTTAGCACCAAGCTAAATACATGAAGTACGGCTAAACACAAACGCACAGTAGGCCCCAGACAGAACTGGAAACACTTCCCATTGTTTCTTCTTCTTCTTTTGGACCTTGAGATGTCTGATGTGTCCCTGGTAGCTTAGTCTAACAGCAGCATAACCCATAAGTGACTCCTGTTTACCTATGTCTCCTAGCTAAACCTAAATAGGTAAAACACTCCTTTCTTCCTCTTCTTTTCTGGTTTCATCCTATTGTTTTATTTTGGTTTTGCTCTATCTGTTACTCTCGTAGCACAACATGTGAGAAGAACCATCAGCATTTTTGAGTAATAGGTTATGACATGTAAGAGCCCAGTCATCAGTCGATGCTTCTTAAAGCACGTCAACTAAGATACTCAAAACTTTTTTTTTGTTGTTGTGTGTGCTCACCAACACTAAATTTTAGCTGCTCCACATAGCCATTCTCCCACACAGATAGCTCACCACCTCTGTAGAAACTTGCATTTGCCTGTGCCATTTCTCTCTCTTGTTCCCACAGGTGTGCCAGTAGGCCTCAGACACCCGGCCCTGCCACCAGGACCACCTGAAGACCCGGCAGAGCAGTGTCATGGACATCCTTCAGCCTGAAGCAGGCAACGACCTGCCACGGCAGAGGAAGGAACAGTTAGGCAACAACGAAAGCAGACGTCTGACACCCAGCCTGAGCCATCAAGAGCTGACCAGCATTATCTTCTCCTTGGCCATGCTCCCGCAGGCCCCAAACAGGAGGTAAATGAACTAATGCTGCCAGCCACAGGACTCCACAGAGAACGAACCCTGCTTAACGGGAGACGGCACAGGACAGATGCAGAGACCCTGACAGCGTGGAGCAACTGAAAGAGATCACCAGTTTTCAAGCGGCTCTGACAGCTGCTGAGCACCTGCCAACAGACGAGAGAGGACCTGGGTGAACTCAAAGAGAGAGACGCTGAAGCCATCGGCTTGCAGCCAGAGCTGAAGTCCCAACACTGACTCAGCGATGCTGCGACATTATAGACCAGCTCGATGTGGTCCAAATAGAACTGAAACAGTCCAACCAACTGCAAATGGACCCCACGAGAAATATGTACCCTGCTGAACTTCGCATCAGCAGCGTAGGCTTCCCCAGCCCTGCACAAAAAGGGGGGGGGGGGGGGGGGGAGACAAACCCCTCTGCTTAACATGTCATCAGACAATTTCCTTAAAGCTTCTGCAGCCGTGGAAGGAAAGGATTGATTCAGAAGAATCTTGAAACGACGCGTGTAGTGACACTCAAAGACCTCAACCGAATGGCCAGACATATCCCTGCATTTACACCAGAGCTTGCTAGACTCTATCTGATCTGGATCACATCCAGTCCAGAGTTGCGACGCTTTCTGGCTCGGCAACCAGAAAACATCCAATCTAGCTACCAGCAGCTGGAACAAGCCATCACAACAGCATTCTCAGACTTAAGAGTCTGAATGTAGACTGGGCGCGGTCCAAGACACCAACCAGGGTAACCCTGAAAGTCCCTGTGCTACTACCACATACATCAAGCGAGCTACCTCGGAGCGTGCAACAAACCTGTGATGGAGGAAGACACCAGCTTCAAGAACCTTTTGACTCTGAACTTCAAAACCCAGAAGACACACGGCATGACCACAATGCACGACTCTGCTACAAAGTTCCTAGTCAGCATAGGACATAAAACTTTTAAAGTAGATGAAAATGTGTGCTCAAAAGGAAGCAAGAGTTTGCATTAGTAAAATTTGAATTTTACTGATTTAAAGAAAATCTTGAATGCAGGTGTAAGCCTCACGTGCCAACAGACTATGCACTGCTTTTTGAAACATACAGACATTGTGCCACCCGCTGGGTGAAATATACACTGCTGCACATTAGTTTCCATGACAATGACTTGTTACAGGAAATACAAACTCCAAATAGGGCATTCGTCACCCTAATGCCAGATAGTAAGCAAACCACCTAAGCTGGGAAAACTAGCATGACCTAGAGCCCTTCGTAACTGCTGTTATCCTAAAAGTGCTTATTTGATCATTCCGATTCAAATGGGACATGATATGCGATACACATTTTGATCACTAGCTGCTGGCTTGTCTAAATGCAGATAAAACGATAGCTGGAATTGACATCTCTACTTAAAATAATAATAATAAAAAAAAAAGGGTCTTAACTGGTATCGGTAATTTCAGCATTAAAGCGTAAGTCTGTTTGACAAAGGAATCTCATCTCAGCGGCATGCAAACTGTACCGGTATTTATTAGTCTGCTTTGGTTGAAGGAACCCAAATTGCAGTATTGCTTAATCTGTTTCTGACGAAGGAATCTCAGTACAGTGTTATATACACGTAGACTTGGGTGATGCTCCCCTTTCTACAAAGTAAAGACCTTACAAATTATTGTTAGATTGATGTAATTCACCTAAATTTTGGCTGCATCTACAAGCAGAGAGCTACCTAGCGATCAAAACTGTTCACTCGCTGAAAAGTCAGTATTTATGCACGAGATGGACGTAACTATATAGGCTTAGACAAGCTTTGACTTACAGCAAATCTATTTCCTTACTCTTGTAGGGTATGAGCGCAGAATCATGGAGTCAGCATTCCTTAACACAATAAACACACGTTAACAGGGGTTTCTAAAGCCCCAACCTATGACTCTTCCAATTCTAAATCTTCCGTTAGCGCCAGCCAGTCTGGAGGGTAGATTAGTTTGTGACACCTTTACAGCGTAATGAGTCCCCAAAGAGATCCTCGCGCGATCCTGATTTGTTCGCGAGCCAACATCCAAGAAGACCGTTATCTCCAACCCCCCCCCCCCCCAGCGAGGAAGGAATGCCAGATGCGCAAATGGACAACACACACTCACACACACACACACACACATATATGCATCTATAACATTAAAACCCAGAAATGAGTGATTATGAAATGTATACATGATGTATTCCTGTATGTTTGAAGTTTATACTGTATCCTGTCTATCTAGGACTGTTAGTTATGTAGTTGAACCTTGCGGACTTCTATAAAGGTCTAAGAGTTTATATATATCCTTGTATGCGTAACAAACACGGAGTGATTGGTATTAAACGAAATCGCTCAACTTGCTCAAGCCAAATATATGTAAGAAGTTAATGAAAAACATAGTTTACTATGTTTTCCATCTTTGGAGTGAAAAGAGACCAAAACTAACATCACTGGTGTTCTTAGATAACGGCGTTTACGACCCAAAGGAATGTTCACAGAACTGCCACCCTCTCTGAATTCTAACCAAGGAGGAGAAATGAATCCTGTATTCATATATATACAGTATATGCTATTATATATCCACTTGAGAATTGTATGAACAATGTATCTAAGTTCCCTATTTCATGAGTTGCCTTTTGGTGGTTTGGTCTATGTTTCTCGACAACTCTAATGCGATAATGTTTTAAACTTGGCCAACTAATGTTTAACCAAATCCATTTGTGGCAAGTTTGGTCTTGATAAACTCCAATCTTCATTCCCCATTTGTTAATTGACATTACATTTTGCTAAACTTGTGACACATTAGTATTATAAGAATTGTGAAGATTCTGCTCTTAAACACCCTAATTTCGTCGGTTTCAAATGTCTCTCTCTTAGACAAAGAGCAATAAAAACCAAAGTCCCGCCTGTGAAATTCCAACCCTCTAATTGGCCAAGTCAACAGGAAGAGGCCGGATTTCTCCAAGGTGATAAATGACGCTTCCCCCCTCCGCTCGTCTCTCTGTTACTTTTGATTGTCAAAATGTAGGGTCTCGCCTCCGGGCGAGCTCTTCGCCTTTCTTTTATTTGTTTCTAGTTTAGTTTGTGTTTTTCAGTCTTAGATAAGTCTACGTGTTTAATTCCAATCGACGAGTGAAAAGAACACCGCGTGACATATCTCTTCAGCAAATCCATCTACAAGGGACCTTTAAACGAGCGCGCGCATGTGACCACGTGGCGAGAGACGCACACACGTACGCTTCTTCACCAGCCATGCGAAGATGTGACGTTAACTCCGCGTGATTTCCCCGTAGAGATCTTTATTTCTTTTCTTTGTTAGTCAAAGTTTTGTTTTCCGTAGTCGACTCTGCTCACTTCCACAAAGTGAAACAAACTTAGCCGAACTATTTTCCTTTGGTAATGTTACCCCAAAGACTTGGAAACTCCGTTCAACGCGCGCCAAGCAGCACCCAGTGACGCTTCCTAAAGGACTCCGCTCACGCACGCGCAGGAATGCCGCGACACAGAGAGACCCAGAAACTTAAGTATATCTCTTTATATAGCTTCTAAGAAGCATTAAGATGATGTTTTTGTGTTGTCACAGGCAGGGGACTGTCAGGGGAATGTTGCCAATGCTCTCTCTCTCTCTCTCTCTCTCTCTCTCTCTGTCCCTTCCCCTCTCACACGTGTTTCCATTGTCCACACTCTATGCATTTCTCATTCATCAATGCCTTATCGTGTATTGTTGTTTATTATGTTTGTAAATACATATATCCCATGTAACCGTAGTAAATACATAAGTAGTTCTGCCTTATTAAATTCATTATATTCATCTGATTGATGTACTGCCTTTTTGCTCATTTAAGTCCCTTAAGTGCCAAAAGATCTTATAGCAACAAGCTTACAAATTAAAGATACTTTAAAGAGTATGTGTTTATAGAGCAGGAAACCCAATTCTTGTGGCCACAGAATTGCTTTTCCTGAAATCCTATAAAGTAAGATGATATTGTGGATTCCCACAGATATTAGTCTGACAATTGAGCTAATTAATTTAGCCTGTTTTGTAAGACGTGGTCCGTAATTGCAATCAACTTGTGGTTAAGTGCAAGGATACACAAGCATGCATGCAGGTAAAATTACATATCCTCCCTTATCGGGAGTTTTATTAACATGTAAGACTGATCTAATCCAAACATGTATGAATAATTATTAATTACCAATTATTAATTATGATATGCAAATTCCCCACGGATTAGATCCGCCCCAGAGTCTTTACATAAATGGTGGAGAATGCAGGCACATTTTAAACTTGTTTTTGAGCAATTCAGTTTCAATCGATGTCTATATTGTGATTTAATAATGTACGCGCGCCTCGAGTGAGCGAACGCAACGCGAACTCACTGGCTGACTGATTAAAGGCACAAAGCCGAGTCCAGTTCAGCACATTAACAGCTGCAAAATAATGTCTAACATTCCTTTTGCCATTGTTAATAACTAAAAGTAAAACTGCAGTTTCATAGTATTAAATTTGTCCAACAAAAGACGAAGAAACCTCTTTTGAATTGTGACATTTTAATGTTAAACTCCCCTGTCCGAACGAGATTCTTCTGTCAGGGTGAAGACTAGATTGCGTGAAACGATACTCTTTCACTATTCTTAAGAAAGGCCTGATATTATAATCGTTAGATTAACGATGAACTCCTGGTTAAACATTGACGTAGCTACTCAATTGTAAAAAACCTAAAGCATATTTAATCATAAGTGCTATTTGATAATATGTCATGGGAGTCGAAAAAACAGACGAATATTTCCTGTTTTATTTTTGCACGACGCAGCGAAGCAATCCTGCCAGACGTGTTTGTTAAAATATAGCACCAAAAAATCCAAAACCGAAAAACATTTTTAATCATAAGTGATATTTGATAAATGTTATTTGGATCCGAACGACAGACGTATAATTCCTGTTGTCCATATTAGTGTGTGGAAGCGAAGAAATCCTTCCGTGCACACGTGTGTCGAATAGAAAAAACCCGCCGAGGTTTAAAATTCATAAGCGAACACGTGTGAATAATAGCGCTAATTGTTTATGTGGGAATTGAAAAACCGATGCCTAATTCCGGTTGTCCCTATGTGTGTGTGTAGAAAAAATTCCTGCCACGCCGTTTTGTGAAATATAGCTGAAAAAAAAAAAAAACGCTGAGATTTTATTTTGGATAAGTGTGATCTTACAGAAAACAAAGCGTCTGCACGCTCAAATTTGAATCACACATGGAAGCAGGGTGGTTGTTATTCCGCTGACAAACACTAGAGGGCAGCACTGAGGCCTAAGTGCTTGACAGTTCTCGAATTACGCACCGCCCCCTGACTTTACCCTCCATGAGCGAAATGGCGCCATCTCGTGGACACTAGTAACGAGGCCGTCTTTTCCTAAACAATCTCTCTCATCACAATTTCAGATTTTTCCAGTGAATTTCTGAAATTGTGTTTCTAACTTTCAATGCATGTGCAAGTTCCAGTTTTACTAACATGATTTCACTCCCGACTGTGTACACTTATTTTGAATTTGGTTCAAACCACAGTTGAATTTAAAATTTAAAAGTAAGCAGTACCAGTTTCTGATGACCACTTAGGAGGAATGCGCCCCTTGTGGCCTCCCCCCTCTACGTCAGCTCATCACTTAGTTCCTAACATCATTCTTTTCTGAAGTGGCTTTCTCCCAGTTGGTTTTATTTTGGTTATTATCATTGATACCTCACCGTAGTCGTGATCATCATCAAATATAATGCCAACCTTTAATTTCCTACACTTAATCAAATTTGGTTTAAAACAAACAAATTTCAAGATCAATTTGAATTAAGTCTCCTTTCCTGTTGGGAATGGTTTTATGGCTTTATTACTATATTTCCTTTTTCAAATTATTTTTAATAATTTTGATTTGATACGTTACGTTATGTATTTGATACGTTATGACAACTGTATCCTTACTATTCTAGAAGTTACTTAACATCTATGCATACGCTTGATTTGAATTGTATTTAAACCAGTTTGAATGCAATTTAAATCAAGTTCTCTGTCAGCCAGGTTGACCACTAGGAGGAAGTGGCCCAAACCCTTAGTGGCCCAAACGCGCCACTACAGCTTGCTTCCTCCTGTGCTCTTCCTGCTGCACTTAATCTCTTCTCTGAATGGAGGCTAGGTTGTTCTGATAATTAACATTGTCATAATTCCCTTTTTGTTTGTACCATAATTTTAGTAAAACCGTTGCCTTTGATTTTTCTACAAAAAAATAGACACTCAATTTGATTTAGATAGAGAGAGCTTTAATTCACGTTGAGGTTCACTTGTCCTTCATCCTGTTTTGTGTTTGTAGGTAGAAATTTCTCTCGTGCTGTGGTGATTTGACAGTCATCTCTGCTTGGGGTCCAGCTGGCTGGTTCGTCTGACCTGCGTCACCAGCGCTGACTGAGCACGGGTCTCGGACTTTCCTGTATTTCTCCGTTGGTGCAGCCCGCAACACGACATCACCAATTTGGCACTGCCGGTTGTGTTCAAGGTCGGGTTGCGTGAGGGCACACATCGGTACAGATATGCGGAAGGGCCCGGGACACTGCTGTCAAGTGTTTGGGGACGACAGAGAGACCAACCAAAAATGCTGACTCCAACCCGAATGACCTCAGTTCACCCCAGGGAAACTAGAAAAGGTATTAAATCCATCACTTAGTATTGGCCACAGAATCTAGAGATTCCCCCGGTCATTGAAGTGTTTGGCGCCCTCCTACTCTCCTAGCCACAAATCGCAGGCTTAGGCCTCCTCTTCCCCTGTAACACTTCCTGTGTACTATTAACACCATTTCATTACATACCTTTCCATCTTGGATGGTTGCATGTTACTTAACTTTGCCATCTTGCCATTGCTCTTTTCTGTTGTGCTCTGCTCCTTTCAGTTCACTTAGAGACAGAACCTATCTGAGACAACAAGGAACGCTGAATAATAGTTTGACAACCAAGCCGTTAGCATCAACAGGTGACCCCTAAGCTACCGCCCCGTTAAAAATCTTTATTCAGGCCCATGCTGACCTACCCAAATTGTCCTACCAAATGATTTAACTGTCGGCATCAGTTAACCAAAATTTGCATACGCGGCATAGCCCGTATTATAGCTTGTTAAACGTAGAACGAACCTGCATACAGGTACAGGTAGCTTTATTAATCCCCAAGGGGCAATTTAGTTCCATTGGTCTCTCTGTGTGTGTGTTGTGTTCCTCTCGCCCACAGTGAAGCCAGTATGTTCCGGTCCTACAGTCCCACAACCCGCTGGGACAACCTGGAGACATGGCTGAGATTCATGAAACCTCCATTCCTGACCAAGGTCGCCAGTGACTCAGAGCCCCGAGCCAAGAGCATCGCAGACGTGGACAGGCTGATGGCGCACAAACCAAGCCAAAGCTCCCACGACAAAGACCGGTCAGATACGTCAACCTCACTTGCCAGCTCATCGTACAAGCACGTCTCCACGAAAGGAGCCGCATCGCCCTGGAGCACGAAGTTGCAACGCTAAGGATGCAAGCCGAGGATGACAACGACCCCGAGCTACAGAAGGAAGTGGAAAGACTTCAAACTGCCCTATCTGATCTTCATCTGCACATAGACCAAAGAGTGCAGTCAGAGAAAAGAACCAGAGAGGAACTCAACGAGAAACTCCGACAAAAGTGAAGCCCCTTGCAAAGAGCAGAGACTGAACTTAAAGAGACTCGAAAGCCACGGCCTGCGAAAGAAACTCGCAAGAGGCCCGTGCTACCATCCACAAGCACGTTCAGCAGAGACAAGATCTCGAACACGAACTTGACACCGTTCACACAGAGTTGAAACCCTCTTATAGACTGCAGAAGGACCGGGAAGGGGAAACGCACACCACAAAGTTTCCCTGACCAGCCAGTCCGCACCTTTCAGCCAAGAACCCAGAGCTGTACAGGGGGGTGAAAGCCCACTGTTCAAAACATCACCATCCAGCCCACAAGAACCCCCGTCAGCAGCGAGGGGGGAAGAGCCTTTCCAGGAGAGCCCCGGCCACTAACCACGGCATGGCTCCCAAAAGACTTAACAAGCTGGCCAGAAACATCCCTATGTTCAATCCGAACCATGCAGGAGGCCACAACGTGCACGCCATCCGCAGGACATTGACTTTCACTTACAAACTGTTACCAACGTCACCGCGTGGGACAGATTGTACCTGCTCAGAATCACGTCCAGTCGTGATGCGCGCAGCTTCCTCGACCGTCAACCAGAGACAGTCAAGTCGGACTACCAGCCGCTGCGGCAGGCCTTCACTAAAGAATTCTCTGATCCAGAATCAGACCAAAGTCTAATCACAGCCATGGACCTCAATCAGTCCGGCATGGAAAATGATTTCAACTTCAGAACTTTGTCTCTCCGAAATCTGCACCCCACAGTGAGTCATCATCTAGACATCCTGGCCTGACCACATAGCATGACTACTCAACAGCTAAAAGAAGCTTACACAAAGCAAAAGACTGTGTCCGAAAAGACTTTGAAAAACCACAATCTACTCTGTCTCTGAGCTCTACTCAGAGCTGCCTCTAGAGGGCGCCCCACAACACCATAGCCCTGTTTACAGAGAGTCAAGACCATTCCAGGCCAACAGAGGGCAGCACTACTGCGATGGTGCTCGTCCAAGACACCAGAGCGAGGGCTTTGACAGATTCTGGGACCTGCAACAACCACCCGACCACCCAAAAGGTGGAGCCACATGGGAAACCGACCAATGGCCCAGAAAGAGCCGAGCCCCATCGACCAGACCATCAAGCCCAGACAGCCCAGAGCGGAACCCCTCTCGACATGCCACTGGTAAGCACAAGTCTGAACCCACATCAGAAAAAAAACAGTGCCGCCACATCTGAGACAGCTGAGACCCTGAAGTCGCTGAAAGAGCTTCTTCACAAAAGACTTTCCAAAGGAGACAAGAGGGACAAGACAGACATCCTATGTCTAAGCGTAAGACCTGAACCAGGCAACCAGAACACTGCTCGTCAGCCTCAGAGCACAGAGCTAACTGTCACATCACAAAATGACAGCATCACCCAGCCACCACAGCTGACAGCTGCACAGCCTGAGCGACACAGCACAGTTTCCCACAGCTGGGTCCAAAAGCCCAAAACACCTAGCAATGCTGCTTGTCTGTCTGTCTCCGCAGAGAACTACACAAGACCGGCCCTAACCGCCCATCGATCACCACACCAGCCCCTACGCTAAGACTCCTGGGGAACCTGATCGAAAAAGGGGGTGGCCCGGAAACTCTACCTAGCCATCACTTTGGAAAATGAGGTGAGCTTGGAAGCCCTGGTAGACACCGGCTCAGACCTCACTTTAATGTCAGCTCAGCCCTTTGAAAGACTCGGCACTAAAGCTAAGAGCAAAGATCGAACTCTTATACCCCAAACGTGACAGCTGAACGTGCAGTCGTACAGCCAGAACAACATCCGGCTCGAACAAGTAGTTCCCAGGAACTCCAGCAGCCATCCATGGGTACACAGCCTCAGCACCAAGTCAAGATTCAAGTTCACTACCCTGCACCTTCCAGCTCGCCAGAGACCAAGAAGTGCTGCTCAACGATGCGTGAACTGATACAGAAGGCCTCTAACACATAAGGCCTCCTCAGAAAGGGTCCCCTAAGATCCCATTGTTTCCGAACTGCAAACCCAGAAGGCACACAGAATGAACATAATGCAAGACTCTGTAAAAGGGTCCCTGGTCAGCATAAAACATAAAACTTTTAAAGTAGATGAAAATGTGTGCTCGAAGAGAAGCAAGACTCTGCATTAGACAATTTAGAATTTAACTGATTTAAAGAAAATCTTGAATGGACGTGTATGCCTCACCTGCCAACACACTATGCACAACTTTTTCGAAACAAACATTTGCTACAGGCTGGTTGAAATGACACTGCTAAACATTAGTTTCCATGACAATAAAGGGTTACAGGAAACCCTAGCTCCAAATAAGGCATACGTCACCTTGACGCCATAGTGTAGGAAAACCACCTGAGTTGAAACTACTGTTAACCTACAGGTTTAATTTGATCATTGCAATCCAAACGGAACACAACATGCGATAAGCATTTTGATCACTGGTTGCTGGCTTGTCTAAATGCAGATAAAACAATAGCTGGAATTGACATCTCTACTGTAAGTGAAAGAGTCTTAGATTTCCAACTAATATAAGTAAGTTCGGCAGTAAAGCGTAAGTCTGTTTGACAAAAAAAAAAAAAATCTCATCTCAGCAGCTTGTAAACTGTACCGATATCTATCCTGCTTTGGTTAAAGAAATCCAAATTGCAGTATTGCTAAACCTGTTTCTGACAAAGGAAGCTCAGGACAGTGTTATATATACGTAGACCTGGGTGATGCTCCCCTTTCTACAATGTAAAGGCCTTACAAATTATTGTTAGATTGATGTAATTCACCTAAAAATTTTAGCTGCATCTACAAGCAGACAGCTACCTAGCGATCAAAACTGTTCACTCGCTGAAGAGCCAGCATTTGTGCATGAGAGGGACGTAACTATAGATGCTTAGACAACCTTTGACTTACAGCAAATCTATTTCCTTACTCGGTAAACAAATAGAATAAGTTGTGTAAAGTAAAGAGAAGAGTTACATGAGTAAAACTAGCAAATGCCAAAACACAGTCGCATTTTACTTAATGTAACGTCAAGTTCTTAAAAGGCTTTAAAGTATAGGCGCCCCCTTATAACCCTTTTAACACGTTAAAAGGTGCAGACATTCTTCAGGTACTGTCGAATTGTTCTGACATGCTCTAGTTCCCATGACAATGACTTGTCACAGGAAGTGCTAACTCGTGATGTCACGTTGTAAACAAACCAGCCTAGGTGGCTAAGCTAACCTAACCTAGCGTCCATCCAGCTTAGGCTAAGCTAACCTAACCTAGCATCCATCCATCCAGCTTAGGCTAAGCTAACCTAACCTAGCATCCATCTAGCTTAGGCTAGGCTAACCTAACATCCATCCCGCTTAGGCTAAGCTAAATAATAACTTCTACAGTTAGCAGTTAGCATCATTTACTTTAAGCCTTAATTACAGCTGCTGTTTATACAGCCCAAAGTATTCTAGAATACTTTCTTTAACCCCAGTTAGGGTTTGTAATTCTTCACTTTCCGTACTTTCAATTCTGCTCAGCTAAAGTTCACCTTCACTAGTTTAGGCATAGGCCTTGCTGAGCACTGTAGGCTAAATCGCCAATTAAACTTAAGCTTAAGTACATGTAAATTGTGTAGCTAGAGAAGAGTCTGTATAGTAATGAGAATTTTCATCAGCATGTTGACTAAACATTTGAAGGGACACACAGAGTGGTCGTGAACACGCAACCGCTGTAACCCACCATCGAGTGTTGGTCCAAGCGAATTCAAAGTTTAGTCACTAGTGCTACTGACTATTCTCACATTCAGATCATTCCCGCTGTTTTGACCACTCACCCACGTTTTATTTTTATTTTTACTTTAATAATAATAGCATTCAGCTATTACCTTGTCTTTTCGGTCATCTATATGATTCAATTCCATTTCCTCTCTTGTTGGAATGTGGTTCCATTTCCCATAGGGCCCAGAAAGGAAACAGAGACACCTTTATTTGTGATTTTGTTTATTTTCAACAAGTGCACTAATTTTTATGACCCTGCAACACAAGTAATTTCAACGATTACTAGGGCATAACTATAGTCCTGAGGATTGATAATAAGCCTAATTTGAATAGGAAAGCTGTCCTTTTTCCCCCTATCATTCACTTCGTCAAGCCGTAGTGAACCACTAGTTAAGTCCTGAGAAATAATTTAGTCATAAGAACCATCTTAAGTCAGTTATTTCATCTCGGCTATGCCCTTTCCGGGAAATACTCTCGGAACCACATAAGTCTTAGCCTCCTAACATCCACAGCTAAGATGATAAGGATACAAGACACACTTCACTAGCTAGATACACGTGAAACGCATAGCTTTATGCTACATTCCTAGCGAACCCATTAAACCTTGGTTCTGAACTTTTAGGGTCATGCATTAGTCTCACCCCAAGTGCGACAAAATGTCACAGAGCCTCTGCTTAACCTGACCTTAACGTTCCAGCTTACCAAAGACTATGACAAACAATGGACACTATGAGAAACCACCTCTCATACCCCTCCAACCACCCACGAACGCCGTCTGCACCCACCGACAACCAATGCCCCTGACAACCGACGTCTACCGGCACATGCTGCGTGCACAAAACAACATTCAGCGTTCTGCACCTGATGCCATCACTGCGCCACAGCTTGTGGTGCCACAGTGCAAAAGGGGGGTCATGCCAATGTATGCCCATGACGCACCATGTGCTGCACACCGCAGCACCAGAGACACTTGCAAGACACCGAACCAAGTGGCATACCGGCGTCCTCAAAAGCGGAAAGACTGTCCTAGCCAACCAAGGACGACACTCGCTGAAATTTTTCCTCCCTTTCTCTTTCTCTCTCCCTTTCACTTTTACCAGGATGCTGCTGTGCCTCCAGCCAACCAGAGAGCAGCCGCAATCGGACATCTCACCAGGTCCGGCATCAGGCATCGTCCTGAGGGAACAACCGGGACTCCTGATCACCAACTGCCGGACCCACACCCAGAAAGTATATGTTCGACTAGACCCGCGTAATGTTTACAGAGCACATTACCCCAGCGCAGTGGCCCAATACAGTTGGGCCGGTGCCCGATGGACAGAGGACTCCCTCACTCACGCTGAGGCCGATGTCAGGCACATGCTCAACCAACTTGAGAAAATGACTGTCACACAAGCGGAGCTAAGTGGACACAACCGCCGCTCCAAACGGTTCCTTGGAGCTTTGCTCGGAGCCGCCGCTGCCGTCGGAACTCTGTTTAACATCGGTATGTCTAGTGTCAACTCAGTGAACTTAGCCACCGTGAGACGGCACGTGGCCGAAATCCGGACTGAAATCCCACAGATAAAAGAGCAACTCAACACACAAAGTGCCTCCCTTCAGACCATCGGCAAGACTTTGAGGGGAACTGTGGTGGTTCTCAACACTCACAGCGTCCTGCTGAACCAGACCGTGAACTCTATGAAACAGCTGTTTACGGTTTTCCAGAATGACTTTGCTCATTCTGGAAGCTGGTCACAGCCCTGATGGCAGACATGCTGCGGGAGGTGAGCTCTTCCATTGACAGCCTAGCCAGGGGAAGGATTCCACCGTACCTGATACCCTTAAGCCTTGTCCAAACTAAGCTGGCTTCCGCCGTCACCACGCCAACTGACCCTCTACAAATACACCTCACCTGTTGTCCAAGCCTGGACCGCAGCCGACACCGCGCTGTGTATCTCTATGGTAGTCAGCCACATCCTGTCACTAGGCCTGGCCTTCATCCTGTATAGGAGGCTCAACGAGATGCGAACATCGACAGCCAAGCTCACGAAAGCCGTGTCTGGAGGTTTCCGACGGAACCCCCGGAAAGAGGGGATCACACCAGACACCGCTTTGAATCTCATCGAGCTGAGCCCTCAGCCTCAATAACCACCTGCTACAAAACCCTCATGATTCACCTGCCATCCGCCATTGTGATGATTGTCGTCCGATGATGTCTCCACAGAGACGTCATCCGACGAAAAGGGGGAATGTAGGGTATGAGCGCAGAATCATGGAGTCAGCATTCCTTAACACAATAAATACACGTTAACAGGGGTTTCTAAAGCCCCAACCTATGACTCTTCCAATTCTAAATCTTCCGTTAGCGCCAGCCAGTCTGGAGGGTAGATTAGTTTGTGACACCTTTACAGCGTAATGAGTCCCCAAAGAGATCCTCGCGCGATCCTGATTTGTTCGCGAGCCAACATCCAAGAAGACCGTTATCTCCATTGCGGACTTCTATAAAGGTCTAAGAGTTTATATATATCCTTGTATGCGTAACAAACACAGAGTGATTGGTATTAAACGAAATCGCTCAACTTGCTCGAGCCAAATATATGTAAGAAGTTAATGAAAAACATAGTTTACTATGTTTTCCATCTTTGGAGTGAAAAGAGACCAAAACTAACATCACTGGTGTTCTTAGATAACGGCGTTTACGACCCAAAGGAATGTTCACAGAACTGCCACCCTCTCTGAATTCTAACCAAGGAGGAGAAATGAATCCTGTATTCATATATATACAGTATATGCTATTATATATCCACTTGAGAATTGTATGAACAATGTATCTAAGTTCCCTATTTCATGAGTTGCCTTTAGGTGGTTTGGTCTATGTTTCTCGACAACTCTAATGCGATAATGTTTTAAACTTGGCCAACTAATGTTTAACCAAATCCATTTGTGGCAAGTTTGGTCTTGATAAACTCCAATCTTCATTCCCCATTTGTTAATTGACATTACATTTTGCTAAACTTGTGACACATTAGTATTATAAGAATTGTGAAGATTCTGCTCTTAAACACCCTAATTTCGTCGGTTTCAAATGTCTCTCTCTTAGACAAAGAGCAATAAAAACCAAAGTCCCGCCTGTGAAATTCCAACCCTCTAATTGGCCAAGTCAACAGGAAGAGGCCGGATTTCTCCAAGGTGATAAATGACGCTTCCCCCCTCCGCTCGTCTCTCTGTTACTTTTGATTGTCAAAATGTAGGGTCTCGCCTCCGGGCGAGCTCTTCGCCTTTCTTTTATTTGTTTCTAGTTTAGTTTGTGTTTTTCAGTCTTAGATAAGTCTCCGTGTTTAATTCCAATCGACGAGTGAAAAGAACACCGCGTGACATATCTCTTCAGCAAATCCATCTACAAGGGACCTTTAAACGAGCGCGCGCTCGTTTTGAAGGAGAAACACGCGCACGTGACCACGTGGCGAGAGACGCACACACGTACGCTTCTTCACCAGCCATGCGAAGATGTGACGTTAACTCCGCGTGATTTCCCCGTAGAGATCTTTATTTCTTTTCTTTGTTAGTCAAAGTTTTGTTTTCCGTAGTCGACTCTGCTCACTTCCACAAAGTGAAACAAACTTAGCCGAACTATTTTCCTTTGGTAATGTTACCCCAAAGACTTGGAAACTCCGTTCAACGCGCGCCAAGCAGCACCCAGTGACGCTTCCTAAAGGACTCCGCTCACGCACGCGCAGGAAGGCCGCGACACAGAGAGACCCAGAAACTTAAGTATATCTCTTTATATAGCTTCTAAGAAGCATTAAGATGATGTTTTTGTGTTGTCACAGGCAGGGGACTGTCAGGGGAATGTTGCCAATGCTCTCTCTCTCTCTCTCTCTCTCTCTCTCTGTCCCTTCCCCTCTCACACGTGTTTCCATTGTCCACACTCTATGCATTTCTCATTCATCAATGCCTTATCGTGTATTGTTGTTTATTATGTTTGTAAATACATATATCCCATGTAACCGTAGTAAATACATAAGTAGTTCTGCCTTATTAAATTCATTATATTCATCTGATTGATGTACTGCCTTTTTGCTCATTTAAGTCCCTTAAGTGCCAAAAGATCTTATAGCAACAAGCTTACAAATTAAAGATACTTTAAAGAGTATGTGTTTATAGGGCAGGAAACCCAATTCTTGTGGCCACAGAATTGCTTTTCCTGAAATCCTATAAAGTAAGATGATATTGTGGATTCCCACAGATATTAGTCTGACAATTGAGCTAATTAATTTAGCCTGTTTTGTAAGACGTGGTCCGTAATTGCAATCAACTTGTGGTTAAGTGCAAGGATACACAAGCATGCATGCAGGTAAAATTACATATCATCCCTTATCGGGAGTTTTATTAACATGTAAGACTGATCTAATCCAAACATGTATGAATAATTATTAATTACCAATTATTAATTATGATATGCAAATTCCCCACGGATTAGATCCGCCCCAGAGTCTTTACACTCTGTAAACAAATAGAATAAGTTGCGTAAAGTAAAGAGAAGAGGTCCATGAGTAAAATTTGCAAATGCCAAACCACATTTGCATTTTACTGAATGTAACATCAAGTTCTTGAAAGACTTAAAGTATAGGCGCCCCCCTTTTAACCCCTTTAAACATGCATAACTCATTTAAAATGTGCAGACATTCTTCATGGACTGTTGAATTGTTCTGACATGCACTGGTTCCCCTGACAACGACTTGTCACAGGAAGTGCTAACTCGTGACGTCATCTTGTAAACAAACCAGCCTAGGTGGCTAAGCTAACTTAACCTAGCGTCCATCCAGCTTAGGCTAAGCTAAGCTAACCTAGCATCCATCCAGCTTAGGCTAAGCTACATAATAACTTCTACAGTTAGCGGTTAGCATCATTTACTTGAAGCCTTAATTACAGCTTTTATGTATACCGCGCAAAGTATTCTAAAATACTTTCTTTAACCCCATTTAGGGTTTCTAATTTTTCTCTTTCCTTACTTTCAATTCTTCTCAGATGAATTTCACCTTCACTAGTTTAGGCATAGTCCTTGCTGAGCGCTGTAGGCTAAATTTGCAGATGCCCTGTCAATTAAACCCAAGTTTAATTACATGTAAGCTGTGTAGCTAGAGAAGAATTCTTATAGTTATGAGAATTTTCATCAGCATGTTGACTAAACCTTTGGAGGGACACACACGGTGTGGTCTTAAACACACAACAGCTGTGACCCACTATGGAGTGTTGGTCCAGGCAAATCTAAAGGTTAGTCACTAGTGCTATTGATTACTCTCAATTTCAGATCATTCCCGCTGTTTTGATCACTTACTTAAGTCCTTTTTATTTTTATTTTACTTCGATAATAATAGCAGTCAGCTATTCACTTGTCTATTCTGTCATGTATATGATTTATTTCCATTTCTTCTCTTGTTCAAATGTGGTTCCATTTCCCATAGGGCCCAGAAAGGAACCAGAGACACCTTTATTTGTGATTTTGTTTATTTTCAACAAGTGCACTAATTTTTATGACCCTGCAACACAAGTAACTTCAACGATTACTAGGGCATAACTATAGTCCTGAGGATTGATAATAAGCATAATTTGAATAGGAAAGCTGTCCTTTTTCCTCCTATTCTTCACTTCGTCAACCCGTAGTGAACCACCAGTTAAGTCCAGAGAAATATTTTAGTCATAAGAACCATCTTAAGTAATTTATTTCATCTCGGCTATGCCCTTTCCAGGAAATACTCTCGGAACCACACAAGTCTTAGCCTCCTAACATCCACAGCTAAGATGATAAGGATACAATACACACTTCACTAGCTAGCTACACATGAAATACCTAGCTTTATGCTACATATCTAGCGAACCCATTAAACCGTGGCTCTGAACTTTCTAGGGTCATGCATTAGTCTCTCACCACAGGTGTGCCAAAATGTTGCAGATCCTCTGCTTAACCTGACCTTAACCGGTTAGGAGAACGAAAAGACTGACAAGCCATCGCGAGGAACACTGTTCCACCCATGGCTGCTGACATCCGACGGCACCGGAGCCAACGGAACTGCACCATGAGAGAAGAGGACAAACGACCCATGACCCAAGCCAGAGTTACAGCCACACCGGGGTGATCAAGATTCTCATCTCCTTACCCCACCTTATGGGTATAAAACAGAAGGTAAACAACCTCACATAATAGATCACAGCGTCCCACAAGGAGCGGACCTGTGCCCAAAGCCTTACAGACCAGCTAGACACTTAGGTTCGAACCAGATTCAATGCAGCTGGACTGAGCATGCCCAGGACCAGCACAGAACTGTCACCATGGCAACAACCCAGGTACCAGCCAAGCCCCTTGGAGAAGCCATGGAGGACAGCACCCTCAACCTGCAAACACCACAGGAAGACCAACGGCTGTCAACAACAGCATTCTCTTCCATACCCTTCACACATGTGTCAATCTGAGGCTCCGCAAGGACAGCTGGACGCACCTGCCTCAGAGTTACTGGAGCCGCTGACACACGCAAAATAGCTCCCTGCACAGGACTCACCCGAGGAGTTCTGTAAGGTACAAGCTTCCGACTCCTTGCCCACCCCAGCTTAGGCAAGCTTGCGTCGGCACCACCATAAGGACAGAACAACACTTCAATCCTTCAGACCTCTCGTGACTGAGAGGCTAACAACCACCTTCTGACCTCCGGCCACCAGCACCATGTCAGCTTGAAAACCTCTCTATGCTACATAGAGGCCTAACCACTTCCTGCAACCACAAGGAAACACCTGCCCCAAAACTAATGAACTTCAGAATGTCCCAACACCTGCTGCCTCAACACCTGCTGCAGAGACCTGGACTTGGCTACTGTCCACATCACCAGCCGTGGAACGACCACCGCTCCAGAAGACACGAGCAACCAGAGGCCACCATGGCCTTCCAGCCTTCTATGACAAGTGTGTGTCCGATCTCTCTGCACTTCCAACTTCGCTCGTGGTTGTCCTTGTGGGGGGACAACAACGATCGAGAGGGGGGATCTGTAGGGTATGGACCAATCAGACACATACTAATTATTCATTATATACAAAGGTTTATGAAACTCCTCACACAGCCCAAATGAACAAACACAAGGGCAGAAACAGTGTCATGTTACAGGGCATGACAAGGAGATTTTACGACCTCCGAGGAATGTGGCCACATACTCAAGAGAGAGACTATGAAACAGAAACCCTCTTTAAAACAGACTTTGCTGCATTAATCATAGACTAACTGATCTATAAATGAACATGCATAAAACTGTGAAAGAAACAGTGTAAATGGTTTACTGTCTCGTGTACTATTAGGTATATATTATGGTATGTATCCTGGTATACAACAAACTAACGATCAATGTAACCTCACCTGTATAATGCCTCCTACCTAACTAATCCTCATTTAATGACTCACACTTTGATGTACATCACCTTCTTCTAGAATGCAGTGTGGATGTGTTATAGCTATTTTAGCATTAATGAAGGTATAATCTTGCTAGGGACAAAGATCCATAAATCAACTAAGAGCCACTTTCCCTCTCAGACATGTCCCCTTTCTGATTGGTCGAGTTCAACCCTTAGGGGAGGATCTTCTCCAGGCCTTATTAGAGACAGTCCACATGTGACCTCCCTCTCTTAGTTCTTTCATCCAGCCGCAACACTGTTCTGGTGATTCTGGGGAACCCCCTCCCCCTCCACGGGGGCCCCAGGGCCCAGCAGGCCTCGATTCCAACCAGATATGGGCTCAGGCAGGAGAGAGATGACTCTCTCACAAAGAACCAAGGACAATCTCAAGAGTTTTGGAACAAAGACTCCAACCAACAACGACTCCAATCACCCATCCTTCTGACTTCCTCACTTCTCCTGGGTGCTCGGCGTGGCCTCAACAGAGTCCCGGGCCTTGACCAAACCAGCCATGCGTTCCTGGAGAAAGAGAACGCTCAACCAACTTCCACTTGACACTGCCAGAACCATCAACGACTTCAATTTTCAACAACTTCAAGAATTGTTCCCATTACAAATGCAAGTATTCAATTCAATGAAATGTGAAAATGAAATTCTGATGGTTCTTCTCATAGACCCTCTTCCGGTTTCCAATTTCATCCTATCACTAACCTATTTATGTATTCATGTGTGTATGTTGTTTAGTTTATTTATATTCATATAAATATCTATATTTAGTTAATAAAACTTGTACATAATATGTATTTGGTTCTGTTTTGTTTGCAATACAAGTCACTTTACGATCACGGTTTTTGCTACTGGCTCAAAGTACTGTACAGGCGAAGAAATAATTATTCTTCGGTGGCCATGGAAGATACACTTTTCTTAGAATAAATTAATAATCAAAAGAGTTCGTTGGAAGAACTGATTAATTGATTGTAATATTAATTCAGCCACATCAAGTTAATCCAATTTACTGACCCAAATATTTATAATTAATAATAACAAGATATTATTGATTATTAATATTTCCAGAAAGCTGAGTTCCTTACATATATGGTGGAGAATTTTAAGGCATCGTATTAAACATTGTATGCAAGCAGACAGTAATCAATCATATGTTGTCCCATAAGTTTTTATTAACATCTCATACATGCACGTACAAGTTTCTGGGTAAATCAGCAAAATGTAATAAAGTTTAGAAATATATTGCTTACAGATGAGGGTTGGTCTTCCATGCAACTGGCATCCTGCCCTCAAAAGGTTTAAACTCTGGAGACTGTGATTAATGCAAATTCCCATTGTTTGCACATTTTTAGGTTTGTGTCTTGGTCTGAGTATATATCATCAATTAGGTAACACATAGCATGATGGCGCCTGTTCCCTTTCGAGGGAACTCAACACTGCGTCGAGAATCGACACTTTGGGGACGCTCCCTTAGCGTGCGCCTCTGAAGTAAGAATGAAACTAATCCAATCCTGATTGGTGTTGCGTCGTGATGTAACATGTGACGGCATAACCGGATGCATAAAAGTGACGCTGACCCACACACACATCAGCTTTAGCTCTTCAGCAAGCGCTCTCTGTGAAACTGTCTGTCTTATTTGGTGTTGTTTGTCTGTGCAAAGCTCTGTATTATGGCGAGTGAACAATACACTAAGTGTGTGCACCCCTACCCAAGATAATATATGTGCCACGGGTGGGGACACGCATCAGCTGTGTGTGTGTGTATTGTTTAGGAGCGCAGCACGCACTGTCAGCTCTCGAGAGGGCTGCCTGTGCACACTGTGAAGCACTTCCTATTAGAGTGCTGCGCTCCCGCTTGGCTATATTATTTCCTGATGATGGCCAGGCTCACGATCCCCGCGGTTCGGGTCCCGCGTCCATTGAGGCGGCGCGACGGCTTAGATCGTGGAGATCGCAGAAGGATCTCGCGGATGAGAACGAGACTGCTGAGGCACCTTTTCTCTCATCATCCGCAGATTCTATGACACTCGTTCACGACGCAGAAGCCCGCGATGCGGCTTCTTCTGCCCGTGACGAGTGCCCAGTGCTCGAGCTATCTGTTTATAAGGAAGTAGATGTGCTCAGCATCGGGAACGAGCAACATGAGTCACACTCGCCGGCTTATGTTTCTGCTTATGTAGAGCTCGTGGAGGTTGTGATGCGTGCGTAACAGCGGCATCCAACATAATTCCTTTGGGCCTGTTCCACATGAGGCCCCTTCAGTGGTGGCTCAAAGCCAAGGGTTTTTTCCCCAAGGGGAATCCGTTCCATATAATAAAGGTTACGCGCAGATGCCTTCGTTCCCTATTAATATGGAAGAAACCTTGGTTCTTGTCCCAAGGGCTAGTGGTAGGGGCGTCATGTCGCCGGGAAACTGTTTCGACAGACGCTTCCCTCGCTGGCTGGGGCGCGGTCTCGGACGGCCGCTTTGCCAGGGGTCTGTGGCAGGACCATCATCATTCTTGGCATATAAATTGCCTAGAGATGTTGGCTGTGTTCAGGGCTCTGAGGAGCTTCCTCACAGACATCAAAGGTTACCACGTCTCAGTGGTAGCTTATCTAAACCGACAAAGAACACTCAGATCGCGCCCTCTATCCAGATTGGCGCATCAGATCATTTTATGGCCCCAAGGGAAAATATTATCTATAAGAGCAATATATGTCCCGGGGGATCTGAATCAGGGAGCGGACATCCTGTCGAGGCAGGGGCTGAGGCCCGGGCAATGGAGACTCCATCCAGAGGTGGTGGAGTTCATATGGCAGAGGTTTGGACCAGTGGAAGTGGATCTGTTTGCGTCTCGAGGGACGTCCATCCCACTGTCCACTTTGGGTCTCCCTCACTCATCCAGCCCCGCTGGGGTTGGATGCCATGGTACAGGCCTGGCCGAGGCTTCGCCTGTACGCTTTTCCCCCCGATCGCTCTGCTCCCGGGGGTCCTGGAGAGGGTCCGTCAGGAGAGCATCAGTCTTCTTCTGATAGCCCTGTTTTGGCCAGCCCGAGTATGGTTTTCAGACTTAATTTCACCCCTGATAGCTCCGCCATGGCAGATTCCTCTGAGGAGGGGTCTGTTGTCTCAGGCGGAGGGCACTATATTCCATCCTCATCCAGAGCTGTTGAAATTGTGGGTCTGGCCTCTGAGGGGGCTCAGTACCTAGATGCTGGTCTATCATCTGGGGTGGTCGAAACCATACTTATCTCTAGGGCTCCGTCTACTAGGAGATTATATGGCCTCAAGTGAAATAATTTTCTACTTGGTGTAGAGAACTTGAGTTAGACCCAGTTAACTGCCCAATGGCTTCAGTTCTGGAGTTTCTTCAAGATTGTTTCTCTGCGAATCTCTCCCCTTCCACACGTAGGGTGTACGTGGCTGCCATTGCGGCGTTCCATGCACCACTAAATGTTGGGCCTTTAGGGAGGCACCAACTGGTCATACTATTTCTCCATGGTATTGGAGGATGAGACCGACAGTCAGGTCCAGGGTTCCTTCCTGGGACCTGGCGGTGGTTCTCGAAGGGCTATCCCTGGCTCCCTTCGAATACCCCCAGTCGGCTTCGCCTAGGACCTCACGTTCAAGATAGCCTTTCTCTTAGCTATTTCTTTAAAGAGACTGGGAGATCTCCAAGCCCTGGCATTATCGCCAGTTTGCTTGGGGTGTGCCCCCGGCGGAGTTAAGGCCATCCTGCATCCGAGACCCAGCTATGTGCCTTAAGTGCAATTTATCATGGCTAGGTCCATGGTCCTGCAAGTATTTCATCCTCCACCTCATGTGTCGGCAGAAAAGGAGAGGTTCCTTGCTCTGCCAGTCAGAGTTCCGAGTATTACCTTGAGAGGTCCTCTTCTTGGAGGAGGTCGGACCTACTGTAGTGTGTTTTGGATCACCTATTAGGGGCTCCCGGCTATACAAACCATAAGTAGGCCTACAAGGTGCGGAATTTCCCTTCACCTGTGGCCGTGAGGGCTCATTCTACTAGAGGCATGGCGTCCTCTAGGGCCCTCCTTTCGGGAGTTCCCATCAAGGAGATCTGTGAGGCAGCCGGTTGGGCTACCCCACACACTTTTGTTAGGTTCTATAGTCTGCACCTCCCTAGTACACTTGGCGCACACGTGCTCTCGTCCTAGCTGAGAGCCTGAATCAGTTTCACTCCGGGGCAGGCCTGTTTTCGGTGCGTGGCTTAGTTGGCATTCGTTCCCCAAAGTGTCGATTCTCGACGCAGGGTTGAGTTCCCTCGAAAGGGAACGTCTCGGGTTATGACTATAACCCTTGTTCCCTGAGAAGGGAACGAGACACTGCGTCATCCTGCCACGCCCCTCGAGGCCTTAGAGCGTCTTGCTTCATCGCGGAGCTGATGTGTGTGTGTGTCAGCGTCACTTTTATGCATCCGGTTATGCCGTCACATGTTACATCACGACGCAACACCAATCAGGATTGGATTAGTTTCATTCTTACTTCAGAGGCGCACGCTAAGGGAGCGTACCCAAAGTGTCGATTCTCGACGCAGTGTCTCGTTCCCTTCTCAGGGAACAAGGGTTATAGTCATAACCCGAGACGTTTTCGGCTTTGCCTCTGCTCCCTCTCTGCTTTCTTGCGTATTTGTGATTTTTCTAGTGTTGTTTTTGCCTTATCAGCCCTGGGTCTCAGCTGCTTTAAAATATGATCGACACCCACTATTCCACTTCAAGGAAAATATGAATGACTTTTGCGTTACCTGGGCTGGGTACACAGAGTTTTTCCCTCCAATTTAAGAATGTTTCACGCCATCGCCGGTGTACCTGTTGCTAGCTAAGCCCCGCAGCAGTATAAGGAAGCGGGGAACCAGGGCTGGTGTCCAAGCCAAGCATCGGGACAACCACCATGTCCGAGCGGCTCCGGATATTTCTGGGAAGAGCGGTGCTTGCGGCTGGTTCCTATCCGCGAGTAGGGAGAGGACTCGTCCTGTGCATCTCCGTCCCTCAGGAGTATCCAATCTGACCGGATTTTTCTGACTCAGCGGCCCCGAAATCCCTATCTTCGAGAGCGGGTCTTGCATCCTGTTACATGCCGGGTAGCAAGTGACGACCATGTCCTGTCACCACTGCGCTGTCCACCTGGTCAGTGCGCAGCGGCTGTGGAGCATGCCCAGCCGACTCGGATTGCTCTGCTCAATGCTCGCTCCATCGCAAACAAGGAGTTCTTCCTTAGCGATTTTTTCACAAAGGAACACATTTAATTTATGTTCCAAATGGAGACCTGGAAGCGAGAAATGGAGTACACTCATCTCAACCGAGTCCTTCGGACTGTACTGTGTTTCAGACACCGCAGGTGTCACGGCGAGGTGGCGGACTCGCGCTCGTGTACCGGTACTGCTTCTGTTACAGGCCAATGAACCTGTACACTTTCGAGTGTCCTTAAAATCTTTGAGTTTTTATCTTCAATTATCAAACTTGAAAATGTTTTGATACTCTGCGATTTTAACCTCCATATTGAAGACTATTCATGTAATGTGGAATATGAGTTTTTAACACTCACTGAATCATTTAATTTTAAACAGCATTTCTCTGGTCCTACACATACAAAAGGCCATACTCTGGACCTTGTTTTTTCATTAGGCCTAAACATTGCCCATCTGAGTGTTACGGACATTAATGTGACAGACCACTGTTGCAAATTTTTCAACTTGTCCTCTAATGTGGACTGTCTTCCTTGTAAACCGATGTCTCAAATATGCATTATTAATCAAACTGCTGCTGAGAAATTTTCAGAGTCATTTACCCTAGTTCTTTTGATGGTTGTAGTGATGCTAAATCTTTTCTACATTCTTTTAATAACCATTGTCTGACTGTTTTAAACAATGTTGCTCCCTTAAAAAGTAAATGCACTTTCTTAAGAATCCTTGCCCTTGGGTGAATGAGGAAAGTGCCGTAAAGTAGAACATTTGTGGAATTCCACAAGTCTGGAAGTTAATAGACTGCATTTGAAGGAGCTTATCATATCACTGAATGAGATGATACAACAGTCCGGGTATGCTTATTTTTCTAATCTTGTATTTTTAGACAAGAAAAATCCCAAAGTCCTGTTTGACACATTATCTAATATTGTCTCTCCTCTAGCTCCTCAAGTGCCTGTGCACTCAAAGACTGATTTCAACAGGTTTTTAAATATTATTGTAAATAAGGTGCTAGATATCAGAGCTACTATAAAACCACCTTCTGAGGTTTCATCCTGTGGTTTATCTCCCTCATGCTTTTGAGATACATTTTCAGCCATCACTCTAGAGGATATTCAAGCCCTCTTGATGTTTTGCCGACTTTGTTGCTTTAAATGTGTTTGATTTAGTTGGACTACATGTTGTTAAACTGATCTACCTTTCTCTTTTAACTGGTTCTCCCAGCTTTTTGAAACAAGCAGTTGTCAGCCCCATACTGAAAAAGTCCAACATGGATTCTTTTGAAACAAATAACTACAGGCCTATATCAAAACTGCCTTTTTTAACTAAAATCCTAGAGAGAGTGGTGGCGGGGCAGCTGACTGCCTTTCTTGATGGAAAAAAGTTGTTGGATAAATTTCAGTCAGGTTTTCACAAATGCCATTCAACTGAGACTGCGCTTCTAAAAGTATCAAGTGACATTTTTGATGGCTGCAGACTCAGGACTTTACTCTCTTTTGATTTTACTTGATTTATCGTCTGCATTTGATACATTGGACCATAATATACTGATAAATTGGTTACGAAATAACATGGTGTTCTCTTAAATGTTTCTCTTCTTATCTGACTGACAAATCATTCTGTGTGTTTGTTAACAGCATTCTGTCTGAAATATCCCCTCTCTCATGTGGAGTTCCTCAGGGCTCGGTTTCATGTCCTATTTTGTTTTTATTGTATTTTAGCCCTCTTGGTGAAATAATAATGCGTCATTTTAAGTGTGTCTTTTCACTTTTATGCTGATGACATTCAGCTGTACTGTTCATTCAAAGAGTCAGTTAATTAAGTATCATTTTGAGGGTGAAGGAAAACAGCTAACTCCAACCCATCTTGCAGGAAAGAGATCACTGAAACAATCGAAATTTTTCAGGATCTCCTCTGGAGAGAAGACACACTCAACGACTAGGTTCCACTTCTAAAGGCGTAAGCACGCTACCCATTTCTAGGGGCTGCTCGCAGAAGTGATGATAACTACCACATTTACCTGTGATAACCATCTGAACCTCCGCGTTCGGTGAACGGGTGCCATCGTGCCCAACCCTGAAAATGTGTTCAGGGGAAGTCAAGAAGGCTGTCGATGGGAACTAGGTCGAGTTGGGCCAATAAGGGGCAACTATGAAGACCTGTTCCCTCCTGACTTGGCACTGTGAGTGCAAGCGACTTTTCCTAGGACGCAAAAAGACAGGAGCACTGCTCAACACTGCATGTGAAGATCACTGAGCTTCAGGAGCATTTCTGCTCAGCACTAGACAGAGATAAGTTCACTGAGCTTTCAGGAGCATTTTTTTGCTCAACACTTGGGTGTGAAGAACTTTACTGAGCTGCAGTAGCATTTCTGCTCAAAACTTGAGTGTGAAGAACTTCACTGAGCTACAGGAACATTTCCGCTCATCTCTCGAATGCGAAGAACTTTACTGAGGGAAGAACTTCACTGAAATGGAAGCTTTAGCATTAAGTTCTGCCTGAAAGACTAAATTGCTACGTCACTTATTACCTTCTCATCTATCCAATCGTGTCTAATACTTGCGGTATAAAAGACCGATACTTACACATGTTTGAGTTCGCAGATGCTGGCGCTTTAATTTACCTCCATCCTCCCCACCACCTCCAAGATGGTTCCTTCCCCTCCATCCTCCCCACCACCACCAGGATGGTCCCTTCCTATACCTCCCAGGGGGTCAGCTGCGCCCCTGCCTTCGTCTTCAGGCAGGAAATGCAGAGTCTGGACCCTCGGATTGCGAGCTATGGATGGGCCCTACGCCAAAGAACTTTATTGTTTGCTGGGCTATCTATAAATGTATTTTTTGTAACAGTATTTATTCTCTCGAGTCTTTCTGGTAGAACTACAGGATCATTTCTGCTCAGCACTGAGTGTGAAAGGATCACTGAGCTTCAGGAGCACTGCGCTCAACACATGAGTGCGATGAATTCACTGAGCTACAGGAGCACTACTGCTCAACACGTGAGTGCGATGAACTTCACTGAAATTCAGGAACATTTCTGCTCAACATTAGTGTGACGAATTTACTGACTTGAGCAGATGCCAGACAACTATGAGTCGCAGTCGCTTTTCGAAGGCTCACTGGGGATTATTTGGGCCCCCGGGGGCAGCTGAGAGCCAGTGTCTGGACAGAAACACAACTGGCAGGGAGACGAAACCGGAGAGGCAACTGAGCGGCCCCGGAATGGTCATGACCCAGCTGGACCCCAGGGGATGGAGTCTCCACTTGCCCTGGCTATAACTGTCATGAGGCTCATTGGCAGGTACGATTGAGTAAAGCGGGAAGAGGTGGAACAAAGTGTCCTCAGAAACTTCTGACTCCAAGGAGGAGGTGACGGTTGAATTGTGACATGCAAGGGAAGCTTGCGCCGCGGTCGCAATGTCTAACAACTCGAATCATGAATGCCCGTATAGTCGAGGGTCACCCAGGACGACGTTAAAACACGCCCTTTATACATGGCCCCTCAGTTGAAGAGGGCTTGGCAGCAGACCGGGATGAACTATAGTCACACAGGGTGAGCTGCTCTGCCACGGTCACCTCAGGACCCGATCCTGAAGCTAGCGCTGAAGTGGTCACTATATGGAGGAAGCCAATGGCTGCATCTACCATATGCCCCAGGAGCCTCTGAAAATTCTTTCAGTGGGACCCTTTCTCACTAAAAACACAAGCTGAACAACCTCTCATTGGAGAGACGTGTTGGACCACGTCCATCTCCAAAACTGAAAAAGAGATACTCAACCCGTGGGCGAGATTGACCCAGTTGACCTGAAGACCCAACAGGCTCTGGAGCACTTGAAGGGAAGGACTCTGTACCGATAATTCAACCCTCACACGCAACACACAGGATGGCCTGCGGTGCGGAAGGTAGAGATCTGAAGCACATGTCTTTCAGGTCGGAGCTGCAGACCAATCTTGGGCCAGGATGGTCCCGACCCACCACCTAGTAGTATGAAGAACGAGTTAACAACTGGCCTCCATACGGGCTGGAGGAGCTGTAATGCGAAATCCTTCACCAGCAGGATACGATAAGCACGCACAAGTCAGGAGCACTACTAGGTGTGATGAATATAACTGGATTTCAGGAGCACGTCTGCTCAACACCTAATGTGATGATTATCACTGACTTGAGAGGGAAAGCCTAGCCTGAGGTTGGGCAGCAAAGAAGAGAGAGTGGTGTTAGTGTGCTGTGGAACACTTAACTGTCTCCACTGGCAGGGGCGCGTGAGAAGGCGGATGACCGGGTCCTCGAATGCACCAAGCTGCCTGCTGGTGACCAAGGGGGAGCTGAGGGGTTTAAGGCTATACAGGGTCATGTCAAACTGGCCCTCTTGATGAAATTGCTCTTTCTTTGAAGTGTGGGTACCGCTTGCTCCGCTTTTTTAAGGAGCCAGCGGCGGAACAGACACACACACAAACAAAGACTCCACCCGGCCCTCACCCGGGGGGAGGGAGTGATTGTTTTTGCCAACTCCAAAAGCATCCTCATCCATCCCTGGGCGGGCTGGGCGTCTCTCCTATGGCCGGCACCATGCTGAATCCTGGGTGGAGGCTGCTGCGGAGGCCGAGCGGGAGCAGCGGCCGGGGAACGCCCTCGGCGAAGAGCAGGCGGAGGAACTGCCACCGGCGGCGGGGTGGAGGCAGAAGTGGGCCGTGGGGGCAGGATGTGCTGGATTACCTCTGTCTGCGCTTGGGTGGCAGAGAACTGTTGGAAGCAGTTCTCCGCTGCGTCGCCAACCAGCCCAACCTGGGAAATTGGGGAGACCAGGAACCGAACCTTGTCCGCAACCGCCTTATCAACCAGGCTGAGCCAACAATGGCGCTCCTAGACCACTAAGGTGGACATCGCCAGATCGATCGCACACGCCACGACACTCATGCCCCGGAGGGCGAGGTCTGATGCGGTGCGGTGCTCACCTATGAGCTCACGGTCTGGGCTACACTCGTACATGCCATGGGTACCTTGGCCTGACAGACCTATAGCAGCGCCATGGCACGCAAAAGGAAGCGGCTTGCCCAGAGGCTTTGTAAACTCTGCCCGTCGGAACGGACGAGAATTCACAGGCCTTAGGGGGGGACGAGGATCCCCCTAAAAGGCAGCGGCCGGCAGACACAGGTGCACCTGTGTCATGACAGACCGCTCCAATGGAGGGACACCTCAGAACCCTTCACCGTTCCTCCATCAAGGGTGGTGAGGGGGAAAAACTGTTCAGGAAGTTTCTGGCAGAGAAAGGTGCCGTTCACCACCTGATAAGCTCTCCATGCATTTCGGAATAGAAAAGCACTGGGGCGGCGAGCTGAGAACCAGCGCAGCCCGCTCGGAGATACCAATCCTCCAACTGAGACTGAACAGGACACGGTGGAGTTTCCACTCGAGCCTGGCAGCCTCGGTGGCCCGTTTCAGCATAGCTGACTTTTCTGGATCTGGCTCGGGCAATGTTACACTCTCAGAGGGATATAACACAGCCGAGTCGTCATCTCCAGAGGCTAGCTCACCCTCCGATGCTGCTATCGACATCTTATCCTCTGGGGGAACCCCCATTGAAATAGCTAATCGGTCCATTACAGAGGGACCAGCATGCTCAACAGAAATTCCAATGGCTGTGGTGTGATGGAGGAGTGAGGAGCCCACAGGGAATGGTTACCGGGCGAGACAGGGGGGTGCACAGGTGTGTCACTGGGTACCAAAGAATTCAGGTACAAAATAAATTATATATATATATATATATATATATTACAATTGGAAATTGTAACCAATTACAAACAGGTTACAATTACAACAACAATTACAATTTTAACAATATTTCAAGTGTAATCTTTCTTTGTAAAAAGTATACATCAAATCATACGTATCTCAAATGTAAGGATTCATTAGTTTGAATATTGTAACAAACACTATAATAAAATCTTAGTTGATAATTCAATATACCTACTTTATTTTTTGACAAACACCCCATACTATAGCCTATACTTAACATATGAGCAGAAATTGGCGAACAAAAGCTTATTTGATGTGGCAGTAATTTTTTTTTACAGTAAAAACTTTATAATCTATCCAAAACTAATCAACAAAATCTTGTCTAAACATTCATATTTAGTCTGTAACATATTGTGTTTAGGATATATTAGCATATAAATGTGTCTTTCAGTCTAATAAATATTTCAGTCTATTTTTACTCATCTCAGTAGGCTATAGCAATATAGTTTGGATGTGTTCATGTAAAAATAACATGTTTAACATTATAACATTATTACGATAGTATTATTACTCACCGCGCAGCAAGACGAGGTAAAGTACATGATTCTTATTAAACTTGATGTGTTTTATCCAGCTGATGTGGGTGTTGGCATGTTTGCATGGCTTGCCTCAGATCATTTGCATTTGAATAGAGTGCGCTCTCAGTGGCGTGTCACATTAACACTTAATGAGGTATAATGAGCTGAAAAGAAAAAGATTGAGATCGCTCTCTTTTCATACAGATTACATAAACTGAGAATATTTGTTTTATATATAAATTATTTCATTTAAAAGAAGGGAATTCGCGCTTCATAAAGAAAAATCTCTCGTGCCCGTATGACAAGTATTCGTGGAGTTACATTTTGACGCGTTTCAGAATGGACTTCACTGACAAAGAGAAGGAAAAATTCGCATCATGTTTATTTTTCTTTATTTGACAAAAAGCACCACAAAAGTGATTATACACAAAAAAGTACCGAGTATTTGGGTCGCTTTTGCACTAAGAAAAAAAGTGAGCTGGTCACGTCGGCGTGACCGCTGACCCCAGAGGGTTAATCATTGCTCCAGACCAAAAACTTCCTCAAATCAAACAACACCTCTGTTCCTTGGGCTCATCCATCCAGTTAAGCCTTAGAAACCTTGGTGTTTTGTTAGACCAATCTATGTCTGTGGATCGTCATTCTAGACAGTTGGACAGAAACTGTTTTTATCATTTGAGAAATATTTCTAAATTGTGAACATTGTTGTCCAAAGCTGACATGGAGAATAATATGCATGCCTTTATTTCTTCTCATTTAGATTATTGTAATTCTCTTTTTACTTGTTTTAGCAAATATTCTCTTAGTCGTCTCCAAATGGTGCAGCCGGGCTTTTAACAGGAACTAACAGAAGTACACACATTACACCGGTTTTATACACACTCCATTGGCTTCTAGTCAAACATAAATTGATTATAAAATTTTAATTTTGACTTTTAGAGCACTACATGGACAGGCCCCCTAGTACATCACAGACCTGTTGACCCCCTATTCCTCCTCTCGCACTCTCCGTCCTCAAGTCAAAATCTCCTGATGATTCCCAAAACACGCTTTAAAACTCGGGGGGACCTGTCCTTTCGGGCAGTTGCCCCCAAACTTTGGAACGCCTGCCCCTGCGTGTGGTTGAATCTGTTGATTCTTTTAAAAAGCAGCTGCAGACACTTTTATTTAGACAAGTGTTTAGTTGATTGGGCTATTATGTTGTATATTTTGTTTTTAGCTCTGATAGTGTTATCTATGTTTTATTGTTCTTTTATTTAAAATGTTCCACTTTGTAAAGCACTTTGTGATTTCTATCTGTGATAGGTGCTATATATATAAAGCTTACTTACTTATACTTACTTATATAAAGAAATGTCTCAAGAGGCTCAGCGCAATTGTCACAAACATAGAAGAGGGGGTTTTGGGCTCAGTTTAGCTTCTCCTAAATGGCACAAGGCAGGCCCAGCTCAAAGGAGGAAGCTGGTAGTCAACGAGGTGTGAAAGCAGGAGGAGAGGATGAGATGTATAAAGGCCATTTCGCAGGCCAAGCAGGGAGAGTGGATGAGATGGGAGAGTGTGGAGCAACGCAAAATGGGCTGGCAAGAGCTTTGGTCAATGGAAGAGAATAGGATCAGTTTCCTTATTAGGGTCAACATATGATGTTCTCCCATCACCGCAGAACTTAAACCTCTGGGTAGGAGAGGATCCCTCTTGTCCTTTGTGTTCATCACCTGCCACATTAAGGCACATTTTGACAGGATGTAAGGTGGATCTTAGCCAAGGTCGGTTTACTTGGCGCCATGACCAAGTATTGCGATGTTTGGCTTTAGCATTGGAAGGCAAGCGTAGTATGACCAATAAGTTGCCGCCTGTTCTAGCAAAACATTACACGCAGAAGACAATATTCCTCCGCCCAGGCGAGCAGCCACCAAGAAAAGGTGCTAACACCAATTCTCGCACAGGACAACTGGAAGCTGCTAGGGACTGGAAGATGCTGGCTGATCTTGATCAACGGCTTATTTTTCCACCTGAGATTGCCACCAATAACCTACGACCAGATATTGTTTTGTGGTCTGGATCAGCACACATTGTTCAACTGAGAGTTAACAGTGCCATGGGAGGATGCGGTAGATGAGGCATATGAGAGGAAGAAACTGCGGTATGCTAATCTGGCCACTGAAGAAGAACAGCGAGGATAGAGAGTCCAGGTTTATCCAGTGGAAATGGGTTGTCGAAGTTTTGTGGCACACTCTACAATCCGGTTCCTCAGAGACGTCGGATTCAGTGGCCAAGAGTTGCGTCGCACAGCAAAGAACTTATCTGAAGCAGCAGAAAGGAGCAGCAACTGGCTGTGGTTGAGACGGAAAGAGTCTAGCTGGCTGTGTACAGGCCGGCATGCTACGGTTTCGTAGAATTCTTGAAAACTTGAAGAGTCTGTTGGTTTATTTGTATAGGTTGTATAGTATTTACAGTCATAACGTTCCTGTGTATATTGCGTGTATGACGGGTGGTTGGGCAGATATTGTGTTTTGCGGTAGGTGGTATGCCATACGGAACCGTTGCCACTGAAACTGCATATTAACGCACCAGTGGGGCTCGACAGCCTTAGTCAAATGGGTTGGCGCGTATGGTTGGGTTGCGGAGAGATTGTGAGATTATGGTTAGGTCTCAGCAGCAGGAGGGATGTAGAGGTCAGTAAGCTGGGCTGAGTTGAGTGGGGGACGGAGGGGGGTGGCTCTGGGACGTCAGTGTCACTGTCGAGCCCTCTTGAGGTGTCGTGGGCTAGTCAACGAAACACTGAGGACGGAAGGTGCCCACTTGTAGACCCTAGAGATGTCCCCTACTCAGCTCAATCCAGACGGTTGTCATGGGGGGACCGCACTGTGGTTGCAGCCGTTGTGTGTGCTGACGCATGTTAACACTAGACAGAAGGAGGATTTGCCTGGATTTGACCACGTATGAGCCCGCTCTATTCTTTTGATTTTGCCTTTACCTGACCTTTTTTCCTGTGGACTATTCTTCTAATAAAAGGATTGCAAATGGACCTGACTGCTTCTGATGAATCATTACAGAAGACTTCTCCACAACAAGGTTTAGCAATGATGTCTTCACTCACCGCAGCGTTCTCTGCCCAAGCAGATCAACTTGCCACTCATCATCATCAACTAAACTGCCTTACCTCGTTGACAGAGGAATTGGTGAAAGCCATCCAGACCCTGCAAACTCCTGCTCCAAGTCAGTCTCCGCAACAAATACCTCACTCCACTGCCTGCACCACCGAGACCCAGCCCCCCGCGAGAGGGCTTGATGCTTGATAGCTTCCCAAGAGGTTTGATGGAAACCCAGGAAAATGCAAAGGCTTTATTTTGCAAAGCTCGCTCATCATTGCCCAGCAACCCATGCTCTACTCCACCGAGACAAGTAAGATCGCCTTCGTTTGTTCCCTGCTAACCGGAAGAGCACATGACTGGATTACAGCAGTGCGGGGTTTGGATGGCACGGCTTTCCCCAGTTTCGAGGCGTTCCTCCAACAGTTTCGGGAGGTTTTTGAACTCTCCAAGGAGGGCAAGGGAGCAGGCGATCGACTTCTTGAACTCACTCAGGGTCGCTCCACCACTGCCTAATATATACGCTCACGTTCAGTCATTTCCGCATTACTTGTCCCTCAAGGCCCTTTCTGAAAAGTCTACAACCGGTGAGTTTCACTGTTGATGCCCCTGACTCTTGCATGTCTGTGCCTCTTGTACTCACTGTGAATGGCCGTCAGATTATCACTAACGCCTTGATCGACTCCGGGGCCGCCGGAAACTTTATTTCACAAAACTTTGCTCTACTGAACAGTATTACTCTAATCCGTTGCCTCTCTCGTCTCACAGTCGAAGCCATCGATGGGTGACCACTAGGCTCTGGTCGGGTGTCCCACATCACCCAAAAAATCCACATGCGAACAGGAGCTCTCCACACGGAAACCATCCAGTTATATGTTCTTCAAGCTCCATACACACCTCCGTAAGCACGATCCACACATTCCGTTGGGAACCGGTCAAATTGTCCGCTGGGGTAACTCCTGCTGCTCCACCTGTCTCGCCTCTGTGACTCCTCTGCCCGTCGGAAGTATCACCGTTCCCCGGGAAGGGACTGATTCAGTCCAGCTTCCAGCCGAATACCTCGACCTAGAAGAAGCCTTTAGTAAGGTGAAAGCCTCCAAACTTCCCCCTCACCGCACCAACGACTGTGCCATTGAACTAATGTCTGGCACCATGCCTCCCAAGGGCCGCATCTTCCCTCTCTCCCAACCAGAAACTGAGTCCATGAGGAAGTACATCGAGGAGGAACTCGCGAATGGCTTCATCCGACCCTCAACATCTCCAGCCTCGGCCGGCTTTTTCTTAGTCAAGTAAAAGGACGGCGGTCTCCGACCATGTATTGATTATCGGGCCCTCAATGACCGGATCATCAAGTTCCACTATCCGCTTCCTCTGGTACCAGCAGCCCTGGAACTACACCTCACAGCTAAGTTCTACACCAAGCTCGACCTGCGCTGTGCCTACAATCTCATTCACATTCACGAGGGGGATGAGTGGAAGACAGCCTTCTCCACCAGCATAGGGCACTATGAATACCTGGCCATGACGTTCGGCCTGTCAAACAGTCCAGCGTATTCCAGTCCTTTATAAACAATGCATTCCGAGACATGCTCCATCGAACAGTCATAATCTAGATTGACGACATCCTGATTTACTCTGATGCCCTGAAGGACCACATTCGACATGTCCGAGCGGTCCTTGAAAGACTCATCCAGTACCAACTGTATGCGAAGATTGAGAAATGTGGCTTTCATCAATCATCCACCACGTTCTTGGGGTACATCATCAGCCCTGGAGGCGTCGCCATGGACGAGATCTAGGTCAGGGCAGTTCTCGAATGGCCACAACCCGCCACTCTGAAGGAGCTACAATGCTTCCTCGGGTTTGCCAACTTCTACCGCCACTTCATCCAGAACTTTAGCATTGTGGCGTACCCCCTTTACAAGAAGGGTGCGTCACGTCTCCCCTGGAATGAGTGAGCCATCTGAGCCTTCAACCAGTTAAAACAGCTATTCACCTCTGCTCCTATCCTGCACCATCCCAATCCCGAGCTGCCCTTCGTGGTGGAGGTGGACGCATTTAACACGAGTCTTGGTGCGATCCTGTCCCAACGGCAGGGGTCTCCACCCAAATTACACGCCTGTGCGTTCTATTCTAGGAAGCTCAATGCCGCCGAGAGAAACTACGACGTGGGAGATCGTGAGCCTTTGGCTATGAGGACCTTCTTCAAGACCCTCCTAGTCAACGTGAGCCTCACGTCCGGATATCACCCCCAAGCCAACGGGTAAGTAGAGCGTCTCAATCAAGAAATAATCAGGTTCCTCCGGACCTACTGTCATCATCATCAGGAGGATTGGAGCCGATACTTGGTCTGGGCAGATTACACCCATAACTCCATTCAGAAACACTCCACGGGTCTAACCCCTCTTCCAGTGTATCCTAGGCTTCCAACCACCTCTATTCCAATGGTTTGGTGAACCCACAAATGTCCCCGCCGGAGACCACTGGTTACGACTCAGCGAGGAGACGTGGAACCTAGCTCACACACACCTCCAACGTACGGTCCGCTGCTACAAGAGACAAGCTGACCATCGCCGTCGAGCTGGGCCAGAATACCAACCAGGACAATGGGTGTGGTTAAATTACCCGAGATCTTCGCCTTAAGCTCCCCTGCAAGAAACTCAGCCCTGGGTATGTGGGTCCATTCAAAATCCTCCGGCAAATCACCCCAGTATCCTACCGTAAAAAACATTTTGCCCTACCTAACCATTTCCGTATTGCTCCCACCTTCCAAGTTTCAGTCCTCAAACCCGCTGCCGACCCCACTGGGGGAGCAGAGAGGAGACCCCAGGTGCCAAATCCTCCACCCATCATGGTGGAGGGCGAGGAGGCTTACCGAGTGCACCAACTACTGGACTCCAGGTGTCGGGGTAGTACGCTTCAGTACCTGGTCGACGTTCCCGGAGGAACGTTCATGGGTCAACGCCAAGGACATTCTGGACCCCACTCTCACCACTGAGTTCCATCACAACCACCCGGACAAACCCGCTCCCCGACCACGTGGTAGACCCCAACGCCGCCAAACTCCTCGAGCCAGTAGTCTCTCGTGTTTGGGTTCTGTCACGATCTCAGACTCCATGACCTCCCTCTCTGGCCGCCAGAGGGCTCCCTCACCCGAGTACTGTCTTTCCCATGCATCATTCATGGACTGATTCCACCCGCACCTGTTATCACAGATTACTCACGAACCTACATCTTGTTCACTACCCTCATAAAAGCCTCACTCACATCACAACCAGTGCAAAGTCTCTTTTCCTTCTGTGAACATTCTGAGTGTTATTCCTGGATCCTGGCTGCCCGTGCTCGACCGCTTCTGATCTGATTCTCCCGTTGCCCGCTGCCTGCCTCTTGACCCACTGCTTCTTACCTGGATTAGATTCTGCTCGCTGCCAGCCCCTGACCCCCTTCCTGGATTTGACCACATATGAGCCCACTCTATTCTGTTAATCTTGCCTGTGCCTGACCTTTTTTCCTGTCGACTATTCTTCTAATAAAAGTGTTGCAAATGGACCTGACTGCTTCTGATGAATCATTACAGCAATTTTGTTGCCAGATCAGCCCGTAAAGTTGAATGTCCTCATCTTTTTGTCTTTGTCTCTGAGCATTTGATGTTATTGTATTGATTATCTTTGAACTGATTATGTAATTGGCATGATGCATTTACCTGACTAATAATAAATAATAATACATTTTTACATTTGGATTTATTCTGACTTACTCTGACATTATTAACTTCATTAGATTACATCAAGTATATAGCACCATAAGTTTACGCTCAGGTTAGTAATGGACTAACGTTTTGTGGAGCATTGGGACATGCCAACTGAAGTTTTAGAGTTCCACCTAAAAAAAAAAAGGCATTTATCAATGTATACTTAGACTGTAGAGGCTAATATTGGGCTTTCCATTTAGAGCAACAGAGTGTTGTTAGACCAATCTAAATAAGGTGAGCCTCAACCTCTGATTATAGTAATAGTATAGTAACTAAATGTACATGGGAAACCATGGCATGATTATACAAAGCTACCATTAGAAGAAGTTAAGTTGGTCAGCTTATTTCTATGGTATTGGTCGCGACCTCTGGTTAGATATAGTTTTACCTTAGTTAAGTGTGTACATATCTATGGGGACTACATAATATACTTTTAGAAATGGTTAGGGTTAGGGTCAATCCCCTCTGTTAATGACCAAGACTGACGAGCTTATGTTGTGACTCAATGTGTTATAGAAATCCGTATGAACGAGTGTAATTTCAATAAAGAGTTAAATAGAATTGTAGTGTTCTCGTGCAGTGTGTTGAAACTCTGACTAAACACCAAGTTAAACCATGCAAATGAAGACAGAGTCGTAGTATATTTGATGCTTTACTGTCACTCTTCCTCTTTTACATGTAGTGGTGAAAACTGTAATAAAACAATACAGCAATATTCAGTGTCCATTTCTTGAGTAACATTACATTGTAAATGAATATAACATTAATATACAATTCCATTCTCAATGTAGCAGCAGTTATACAGGCTATTAGCATTGATATGAGCTTGTACACAATAGAAAACTTCGCTTTTAGCAATCTTATCAAACAATCATCTTTTTAACAAAATCGCTACAAATATATGATCTTTAACATTTCTAATATCACATAAATAAACTTATAGCATTGCCTCTGGCCACGTCCACACGAAGCCGGTGCGTTCCCTATCCGATCTTTTTTTTTCCTCGTTCTAAAAAAAAATTCTGTAAACACGGCGTCGTCTCAAGAAATATCTGCGTACACACGAAACCACTGAAACCGACTGAAAATGGTGTAGTATACATGCCAGACCAGTACGAGACGATGTAATTCGCATAAAC
The DNA here is from genome assembly GCF_051911475.1 of Siphateles boraxobius. NCBI lineage: Eukaryota > Metazoa > Chordata > Actinopteri > Cypriniformes > Leuciscidae > Siphateles > Siphateles boraxobius. Next base: position 21,785,440 of record NW_027508908.1, on the reverse strand, counting down.
CTTGCGCGCTGTAGCCTATACAATAATATACAGTAATATTAGGCACAGTAGCTTCTTTTCTTTTCTTTTCTTTTTTACCAAGAACTTTATTGAACAATATGAAAAACTATAAATGGTACAAAATAGGGATGAGTCACGATAGTCGATTAGTTAGCAGACGCATAAAGCTTGCCACAAAGAACCGGCAAATAGCCTAATCATTATGAATGTGTCAAATATAGCAAGGAGAAATTTTAATTGTTTATTAATAAACTAGTGTTTTTGTGTGACGATGCTGACTCGCCACCTTCGCAGTATTGTGAAGGTGCCTATAGAGAGAAATGCACACTTCATATGGATTATTAGAGTTGTCTGTTTCTTTTCGTTTTTAATTGTTTTGTTTAAAAGTACACATTTCAAGCTTAGATATATTTCTGAGTTTATGTTCATTTATGAGACAAGCTCCAGTTCTCGTGCGATGCAAGTTATATCCCGTCGGCGCCTCCATGTCCTGATTATAGGCTATTGTCTGCTATATTTCCAGGCAATTTGTTAATGAAACATTGATTAAAATTAAGATACAATTTATACAAAACGAAATTCACTTTAAAGAAAGGCTTTATACAAAACAAAACTTAATGAAGTGGTCAAAATGATGTGTCTCGGTATTGCGCATCTTACTCTTGCTGTTCACTTGTCATATAGGGCCTAATCAACATATATGAAATGGAAAAAATACCATTAAAACATAAATATGAAACTAACTTTTCTTTAATGTCTACAGCATATAGGCCTACAGTACAGAGAAATTTAATGTCGGAGCGAACGCCGTGTCACTGGTGAGCATGAGGGGCAGAGGTGCGTTTTTTGAATAATAATCAAATAATTCCCAGCGATCGTCGAATATTATGTTTGCTTGACATGCCCATCTCTACAAAATACGAAAAGTCTTAATCATACAAAATGCAAGCATCATAGCATAAGAACGAAATATAAATAAATAAAATATAAATACATTAAAGTAGGCCTAAATAATAAATAAATAAATACATAAATAAAAGAGGCTCAGTAGCTTCTGAAGCATGAACTCAAGCAAAGTAGTCGCAGTTGTTGCTGTTATGGCTACTGATTTAGCGTGTCTGACTAGTCGACACGTGGGGTGATGACATCATCGTTTTACAAAATATACGGATTGGCCGTACACACGAAATCGCAAGGGCGTCGTTTTCAGATTTATCCACTTTGGGACCCGGTTTCAAAAAATAGCGGTTTCACTCTCCCAAAACGCCGGATCCGTGTGGACGAAACGCCAATACGATAAAAAATGTATACGTATACAGCGAAACGCGTCTTCGTGTGGACGGGCCCTCTATGATGCTTTAAGGTGGATGCAAGTGGATTAAACACCGAGAGCACACCATGTCTTTCTCATTGTTTCCATGCAGTTCCAAGAAGGACAAACAGGAAGTGAATTAATAGGAAGTGACATCATCACATGACAAATACTCTAAAAGTTTAATTCCTTAAAGTACAACACACTCTCCGCCTGACCATTATGGATTTATGAGAGTGCCGAACCTTAGTCTCTAGATCACCCATATGGAAAAGGTTTGATAAAAACACCTGTGATTCTTATATGTTCCAACAGAATATTGTAAGGGACATATATGCTGCAAAATCCACATATATAAATTGCATAATATTAATGTATTTTTAATCATATATGTCATATACTGTATGTCCTACGTACAAAAGCCATATTTTATTGATGTAAAAATGTAGGAAAATAATGCTAATTTAATATTCATGTCCAGCATATATCTTAAAGTATTAAAGTATTAGCTCACTTTCAACTCATCCTGATGTCATCCAAGATATCCGTGTCTCTCTTTCTTAAAATCTTTATACACAGAATGGACTTCAATGGCAACCAACTATTCAAATGTTCAAAGAAGTTTTAAAAGTTTCAAATGTGTATATATATATATATATATATATATATATATATATATATATATATATATATATATATATATATATATATATATATTAGAAAATGAACGATCGTTTCACTAGATAAGACCCTTATTTCTCGACTCGTGTCGAGACTTTGAAGCTACATTGAGACGGACATTTGAACCTTCTTTGAACATTTGAATATTTGGTTACCATTGAAGTCCATTCTGTGTAGAAAAATCCTGGAATGTTTTCCTCAAAAACCTTAATTTATTTTTGACTGAAGAAAGAAAGACATGGATATCTTTGATGACATCAGGGTGAGTAAATTATCAGATTTTTTTTTTTGAAAGTTAACTAATAAAACACAGTGCAGTTTACCAATCAGTGTAAGGCTGCAGTTCACTCATGCTCTTGCTCTTATCTTGTGGAGCCCTAAGTGGAGCCCTATGCCTAGTCAATCATGGTCATATACTGTTAATCCACATTAGATGAAACACAATATTTAAAACTACACACACAAGCACACATTTTAATTACAAAAATTATTTATTAGAGTGTATTCTACAAGATACAGTTGAATATTTTACATATCAATAGTTTTTTATTTTAAATTCTGCATCACCAGATTTCATTTTCATTTGTGACAATTTCTCTAAACTTTATCACAGTACTAAGATAGTATTCTTAACCTAGTACAAACATAAAACTTTCCTTAATGTCGAAGTGATTCTTATGCATATCACCACCAGAGTTCATGTCACATATACAAAAATATATTCCAGCCAATTTTCAACATTTTATTCACTGTTCTAGAAACATATTTGACTCAACTTTGTTAATTTGCCGCACCCTCTGATCTAAATAACACCGTGATGAGTTACATCCGGGACATTTACGCGCTGAGCGCGACGAAACCAGCTGAGACTTTTTTCACAGACGCCATTTTCTTTGATTCGCGATGCAAGGCATACGATGAGGGAAAACGCATGGATTAAGTTCTTTATCGCATTTAAATATGCATTTTATAACGTCTTATTGTTTTATAACAATGTGTATGTGCTGTGCACGGCTAAACCACTCTCAGGGGGGCATTTCTGTTGACGCGCGATGCAGATCAGACCAGGATGGGTTTGCTTTTTAACAGGAAAACGGCGAAAGTAAGTGTTTTATCTAATTTACAATATGTATTTTATAATATATTGATTTATAGCGATATTTAAATGCTTTGCGCGCTTAAATGAGACGAAACTTTTCTCAAAGGCGACGATCTTCTTGGACTCAATACGGAGCTGACGACGAGGAGGTTTGCCTGTAACGTTAACAGGAAAAACACCGGAAGTAAATGTTTTTAACCTAATTTACAACATTTATTTCATGGCATTATATTGTTTTGTAACGATATGTATGTGATGTGCGCGCCTAAACCTTTCTCACAGACTATAGGCCCATAGACGACTAGGCCTGCATCTTCTTTGAGTCTGACGCAGTGCTGACACGGATTTTGCTTTTAACAGTAAAAACAAATAGTAAGTGTTTTAACTCATTACAATACGTGTTTTATATAGTTTTATGACAATATTTGTGATGTGCAAATATTAAAAGTATGTATTTATCCTCAAACTATCTTTTACTCTTGTTTACCAGCACACCTAGTATAACTGAAAAACAGAAGAACAACTCCACAGACTGCAGACCAACAATGCACGTGAAATTGTCACTTTATTTCCTTTTTTGGAGGACCAATTTTCTTAGAATGGGTAACTAATTCTTTCAGATTAAATATTTATGCTAAATGTACTTATCAGAATAACTTTTGATTGATGTTTGGTGGTTATGCTTTCATGTTTAAATGTATTGATTTAGCTATTTGTGTTTGCTAGGAGCATTTCTATGATGCACCGAGTGGCTAAGGCTAACCAGGCTTGGTGTTTAAAGACTGTACAGACTAGAACCTGGTGATGTTAAGATTTAACAGATAACATGAGAGAATCATGGGCACAAACATAAAAAATAATCATAGCTTTGTTGCTATTTGGTATAACTAGATTTCCCTTTCAAGGGAACGAGACGCTGCGTTGAGACGCGGTGGGAACGCTCTGCGTGATTGCGTCGTGAAGCACGTGTATAATCAGTCCAATGGAAGAGCGAGACGTCATAGGCGGTGACGTCATAGACCAGGAAGCTATAAAGCACACCAGAAAACAGACCGCGACAGCTTCTGTTGCCTTCAGCAAGCGATCTGTGTATTCTGTCCTTGTCATATTTATTGTTGTCTGTCAAGTTGCAATATATATATATTATGGCAAAAGAGAGCAAGCAGCTTTTGTGTTGTTCCCTGCCCACGTTATATCACGGGTGGGGACACACACATCAGCTTTTTGTTACTATTTGGGAGTGGAGCATGCCACAGTCAGTTCTCGAGGGGGCTGACTGTGAGCATTGCGAGACACTGTCCGTGAGGACGCTCCGCTCCCGCCGGGCGTTCTTCGAGGAGGACGGTTCGGTTCGCGCTCCCCGCGCGGGTCCCGCTGTTGCCGATGCACGGCGGCGACTCGCATTTTGGGGTTCGCAAACGGATCTGACAGCGGGGGTTGGGACGGGCTCTGCCCTATCTCAGCTTTCACCTGCCAGATCCAGTGCTGGCGATTTCCAGTTCCGAGGAATTGGTATCGTTAGTGTTTTGTTTAGAAAAAGAGAACAAAACAAATAAAGATATTAAGAAAAGGCAGATGTTTGAGTTTTCAATAAATGAATAAATAAGTCAGCTCATAACTCTGTTGAATAAAGAGGAGCTTTAAAAGGAGGTTTATCTAGTGTTGTTGCTAGTTAAATATTTTCTGGCCAGCTGAACTTTATGAGAGTGAAAATAAGGAGTTTATTAGATGAAATAAATCTAAAAACAGAAAAACTCTGTATCTCAGCCTCCTCGTCGGGGACTGCCGTTTTTCCCTATCTCCACACCACACTGAGGTGTCAAGATCGTGGAATAACTCGGTTTCTATTTTATGTGTTTAATGCCCTACGTCTAACTATAGTAATGCTATGGGTATTAAGTATCATGGTATGACAGTGCCTCGGGTTAAAGAGACGCTTGCTAGCTTTCTCTCTCCCGAGTCGGCGTCATAATTTTTAACCCCGACGTTACCCACCAGCCATCTAAATAAAAATTTTTTTAGGCAACGCTGGTGGGTAAATTATAAAGACATGGATGAATGTGAGGTTGTCAGCACTGACGCTATTCGAGAATTGCGTCGTGCAAAAACAGATAAACTATACTGGGGAGGGACGGTTTCGAGAAATCGTTTCTCCTCTGCGTCCTCTGGCTGGCGACTCTCTGAGGAGGGTCGCACACGGCCAGTTCGGTTGTTTTCCTGCTGGTGGCCACGGACTGATATATATATATATATATATATATACGTTTTTCTGATTTAAAAGTAAAGAAAAATAAGATAAAATTATGTCTGTTCTTCTGGATGCTCCGCTTTCAAGAAACTAAGAATAAACCGTTCAGCGGCGTTCCAGAGGTTGCTTCCTCACCAATCTATGTTCCTGAGACTGCTGGGCGGAGCAGTCTCAGTCTACTAAGCTCCTCGCAGCACAGCGAGCATCGCCATTTGGGCTCCTCCACAATCAAAGGGGACTTGGGTGGCGGTAGCAGTCTAGCCAGTTAGAGATATGCAAGATCTGAGGACTATTTTATCTCTAAAAAAGCTTGGACAATAGGAAGCCCTGATGCCGAGGCTATCAGGCTTCTAAAGGGTGGTCCCCTCCGGGGTAGGGATGGTTTTTGAGAAAATCGTTTCTCCTCGGCGCCCTCTGGGGTGCGACTCTCTGAGTAGGGTCGCAGCGCTGCCAGTTCGGTTTTCCTGCCGGTTCGCCGTTCAGGACACCAAGGTGTCAGTGTCCCCAAACGATCCTCCGAGGGGGGTCGTAGAGCAGTCAGTTCGGTTTCCCTGCCGGTTCGCCGTTTCAGGGTGCCGATGTGCCTGCTTTTTCCAATGATCCTCCGAGGAGGGTCATTGGAACGAAGTTATTTAAAGGGAGGCAAGATCTGAGGACTGTCATCTCTAATAAAGCTTCTGAGGGCTCCTCCGGGGGCAGGGACGGTTTTGAGAAATCGTTTCTCCTCGGCGCCCTCTGGGGTGCGACTCTCTGAGGAGGGTCGCAGCGCTGCCAGTTCGGTTGTTCCCTGCCGGTTCGCCGTTCAGGGCACCGAGGTGTCAGCGTCCCCATACGATCCTCCGAGGAGGGTCGTAGAACGGTCAGTTCGGTTGTTCCCTGCCGGTTCGCCGCTTCAGGGCACCGTACTGACTGTTCAACCAAATCCAGAGGCCAGTCTTGAGAGACTGGTTCCCCTAGTAGAATTTCTGGCAGCGTGGAAACTACTGCCACATATTTCTCGGTGGGTCCTGCACACTATAGGAAAGGGTTCAGAATTCGGTTCTTGTCCGCCCAGATTTCTAGGGGTCCTCCCCACTGTGGTTGACCCCGAGCAGGCTTTGGTTATGGAGCAGGAAGTACTGACACTTCTGCAAAAGGAGCTGTAGAAGGGGTTCCTCCTCCCGGCAGACAGTCAGGGTTTTACTGCCATTACTTCATTGTTCCGAAAGAGGATGAGGGGTCGCGTCCTACTCTAGACCTGCGTCAATTAAACAGCATATTATGCTTACGCTAAATATGATTGTGTCACAGATTCAGTCCGAGGACTGGTTTGTCACAATAGACTTAAAGGACGCTTACTTATCTATCCATCCTCATCACAGGAGGTTCCTGAGGTTTGCTTTCAGGGGCGAAGCATACCAGTATCGGGTTCTTCCATTCGGCCTAGGTTATCACCCCACATCTTTTACAATATGCGTTGATGCAGCTCTGGCTCCTCTGAGATTCCAGGGCATTCGCGTATTAAATTATATCGACGATTGGTTGATTTTTAGCTCAGTCCGAGCTTTTGGCAGTTCAACATCGAGATGTCGTTCTGTCCCACATGTAGGGTCTGGACCAATCAGACACACACTAATTATTCATATTCACTATATTTAATGAATATAAAGGTCTATGAAACTCTCCCCCAAAACTAACCTCACAAATGAAGTTACTTTGTCAGCCGGGTGTCCAGTTACAGAACACTTTAAGACTGATAACAGACTTTACGACCTCAAAGGAATGTGGCCACATGCGCCACATGCTTAAGAGAGAGAGACCATCTTTAATTAAATAAACTTTGCGGTGTTACTCTGATCTATGAAGGAACATGCCTCACAGAAACTGTGATGATTTACTGTCTCGTGCACTATTAGGTATAACAACATGGTATGTTTGATTGGGGTGTATGTGGTTGAAAGACCACCCAACGGTCAATATAACCTCACCTGTATCATGCTTCCTAGCAAATTAATCCTCATTTAATGACACACACTTTGATGTACATCACCTTCTCTTAGAATGCAATGTGAATTTGTTATGTCTATTTGAGCTTGAATGAACAGTCTAAGCATGCTGGGGACAAAGACCATAAATCAACTAAGAGCCGCTTCCCCTCTCGGACATGTCACCTTACTCATAGGTCCATTCAAACCTTAGGGGTTGGTTCTTTTCTCAGGGTATATCAGAGGCAGGCAACAGTGACCGCCCTCTCTTAGTTTTTTCATCCAGCCGCAACACTGTTCTGGTGAGACTGGGGAGCCCCCTCCCCCTCCACGGGGGCCCCAGGGCCCAGCAGGCCTCGATTCCAACCAGATCCGGCCTCATGGAAAAGAGAGAAGACTCTCTCACAAAGAACCAAGGACAATCTCAGGAGTTTTGGAACAAAGACTCCAACCAACAAAGACTCCAACCAACAACGACTCCAACCAACAACGACTCCAATCACCCATCCTTCCGACTTCCTCACTTCTCCTGGGTGCTCGGCGTGGCCTCAACAGAGTCCCAGGCCTTCACCAAACCAGTCATGCGTTCCTGGAGAAAGAGAACGCTCAACCAACTTCCACTTGACACTGCCGGAACCATCAACGACTCCAATTTTCAACAACTTCAAGAATTGTTCCCATTACAAATGCAAGTATTCAATTCAATGAAATGTGAAAATGAAATTCTGATGGTTCTTCTCATAGACCCTCTTCCGGTTTCCAATTTCATCCTATCACTAACCTATTTATGTATTCATGTGTGTATGTTGTTTAGTTTATTTATATTCATATAAATATCTATATTTAGTTAATAAAACTTGTACATAATATGTATTTGGTTCTGTTTTGTTTGCAATACAAGTCACTTTACGATCACGGTTTTTGCTACTGGCTCAAAGTACTGTACAGGCGAAGAAATAATTATTCTTCGGTGGCCATGGAAGATACCCTTTATTAGAATAAATTAATAATCAAAATAGTTCGTTGGAAGAACTGATTAATTGATTGTAATATTAATTCAGCCACATCAAGCTAATCCAATTAACTGACCCAAATATTTATAATTAATAATAACAAGATATTATTGATTATTAATATTTCCAAAAAGCTGAGTTCCTTACACACATAAGGAGGTTGGGTACTCCTCCCAGCTTGAGGACCACTTTCTAGGTGTATTATGGGATTCGACAACAATGCAAGCACGTCTGTCTCCTGCACGTATTTCTGCGATTCTCACAGCCGTAAAGAATGTAAAACTAGGTCAGTCACTCACTGCAAACAGTCTCTGAGACTGTTGGGGCTCATGGTAGTTGCGTCTAACGTAGTTACTTTTGGCCTTCTGTACATGAGACCCCTGCAGTGGTGGCTCGGGACCAAGGGGTTTTCTCCGAGGGGAAATCCGTTTTTCGCATGATCAAGGTCACGCGGCTATGCCTTCGTGCCTCGGTCATGTGGAAGAAACCTTGGTTCCTCGCCCAGGGCCCAGTGCTGGGTGCTTCTTGTCGAAGCGTCACGCTATCGACGGATGCTTCCCTCACAGGATGGGGGGCGGTCATGAGTGGCCGCTCGGTGAACGGTCTTTGGCTGGGGCTCATGGCAGTTGCGTCCAACGTAGTTACTTTTGGCCTTCTGTACATGAGACCCCTGCAGTGGTGGCTCGGGACCAAGGGGTTTTCTCCGAGGGGAAATCCGTTTTCGCATGATCAAGGTCACGCGGCTATGCCTTCGTGCCTCGGTCATGTGGAAGAACCTTGGTTCCTCGCCCAGGCCCAGTGTTGGGGGCTTCTTGTCGACGCATAATGCTATCGACGGATGTTTCCCTCACAAGTCGGGGGCAATCATGAGTGGTTGGTCGGTGAAGGGTCCGGACAACACACTGATGGTCTCATATCAGAGCAGATATCCTGTTGAGGCAGGGGCTGTGGCCCGGGGAATGGAGACTTCACCCCGAGGTGGTGGAGCTTCTTAGGGAGAACTTCGGTCAAACTACAAGTCGACCTTTCGCATCGCTTGTACAATGCATTGCCCTTGTGTTTCTCCCTCACGCATCCAGCTCCGCTTGGACTGGATGTAATGTAATAGGTGTGGTTGCCACTACACCTATACGCTTTTCCCGATATCTTTGCTCCTGGGAGCTCTGGAGTTGTGGATACTGTGGGCTCGGCCTCTGAGGGGGCCCAGCTCATAGATTCAGGTTTCTCGACCGAGGTCGTGGAGACCATACTCCAGTCTAGAGCTCCCTCCACGAGAAGACTAATATGCTGTTCTCTGCCTGGTGCAGAGAACGCCTTCTGAATCTCGTTTCTGCCCTTTTGGTACAGTACTTGATTTCTGTAATGAATGTTTCTTTGCTGGGCTATCTCTGAGGAGAGATCCTTAATTTCGTCTTCTCCGTGGTACATGAGGCTGAGGCCTGCACGTACTTGGATTTGCACCTGGTTGGTGGTAGTATTTCTTCACCCCAGATCGGGTTGTATTTCTAGGTCCCTACTAAATGTGCGGGTCATTTGTGCTCCAGGCCTTCTGTCCTCCACCTTTAATACCCCAGATCAGGAAAATCTTAAATCTGTTATGCCCTGTCCGGGCTTTGGATGCTTAGGTCCACAGAGCTGCTCAGTGGCGTTTATCAGAACAATTATGTGTCTGCTTCGGGTAACCTAAGATAGGTTGCCCTGCATCTAAACAGATAATGAGCAAGTGGGTAGTTGAGGCTATCTCACTTGCTTATGAAGCGGCCGGACAGCGTTCACCTGTGGCTGTTCAGGCCCATTCTACTAGGAGTATGGCTGCCTCTAGGCTTTAATTTCGGGTGTTTCCCTTCAGGATATTTGTAATGCGGCAGGCTGGTCCTCACCTCATACATTTGTCAGATTTTATGACCTACACCTCTCCACTCCAGGGGCTAGGTTGCTTGCTTCTAGTGTGCGCAAGGACTTCACACAGAACGGGCATTTGTCTTATGGCGTAGTGGGTATGGGGTTCCCACCGCGTCTCAACGCAGCTCGAGTTCCCTTGAAAGGGAACGTCTCAGGTTACGTATGTAACCCTGGTTCCCTGAGAGGGAACGAGACGCTGCGTTCTCCCGCCATACTTCCTGCATGCCCTGATCGACTTGCTTCAGGCTTTTTCAGAAGCTGTCGCGGTCTGTTTTCTGGTGTGCTTTATTACTTTCCCGTCTATGACGTCACCGCCTATGACGTCTCGCTCTTCCATTGGACTGATTATACACGTGCTTCACGACGCAATCACGCAGAGCGTTCCCACCGCGTCTCAACGCAGCGTCTCGTTCCCTCTCAGGGAACCAGGGTTACATACGTAACCTGAGACGTTTCTGTGTTTCTTACCACTCATTTTGAATTTGTCCAGTCAAATTACTTTACAAAAGTAATATTTATTTTTTTACTTAAAATTAGTTTTCAAACCAATTGTTTTCATGATTTGACAGGTAGATGTTTTCTTGCTGTTTAATTTTAGACTCCACTGATTGGGAAATATCTGCCCATCACCTGTCCAACATCACAGCCACAAAAGGGAACACAGATTCTTCCGGCGGCTGACTATTAGTGAGATTTCTTAAGGTGGGTGTCTTAATTTATTCTTAAAGGGTTAGTTCACCCAAAATGGAAATTTTGTCATTAATTACTCACCCTCATGTCGTTCCAAACATGTAAGAATTTCTTTCATCTTCACAACACAAATGATGATATTTGACTACTGTTAATAACTGGACACAACTGATCCACTCGTATCCTGCAACTGATCCACTCGTATCCTGCAACTTTTCTTCATCTGCTGAATGTTGTTGACTCAAGCACTGCTGTACTGTTGCAGAGTCGAAGGTACTGAATCAACTTCACTGACACAGGACTTACATTAACTGACATGTTCAGGATTTGAAGTATTACAGACGATTTGATAAGCAGCTTTCACATAATTCTGATGACAGAAATGCCTATAGTGTGCATTCATTGTTTATTTTAAAGGTTAACCTATGATGTAAAGGGGCTTGTTCGTTAATAAAATAAATAGTTTGTTAAAACCACTGTTTGCATTTTGCCTTTATTTTTTAGTTTACAATGAACAGAATTCTGCTATAATCCCAGACTAAGGTTACAATTTAACTTTCTGGATTGTTTTGAAATAAAGTTTTGAAAGAGTAATATAGAGTGATGTGTTTATTTCAAAGTGAATTTATTCTTTTAAGATTAAATGATTTGTCAGTTTATTTTACAGTTCTATAAAGTAGGTAATGCAGAACCCTAATAAGTAACTCCCTAAAAACTGGTAACTCCTTTAATAATAATAATAATACATTTATTTTGTATAGCGCCTTTAAAATTTGCTTTCTCAAAGCGCTTTACAGACAAACATAACAATAGAAAAGCAACACACTTTAAACACAAAAATAAGCAGGTAAAATATATAAGCAGGTAAAATAAGTAATCAGATAAAAGCAATCCTAAAATAAAATGTTTTAAGAAGAGATTTAAAAGTCACTAATGTATTTGCTTCCCTAATGTCAGCCGGGAGAGAATTCCAGAGCTTGGGAGCAGCGAAGGAAAATGCTCTATCACCCCTAGAACGAAGCCGCGTCTTGGGAGCGACCAACAGACCACTCTGAGAGGAACGCAGATTACGACATGGTGTATAAGGCAATAAAATATCAGTCAAGTATTGAGGAGCCAGATTATGCAAAGCCTTATATGCCAGCATAAGGATTTTAAAATCAATACGGTACCTGACAGGGAGCCAGTGCAAAGACTCCAAGACAGGGGTAATATGATCCCTAGCCCTGACCCCAGTCAATACTCTGGCAGCCGAATTTTGCAGATATTGCAGTTTGTCGATTGATGATTTAGATACACCAGCAAGGAGACCATTACAATAGTCAACACGTGAAAAGATAAAAGAGTTTATCAACCTCTCAGCAACTGTAAAGGACAGCTGTTACGACCCGCTAGTATCAGGCCGCAACACAAAAGAGGATTCAAACAGCACGTTGCAATTCAAAAGAGTTTTATTACATTAAACATACAATCGGAAACAAAAATAAACAGAAGTCTAGGGATAAAGAAAAACAACAGGTTAACAAACAATAATATCTTTGACGCTACATGTGTAAGACAAATACCCGGAGGAGCCACTCCTGAGGAGAGTTTCTCCAAAGAGTGCCCTCCCTTAAGAAGGCACCGCACTCTTTATATGCTCTAACTAATTAGCAATTAGCATGAGGAAAAACCAATCAGGAACTCCCACGGCTGGACCAATAGGATCAGAGGACTCAGGGACGTCACACCTCCCAATCCAAAAGGAGGTTCTCGGAAGAACCGACAAAAGAGAAAAAAAAAAAAAATAGTACGAATGCAAAACCATCATTCCAAAATGTAAATGTATAATAACTTTAATACTCATCTCCATAAAATCTCACTCCATTCTGATCCTGAAATCCTGGGCCCTAGGACATCAGAGAAAAAATAAAGGAGAAAGAGAGAGAAGAAAAGATACCAGACACTACTGGGACAGTTTACATACGGGAGAGAGCATCAGCAATTATGTTATCCTTGCCACGTATGTGTTTAATCTGCAAGTGGAAAGGTTGAAGAATAAGGCTCCATCGCATTATTCTCTGATTCTTACCGCGCATTCGATCTAGGAAAGTCAACGGATTATGATCAGTGTATACCGTAATCGGACCACATACAGAGCTCAAATAAACCTCGAAATGTTGAACGGCTAAAATAAGAGCTAATGCTTCTTTTTCCACGGTAGAATAGACTTGCTGATGACGATTGAATTTCTTTGAAAAATAACTGACTGGATGTTCAATTCCGTTAAAATCTTCTTGTAGAAGAACAGCACCAGCACCGTAAGCGCTTGCATCAACTGCAAGTAGAAAATGCTTGTCAAAATTAGGAGCAGACAACACTGGAGCATTTGCTAATAAAGATTTGGCATTCTCAAAGGAACACTGACATTGCTCTGACCATTGAAAAGGTCTCTTAGGGCTTAGCAAATCAGTCAGAGGGGCAACTACACTTGCAAAATTATGGCAAAAACCCCTGTAGTAACCCACCATCCCAAGAAATCGTCGCAACTCACGACGGGTAGTTGGTTTGGGAAAACTGCAGATGGCATTCACTTTAGCGTGAATCGGCTTCACACAACCCCTGCCAACCACCTTCCCTAAGTATGTCACAGTGGCCTTTCCAAACTCACTCTTAGCAAGATTTACAGTTAAGTTGGCTTTGGCTAAACGCACAAAGAGCTCTCTAATTTGATCAAGGTGTTCAGACCAAGAAGAACTATACAAAACAACATCGTCCAGGTAAGCTTCACAACCAGTCATCCCAGACAAAACGTGATTTATTAACCGCTGAAATGTAGCGGGAGCATTTCGGACCCCGAAAGGCATAACTGTGTACTGCAGGAAGCTATCAGGTGTAACAAAAGCAGATAGTTCTTTAGCACGAGATGTCAATGGCACTTGCCAATAACCCTTCAGGAGGTCAAATTTGCTAACAAATTGCGCTGAGCCGACACGGTCAACACAGTCATCAATTCTTGGTAGAGGATAACAATCAGGCTTTGTCAGAGAATTGAGCTTTCTGTAATCAGTACAGAAACGATACGAATTATCAGGTTTATTCACCAAGATACATGGGGAACTCCAAGAACTAAAACTAGGTTCCGCCAAGTCATGATCGAGTAAATAATCTACTTCTTTCTGAAGTAACTTCCTTTTAATCGGGTTGACACGATAAGCATGTTGTTTTACTGGTTGAGCTGTACCAACATCAATATCATGCTCCACGACGGAAGTTCGAGTAGGAACATCAGAAAAGATTGAGTGAAACAAGCTTACTAACTCAATAATATCAGCCTTCTCCGACTCGGACAAGTGAGATAAAATGTGAGCTAAGTCAGCAAGAACTTCTGAATTATTCAACCGCCCTTCCACTTCTCCTCGAGAGGGACCTTTCATCTCTTCTGGATTGTCAACCATCTCTACAGATGTTTCCAAAACACTTGGATCTGCCATTCCAGTAGCTGTCACAACATCAACAGAGAGAGAAGGAACAGGAGTCACATAAGATTTTAGTAAATTAACATGACAAAACTGTGTTTTCTTTCGACGATCGGGTGTATTTACTAAATAGTTGTTATTCGGGAGACTCTTCGCAATCGTATATGGTCCAGCAAACCTAGCCTGGAAAGGAGTATTCAAAACAGGCAACAACGCCAGCACTTGATCACCTGCTTGAAAATGTCTGGACTTCACTTTGCGATCAAACAATCTCTGCATCTTTCTCTGAGATTTAGCCAGCTTCCGCAGAGCAATAGCTCTAGCTTCGTAAAGTCGATAACGGAAACTACTTACATAATCTAAAACATTCTCAGGAGGATCCAAATTAGTCCACTCATCTGCCAAGACAGCAATAGGACCCCTAACAGTGTGTCCAAACACCAACTCATTAGGGCTAAAGCCTATGCTCTCCTGTACAACCTCACGAATAGCGAGCAGCATCCAAGGAAGTCCTTCCTCCCAGTCACAGTCAAGTTCGACACAATAAGACCTCAACAGTGACTTAAGAGTCTGATGGAATCTTTCCAGACATCCTTGACTTTGAGGATGATAAGCACTCGATATATTATGTTTAACTTTAAGTTGTCGCATGACCTTAGAAAAGTTTCGGGACATAAAATTTGAACCCTGATCGGATTGAATAGTTTCCGGAATGCCAAAAGTTGACATAAAACTGGTTAAAGCCTTTAAAATAGCTTTGGAAGTGATTGATCTCAGAGGATAAGCTGCAGGATAACGTGTAGTCTGACACATTACGGTGAATAAATATGCATGTCCAGCCTTAGATCTTGGTAACGGACCAACACAATCAACAGTCAAGTGTGCAAAAGGTGTTGTAACTGCTGCAATAGGCTGTAAGGGAGCTAATGGAACCTTTTGATTCGGCTTACCTGTCATCTGACAAGTATGACAGGTTCGGATATAATTAATCACATCTCGCTTACACCTAGGCCAATAAAATTTTCTTAACACTCTATCATAGGTCTTCCGTACCCCCATATGACCAGCCATGCCCTGATGTGATAATTGTAAGAGGTCTTGACGGAAATTAAGTGGAACCACAATTTGAATTCTAGGATCGAGTGAAAAGTCAAAGCTCATAGGTTGTTGTCTATAAAGCAATCCATCTCGAAGAAAATAGAAAGGAGATGAAGTCTTGTCTTCTCCGTCACGAACTAAAGAAAACAATTCTTGCAGAGTATCATCCGCCTGCTGTGCTTTGATAAGATCATCTCGAGTCACACTATAAAGCGAAGATAAAGAGCAAGATGTGTTAACATGTTCCTCACAGATAAATGGACATTCAGACACTGTATCAGACTTATTAGTCTTATTGTTATCAACAGCATGTGAATCATGCACTGGAATCACATCTTCCACCTCCGTATACACAGTATTTAATTCTGGCTGAAAAGAATTTTCAGAAACAATAAAAGTATCACAGAGAATGTTTTCATCTGGCATACTTTTCTTAGCCATCGCTCTAGTTACTGCACATGCAGGATATAGATTAGGACAGTCAGAAGATCCATCTAATTTATCAACAACAGAAATCACTACAGGTGGAACATCAGCGTCAGACTTTTCCCAAACATTTCCCCCGGCTAAATCATTGCCAAGTATGAAAGTGACACCTGAGACAGGAAGCATAGCACGAACTCCAACTACCACCTCACCTGACACAAGTTTAGAATCAAGATGGATGCGGTGCAGAGGAACTTCCATGAACCCCATCTCAAGTCCTCTAACCAGTACTTGAGTTCCCGTATCAGTACGTTCAGACAACGGCAAAAGTCCTTCTAACAAAAAGGATTGCCCCGCCCCAGTATCTCGTAAGATGCGTACAGGTACAGTCTTCTCTGAATTAGGCAAAGCCACGGTTCCTTCAGTGAGAAATGGTGCAAAATCAACACAATTTTCCCCATTCTCCTTCTCAGTAATATCTACCCGTTCAACCTGTTCATTAAATCGAGCAGAAATATGATTCACATTCGATGTAGATATTAAACCCACAGGTTTAACACCCTTCTCTTTCTTTTTGAGAGCGAAACAGTCTGCAATTTTATGTCCTACCTTCTTACAGTAGAAACAAACCATCTCAGCTTTCAAACGTGAAGTGTTATCAAAACTATTTGACACAGTATTCTGGCGTGAAACCATCTGTTTAGATCTACCATTAACACTCAACTTAGGCCTGCTCAAATCATTGAAGTTATTGACAGAAATTTTATGAGTAAGAACAAACTCATCTGCCATAAGAGCAGCATCGGACATTTTACTCACTTTATGCTCATTGAGGTACATAGCAACAGCATTTGGAACACAGTTTTTAAACTCCTCTAAAAGAATCAGTTCTCTAAGCTGTTCCTTGGTGGTTACTTTTACTGAGGTACACCAGCGGTCAAACAAATTCTCTTTCTCTCTAGCAAACTCAAGATATGTACAGTTTTCAGCCCTAAAGTGACTTCTAAATTTCTGGCGGTATGCTTCGGGTGCCAGTTCATAAGCATGCAAAATAGCAGACTTAACAATTTCATAATCACCACTTTGTTCCATAGTCAACGCTGAATAAACATCCTGTGCTCTTCCTACTAAAACACATTGCAATAGTAAGGTCCAAAATTCTTTTGGCCATCTTAAAGACTCTGCAACACGCTCAAAATGTTGAAAATACTTCTCTACTTCCTTCTCTGAAAACAGCGGTACAAGTCTAATGTTTTTGTAAACGTCAAAACCCGGTGCAGTTAACACAGTTTCCACAGACGATGCATGACGTGGAGTTTCAACTGTTTGTGCATGCAACTCTAATTCCATTTTCCTCAACTGAAAATCTCTTTCCTCCCTTTCAGATTGTAACTCCAGTTTACGTAACTCTAGTTTCTGTTGTAACTCTAGTTTTCTCATTTCAAGATCACTTTCTTTCAGTGCACAAGCGTCACGCTCAGCACGTAATTTTTCCGCATCCACACATAACTGTTTCTCTTGCAAAGACATCTCACTAAATTTCACATTTCGATCGGCAGCATAAAGAGGAGAGGTTAAAGACTCTTCAGGATCAATATCTTGAGCTCTTACCTCTAAAACACCCCGCTCAAAAAGTGCATTTTTCACAACTTTCACCAACGTGTCTTTCAGCTTCTTATCATTACTCGTTACCTCCACATCAAAGCGCTCGGCAATCTGCAACAACTCTTCCTTCGTGCATCTCTCCAGTAAGATTTCCGAAGGAAATGAGAAGAAATCCTCGATCACCGACGACATTTCTGTTAAAAGAGGCAGCAGAGAAACACAACAATACAACCGCACACGTGAGACGCCGCTAAACTAGAGCACTAGGACTACAAATCCCATCAGCCACTTCGCCTGGTATTGTCACCCACACATGCTCCAGTTAGAATCCGCACTTTCGTTATGAGATAAACAAAGACTTACCACAAGTCATCTCAAATTATCTTCATAATCAGCAGACATACAAAATATGCAGATGCAGAAAACAAAAAGTGTCACCCTAAATGAAAATGAGAGACTCCAGTTCCTAACTATAGACAACACTAACTAAACCTACCTAGTCTTCAAAGGTGTACCGGACTCGGGGCGGTATTTAAACGCTGAGCTCAAGGACAATTGGCATTTTAAACCAAAAGCCTGAAGCGTACCCCCAACAGAGATTTAAAACCCCCGTCCAGAATAACCTTCAAAAATAAGAAAGGCAAAATAACAAAAAAAATAACAAACAGTGCCTCGACGGAAGAGTTTTAAACCCAGCTGAGAACACTCTAACTACCTGAAGTCTACTCATTCAAAAAGAGTGAACACCTTAAACACTATGTATTTACTTACACATGCAGCATCCCGGACGAGCCTCCAATTTTATGTTACGACCCGCTAGTATCAGGCCGCAACACAAAAGAGGATTCAAACAGCACGTTGCAATTCAAAAGAGTTTTATTACATTAAACATACAATCGGAAACAAAAATAAACAGAAGTCTAGGGATAAAGAAAAACAACAGGTTAACAAACAATAATATCTTTGACGCTACATGTGTAAGACAAATACCCGGAGGAGCCACTCCTGAGGAGAGTTTCTCCAAAGAGTGCCCTCCCTTAAGAAGGCACCGCACTCTTTATATGCTCTAACTAATTAGCAATTAGCATGAGGAAAAACCAATCAGGAACTCCCACGGCTGGACCAATAGGATCAGAGGACTCAGGGACGTCACACAGCATAGGACGTAAACGTGCTATATTTCTGAGGTGATAAAAGGATGTCTTAACCGTATTCTGCACAAAAGGCTCAAAAGACAGTGTGGCATCAAATATGACACCAAGATTTTTTAGTTTGCTTTGAAACTCCAGGGCAACACCATCAACTGACAGAGTGAGAGACCCAGCCTTTCACAGTTGATGAGGAGAGCCAAGGAGCATAATTTCGGTTTTAGAGCCATTTAAAGACAGGAAACTATTAGACATCCAACTCTTGATCTCAGTAATACAATTGGAAAGATGCGCAGCATCCACTTGCTGACCCTGTCTTGAATGGTTATAAATCTGCATATCATCAGCATAAAAGTGATAGTTAAGGTCAAGAGATCTTAATAGTTGACCAAGTGGATAGATATACATACTAAAAAGTAAGGGACCCAATACTGACCCCTGTGGGACACCAGTATGAACAGCACCAACTTTGGACCTATAGCCACCCATAAAAACAAATTGACTGCGGTCAGTAAAATATGACTTGAACCAGCCAAGAACTGTCTCTGACAAACCAAATACTTTTTCAAGACGATAAAGTAACAGTGCATGGTCAATTGTATTAAATGCTGAACTAAGATCCAAGAGAATGAGAAGGGACAAGGAGCCAGAGTCGGAGTCTATAAGTAAGTCATTAGTGACTTTAACTAATGCAGTCTCAGTGCTGTGTAATTTCCGAAACCCAGATTGATGAGGCTCAAATCGATTATTTTCAATTAAGTGTATGTTTAATTGAGACGCAACCACACCATCCAGGATTTTAGCCAGGAATGAAAGATTTGAAATCGGACGATAATTTGTAAGAATTTTCAGATCAGAATTTTGCTGTTTTAAGATGGGAGTGACAGCAGCAGTTTTAAGATCTGCTGGTACCACCCCAGATGACAAAGAGTCATTGATTATAGCAAGAACTGAGGGACACAGAGGACCAATGCAAGATTTAAACAGGCTACAAGGCAGGGGATCAAGTATGCAAGTGGAAGTTTTCATACGAGAAACCTGCTTGCAGAGCATCTCAGATTGTAAAGCAGTAAATTTGGAAAAAGGAGGGCTAGAGAAACTTAGTGTATCAGCTGTACGATCAGCAGACCCAAAAGAAGTGCAGATATTTTTGCGAACATTGTTAATTTTTTCACTGAAAAATTTGAGAAACTCGTTGCACATCCAATCAGATGAAGTCAGAGAACGGACACCATCTGCATTAAGAAGACTATTAATTGTATGAAAGAGCTGTCTAGGATTGTTTTGATTATTTTCAATAATATTTGAAAAATGTGCAGATCGAGCAGTTTCAGTAGCTACTCTGTATTGTGTCAAGCAGTTTCCCTTTCAAGGGAACTTCGAGCTGCGTCAAACGCTGCGGGAACGCCCCTGCGTTGTGCGTCATGAAGCACGTATGGAATCAGCCCAATGGAGAGATGAAACGTCATAGGCGGGTGACGTCATCGACCAGGAAACTATAAAGCACCCCAAAAACACAAGCGCATTAGCGTCTGTGCTTTCAGTCGCGCTACATGTGAATCTGTCCCTGTGTGATATTGTCTGTCTTACATACCCTGCACCACACAAACAATTTATCCCTATATATATATATATATTGAGAGATTATGGCGGACGAACAGCAGTTTAGAAAGTGTGTTCCTCCCTGCTCGCGTTATTTAACGAGCGGGGATACACATGATCTTTGTGTTGTTTGTTTGGGAGTTCAGCATGCCCAGTTTGCTCTCGAGGGAGCAGACTGTGAGCATTGCGAGCGTTTGCCGTTAAGGACGCTCCGCTCCCGCTGATCGCTCTTTGAGGAGAGCGGTTCGGTGCGCGCTCCCCGCGGTTCGGGTCCCGCTTCTGCCGAGGCAGAGCGGCGGCGCTTATCGTGGGGATCGCAGATGGATCTCACAGCGGGGTTTGAGACGGGCTCTGCCTTATCTCTCCCTTCACCTGTGAGATCCAGTGCCTCAGTCCCGGGTTCGGAAGCACGCGCTGCGGTTTCTTCCGCTCGGGCTGAGGCACCAATGCTGCAGCTATCCAGTTCTGAGGAACTTGATGTTGTTAGTGTTGAGGGAGATGTGGAGGATTCGCCACCCCACACTCCTGAGAGTGATGAGCTTATGGAGGTGTTAACAAGAGCTGTTGAAAAACTTAATATTGAATGGCCAGTGACTAGACAGGAGTCTGTTTCTAAATCAAAGTTGGATGAGAGATTTTTGCCGTCACGTGTGCAGCCTCCACGCCGGTGCCTGCCGTTTTTCCATGATCTCCACACCGAGGTGTCGAAATCATGGAGAAAACCGGTGTCATATAGAGTGTTTAGTCCCCAGACTTCAACATACGCTAATATTATGGGAGCCAAGGCTCATGGTTATGGTGCTTTGCCCCGTGTGGAAGAGACGCTTGCGAGCCATCTCTCCCCCGAAGCAGCATCATCTTTTAAGGCACCGGCATTACCCACCAAGCCTTTAAGAAACACTTCGGCTTTGGTGGGTAAAGCATATTCGGCAACAGGTCAGGCTGTGTCATGTCTGCATACTATGTCAATCTTGCAGGCATACCAGGCTGATCTGCTAAGGGACATGAGTGAGAGTGAGGTGGTCAGTACTGACGTAGTTCGCGAACTGCGTCAGGCTGCTGATTTATCCCTGCGTGCCACCAGAGAATCGGCCAAATTAATGGGTCGTTCTATGGCAGCTCTGGTGGCCGCAGAAAGACATTTGTGGTTAAATCAGACTAATATTAAAGAGAGAGAAAAAGCTTTTCTTTTAGATGCTCCTCTTTCTCCCATGGGGTTGTTTGGTGATGCTGTGAATTCAGTTATCGATAAATTCCAAGAAGAAAAGAAACAAACTGCAGCTTTTAAAAAGTTTCTTCCCCTTAAAGTTCATGTCCCTGGGGCTGCTGGGCGGGAGCAGCCCCGGCCGTCTTCGAGCTCATCACATAGAGCGCAGCAGAGGCAGAGTGTCGCGTCTCGTGCTCCCCCTGCTGGACAGTGGGCTCAGCCGCGACACTCTCAGCCGAAGCCTTCTCCCAGTAGAACTGATCTGAGGACAGTTATATTGGCTAAGAAGGCTTCGGCTAAGAAGAAGTCCTGACGCCAAGCCGTTCAGGATGCTGAGGGTGGTCCCCACCGAGGCGGAAAGGTGTTCACCTCTTTTTACGGTGCCCATTCCTCCTCGGTGCCCTCAGGGGCTCGTTCTGCCAACCCCGCCTTTATGCCGGGGCACAGACGATCCCAGCGAGCGCTTTCCCGAGGGACGCTCGCTCCCTCTGAGGAGGGTCTCAGAGCGGTCAGACCAGTTGTTCCCTGCCGGTGCGCCGTTACAGGGCGCTGCGTCTGCTGCTCAAGTTACACCAGAGGCCAGTCTCGAGAGGCTGGTACCCTTAGTAGAATTTCTGGCAGAGTGGAAAAGCCTTCCAAAAATATCTCATTGGGTCCTGCAGACAGTAGAAAAGGGTTATGCTATCCAGTTCAGGTGTCGTCCACCAAAATTCAGAGGGGTTCTGCACACAGTGGTGGGCCCCGAGCAGGCTGGTATTGGAACAAGAGGTGAAAACGCTCCTTCAAAAAGAGGCTATAGAACGGGTTCCTCCTCCCAGTTTGGAGTCAGGTTATTACAGCCGATATTTCATCGTTCCAAAGAAGGATGGGGGGTTGCGTCCAATTTTAGACCTGCGCATATTGAATCGCTCGGTAGGGAAGCTAAAATTCAAGATGCTCACTATCAAGCAGATCGTGTCTCAAATCAGGTCCGAGGACTGGTTTGTCACGATAGATCTGAAGGACGCATACTTCCATGTGTCCATCCTTCCACAACACAGGAAGTTCCTGAGGTTCGCCTTCGGGGGCGAGGCGTACCAGTACAGGGTTCTTCCGTTTGGCCTAGCTTTATCTCCCCGCACTTTCACGAAATGCATGGATGCAGCACTAGTGCCTCTGAGGCTTCAGGGCATTCGTGTTCTCAATTACATCGACGATTGGTTGATTTTAGCTCAGACTGAGCAGATGGCGGTTCGGCATCGAGATGTCGTCCTCGCTCATATCAGAAAGTTGGGGTTGAGGCTGAACGCAAAGAAAAGTGTATTATCTCCTTCCCAGAAGACCACTTTTCTGGGTGTCGTTTGGGATTCGGTATCGATGCGGGCGCGACTCTCTCCGACCCGCATCGCTTCGATTCTCTCAGCTGTGAAACAAGTGAAGCTAGGCCAGCTACTCACTGTCAAGCAGTTTCAGAGACTGTTGGGTCTGATGGCAGCAGCGTCCAACGTTATACCTTGCGGCCTGTTGTACATGAGACCGCTACAGTGGTGGCTCAGGACCAAGGGATTCTCCCCGAGGGGAAATCCGCTCCGCACGTTCAAAGTCACGCGGCGCTGCCTTCGTGCTCTGGTCATGTGGAGAGAAACTTGGTTCCTATCCAAAGGTCCTGTGCTGGGGGCTCTTTGTCGTCGCATAACGCTAACGACGGATGCTTCCCTCACAGGGTGGGGGGCGGTCATGAGTGGTCGCCCAGCCCAAGGTCTGTGGCAGGATCATCATCTTTCGTGGCACATAAATTGTCTAGAGATGTTGGCTGTGTTTCAGGCTCTGAAACACTTCCTAACAGACCTGAGAGGCCATCATGTGTTAGTTCAATCAGACAACACGTCGGTGGTCTCTTATATAAATCATCAGGGGGGCCTGCGGTCTCGCCGGCTTTACAAGTTGGCCCGTCAGATCCTCCTGTGGTCCCAAGGGAAGCTACTATCTCTGAGAGCAATGTATCTCCCTGGGTATTTGAATGTGGTAGCAGACTCCCTGTCGAGGCAGGGGCCGAGGCCAGGGGAATGGAGACTCCACCCCGAGGTGGTGGAGCTCCTTTGGTTGAGTTTCGGTCGCGCCGAGGTGGACCTATTCGCTTCCAAGGAGACCACTCATTGTCATCGGTGGTTCTCCATCACTCTTCCAGCCCCCCTGGGGTTGGATGCTATGGTGCAGCCGTGGCCGAGGTCACGTCTGTAGGCCTTTCCCCCGATTGCTCTGTTACCAGGAGTTCTGTAGAGGGTCCGCCGGGACGGGGTCAGTCTACTACTAGTAGCCCCGTTCTGGCCGGCCCGAGTATGGTTTGCGGACCTGATTTCTCTCCTGGACGGTTCTCCTTTGGAGCTCCCGGTCAGGAGGGATCTACTCTCCCAGGCGGGGGGCACGATACTTCACCCCCGCCCAGAATTGTGGAAACTGTGGGCTTGGCCTCTGAGGGGGCCCAGCTCATAGACTCCGGTCTCTCAACCGAGGTTGTTGAGACCATTCTTAACTCCAGAGCTCCATCCACGAGGAAGCTTTATGCCTTGAAGTGGAAACTTTTCACTTCTTGGTGTGGAGAACACCTGCAGGACCCAGTTAACTGCCCAGTGGGTGCAGTGCTGGAATTCCTGCAGGAGCGCTTCTCCACAGGGTTATCCCCCTCCACACTAAAGGTGTATGTGGCGGCACTAGCTGCTTACCACGTCCCTTTCAGTGGAGTTTCTCTTGGGAGACACCCGCTTATAACTCGTTTCCTCCGTGGCACTTTGAGGCTGAGGCCAGCAGTTCGTACGAGGGTGCCGACTTGGGATCTGGCCATTGTATTAGAAGGTCTTTCCCTAGCTCCCTTTGAACCTATCGAAGAAGTTCCCGAGAAGTTTCTCACTTTTAAGACTATCTTTTTGCTTGCTATCTCTTCACTAAAAAGAATCGGAGATTTGCAGGCTCTGTCGGTTTCACCCTCGTGCCTGGAATTTGCACCTGGCATGGTTAAAGCTTTTCTGCATCCTAGACCAGGTTACGTTCCTAAGGTTCCTACTAATATTGTTAGACCTACGGTTCTGCAGGCTTTCTGTCCTCCTCCATTTATGTCATCGGACCAGGAGAAACTTAATTCACTCTGCCCTGTTAGGGCATTAGACGCTTATGTCCACAGAGCTGCCCTGTGGAGGAAATCAGAACAACTTTTTGTATGTTTCGGGCCACCCAGGAAAGGGTGTCCGGCGTCTAAACAGAGAATGAGCAAGTGGGTGGTTGAGGCTATCTCACTTGCTTATGAGTCGGCTGGCCAGCCTTCACCTTTGGTTGTCCGAGCTCACTCTACCAGGAGTATGGCTGCTTCTAAAGCTCTTTTGTCGGGGGTTTCCCTGAGTGATGTTTGTGATGCGGCTGGATGGTCTTCACCGCATACTTTTATTAAGTTCTATGACCTAGACTTAAGCTCTACCCCTGGGGCACAGGTGCTCTCGTCCTCTGTGCGCTAGTCTCACATGACGGTCATTTGGTCCTATGGCGACGTGGGTATTCGCGTTCCCGCAGCGTTTGACGCAGCTCGAAGTTCCCTTGAAAGGGAACGTCTCGGTTACGTATGTAACCCTAGTTCCCTGATAGGGAACGAGACGCTGCGTCGCTCCGCCATACTCCCGGCACTCCCGTTAGCGCTTCCTTCAAGCCTATCAGAAGCTAATGCGCTTGTGTTTTTGGGGTGCTTTATAGTTTCCTGGTCGATGACGTCACCCGCCTATGACGTTTCATCTCTCCATTGGGCTGATTCCATACGTGCTTCATGACGCACAACGCAGGGGCGTTCCCGCAGCGTTTGACGCAGCGTCTCGTTCCCTATCAGGGAACTAGGGTTACATACGTAACCGAGACGTTTTCCATGCTTGGTGAAACACAATTAAACCAGAGCAACGCCATTTACACTCCAATTTCCGACATGCAGCCTTCTGTAATCGCAAATCATCATTATACCAGGGGGCTGACTGAACAAATGAGACGTTACGTGTTTTTATGGGTGCGAAGATGTCCAAGTTGGCTGTAAGAACATAGTTAAAAACTACAATTTTATCCTCAAGAGGTGCAGAGGACAAAACATCTAAAGAACTGATAATCGAATTTACAAAAGTAGTGTGATCAATTGATTGCCATTTGCGGAATGAAATGGTTCGTGTGGTCTCTCTACTAGAATGGAGTATCTTAATATTAAAGAAGATTGCTAGATGGTCAGAGAGTCCAACATCCGTAACAGAGAAATTAGAGAGAAAAGAATCATTTGCAATAACGAAATCCAATGTATGACCTTTACAATGAGTAGTGACGTTTACAAACTGAGAAAGATTAAAACAGTCCAGGAGTGATAGGAAATCCTTGGCCAAGGTACAGGCTTTCTGATCTACATGTATATTAAAGTCGCCCAGAATCAAAATTCTCTTAAATTTTACACACAATATAGACAGTAGATCAGCAAATTCAGACAAAAAATCCTTATTCGATTTAGGAGGTCTGTAGATAGTAACCACAGCAGCATGGGGAGCAGCATGAGAAGCAGATATATTTAAAACAAGACATTCAAAAGTTTTAAAAGGAGGTACGGACACAGGGTGTATCTTATATTGCAGCTTATAGACAACTATAATACCACCACCTCTACCTGTAGTCCGCGAGACGTCAATGAGTCCAAAGCCCGCTGGAGTCAGCTGTTTAAAAAGAAGACCATCGTCCTGTTTGTGCCATGTTTCCGTGAGAAGAAACAAGTCTAGTTTTTTGTCCATGATAAAATCCGACAGCAGCAAAGCTTTATTGTTCACAGAGCGCACGTTAAGTAAGGCGGCTTTTAATGGGCTTGCAGTCACCGCCTCGCAGGGATGACACTCAGAGGGAGGACGTGATAGGTTAGTAAAATCAACACCAGAGTAAGACAGTCTTCTAGTCCTTCGACAGCAGTTCAAAATTGGGATGGAAGAAGACGAGGAAGAGATGTAGCTTCGTCCTGAGCTCCGATGAATATACCGCTTGGCCCGCAGCAATCCAGCCCTCTCACAGTGGGCATAGTTGTCGCTAGACAGATTATAATTCCTCTTCAGGGATAACAGCTGGCGGGTGGTGTACTGTAAGGCCATGTTCATTGAAGCCTCATTAACACCAGCACCAGATAAGCCTATCTGTGAGTCCACAAAGTCAAAAGAAGGCCACCAAGCCAGCACCAAGAGAAGCAAATTCCCGGCATACATAAGTAAAACGCACGGACGCATCACAATGTCTGTTCGGAGAGCGGAGCGGCAGCCAAAACGCACCAGCGTACCCAACTCAACCGGAGGTTCAATTTAGTGTTGTTTTTCTTTGTAAAGAGGTGTTCTATCAACACCAGGATGGTGTAATACTCGACTCCTAAGGCTGAGAAGAATTCCATGATGAATGATTTTCATCTTCTTTTAAAGTGTTAGGTCGACACCAGAACAGTGTAGAATTGTAACTCTGCCAGTGTTTGCTACAAAGCTGCACCCAGCTCTGTAACAGTGTTGTTGTTCTCTGCATTGGAGGTCATATTTTACTCTTAGTGTTCATATTGTAACACTGTGTCAGTGTTGCGAGAGGAACTTTTGAAAGTGTTGAGATTTCCAGATTTCAAATTAACTGTCCAAATCCTGAAGGAAAATGACCAGTCCTCATAAAGGTCAGAGATATTTTGGCACTAAATCCTCCAACCAGCTTCTGCACTGTACAATTTCCAAATTTGCAAACTTCATATAAGTGATGTTGGTCATCTAAACATGAAATCTGTATGACACACTTTATATAACACGTATAAAAAAATGACACAAAATGTGTATAAATCCTATATGACTTTAATTTGACTAGCATATGAATCAATATAAGAAATTTAAATGATTTGTATATGAATATCGGGTGTTTTCTACTAATACCATACACCAAGGCATACTTTTGTCATGTACAACTCATATAAGACTTTTTACAGTATTCATATATGACGCAAAAATCCCCTATAAGTTGTATGTGTGCTATTTAGTATGAAAGGGGCCATAATCGGTCTGATTTTGTATAGGAATAGTATTGGTCTTACATGAAACGCATAAGGTAATTCTGGCCAATTTAAGTAAGGAAGATATATGGTTGATGTATATGAACCATGCAGATTTTTTCATATGGGTGCAGTCTTTAGCTAGAAGTAGAAAAACTTCTGCAATTGGCCTTAAAAAGGTTTTTATATTATCTTGGTCACTTGTCGTTACCTCAACCTTTCTGACATGTTCATCTAGGGCTGGGTATCATAACAAAATTTCCGATACCGATACCGATAGCGATACCTTGACTTCGATACCGGTTCCTGAACGATACTTTTTTAGATACCAATTTTATCCATATAACATTACCTAAAAAAAAAACTTTTATTTTTTACACTCATATTTTGAGTCTGTAAAAAAGCACCAGTGCTAAAGTTTTCTATGTTTCCTAATAATTTAACAACATGTATTCTTTACTTCAATGAGCTCATTGTTTCTGACTTAACTTAATGCAATGTTTAACAATGAAACTGAATGAAAATTAATTGAAATGCATTACACACAGTCACCCCTGATAACAGATCACTCTAAATTGTAATTTAGACACATGTATTTTATGTAAAGCTCATTTGAAACGATATGTATTGTGAAAAATGCTATACAAATAAATGTGAATTGAATTAAATATAGGCTACTGGGGTGCGGGATATATGCCTCGCGCTCAGCACACATGAAGCTTGCGCAAAGTACTGGCAAAAGTAGCCTAATGATTATGGATGTGTCGGGAAACGATAGCAAGGAGATATTTTAATTGTTTATTAATGAACAAGTGTTTACTAAACGTGTTGGCTGCAAAGATGATTATTGCGAATTTGCGATGCTGACTCGTCATCCCTGCAGTAGTGAACGCGCACGCGCCTATATGGATTAGGTAATCAAACTATTTATTTCTAATTGTTTCGTTTAAAAGTAGACATATTTTGAACATATATATAACTATTTCTCATGTCTGTGAGGCAAGTATCCTATACACTGAGTTTTGGTTTATATGTGACACGCTCCAGTTCTTGTAGTCGAAGGCGGATAAACTTTCTACTCTCGAGTGTATTCTGTGCGCTTTTAAGTGCCTTATCAGATTTACCGTGTTGCCGGTCTTGGCAGCAATTATCTTGTTGAAAATATTGCATTTTGTGCTTATGGCATCGAGTCGGGTACATAGGTACACTTTTGATCATTTCTACATATTTTCT
The DNA here is from genome assembly GCF_051911475.1 of Siphateles boraxobius. NCBI lineage: Eukaryota > Metazoa > Chordata > Actinopteri > Cypriniformes > Leuciscidae > Siphateles > Siphateles boraxobius. The sequence goes on along the minus strand of NW_027508908.1, from coordinate 21,756,711 downwards.
ATCTATCTGGGTTGGACGCTTACACACACACACACACACACACACACACACACACACACACACACACACACACACACACACACACACAGAACTGGTTTGCAAGAGCCTGAACTTGTCTCCATTGCTTTGTGTACAGGTCCTTGTCCGAGAAGTCTCCAGGAGGAGGTGGAACTCCTGTCTTCTGCGTAAGGAGCATTGATGGTGAAAGTATGAAAGGTTGTTCCGGGTCTGCAGATACAGGTAAGAGTGGTCGAGCATTAATAATAGCAGTAACTTCTGCCATTAGTGTGCAAAGAACTTTGTGGGTTAAGCGAGTGTTCAGCTGCAGAAACATTGAATCTAGGATTTTTCTGGCAATGCCGATCATACGCTCCCACGAGCCTCCCATGTGAGAACTGTGTGGGGGATTGAATTCCCAACTACATCCTTGTTCACTGAGGTACCTCTGCACCGTTTTATCCATTCCAAGCTCCTTGCATGCCTCAATGAAATCGCTACCGCAGTCAGAACGGAGCTGTTTCGCAGGGCCTCTGAGTGCGAAAAATCGCCTGAGAGCATTTATGCAGCTTGAAGTGTCCAAAGACTCGATAACCTCGACATTCACAGCTCTCGAACTCATACAGCAGAACATGATCGCCCATCGCTTTCTCTCCGCCTGTCCTCCTCTGGTACGTCTGGTTGTAACGCACCAGGGTCCAAATACATCAAGCCCCAGATAGGTAAAGGGAGCGCAGGTTTTGAGGCATTCAGATGGCAAGTCCGCCATGCGTTGTTCTTCTAGCTTTCCACGTAGCTTGCGACAGGTTATGCATTTGTGGAGTACTGAATTGATTAGCGCTTTGCCTCCCAAAATCCACAGTCCTGCTGCTCTGATCGCTCCTTCCGTCAAATGACGGCCTTGATGTTTCACTTGCTCATGGTGATGTTGATTGAGCAGTAGGGAGATGTGGCTATCTTTGGGCAGAATTATTGGGTTCTTTTCAGCAGCTGCAACCTGAGAGTGCTTTAAACGTCCACCAACAGAAAATAAATTGTCCTCCATGATCGGACTGAGTTTCTGCAAGCGGCTACCTTTGGATACTGCCTGGTTAGATTGGAAGGCTGACAGTTCTTTTGAAAACGCAGCTTTTTGTGTTGCTTTAAGAATAACATTCCTTGCTTGGTCCATTTCATCTGGAGTAAGAGGTAAGTCACATCTGTGCCAACCTTTGCATTTTCTATTCTGGTTTGTGTGTTTACAGGATGTTGCCCTGTGAACTAGAAATGCCACCCCTCTCACTAGGGATGTGAAGGTGGAGAACCGCTGGAATCGGTCAGAGGTAAGCACTGGCTCTTCCAGGTTAGTAGCACAGCTTTGTACTTGAGATCGGATTTCTGAGACTTTTTCAGGTTCAATTAGCTGAAATGTCTTACTCATTTGTGTTTTCTCTGCATGTGGCTGATGCAGGAAGGAAGGACCGGTAAACCAAGAAGTCTGCACCAGGCAAGATGCAGGTAAGGATCTTGACACATGATCTGCAGGATTTTCTTCTGTACGTACATAATGCCACTGCTCAGGTCTTGAAGACTGACGGATACGTTGGACTCTATTGTGAACATACACGTAGAATCGTTTTGACTCGTTATAAATGTAGCCGAGCACCACTTTGCTATCTGTAAAGAACTTTATCTCATCCAACCTTAGATCCAGCTCATCCTGAATGAGACCTGCTATCTCTACTGCTAAGACAGCAGCGCACAGCTCTAGCCTTGGGATGGTAGGTTCACACAGAGGTGCTAGCTTTGCCTTGCCCATAACTAATACTACTTCAACTTTCCCATCTTTCTGAAGTGCTTTCAGATAGGCTACAGCACCTATGGCCTTGGTCGATGCATCCGAGAATACACACAATTCCGTGTGCACTGCTTCAGTGAGTGAGTTGGAGCAAATCGATTGCCTCAGCTTCAGATGGTATGGATATTAAGCCATCATCAACATAGAAATTTCTTTCCACAAACCTGACAGTATCCGCACCATACTTCTGTGTGCCTTCTCTGATAGCTCTTCGTAGTCCATAAATTGCCACAGCAGGAGATGGCCCATTTCCAAAGACGTGGACCTTCATTCGATAATCAACTATTTCTTTGTTGACATCATTGTCTTAATGCCATAGAAAACGGAGGAAGTTGCGATGGTCTTCACACACCAAGAAACAGTGGAACATCTGCTGGATGTCGCTAGTATTGCAACCTTCTCTTTCCGAAAAGCGTAGCAGAATGCCCACAAGGGAGTTATTGAGGAGCACGTCGTTGAGAGAAACACCGGAGTATTGAGCACTAGAATCAAAGACCACCCTGATCTGATTAGGTTTTTGTGGATGGTAGACCCCAAATGTTGGAAGATACCAACATTCATCATCTTCTCTCAGTGGCGGTGCTAGCTCAGCATGTCCGTTAGTGAAGATCTTTTCCAGCATACTGTTGCTGCATCTCAGGTTTCCTCTTCGAGGTACGCTGCAAGATTGTGAATCTATTCACTACTTGCTTTTTGTTGTTTAGCCAGGGCTGGTGTGCTTCTCTGAATGGCAGAGGAGCTACCCAGCTGTTGGCATCATTTCTGTAGACGTTTGAGTTCATTATTTTCAGGAAAGCTGTGTCTTCCACTGATGGCGCATGTTTGTTGTCATGCTCAGTTCTGTTGAACACTGTCTGTCCCAGCGTCTTCTCAGTTACTCTGGCAGACATGTTACAGCTTGGCTGCATCTCCTTGACCTGTATGAAGCTTGTGCAGGGTAGAAAGATTGAATGGTGACCATTTTCTAGCACATTGGTCTTGAATGTATTGACTGTTGGCTTATGTACATTACCCAGGCACACTTATCCTATTACTACCCAACCCAGGTCCAGTCGTTGGGCAAAGGGAGCATCGTTTGGTCCATTGACCTGCTGCCTGACCTTGTGTGCCCGGATGATATCTCTTCCGAGTAGCAGCAGTATTTCTGCTTCTGGTTCCAGTTCTGGGATATGCTTAGCAATGTGTCGAAGATGAGGCTGGTGTAGAACTGCACACGGCGTTGGAATTTCAGACCGATTATTCACAATCTCATGACACTCAATGAGTGGTAGAAGAGAGATGAGAACTTTTCCATCCAGTGACTCAATCTGAAATCCTTCTGCTTTCTTGTCAGATGTTTCTTGGGTACCAGAGCAAGTTCTGAGATAATATGAAAATGGTTTGCTCTCCACGTCATACAACTCGAAGAACTCTGGTCTGGCTAATGAACGATTGCTCTGGTCATCCAGAATTACATAGGGTTTGATGGCTATGTCCTTGGAACCCTTGGGGTATATCTTTACGAGGCAGATTTTTGAACATGAGTGGCTCCACTGACCTGGACCGCAAACATCTGTACAGCTTGTACCAACAACTGCCTTGTTGGAATGATCTTCTCCCTCCCCGCCGTCCTCTTGTGACGGTGAAGGAGCCTTGACTGCTTGAGATGTTGGACCAGGGTGCATGGCCGCATCATGATATATGCTGCCACATTCAGTGCACTTCACGGAAGACTTGCAATCTTTAGCGAGGTGAAAGATTGAAGAACAGCATTTGAAACACATTCCCTTCTCCTTGAGGAAGGCCTTTCTATCGTCGAGGAGCTTGTTTCTGAATGTTCTGCATTTTTTCAGGGGGTGTGGTTTATTATGCAATGGACATATTTTGTTAGGGTCGTCATTGGCTGGACACACATCTGTTTTGTGCACTGAGATGGGTTTATTAGTATGGAAACTCTTCACAATGAATATATCTGTTTTTGTAGGTGTTGTAGCACTGCTTTGATACATAAAGTTAGGGTTGTTTCGCTTCTTTGCCTCAGAGCACAAAAAGTTACAGAAATACTCAAAGGGAGGAAAGTAACCGTGATTGTTTTCTTTGTACCATGAACCAGAAGTCACCCACTTGTCCTGAAGCCCACATGGCAGTTTCTCAACAATAGGTCCAATTCCACGTGAAGTGTCGAGGTATAACAGACCTGTTAGGTAACCATCTTCTTTAGCACCTTGGATTTCCATTAACAATTCTCCGAGTTCACGTAATTTGGTGTGATCTTTAGCAGAAATCTTAGGAAAACCGTCCAACTGCTGAAACAGTGACTTTTCAATGACTTCTGACACAGCATAGCATTCATCTAGTCTATCCCATACTTTGCGTAAAGCAAGATTGGGATTGCTAACATGAACCGAACGGATACGTTTTACTTGTTCGCCAGATTCCTTTCCCAGCCATTTAGTCATGAGGTCCAATTCTTGAGTTGCTGTGAGATGAACTTCACAAGCTGCGCTGGTGAATGAGGAAAACCATGACCGATAATTCTCTGGCTTATCATCAAATTGGTACAGTCCTGAATTAACAAGGTCTCATCGTGCTAGATACTGTGCCAAAGGGTCTGCATGAGGTGGCGTGCCAGCTGAAGGAATGTATCGAGGAACATATGACTTAGCATGTCCGTTCATGATGGGTGCCTTCCCTTCTGACTTCTGACTTCATCACACCTGCAGACAGATCAGGTAAGTTTGCTGCAGGTAAGTACAGACTATCAGCTTTCTCAGACTTCGGCTTGTTGTTGATAGACTGTGTACGTAAAATATGTTTCGCAGGCGGGCTCCATGTTATGAAGCTGGCATGTGAGTCAGCGTGGAATGGAGGAGCAACAGGTAAGAGTGGAGAGGGGGAATAACTCTGAAGATTGATTTGAGAATTGACATTTTCACTGACACATTCAATTTTAACTTTCTCTGATTCAGATCCTCCTCTTTCAACTGCAGCATGCGTTGCCAGTTCTGCATCTTCCAGCACTTGTGCTTCCACTGCAGCCACATCAGCTTCTCGATGTAACGTTAACACTTCCAACTCAGTGTCTATTCTTACTGTTTCCAGCTGATTTTGAGCTTCTTTTGCAGCCTTTTCCATCATTTTTAGTTTCAGCTTCAGCTCTGGCCCGGGCGTGGGCTACACTTGCAGATGATGCAGATGACTTGCCGCTTCTAGCGCTGTACACAGACAACTTGCTGCTCGTTGCCATCTTAACCACTTTAAACATCAAATGGTGCTTTTTCACTGTAGTGTTCTCGTGCAGTGTGTTGAAACTCTGACTAAACACCAAGTTAAACAATGCAAATGAAGACAGAGTCGTAGTATATTTGATGCTTCACTGTCACTCTTCCTCTTTTACATGTAGTGGTGAAAACTGTAATAAAACAATACAGCAATATTCAGTGTCCATTTCTTGAGTAACATTACATTGTGAATGAGTATAACATTAATATACAATTCCATTCTCAATGTAGCAGCAGTTATACAGGCCATTAGCATTGATATGAGCTTGTACACAATAGAAAACCTCGCTTTTAGCAATCTTATCAAACATCATCTTTTTAACAAAATCTCTAGAAATATATGATCTTTAACATTTCCAATATCTAGGGATGGCTGACGCGAAACAGTCGTTCCGAAGCTTTGCGAGATCCCGAAGCGCAGATGTTTCGAAACACTGATTCGAAGCGTGATTCAAAACACCCATGTCACGTGACTATGGCCAAACGAAGCCGCGAAGTGTTTCACTAAATGTTTCATCAGGTGTGATCCGCCGAATCAGCGTTTGATTGACACGGTCGGAAACAGACCACACAATCGCACATCTGTATAAAAGTGAAATCAACGCATATTGACCTCGTGGGTTTTTGTGAGAGGAGTTTGATTTTGAGATAGCGGATTTTTGGTGATATAGTGACATTTATAGTGCGATTTGTTTAGTTATATTTAGGCTTACATTTAAATTTACACAACACATTGACTGATAGGCTAGAGACACAGAGTATACATATAGTGACACATTAATAGATACATAGATATAAATATATATAGACAGCTAGATTAATAGATACATATATAGATAGATTAAAGATATAGGCTACATATATAAATACATAGATTATAGATACATTTATAGATACATATTTAAATACATAGATAGATTATAGATACATATTATATATACATATCTAAATACATAGATAGATTGTAGATACATATATCTAATTACATAGATAGATTAGAGATAAATATCTAGACAGATTTGGATAGATAGATAAAATGGAGGCTCCCCAGAAGAGATGCCGTACATCTGTGGTGTGGGAGCATTTCCATTTAGAAACCCCAAATAAAGTGAGATGTGTGTATTGTCATCGGCAGCTCGGCTACTGCAACAATACATCATCCATGATGCGCCATTTGAGGAGCACTCATCCTGCCATTTTGCAGGGTGCAGAGGATGGTATTCCCCCTGTACCTAGGCCTGCTACTGACACTGCTGGGCCATCTAAGCAAGGTATGCAGATGTATCCATCACCATCAACACCAGTAGAAACACAGGGCATTTTATGGGAACTTTTTCATACTTGTATCCATCAAACCCAGATGATACACAATGCTACAGCTGATGCCACAGTGGAAGTGAAAAAATACATCAACAATGCGTATTTGCCCAGAACTCATGAACCACTAACTTACTGGAAAGAGAGAGCAGTAATCTTTCCTCATTTGTATGTCCTAGCTAAAAAATATCTTTGCATGCCAGCAACAAGTGTCCCTTGTGAGAGGATTTTTTCATAGGTTGGAGAAATTATCTGTAAAAAAAAAGAAGTAGGCTAAGTCCTTCCACAGCAGAGAAATTAATATTTTTGAATAAAAATATGTAAAAAAGTGAGACATTGTGGCTTGATTTATTTTATTAATATTCATTTTGCAGGACCAAAATAACATTATGCACAGTGAGGAGCCTATAGGTTACAATATTCACATATTAGAAAAGTACAATAATAAAAAAACAACACATTTTCATGGCTCGTCAAGGTTGTTTCAGATCAACACCTGCAAGTGACCACTAGGTGTCACCGTTGAGACGGGTGTCGGATTGATTCGAAGCCTCGAAACAATATGGACCATTTGGTTCAACTGTTTCATTGCTTCACGAAGCCTCGATCTGCCCACCACTACCAATATCGCATAAATAAACTTAAAGCATTGCCTCTATCATGCTTTAAGGTGGATGCAAGTGGATTAAACACCGAGAGCACACCATGTCTTTCTCATTGTTTCCATGCAGTTCCAAGAAGGACAAACAGGAAGTGAATTAATAGGAAGTGACATCATCACATGACAAATACTCTAAAAGTTTAATTCCTTAAAGGACAACACAAGAATAATCAAACGTTCACCTAAATTTAACGATCTTCAAACATCAATTACACCCTTTTCATTTTTAGAGTCAGATGAAACAAAGGGGAAATTAAATTACTTTGCCACGCTGAAAAGACAGTAACGCAGTAAACCTTCACCCCGCTTACTGTAAACTGTTGTTGGACCGATTGGGCAGGCCTTACAGATTTGTTTTATTTGTCATATAAGCAAACATTTATTATTTATCGTACACATAGAGTACAGTTATCAGTCCTTCCAGAAAAATGCTGAGTTTTTTTAAATTGTTGCGGGCAAAAATCCTTGATTATGCGGCACGTTTTCTTAAAAAATGCGACGGAATATGTGGGATATTTATACAATTTTATGCAATGAAATTGCGGGAACTTGTGGGAACTTGCAAACAACTACGGTTTGTTGAAAAAGAGAAAAAAAAAAGTGATTCTCCCAACACTCTGTTCTCACTAGGCTACTACCTCAAAGGACAATTCCAGGCAAAAAATGAATCTAGGGCTAAATAACACATGAGTACCGAGTCGACCGTTTTCTGGGATGCGTTTTCATGATAATCGAATGTACCCAGTTTTAATGTTAGTTTTAGTTTAACCACAGATTAGCTTATAACGCTAGTGTATGGGGCATTGAATAAATAAAAATTAAAATCAATAGTTAATACCACTAACAAGGCTCTGTCACGTTACGCTAAATAGAACCCAAGCGCAGACAGTACTTTCACAAAACACGGTTTATTTATAAACGGAAAACAAAGACCCACGATGGGGCAAACAAACAGTAACTCAGACAATAACTAGACTTGACCATAAATAGAAACTGGAACTTTCACAGACAGATCACAATACTCACAGAACCGAATGTTAACAAGACGAACCAGCACTGAGGAACAAACACCGGGAGCTTACATAGAACACATCACAAAAGGTACAGGTGACACTGATGAACATCAATACTAACGAGGGAACAAGGGGCGTGGTAAGGACACATGATCACAATCACAGGTGACACTGATACAACATTGACAAGGAAACGAGGTAAAACACAAGACAATGCCAACACATAGCCCAAAACAACCGGCCATGTGTTTGCACACAAAACAAGAGACAAATACATGACATAACCTCCTCCTTACGGAGCGGCTACCAGACGCTCCACATGGGACATAACCGACTGTAAACTAGACATAAACCAACAAAACATAACAACCATTAACAGTGGCAAACACGAAAACATAACAGTAGGATCGGGATGACACAATAAAAATAACACATGAGGGAGGGGGGGTGGGGGAACAAAAGAGTTCGTAGGTGGAGGTCCAGGGTGGGTGGGTGGAACAAAAGTCCTAAATTCACTGGACATGGGCACTGATTGAGGACACGAAAACCGGACAGTTCTGGGTGGAGACACATGAGGTACAGTCTTGGGGGGGACAGGTCGGGGCACAACAGAAACAGGGGTAATCGGGGAAACAGATGTTGTGGCAGCAAGCAGAGTAGACGATACAGAACCCAAAACTGGGGGCGTTGCAACTCGCAACGGAACTGGAACAGGGGGTGCCACAGACGACTCAGTGTGGACAGAACTAGACTCCACAGCTGGGACAGGGCTGGACTTGGTCACTCTCCCATCTACCACAGCGTGGACAGAACTAGACTCCACAGCTGGGACAGGGCTGGACTTGGTCACTCCCCCATCTGCCTCAGCGTGGACCAGACTGACAGAAGCAACCTGAAGAATCGGGACGGAGCCGGGAAGGGACTGAGACGGCAAACCCGACAATCTCTTCCTCCTCCTCTTTGACCGCGGTGCAGAAGCCCTAGCCGGACCTAGGATCGGTACTGTGATCCCCGCAGCCAAGGCTGAAGGACCCCCCGCCAACGTCGAAGCAGCGAGAACGTGGGCGCCAAGCGTTTTCGTGGCTAGGACGCGACTCTCCGGGATCGCTGATAATGCAGAAGCTGACAACGTCATTGTGGGGTCCTGCTGCTCCTTTTGACGCACATGGTCCACCACCTCTCGAAATGGGCGTCGGATCAGCCCCTGCCGTTCAGCCAGCGGAGGTGGTACATTGAGCCCCGCGATGAAATAGGAGTTTAGGAGGACCTCCGGCGTAAAATTTCTCTTCTCCTCTAGGCCCTGGGCATATCTCTCCAGGGATCTCTCTCCCTGGGGAGGAAACGGAATCTTGCCCCTCCTCATGTCCTCGATGGTCGACTGCCACCATCGCTCCTGGTCACCCAACTGGCTACTGGCGGAACAAGACATAGTCGACTGTCTGCTGGGTTCAAATTGGCTGGTTCTTTCTGTCACGTTACGCTAAATAGAACCCAAGCGCAGACAGTACTTTCACAAAACACGGTTTATTTATAAACGGAAAACAAAGACCCACGATGGGGCAAACAAACAGTAACTCAGACAATAACTAGACTTGACCATAAATAGAAACTGGAACTTTCACAGACAGATCACAATACTCACAGAACCGAATGTTAACAAGACGAACCAGCACTGAGGAACAAACACCGGGAGCTTACATAGAACACATCACAAAAGGTACAGGTGACACTGATGAACATCAATACTAACGAGGGAACAAGGGGCGTGGTAAGGACACATGATCACAATCACAGGTGACACTGATACAACATTGACAAGGAAACGAGGTAAAACACAAGACAATGCCAACACATAGCCCAAAACAACCGGCCATGTGTTTGCACACAAAACAAGAGACAAATACATGACAGGCTCATAATCGCCCCACACTAACACGGTAGCATAACTAGGGTCTCTACCTGCAAACCGAAGCATTGAGAACTTTGTAAGTGTACAGACAGTTTAACCCTCTGGAAACCAAGGTGTTTTTGGGGTCCTTGGGATGTTTTGACATACACTGACATTTGTGCTTTTTTCAGTTATTTATAAACATTTTAATGGCAAAGGTGTAAATTTACTCTATGTAGCACAAACGGGGCTACCATAATATGTGAGCAACATGTATGTACATGTTTGTATTTTTAAGAGAATAATGTTTATGCGTGGTTATTGAAAAAAATAAAAATGAATGTTGCTGAAATAAGACCACAAAACGTCTCAGGTTACATATGTAACCCTGGTTCCCTGAGAGGGAACGAGACGCTGCGTTGAGACGCGGTGGGAACGCTCTGCGTGATTGCGTCGTGAAGCACGTGTATAATCAGTCCAATGGAAGAATGAGACGTCACCGGCGGTGACATCATAGACCAGGAAGCTATAAAGCACACCAGAAATCAGACCGCGACAGCTTCTGAAAAGGCCTGAAGCAAGTCGATCAGGGCATGCAGGAAGTATGGCAGGAGAACGCAGCGTCTCGTTCCCTCTCAGGGAACCAGGGTTCAAGGGAACTCGAGCTGCGTTGAGACGCGGTGGGAACCCCATGTCCACTACGCCATAATGAGAAATGCCCGTTCTGTGTGGAGTCCTTGGGCACACTAAGAAACAAGCAGCCTAGCCCCGGGAGTGGAGAGGTCTAGGTCGTAGAATCTGACAAATGTATGCGGTGAGGACCAGCCTGCCGCATTACAAACGTCCTGCAGGGAAACCCCTGAAATTAAAGCCTTAGAGGCAGCCATACTCCTAGTAGAATGGGCGCGGACAGCCATAGGTGAGAGCTGTCCGGCCGCTTCATAAGCAAGTGAGATAGCCTCAACTACCCACTTGCTCATTACCTGTCTAGATGCAGGGCAACCTTTCTTGGTTGAACCGAAGCAGACAAATAACTGCTCTGATTTACGCCACAGGGCAGCTCTGTGAACGTAGGCATCCAAAGCCCTAACGAGACATAACAGATTGAGACCTTCCTGATCTGGGGTAACGAAAGGTGAAGGGCAAAAAGCCTGCAGCACAATAGGGCCCGCCACATTAGTGGGGACCTTAGGAATGTAACCCGGCCTAGGGTGTAAAAATGCTTTCACCATACCAGGTGCAAATTCCAAACATGAAGGAGCCACCGACAGGGCTTGCAGATCTCCAATTCTCTTGATAGAAGAAATAGCGAGAAGAAATAGATTTTTTAGTGTAAGGAACTTCTCTGAAACCTCTTCAATAGGCTCGAAGGGAGCCAGGGCCAGACCCTCAAGTACAATGGCCAAATCCCAAGCCGGTGCTCTAGAGTGCAATGCAGGCCTAAGCCTCAGTGTACGACGGAGAAAACGAGTAATAAGAGGATCTCTCCCAAGAGAAGAAGCCCCCAAAGGGGAGCGATAAGCAGATATAGCCGCTACGTACACCTTTAAGGTGGAGGGAGATAATCCAGCAGAGAAACGGTCTTGAAGGAAATCGAGAACTGTACCAACCGGGCAGTTAGCAGGATTTAAAAAACGTTCTCCACACCATGTAGAGAACAATTTCCATTTCAATGAATATAGTTTTCTCGTGGAAGGAGCTCTGGATTGAAGGATGGTCTCAACGACCTCAGTCGAGAGACCGGATTCTAAGAGCTGGGCCCCCTCAGAGGCCAAGCCCACAATTTCCACAACTCCGGGCGAGGGTGAAATATCGTGCCCCCTGCTTGAGATAACAAGTCCCCCCTGACAGGAATCTCCATGGGAGAGCCGTGCAGAAGGGACACTAGGTCCGAGAACCACACTCGGGTCGGCCAGTGCGGGGCTACTAATAATAGATGAGCCCCCTCCCGGCGAACCCTCTCCAGAACTCAGGGAAACAATGATATCGGGGGGAATGCGTACAGGTGCAGCCTCGGCCACTCCTGTACCATAGCGTCCAGTCCGAGAGGAGCTGGATATGTGAGGGAGAACCAAAGCGGACAATGGGTTGTATCGTAAGATGCGAAAAGATCTATCTGAGCTTGACCATAGTTCTCCCATAGGAGCTCCACTACCTCGGGGTGAAGTCTCCACTCCCCGGGCCTCAGCCCCTGTCTTGACAGGATATCTGCTCCCACATTCAAATACCCTGGAATATAAACTGCCCTGAGTGACAGTAATTTTCCCTGGGCCCATAGGAGGATCTGATGAGCCAGTTTGCATAATAATAGGGACCTCAGACCCCCCTGATGGTTGATGTAAGAGACCACCGATGTGTTGTCTGTGCGGACGAGCACATGATGGCCTCTCAGGTCTGGCAGGAAGTATTTGAGAGCCTGAAATACCGCCATCATCTCTAGTCGGTTTATATGCCACGAAAGCTGATGGTCCTGCCAGACACCTGTCGCCGAGCGGCCACTCATGACCGCCCCCCAGCCTGTGAGGGAAGCATCCGTCGATAGCGTTACGCGTTGACAAGAAGCCCCCAATACTGGGCCTTGGGCGAGGAACCAAGGTTTGTTCCACATGACCAAGACACGTAGGCATAGCCGCGTGACCTTGATCGTGCGAAACGGATTTCCCCTCGGAGAAAACCCCTTGGTCCTGAGCCACCACTGCAGGGGTCTCATGTGCAGAAGGCCAAAAGTAACTACGTTGGACGCAGCTGCCATGAGACCCACCAGTCTCTGGAACTGTTTCACAGTGAGTGACTGGCCTAGTTTTACCATATTTACGGCTGTGAGAATCGCAGAAATACGAGCTGGAGACAATCGTGCTTGCATAGTTGTCGAATCCCACATCACCCCTAAAAAAGTGGTCCTCTGGGCTGGGAGGAGCACACTCTTCTTGGTGTTTAGCCGCAACCCCAACCTTTTTAAGTGAGACAGAACGACATCTCGATGCCGAACTGCCAACTGCTCGGAACGAGCCAGGATCAACCAGTCGTCGATATAGTTTAATACGCGAATGCCCTGGAGTCTCAGAGGAGCCAGCGCTGCATCCACGCATTTCGTAAAGGTGCGGGGTGATAAACCTAGGCCGAATGGAAGGACCCGATATTGGTATGCTTCGCCCCCGAAAGCAAACCTCAGGAACTTCCTGTGATGAGGATGAATGGATACATGAAAGTAAGCGTCCTTCAAGTCTATTGTGACAAACCAGTCCTCGGACTGAATCTGTGATACAATCTGTTTGAGTGTAAGCATCTTGAACTTTAGTTTCTGAACTCTGCTGTTTAACTGACGCAGATCTAGAATAGGACGCAACCCCCCATCCTTCTTGGGAACGATGAAGTAACGGCTGTAAAACCCTGACTCTCTGCTGGGAGGAGAAACCCTTTCTATAGCCCCTTTTTGCAGAAGCGTCAGTACTTCTAGTTCCATGACCCGAGCCTGCCTTGGGTCCACCACTGTGGGAAGGACCCCTTGAAATCTGGGCGGACGAGAACCGAACTGAATTCTGTAACCCTTTTCTATTATATGCAGGACCCACTGAGAAATATTTGGCAGTAGTTTCCACGCCTTGGGCGTCAGGACTTCTTCTTAGCCCAAGCCTTCTTAGAGATGACAGTCCTCAGATCTTGCCTACCCCTAGCTGGCCTGGACTGCGACCACCACCCAGATTCCCCAGATTGTGGAGGAGCCCGATTGGCGATGCTCTGTTTTTGATGCACTCTGTGCTGTGAGGAGCTTGTACTCGGATGAGACTGCTCGGATTTAATAATCATTTTTCGCCCAGCAGTCTCGGGGATATTGAAACGTCGAGGAAGAAACCTCTGGAACGCAGCCGATTGTTTTTTCGTTTCTTGAAACCTATCGACGACACAGTTGATAGCGTCGCCGAACAAACTTGAAGGTGACAGTGGCGCGTCCAGAAGAACAGACCTATCTTTATCCTTTATATCAGACAGATTTAACCAAAGATGCCGCTCCGTGGCCACCAGGGCTGCCATAGAACGGCCCACCTTCGTGGCCCGGAGAGACAGGTCTGTTTCGCGACGCAATTCTCGAATTGCGTCAGCGCTGACTTCCTCACGTTCATCGATATCCTTCAGCAGATCAGCCTGGTATGCCTGCAGTATAGACATAGTGTGCAGACATGACGCAGCCTGACCTGCTGCCGAATAAGCTTTACCCACCAGCGAAGATGTAGATTTTAATGGCTTGGTGGGTAACGTCGGGGTTTTTAATGATGACGATGACTCGGGAGAGAGATAGCTCGCGAGCGTCTCTTCAGCCCGAGGCACCTTAACATAACCATAATCAGATGCACCCAAAACATTACTGTAACAGGAAGTTTGTGGGTTAAATACTCTGAAATACTCATTGTGGAGATTGGGAAAAAACGGGAGTCCCCGACGTGGAGGCTGTGTTTTAGATGGTAAAAATCTTTCATCTAATAAACTTTTTCTAGTAACACTCAAAGAATCATCGGCTGGCCATTCAATATTTAATCTAGCTACAGCACGAGATAAAACCTCCATAAGCTCCTCATCATTATCGGAGGCATGAGCTGGCGAAAACTCAACATCCCCCATATCAACACTGACGACATCCAGATCCTCAGAACTGGATAGCCGCAACAATGGTGCCCCAACCTGGGAAGGAGAAGCCGCAGCGCGGGCTCCTTCCTGGGCAGAGGCACCGGATCCAGCAGGTAAGGGTTGAGAAAGGGCTGGGCCCGTCTCAAGCCCCGCTACTAGATCCATATGCGAACCCCAAGATGAAAGCCTTGGCTGTGCCTCGGCAGCAGCGGGACCCGCACCCCGGGGAGTGCGAACCGAACCGTCCTCCTCAAAGAACGCCCGGCGAGAGCGGAGCGTCCTCACGGACAGCTTCTCGCAATGCTCACAGTCAGCTCCCTCGAGAACTGACTGGGCATGCTCCACTCCCAAACAAGCAACACAAAGCTGATGTGTGTCCCAACCCGTGATGAACCGAGGGCAAGGGACAACACAATGCTTGAATTCTTGTTTCGCCATAATATATATATATATATATATAGATAATGTGCTTGTGACAGACAACAATAAATAGACAAGGACAGTATACAGAGAGCGCTTGCTGAAGGCAACAGAAGCTGTCGCGGTCTGATTTCTGGTGTGCTTTATAGCTTCCTGGTCTATGACGTCACCGCCGGTGACGTCTCGTTCTTCCATTGGACTGATTATACACGTGCTTCACGACGCAATCACGCAGAGCGTTCCCACCGCGTCTCAACGCAGCTCGAGTTCCCTTGAAAGGGAACACATACTAAATATGTGTCCACAAGACTTTTGACTAATGGATGTTGTCGCTTCGAGTTCTGGCTTCAAAATGATGTGAAAATCATCCTGCCTAATCGTTCACATAAAACAAAACATTAATTTATACTTTGCATGACAGTTTTTTTGTCAGAAGAGGTTTATGCCTGGGAGTGGTAATGGCCTATCAATATTAATGAGATTCAGACCAGGGGTGTGACAGACACTCCCCCAATGGCTAATGGCCCATTAAGTGAGGCAGCCTGAACAAAGAATGAGAGGAGATTCAAAGGCTTTGTTTTTTAATCTGTTTTATTGTAATTCCTCTATGTGGAGAATCTAAATGTTCTAAATTTGCTCTAAGCAAATCAAATGTGAGTAAAATAAATAAATAATCAGTCGGCTTTAAACAACTGTGAGCGATAAATAAACAAAAGTAAAGGCAGGTATCTCACAGTAAATGCTTATGCCCCATTGATGCGGTACATCTCACTGATGCTGACATCAGTCCATTTAAATTTGAGGCCCTTTGCAATTGCACCAGCAGTCTGAGCATTGGTGTTGTGGTACAGAGTTGACACTGCATTCTCAGAAAAAAACATTTTGACGAGAGTCTGTGGAGTGTGTGTGTGTCAGCAGAACAGAGCTGTGGTCCAAGTTCCTGGGCAGGCAGGAATCTCAGAGTCTGTGGAACCATATCAATGTCAGTTTATATGTCAGGGCTATCAGGGCAATCAGCATGTTGATAAAACAAAAAAAATATAAGCTCTTTTATATTAACATTACCAATCAATAATTGTAATATTGTGCATGCATAACACATTTTTTGCAAAGCCACAGTAGTCGGTAAAAAATAGTAGATAAATATGTACTTACTCTTTTTGATTTCCGTTGCTGCGTGTCCTACGAGTTGCAGGCGGAGGTAGTGATGAAGCTACATTCCTTTTAAAAAAGTTGAAGAATATTATTACATAAATATAACCATAGTAGCATTAGTCTATAATGAATAACTGATGTAAATAATTTTAGACGCGTGCAATAAGCCTATATGCGTGTCAATTGGCCATTACCAGAGAGGCACACCGCAAACAAAACACATTTGCGCAATTCATTAACTGGGTATATTTACACATTTCAGCACATTTACACACATTTACAACTGATATTTTGCGAGCATGCATCTTTAATGATAATGAGGCAGCATTTAAACTAGTCAAAATATAATCTAAACACCTACTAGGCCTATTTTCTAAAATAACTGCTAAATTCTAGCTTTCATACATAATGATCTAAACCTATCATTTACACATTCAAATTTCCTAACCAAGGGGTTTAGTGCGTAGCATATGCAAAAAAAAAACAAACAAAAAAACATTTTTGACGTTGAAATGGTACGAAATATTAAATTAATGGTTTAAATATGCACTTTCATTAGATCGTGTTGAATATATCAAATGTCAATACTCTGGATGGCAAGTGGAAAATAGTCCACCCAGTATAATATGTTTATATTGAATAGCTTGTCAACTAATGGAAGTAAGACTAAATACTTACTCATCAGAAATTCTATCCACGACTGGATCAAGTCGCTCTTCAAAATGCAAACGGTCATCATCAGAGTAGTCGCGCTCTTCTTCTAATGAAAATGTGGATTCTTCGTCGCTAGTATCCAGGACGAGCTGAAGAGCTTCCACACCGGTGTATCGTGCCATCTTCCCAAGGCGCAGGTGACTGAAAGATGAAACTTGAAGCCTTTAATGCATTTCCTTGGGGGCGTTTACCTGTTTTGCATAGATGGCTTAACACATTATCTTGTGAATAGCAGGCTCCATGAGTAGGCGTGAGCGAATTAAAGTAAATGAGCTCGTAATCAGCTCGACTGGAATCGCTCTATTTTCATACAGATTACAGAAACTGAGAATATTTGTTTTTAATATAAATTACTTCATTTAAAAGATGCGATCTCAAGCTTTATGCCCGTGGGTATGTTTGCCTGTTTGACTGAATTTTCGTGGAGTTACAGATAATTTTCCGAACGCGTTTCAAATTGGAGTTCGCTGACAGAGAGAGTGCAGAACTCGCATCATGTTAATTTTTCTTAAAATGGCAAAAAGCAAATCACTTTATTTTTATTGTGAGTATACAGAAAAAAAATAGAAACTTAACAGGATCGATTGATGTATAACACGAAAATAAAAGATCAAAATTAACAGAGCATTTTGAGTTTATTTTGCATTGCTAAAAAAAAAAAACGAGCAAAACACGGGGGCGTGTTTTTGGTCCCCAGAGGGTTAATAAGAAGATACTTTATAAAGACAGGCAGGAGGATATAGCCAGGATCCATCTTTGGAAAACGTCTCGGGTTACGACTGTAACCCTTGTTCCCTGTCAAGGGAACGAGACACTGCGTCGACTACGACACTTTGGGGAACGCCCTTAGCGAAACGCATCTGAAGTATGAATGAAACTAATACAACACTGATTGGTGTTGCGTCATGACGTAACATGTGACGGCATACACAGAAGCTACAAAGGGACGCCGTCACACAACAGAGTTAGCTTCTGCGATGAAGCAAGACGCTCCCAGGCAGAGGAAGGCGTGGCGGAGGGACGCAGTGTCTCATTCCCTTCTCAGGGAACAAGGGTTACAGTCGAGACACTGCGTCGACTACGACACTTTGGGGAACGAGTACCCACTATGCCACAACGAGTCCTGCCTGTCCCAGTGTGAAGCTGCGCACAGGCACACTTAGGACGAGAGCACTAGACTGCCTGGCATAGAAGAAATGTCCAGGCTATAGAATCTGATAAAAGTTTGAGGGGCTCTAGAGGCCTCAAAGGAGGGCTCTAGAGGACGCCATGCCGCTGGTTGAATTAGCCCTCACGCCCAAATTTGAAGGCAAGCTGCACACCATAGGCCATAGATATAGCCTGAACAACCCAGTTACTGATGGTCTGTTTGGATGCTGGAAGCCCCTTCTTGGGCGACCCGGAGCACACCAGCAACTGGTCTGAATTCCGCCATGAAGAAGACCTCTGGACATATATCTTGAGAGCTCTGACAGGGCAGAGCAAATTAAGTCTTTCTTCATCCACCGTCATGTAAGGTGGAGGATAAAAGCCTGCAGAACCGTAGGCCGTGGCACATTAGATGGCACTTTAGGCACATAGCCCGGCCTGGGATGCAAGATAACCTTAATGTTGCCTGGAGCAAACTTCAGGCACCCATGAGATATAGAGAGCGTCTGAAGGTCTCCTACTCACCTCAGAGAAGTAATGGCTAATAAAAAAGCTACCTTGAGGGAAGGTTCTTGGCCTCAGCCGACCCCAGAGGTTCGAAGGGGGCCTCGACCAGCCCTTCGAGAACCACTGCCAGGTCCCATGTGGGAACTTTGGTACAAGCCGCAGGTCTCATCCTCCGAGCCCCACGGAGGAAATGTACGACCAGCTGATGTCTCCCCAGAGGCCCATCACCCAGAGGAGCGTGGAAAGCCGCAATGGCAGCCACGTACACCTTGAGTGTGGACGGGGTAAGAACAGCCGAGAGGTGATTTTGGAGGAGCTCCAGCACTGAAGCCAACCGGGCAGTTAACTGGGTCCACCTCACACTCTCCTTACCAAGTGGAAACACATTCCACTTTAGGCCATACCATCTCCATGTGGAAGGAGTATGGTCTCAACCACTGCAGCCGACAGGCCAGCCTTTAGGTACTGAGTCCCCTCGGGGGCCAGGCCCAAAGTTTCCACAGGTCTGGTCGAGGGCTTTGAACATTGAGCCCCCGGCCTGTGGAAGCAGATCCCTCCTTAGAGGGATCTGCCAAGGCTGGCCTGCCAGGTGTGCTATGATGCCTGAAAAACATACCCGGGCAAGCCAATACGGGCAACTAGAAGTAGACTGATCCCGTCTCGATGGACCCTCTCCAGAACTCCCAGGAGCAAAGCGATCGGGGGAAAAGCGTTCGTGGGTCAACAGGTCGAGACTGTTTTCCAAAGATGGCTCCTGCCTATATAGGCGAAGTGTACTGTCTTTATAAAGTATCTTCTCATTGAACTGTCTGTACACTTACAAAGTTCTCAATGCTTCGGTTTGCAGGTAGAGACCCCAATTATGCTACCGTGTTAGTGTGGGGCTATTTTGAGCCTTGTTAGTGGTATTAACTAGCGTTTGTTATTTTTACTTATTCAATGCCCCATTCACTAGCGTTACAAGCTAATCTGTGGTTAAACTAAAACTAACATTAAAACTGGGTACATTCGATTATCTTGAAAACACATCCCAGAGAACGGTCGACTTGGTACCCATGTGTTATTTAGCCCTAGATTCATTTTTGGCAGGAATTGTCCTTTAATGTAAAGAGACATTTCTTATTACTTCCTATGACAAGCAAGCATGCTACAGAGAGTGCTGGGAATATTTAAGTTCTCATCTTGTTTGTTTTTTTCAGACCTTAATAAACACATGGCTCAAACTTACAAAACATTGATGAGTCAAACAAGTTCTGTAGCTTTACAAAAGGAATGTGCTACAACTTCTGTAAAAATGAATAAATAAAATATAAAAAAATAAAATGTGTGCTTACTGTTTTACAGCTTTTCGATAATGTTCACGTCGCGTAATTACGTCACTTCATAACGTTCCCATGGCAACAGGGGAAAATGGCTGCTCTTGTGTGAAGTAAACGCAACATTTTTCAACTTTCTGCTAAGATATATGTGACTTTTTTTTGCCACGGAAATGCGGGGATTATGAAATCATGCAAGGCCCGCATATTTTGCGCGGAAATCGGCAATTTATGCATCGAAAGTGCGGCGCATTTGAAAAAATGCGGCCCTCGCATAAATATGCGGACTTTGGCTGATTATGCATTGAATAATGTGATCGCATAATCACGTTTTTCTGTCTGGTGACTAAGTCTATGGCAGTGAAATTATAAACTGTCTGTGTTGCACAAAAATATTTAGCCATTACTTGCAAATAGTGGGTTCGTTTAAATTTACTTTTAGTACGATTATTTTAAACGTGTTAATCTGTGCAGCATTGACCCACCGAATCATTTGACAAAGAGTCATATATCAGTAACAGGCTAATATAGCATTACATTTCACTTTCCTTGCAGCTAATGTATTACAATGACATAAAATAGTGTGATCAAACATACAGGAAATACAAAAACTAATTTATTACCTCGTCCGTGAACATGATTTATGAATTCCATACATCTCTGGATGGTGAAAATGACATATCCCATCTTTCCAATTTACTTCATTAGTCATCAAGCTTGTCTTTGTTATTGTTTTGAAAATAAATGTGACCTCTGGTGGCACCTCTGACCTTAAGGCATCACAAAATTATAATGTACAGTATGGAAGATTAATAAATATTAACTTTAAAATCTGCAATTAAAAATAAAATCACATTATTTTAATTAGAAAATAACTTTAATGAGCATTTCAAATTAGCATAAATGTTCTATTTTTTAAAGAACAGACTTTTTTATGATGTACTGTAGCTGAAATAGTAATATGTGCTGATATGAATAGATATGATTCCCAGGAAATATATGCAATGCATGTTGCTTTGAATATAAATGTCTACCAAGTGTGCACAGCACTGCTATTGATATGCATGAGTTGTTTGTTTTTCAAAAGAAAGGGTAGCATTTTGTAATATCTTTCACTATTCTTTTAAGTTAGACGAATATATGAATCTTAAAACAGACAATGAAATTTCCCATATCTTTTGAGAAATAACAGTACTTTTAAATGTTTTATAGTACTTTATAATAACACACACTATTCTATCAAACACACATCACTATGGTACATGAAAGACCAATTAATTACTTTTCCTGCTGTTCAGCATGAACCCCAAATGACAGTGCGCTTGAAGCTATGGGGATAGGCATGAAACCGTTATTTAATGCATTGTTTGCAACTTCACTGGGCATTTATTTAATGAGATAAAAAGATGGGTGACAGTGAAGACTGGAAATTAATTTTACACTGCATGAAAAATATAGTGATTGACAGTGCTGACTGCTGAATTCATTATCGGTCTTAAGTCATTTAGCAGCTTGCATAATTTAGCATTGATCATTAAGTATTTTAGTAATTATAGTCAAAGACCCCTGGTTGATGTATGTGGTATTATATCTGAGTATGACAGTCTTGTTACATTGAGGACAATGATTTGCACTCCAGATAATGACAAATGAAGTTCCAAAAAGCATAATGTCTTTGTAAAGACATTATATTGTTCTGCTCATCACTATTTTGCATTATTTTCAACCTATAGAAGCATAACATCATGACTGACAACCTGTGACCATGAATACTTCAGAAAGATATGGGAACTTTGAATTGATCTAAAGGTCAGAACAGAAATAGTACAGTGAGTTGCTATTTTTGAACAGAGGGACCTTACTTTAAAGCTGAAAGAAAAATGTCAAAACTGCCTTTTGGCAAGATGAACCCCTCTACATTACATGGTCATTATATCAATGTGACCACTGACACATCATGAAGTATGTTTATTAAGTAAAATTAAAATAATGCATTTGCAGGAGTCAAAATTAGATCGCTCACAGAAATAAAATATGCACTCACATTATAATTGAATGTTGACACTGAATACATGCATCTTTGACTCATGAAGGAGACCTAAAACACTGATTTTGGACGAGAAGGCCTAGATCACAGTCTCTGCTCTAATTAATCTCAAAGGTGTTCTATCGGGTTGAGGTCAGGACTCTATGCAGGCCAGTCAATTTAATTTATGCCGGGTCATGTTCGAACAAGAATGGGCCATCCCCAAACTGTTCCAACAAAGTTTGGAGCATGAAATTGTCCAAAATGACTTGGTATGCTGAAGTATTAAGTGTTCCTTTAACTGGATCTAAGGGGCCAAGCCCAACCCCTGAAAAACAAACCAAAACAATAATTCCCCCTCAACCAAACTTTACACTTGGCACAATGCAGTCAGGCAAGTACCGTTCTCCTGGCAACCGCCAAACCCAGTATCATCCATCGGATTGCCAGACTGAGAAGTGTGATTCGTCACTCCAGAAAACACGTCTCCACTGCTCTAGAGTTCAGTAGCGGCGTGCTTTACATCACTGCTTGTGATACTTTGCATTGCACATGGTGATGCAAGGCTTGGATGCAGCTGCTCAGCCATGTAAACCCATTCCATGAAGCTCTCTATGCACTGTTCTTGAGCTAATCTGAAGGCCACATGAAGTTTGGAGGTCTGTAGCAATTGACTCTGCAGAAAGTTGGTGACTTCTGCGCACTGTGTGCCTCAGCATCCGCTGACCCCGCTTTGTGATTTTACGTGGCCTACCCCTTGGTGGCTGAGTTGCTGTTGTTCCCAATTACTTCCACTTTGTTATAATACCACTAACAGGAAATTTCACGAATGGAATTATTGCACAGGTGGCAACCAAACACGATACCACGCTTGAATTCACTGAGCTCCTGAGAGCGACCCATTCTTTCACAAATGTTTGTAGAAGCAGTCTGCATGCCTAGGTGTTTGATTTTATACAACTCTGGCCATGGAAGTGATTGGAACACCTGAATTCAATGATTTGAAGGGGTGTCCAAATACATTTGGCAATATAGTGTACTTCTAAAACTCCATGTCAATCTAAAAAAAGATTGCAGCTGTATACAAACAACTTTGTCTAATATTTTAGAAAGAAAAGGCAGTTTAGAGATTGATCTAAAATTAGAGAGAACCGTGGTGTCCAGATTAGATTTGTTTAACATTGGTTGAAACACTGCATGTTTAAAATCCAGTGGAACAATACCTGCAGTCACACTGCTATTAATAATTATTTGGATTATATGCCTCATGGTTTCAAAAACCTCTTTTAAAAAACGTGGATGAATTACATCTGTGGGACACGTGGAGGGTTTAATCTGATCAATTACCTCTTTCAAAAAATAAAGAGAGACACACTTAAACTGGTTAAAAACAGCAGAGCGGGGGCCTCATGTACAAAAACTTGCGTTGAATTCATACTAAAACATTGCGTACGGACAAAGCTGTAAATGTGCGTACGCACAAAAAAAAAACAGATGTATGAATCTCTTCGTACGAAGGATCCCACGCATAATGTCTTTGTACATCCCAATTAACGTAACATTGAGCACACATGCACGAGCACAACGCCCCACCCAGTCTCCTCCCTTAATTAAATACATTTAAATATGGTAATGAGTCAACTTTGGCAAAAGAAAGGAGTAAGAAAATGGCTAAAGCAAGCGGCAAGAAGCGAAACTTTACAGAATGTGAATCGGAGGTACTATCGGAGGTAGAAACGAGAAAAAAATATTTGGAACTTTGTCCTCCGGAATTAATAACAAAAGGAAAAAATATGAGTGGGAGAGTTTGGCTGATGCCGTCAATGCGTGGGATCTGAAAGTCGCACTGTAAATGACCTTAAAAAGAAATGGTCTGATATAAAGGTGGACGTTAAATGGAGAACTGCTGCACACCGACAAAGTGTGGGCAGAACAGGCAATGGTAAAGGGGTCGATGAACGTACACCCTTTGAGCAGAGAGTTGCCTCAATTATGGGTGACACTTTACTCTCTGGAGTAGTGTCTGCTGCTTGGGAGACTCGGATTTACTACAGGACTGCCACGAAGGTAACCGATATTATCTGCACATTTATTGAATGGAAATGTTTCCGATTCACATATGCAAATTCTTCTTCAAATGGCGCCTATATAGCAATGTGTTGTTCAGTCGATCACTCCGATTACATTAGGAAAACCGGCTATCGCTGCAAATTGCGTTTTAATGTTTGGCTGGTCAACTGCATCATATGGGAACCTTATATACCTGGTAGACATGCGGATGATCCCGACCCATACCGCTGGCATTGCGCGGCTCAAAGACGACTGGCTTATTCCTGAGCTGTCTGCCAGTTCCCTTTGGAAAGAAGCAGTTGCCACGAAACCAAGTGTTGTCAACACCTGCAAGGGAACGGGTATTGCGTGGCTCCTCGCTGTCTCTCTCTCTAGATTCGGACCCAACTCAGCACAGAGCTCCAAGAGGATAGCCCTTGGAAATCTGAAACGGCGGATAAGCCAGTCATCATCCTGGGCCAGAAAATCATTGTGGTCCCTAAAAACTAATTCTCTTCGGATTCTGCCATTAGCAATGTCCTCTAATAAGGCCAAAGCTGCCATTGCCATAGACTAAGGGTTGTATCAATTTACATATGCTTTTATATGTTCTTACTTAATTGCATAATTGATAGAATATTCCCATAAGGCTCGTGTGACAATCTATGTAAATTACTGCGATAGACTTGTAGAACAATTCGTTGTGTAATGTTTGCAACTCTACTTCATTGCCTGTAAGAGTCGCCAACGGACAAAAAATATGAGAAATGTACGTACGCCAGACATGAAATTGGCGTGGAGCAACGCAAATTCTCACGTTGATTTAACTGTTAGTACATCCGACCGTGAGCGTGAAAGCTGGCTTACGCAAAGTTTTTGTACGTACGCAAGATTGATACATGAGGCCACAGGTCCTCAGAAAAGGGATACTCAGAAGGAGGTAAGATGAGTGTTCTAATGTTTGCTACCTTATCCACAAAGAATTTAAAAACGTCTTGCAGGTATCAGGAGACACATCAGAACAATTAGGTTGAGAGGTATTTAGCGCAGCATTAATTGTACAAAAGAGTGCTTTAGGTTTATGAGAATTTAAAAAAGAATAACATTAGAAAAGTATTTTGTTCCCTTTTAGTCGGTCACTCCTACGCACATTGGAGGAGACCTACAGAAATGGTATCTTCGCAGAGAGACACATCTACTTCGAGTGTAACTAAATGAGCCAATGCACATTGGCTTGCGATAATTGCGCCAGCTGCTTCCATCACATAGCGCGCAGGTATATAATGAGCAGAAAGTGCAACGCATCTTTGCATTTCGCTTCAAAGCTGAGCACGATGATGTTCTGCTCTTGCAATTCTCTTCAGAGTGAAGACTGTTCAAGCATTCTTTCTGGGAAGAAGCCTTTAAACGTGTTGGTGTCACGGCGCACTGCAGCGGAGATCTATTTCAGAGAAAATACAGCTGTTTTCACAGCTCTGAATGTTTTGGTTTCGGTTTGAGTGCCTCAGCAGGCTGCACTACATTCCCGCTGTTGGCCGCGGACATCCCCCTGTGCACTTCTGCACTAGAGAGAGCAGTTTTTCCCTAAAAGAATAAGCACAGGTGTGAGAGTGTGTCTTTTTCAAGATGTAATTCCGCCCGTGTGTTTCTGGATGCGGTGACTATTTGGCTCCGGTTGACGGTCATGAATGTTGTCTCTCGTGTTTGGGCATTCAACTGAGGTGCTGAGGTGGCTTTCGTGGATGAGTCATGTTCTCCATGTGGGAACATGACCATCACGGTGCTGCGATCGAGACTCTTATACCACAGACGAGGTAGAGTCCCTTTGTCTATTCCCTGATCTAACTCCTCATCTAGTGGCCACCAGGTGAGGGCTACTTCGTCTAATAGCACTGGTGATCTGAGGGTTACAGTGTTGGCTTCCCAGCCGAGACCCCCTCCTCGGGCCCAACACTCCTCCTGCGCACCGAAAACTGTGGAGCCTCCGAGAGAGCAGGCTGGCCTGTCCTGTACGGTGCCAGTCGTTACTTTCGTGAAAATCTGTGAATTAAAATCAGATTTTAATTTCGTAAAATCTGTGAAGTGTCCTTGAGCTATAAGGCAAAATATGCATGGTTCGTGAGGACTCTGGCGTGTGTGCCGCTTCACAAATTGCCAAAACTTCCACAAAAATTGAGTCATTAGGCTTCTCTGAGCTTAACGACCAAGCAACGACCAAACAACAAGGATAAGGTGTGTTTTTGGATATGCAAATATCTGTATTGCCAACTGTTTGCTCGGTGCAACTGCGGCTTTGTAGCCGATCGTTACTCACTCATGCCGGCTGGCCGTCGGGTGTTTGCCCCGGCTAGTGATCCACCACGGACAAACAATTTTGGATTGTGTTTTCCGGTACCATCAACTAGGTAACTTTGTGCCTCGAGGCCTGGACTGTCGACTGTTCTGTCTCGTCTTCACTGTAATGTGCTGTAATAACTGCTGATGTGGTCGAAACTGGATGCTTCCTCGTACCATCATGTCGCTAATCAAATACTCTTCCATGGAACTTCGGAACTTCGGAACCTGGCAAAATCAGCAGGATTTCATGACACTCAACCAAGCCACCCCATCAGGCTATGTGTACATACAGAAGCCTCAATCTACGGGCTGTGGTGGTGGTCTGGCTGTTATACATCGAGCTGACATCCCTGTGAAAGAACTTCCAGTGCCTAATATCACCTAATTTGAGTGTCTCTGTTTCACATTGGCTGGGCCTGCACGGCTCCAGGTGGTCCTTGTCTATCGCCCGCCAAAAGTCTCCACCATCTTTATGGCAGAGTTATCAGAGATACTTATCTCCGTCTGCTTCATGTCTCCATCCACACTCGTGCTCGGGGACTTCAATATCCATGTGGACTGTAACAGCTGTCCCTTTGCTGCTGAATTACTGTCACTATTGGACTGCCTTAACATCACTCAGCACGTCAGAGGTCCCACTCACACCAAAGGTCACACACTGGATCTGGTGTGCTCAATTGGTTCTACTCCCTTCCAACTGCAATGCATCGACCAAGTTATATCTGACCACAGTGCTGTCCTCTTTTATTTTCCAGTCCTTCTGCCAAGGCAACAACTTAAACGTACCATCAAGTCTGTTAATACATCATCCCTAGCCAGCACTCTAGGGACCCACCTGTCTTCAGATCCCCAGGACCCCAGGGTGGATTGCCTAGTCGCACACTATAATACAGCGTTGTCTCTCAGCCTCGACTCTCTTGCTCCCTTCAAGACCCGGACCGTCTCTTTCTCCCATCCTGCCCCTGGTTCACTACCGAACTTCGCTCCATGAAGGCCGCTGGTCGCCAGTTAGAAAGGCTCTATAAAAAAATCTGGCCTCACTGTCCACCTCGGGGCCTTCAAAGACCATGTGAGGTCTTATAAAGATGCTCTCTCCAAGGCCAAAACTCACTACTATTCAACCCTCATTGGTAACCAGCAAAAGCAACCTAGAATGCTCTTCTCCACCATAAACCGGTTGCTCCGTCCTCACGATGCCCCCTCCCCCTTTGACACTATTAATCTCGGCTCTAATTTCCTGGATTTCTTTCAGGCAAAAGAGGTCTCTATCCATCAACAACTGCTGCCTCCTACTCCTGACACTCTACCCACAACTCACCCTTATGGTGTAACAAACTTGGCTTGCAACCTAAGTAAACCAGAAGTCATTTTAAAGTCCAGGGCACTCACAAGGCAAGAGTGAATAATGAAAAAAAAACTGTATTAATATTTGCAATCAAACAAAGACAGTCCTGGGGGGGGGGCGTGTCAAGATGGCGGAGTGACAAGTCGAGCTTTACACAGGCTCTGATATATTTGTGTATAAGGCCGTTTTATTCCTGGTCTGTGGGTATTGCATTTACTTGCTTGCAAGCTTTTTGTTGCTACTTTCGTGTGAACTTTTGTTTTTTGTAAGACTTTTCGCTTGTCTTTCTACATTGCACTCGCTGAAGTGATATGGCGGGGAAAACTGGAGAACATGCTTGTGTGTCAACAGATTCAGGTGTTGTCATCGAGGAAACAGATGTGATGGAGGTTGAAGTGTCGTCTGCTAAAGAAACTCGACAGCAGACAATGCCTCACACCCCTATAAAAAGTCCTGGGCCCAAAAGAGCGAAAGCAGTGCAAGAGAAGGATGAGATTTCCACTAGCGTTCTTTACGCCGCCATCCAAAGCCTCAGTCGTAAGTTTGACGAGAATTCAGAATATATTCGCGCCTTTGAATTCCAACTGAAGGAAAACACTGATGCAATTGTTAAAATTACGGAGTCTCTGGATGCCAATACGACGGTGGTAAAAGGCGTTAAGGAGGATGTGGATAAGTTGAAGTCACAGGTGACTCATTTAAACAAGGAAAACGAAATGTTGAAACAGAAATGCGTGGAACATGACCGGTATAAACGCAGATGGTGTTTGAGGCTTAATGGGGTTCCAGAAAGAGAAGACGAGGATGTCAGAAGTGTCGTGATTGATATTCTTTCAAAGATCGTCCCCCACTCTCCTGAACAACTACAGAATACAGTGGACACAGTTCATCGTCTTGGCAAAAAAGTGAAGGGCACAAGACATCGGCAAATCATCATTCAATTTGGCATGAGGACTGTACGCGACGTGGTTTGGAAGATGTCAAAGAATGCACCGGTTTGCATGGAGAGAAAAATCCGCTTTAGGGAGGATTTCTGTAAGGATGACAGGGAGGCTCATGCTCGTCTATGGCCCAAAGTTGAGGAGGCAAGAAAGAAAAACTTGAAAGCATACCTTCGCGACGGATACGCAGTGATTAATGGTCAGAGAGTGACAGCTTAATCCACGTTAAGCGCAGTATTGTGCCTGACTGTGTCTGAATATCAAGGCACGTAAACATCTTAAAGATCATGCGATTGTAGAGGACCAGGTACTTCATTCAGAATTCTATATACAAAGATAAAACTGAAAATTATTACTTGAACGTTTTTTCATTGTAGTCCAGGACTAATGTTAAGTTCATACGTTATATCGGCCTTAAATGTGTTACTATGCCTGTGCAAGAGGTACGATATTTGAAAGCTAGTAGTTTTTTATTTTATTTTTATTATTATTCTTCTCATTCAAGTTAATGTTTTTTTTCTCTGTTATCTTTAAATGTTCGAGGTATTAGGTGTAATTTTAAACGTAAGGCACTTTTTCTTTTTTGTGAGGAGCAAGTAAAAGTCAATTGTTTCTTTCTTCAAGAGACTCATTCAACTGATGTAGATGTGAGATTTTGGAAGTCACAATGGGGTGGAGAGGTTTTTTTTTCTCATGGAACTTCCCACTAAGCAGGGGTCGCCTTTTTGTTTAAACGAATGGACAGTAAAATGATTGCAAGTTTAGGCGTTAACGAGGGTCACTGGATTATGGTGGTTCTTGAGGTAAATGAATGTAATTACATCTTGATCAACATCTATGGTTACACTAACAAGGCCGCAAATAAGTTGTTTTTTCAGAATATGGCTACAAGAATTGATGACTGGAAGAACACATATTTTACGGACAAAATTATTATTGGAGGGGATTTTAACGCTGTTCCAGATGAATGGCAGGATAGGTATCCCACTCCTTTTAACACTTTTTCTTATAACCCCCTAATCTATAACATATCCCAGTTTCTTGATCTCATTGATGTTTGGCGTGTAAGGAACCCACTTAAAAAACAATTTACATGGGGGTCTTTTTCAGGGCGCATTCAGCGTTCTAGATTGGATTTTTGGTTGATAACTAGTAATCTTCTTTCTTCCGCATGTGACTGTGATATTTCTCCTTCAGTTTTAACAGATCACAGTGCTATTTCACTTTCTCTTAGGAGCGATGGCAGTTCTCCATTTTCCAGAACTCATTGGAAGTTTAACAACAGTCTGTTAAAGTGTGAATCATTTTGTAAATCTGTTTTGTTAATGATTAACAATGTTAAAACTATGCCTGAATTAACTTCAATTGGAAAATGGGAATGGGTTAAATTTAACATTAAAAAATTGGCAATTAAAGAAGGGAAACAAATTGTAAATTTTAGAAAATCAAGGCAAATAACAATTTTATCAAGACTAAATTATTTTGGTAATAAAGATATTCTTAGCGAGAGAGAGCAGAAAGAACTTCACTCTCTTCATTTAGAGCTGGATGCTTTTTATACTGAAAAGGCTAAAGGAGCATTCATACGCTCAAGAGCCAGGTGGATAGAGGAGGGGGAAAAAAATTCTTCATATTTCTTTAATTTAGAAAAACATAAACAAGCTTTAAAAACCATTAATAAACTAAGCATTAATAACTGTATAAGTGAAGAGAAAACAGATATTGATGATTACATCTATTCCTTCTATAATGATTTATATAAATCAAAATTTACAAAAAGAGATTGTGATTTTTTATTTTCATACTTAAAAGATAAAGTTCCTATAATAGACTCTAATTTTAGAAATATGATGGAAGCTGACATTGAGATTTCAGAATTGGACATTGCAATTAAACAAATGTCTAATGGAAAGTCCCCAGGAATTGATGGCATCACAGTAGAACTATATAAACATTTTTGGCCCGAAATAAGAATCTTAGTTTTTGAAGCACTAAAAACTTGTATTGGTAAAGGTGAATTGTCATCATCAATGAAGCATGGCTTAATTATTCTAGTTCCAAAGTATAACAAGGATAAATTATTTATAGACAATTGGAGACCAATAACTCTTTTGTGTAATGATTTCAAATTGCTTTCTCATGTTTTTGCAAATAGACTTAAAAAAGGCATCGGTGAAATTATCAGTGAAACACAATCGGCTTTTATCAAAGGGAGAAGTATTCACAGTCATATTAGATTAGTCCATGATATGCTTGATTCTAATTATTTAATTCCTCAGACAAGTTTACTTCTATTTCTAGACTTCTTCAAGGCATTTGATACCCTTGAACACCCTTTTCTGTTTAAATCACTAGAAATGTTTGGCTTTGGTCCTATGTTTTGTAGAGTGATCTCCATGTTCTATAATGACATTTTCAGTAGCGTTTCCCTTAACTTAGGTTCATCACCCAGAATTCAAATTAAACGAGGAATCCGTCAGGGATGTCCTATTTCACCATTGCTTTTTAATCTTGCAGTCGAATTGATGTCTTTATCTATAAAAAAAAATGGAGGACAATGTAGGCATAGACATTCTCGGTAGAACCTTTACTATAAGCCAATTTGCAGACGACACCCTTTTATTTCTTAAAAATAAAGAGGCGCTTCCATTAGTTATTGATCAACTTGATATTTTTTCAAAGGCATCAGGTCTGACCCTAAACTTTAAAAAAAACTAAACTTTAAAAAGTGTGAATTAATGGCTGTTCATAATTGTGATTTAGAAGATATAGAGGGCATTCCAGTGAAAAAGGAGGTTAAGTACCTTGGGGTTATGATTACCAAAAATGTTGTTAATAGAGAACATTCAAATTTTAATTCTAAGATAGAAAATATGAAGAAATCCCTAAATCACTGGTTATCTCGAGACCTATCCTTATTGGGTAGAATCCTCTTGACTAAAATTGAGGGAATGTCTAAACTTATCTATTTATTGCATGCTTTGTATACTGCCCCAAAAGTAGTTAAATCAGTGAATTCAATTTTATTTAAATTTATATGGAGAAATAAAACACATTATCTACGTAAATTCCACATGGTTAAAGAGTATGAACATGGAGGTTTGAGAGCCATTGATTTTAAATCTCTTCTTGGTACTTTCAGAATAAAATGGCTGAAAGAGTGTTTAGCAAAGCTACATTCAATATGGTACCATATTCCCAATCACATTTTTAAT
This sequence comes from Siphateles boraxobius, assembly GCF_051911475.1. NCBI lineage: Eukaryota > Metazoa > Chordata > Actinopteri > Cypriniformes > Leuciscidae > Siphateles > Siphateles boraxobius. The sequence goes on along the minus strand of NW_027508908.1, from coordinate 21,724,941 downwards.
AATATTGGCGGCCTTGAATTTGTGTTGAGATGTGATCTTGATCTCTGTAAAATTCCTCTGAAGTTATCAAATTTTCATAAACAAGTATTGCTTTTTTGGAAAATGATATTTACCCATAATTTCTCCCCTCACAACTCCACTCTATGGAACAATAGGGCTATAGTTATTAATAGGAAATCTCTGTTTAAAACTGATTGGTATAGTAAAGGCATTATTTTTATTCATGATTTATTAGATGATAATGGATATTTCTTGTCTCATTATGATTTCATTAATAAATATAGAGTTAGAATTACAATTAAAGGTTATGATAAGGTATGCAATGCTATACACATTGGATTGCTAAGAATAATCCAAAGTAGTTTTTTTGATCCTTTATCTAGACCTGTAGTATCCCTTCCCTCTTTAAAAATATGTAATGTAGACCTCTTAGACAGTAAGTGTAATAACAAACTTATTTACAAAGAACTCAAACGTATTATCACTGGTGATTATCAGTGCTATTTTTTGGGAGATGTTGATACCTCAGTGAAGGATAAAGCTTTTACCTGCTATATGGCATACCCAGTTTCTCCGAAGGTCAAGGAGACTCATTACAAAATTATGTTTAAGGTTTACCCAGTAAATGATTTTATGCAGAAACGATTTCATTTCGAGGTGGAACCTTGTGGCTTTTGTTCTTCTGGTCCTGAAACACTCGATCACCTATTCTTTTATTGTCAGATTACTTCAAAATTTTGGTTTGATATACATAGCTGGCTGTCAGTAAAAATGGAGACAATTCCTCCTATAGCCCTACAAGATGTGCTCTTTTTTAAGTGTGATTTAAACTTACCCTTCATTGATGTTGTAAATTTTGATTTATTGATGGGTAAATATCATACCCATACTTGTAAATGGAAAAAATGTAAGCCCTCCTTTAATATATTTCTATGTGATTTTACTCAAATGTTTCAGAGCTTCAAATACTTCAAAAAACGTAGTAGAAAGTCTGAAACTTTATGTCTCTCTTTATCAAAATATTTACTTTTTTAGTATTTTCATTCATTTCATATATACCGGCTATGTGCCTGTCTTTACCCTTGCTCCTTCCCCCCTTTTTTTTTTTTTTTTGTTTTTTTTTTCAAATCCAAACTCTGTATTTACCTAAATTGAAGTGTCTTACAGTGTTGTTTGTTCCCTGTCTTGTTCTGTACATTCTGCAATAAAAAAAATAAAATAAAAAAAAAGACAGTCCTAAGCAGGATAACCAACAATGTATATTGATAACAGTCAAATCAGAAAAAAATTGTCACTTTTCCGAGAGTCCTTGATCAAATAGTCCATGCGTGAGAAGCATTGTCCTTATACATGAATCCTCAGTCCTTGAGCCCAAAAGAAAATTAATCCAAATGTCCAGGGAAAAAAATGGTACTAATCCTCCAAACCTGATGAAGTGGCAAAAATACCAGAAAACCCAAGTCTTTTCCTGAACTTCAATGGGTAATTAATCCATGATCAACTTCAAATGAGAAGGCTACAAAACACCAAACTGTCTGTATCAAACAGAATCACCTCACCTCATTCCCCCTGGCTCAAAACTACTTTTCTACTCATCAAGGCCTTCCTTCTCTAAGGTGCTCTTGTAGTCAATTTCAGTGTATGTGGGTGAAGGAAAAAGAAGACAGGGTCGGCAAACTTGGGACTCGCACTTTATTTAGAACAATAAAAGAACAAAAGAAAGGTGCGCTCGTGCGCCTTCACCGTAGTGTAGCACTACAGCATTTAAATACGAAACACTCTGCCCGCTGTACCAGCTCTCGCTATATGTCTCCAGCTCTCAAGGTTCAGTCAAACGACCACTCTTCCCGTTGCATAAATAACTCAGTCCATTCAGTCAAAAACTCTTTCCAATCCGTTTGTACACTGCGGGTCCCGGCTGCGGGGCGCGTGCGAGTCCCAGGAGCTTCTCTCTCTCGCTCTCTCCTTCCTGGCAGCTTATATGCGGTCTCCACGCCGATCACTGCAATCAGACACAGGTGTTCATCATCTGCACTTGACCTACTTACTCACCGCACAGCTCGCTGACTCGTCTCTGACTACAGACATTCGAATCATGGACTTCAAAGTGCGATTAAATCGTTCCACTAGCCCGTCTGTCTGTGGGTTGTAGACACTAGTGCGAATCGATTTAACGGCCAATAATTCGTAAAGCTCGCGAATAGTTCGTGATATAAACGGCGTGCCCTGATCGGTGAGAATCTCCTTAGGGATTCCCACCCGGGAGATTAACGAGAAGAGCGCGCTTGCAACACTTTTGGCAGAAATGTTACGGAGCGGGACTGCTTCGGGGTACCGCGTTGCGTAATCCACCAGGACTGACCGGTGCCCACGTGCTGACCGTTCTAATGGCCAGATGAGGTCGATACCAATTCGTTCGAAGGGGACCTGCATTAATGGAAGGGGGCACAATGGTGCTTTTGGATTGGCCGGTGGATTCACCAACTGACATTCACGACAAGACGCGCACCACCTGCGCAGGTGTCTCGTGAATGCCCGGCCAAAAGAATCGGGCCATGAGACGGTTTAGTGTCGCCGTTTGACCTAAATGCCCGGCCATTGGATTACAGTGAGCCGCCCGAAAAAGCATTTCCCGGCGGCTCTTAGGAACTAACAACTGTGTTGTTTATTCTTTTGATTGGGTGTCTTGGGTCACCGGATACAACTTATCTTTTAAAATAGCAAAGTAGGGGTAAGAGAGCGGTTGGTCTGGGTGGAGTACCTGGCCGTCTATAGAACGGACCTGATCAAACGCACGTTTAAATGTCTCGTCCTGGGACTGCTCCAGGGGAAAATCATTGCGATCTGTGAGGATGGTTCTCTCCAGAGCACTCCGTTCCCCCGCAGCAGAAGCCAGAGGTCCCGGCTCCGCATCTCCCACCTGAACAACCGCTGTCTTCCCCTTGCTTTTCTCTTTCCAAGAGGCATTCGCGCACAAATACCCCAATAATTTACTAAAAACAGGCCAATTCGTTCCCAGAATTAGCGGATGCCGGAGGTGCGGGTTAACTGCTACCTCTACGCTATGTTTTTGTCCCCTAAATTGAATTACCACAGGCATTATAGGATAACTCACCCCCACCCCGTGCACACACCGCACCTTAACCATGCGGCTGTTATCCAATGCCCCAGGTTGAATCAGGCTTTGATGAATGGAGGTTTGGTTGCAGCCTGAATCCACCAAAGCCTGATAAGTACCCCCCTTGACACTCACTGGTATCTGGTACAGTCCAGCTTGATCGGGGCAGCCTGCGGCCTCCCCGCCGCCCCGGTGGTGGGAAGTGGGTCAAGGGATTGGCGTGGAGAGCGCGAGGCTGCAGAAATCTGGGGCGGAGTGGTCGAGCGACGTCGTCCCCCTGGGTGGGGCCTTGGATGCCGGGACGGGTTCCGCCAGAGGCCCAGTTCTCCACCTTGGTGCCGGCCGGGGCTTCAGCCCCCCACGAGACCTGGGAAGGGGGACAGGTTTGGGGAGAGAAGGGGCCGAGAGAGAGAGAGAGAGAGGGAGACAGAGAGACAGATGGGAGGGGCTCGCCGACCCCTGGGCATGCCACCATGTGATCCTCCGCCAGTTGGATGGCCTGGTCCAGCGATGTCGGGCGGTGGCACTGGACCCACTGCGCGGTTTTCTTCGGCAGCTTCGCGATGAACTGTTCCAGTACCACTGTAGGGTATGGACCAATCAGACACATACTATTTATTCATTATATACAAAGGTTTATGAAACTCCTCACACAGCCCAAATGAACAAACACAAGTGAAAGAAACAGTGTCATGTTACAGGGCATGATAAGGAGATTTTACGACCTCCGAGGAATGTGGCCACATACTCAAGAGAGAGACTATGAAACAGAAACCCTCTTTAAAACAGACTTTGCTGCGTTAATCATAGACTAACTGATCTATAAATGAACATGCATAAAACTGTGAAAGAAACAGTGTAAATGGTTTACTGTCTCGTGTACTATTAGGTATATATTATGGTATGTATCCTGGTATACAACCAACTAACGATCAATGTAACCTCACCTGTATAATGCCTCCTACCTAAATAATCCTCATTTAATGACTCACACTTTGATGTACATCACCCTCTTCTAGAATGCAGTGTGGATGTGTTATAGCTATTTTAGCATTAATGAAGGTATAATCATATTATGGGACAAAGATCCGTAAATCAACTAAGAGCCACTTTCCCTCTCAGACATGTCCCCTTTCTGATTGGTCGAGTTCAACCCTTAGGGGAGGATCTTCTCCAGGCCTTACTAGAGACAGTCCACATGTGACCTCCCTCTCTTAGTTTTTTCATCCAGCCGCAACACTGTTCTGGTGAGACTGGGGAGCCCCCTCCCCCTCCACGGGGGCCCCAGGGCCCAGCAGGCCTCGATTCCAACCAGATCCGGCCTCATGGAAAAGAGAGAAGACTCTCTCACAAAGAACCAAGTACAATCTCAGGAGTTTTGGAACAAAGACTCCAACCAACAAAGACTCCAACCAACAACGACTCCAATCACCCATCCTTCCGACTTCCTCACTTCTCCTGGGTGCTCGGCGTGGCCTCAACAGAGTCACAGGCCTTCACCAAACCAGTCATGCGTTCCTGGAGAAAGAGAACGCTCAACCAACTTCCACTTGACACTGCCGGAACCATCAACGACTCCAATTTTCAACAACTTCAAGAATTGTTCCCATTACAAATGCAAGTATTCAATTCAATGAAATGTGAAAATGAAATTCTGATGGTTCTTCTCATAGACCCTCTTCCGGTTTCCAATTTCATCCTATCACTAACCTATTTATGTATTCATGTGTGTATGCTGTTTAGTTTATTTATATTCATATAAATATCTATATTTAGTTAATAAAACTTGTACATAATATGTATTTGGTTCTGTTTTGTTTGCAATACAAGTTACTTTACGATCACGGTTTTTGCTACTGGCTCAAAGTACTGTACAGGCGAAGAAATAATTATTCTTCGGTGGCCATGGAAGATACCCTTTATTAGAATAAATTAATAATCAAAATAGTTCGTTGGAAGAACTGATTAATTGATTGTAATATTAATTCAGCCACATCAAGTTAATCCAATTAACTGACCCAAATATTTATAATTAATAATAACAAGATATTATTGATTATTAATATTTCCAAAAAGCTGAGTTCCTTACACCACCTTGTTGATGACATCGTCGACGTCGCCTCCGTTGGCCATCAGCCATCTGCGGCAGGAGTCCTGGAGCTGCTGCGCCATGACGAAGGGCCGGCCGGACTCGTCCAGGCCCAGGGACCTGAACCACTGGTGATGTTGTTCCGGGGTCTAGCCGACCCGCTGGAGAATGGCGCGCCTCAGGTCTTCATAGACCCGCGACTCGCCTGACAGTAGGGGGATGAGCCGCAGGGGCCAGTCCGCTCGGGGCCATCCCCAGGCCTCGGCAGACCTCTCAAAGAGGTCCAGGAACGCCTCCGGATCATCCTGGGCCCCCATTTTATTGAGAGGCAGGGGCGGGGCCGAGGCCATAGCTGGATTGGGGACGGCCCGAATCTCCTGGTCGAGCCAGCTCCGGAACAGCTCGCGGTGTTCTTGCTGGCCTTGGAGGAGCAGCTGGAACCGTTGATCCTGCTCCTCCTTTACGGCCAGCAGGGCGTGGTGTTGTTCCCTGTGAAGACCCGCGAGCGTTTGAATGAGGTCCGCAAATGGCGTTCCCGGCGGGTTCTGCATGGCGGCGGCGGTCTTCTCCTTCCCGGGTTTCGGCACCAGTGTAATCAATTTCAGTGTATGTGGGTGAAGGAAGAAGAAGACAGGGTCGGCGAACTTGGGACTCGCACTTTATTTAGAACAATAAAAGAACAAAAGAAAGGTGCGCTCGTGCGCCTTCACCGTAGTGTAGCACTACAGCATTTAAATACAAAAACACTCTGCCCGCTGTACAAGCTCTCGCTGTATGTCTCCAGCTCTCAAGGTTCAGTAAAACGACCACTCTTCCCGTTGCATAAATAACTCAGTCCATTCAGTCAAAAACTCTTTCCAATCCGTTTGTACACTGCGGGTTCCGGCTGCGGGGCGCGTGCGAGTCCTAGGAGCTTCTCTCTCTCGCTCTCTCCTTCCTGGCAGCTTATATGCGGTCTCAACGCCAATCACTGCAATCAGACACAGGTGTTCATCATCTGCACTTGACCTACTTACTCACCGCACAGTTCGCTGACTCGTCTCTCACTACAGACCTCGGGAGACCACGCCCCCCTCGCCACAGCTCTCCTGTCAAAATAAAAGTCAATTTTGCCAAACATAGGATGTTTCTACACCAAACATAAAACTCCCACATACAAAAGATAGAGAACTTCAACTAGGGCCTGAAACCAATTGAATCATACCTCAAAGTATTTTATCCTCCACATTTGATTTATCTTAGCCCTAATATACAGGAGTGTCACAGAGTGGCTTTTCTAAGTTGTGCCTTCTTCATAGATTGTTTAACTTCTTCAGCGAGTTGATGCTGTCTTTCTATTATTGAGTATGAAGATTTAGAGGGGTTTGGCGAATAGTGAACCAGTCTCTCAAGAGGTCCTTGAAATTGTCTTCCTAGAGTGAGCTCTGCCGGTGTCCTATTAGTAGTTTCATGTTTGGCATTATTTATTGCAAATCAAAACTCTGTCAGCCACGTGTCCCACTCTCTGTGGTTCTCTTCCACATAAGAAGCCATCATGGTTTTCAAGGTCCTATTAACTCTTTCAGTGAGGTTGGTCTGTGGGTGGTAACTGGTAGTTAATTTGTGAGTTACTCCCCAATTTCTGCACAAATCAACCAGGAGCTGGCTGAGGAATTGTGGGCCTCAATCTGAAAGGATGTACTTCGGAACCCCCCACCGATTGAAGAAATCATCCTTTAAGATTCGACAGATGCGTGGAGTCTTACTGTCTCTCAAAGGGAAAAGCTCAACCCATTTAGTAAAGTAGTCCACAATACCAAAAGAAAGATATTGCCCTTCTTACTTTTAGGGAACGGTCCCATGAGGTCAACGCCAAGCATATGACCAGGCTCATTCACCTCAGTTGATTGGAGGAAGCCCAAAGGTTTTGAATTGGAAGGCTTGTATCGCTGACACACAACACACTCTTTAACATGTTGCCACACATCCTTTCTGACTTGGGGCTACCATGCCACCTCCAGGATTTTCAAAAGGGTCTTCATCTTCCCGTGATGAGCTCCTAAAGGATTGTTTTGAAAGTAGTCAATGAAAGTGAGGACAAGGGACTTTGGCACCACCAGCTGGTATTTGGCACCACCAGCATAAGGTATAACTCTGTAGAACACAGAGGATATCCCATCTTATTCGATCACTTTGTTCATACTTCACTTCTACTTTGCCCATCAATTGCTTTACCTGCTCGTCTTGTTCTTGAGCTTCTACTATCTCAGCCAGAGAGGATGTCAACTCAAAGTTCCAGGAAAAGGTCCTCTTTGCTACACATGCAGCCACAATTGCTTGATTTTGACCGGACCTAGATAGAGCATCAGGTACGACATTCATCCTACATTTCCTACACTGAACTTGGAATTGGAATCGTTGTAGCCTCAATGTTCATCTGGTGAGTCTGGAGGTTGTCTTTGGAGCGTTAAAGGCCCACGACAATGCTGCATGGTCAGTGTATACTACAAAGGGTATCCCTTCTAAGTAGTGATGCCATTTTTTTTCTGTCCATACAACAGCTAGACACTCTTTCTCCGAGGTTGAATAGTTTAGTTCTGCTCCCCTTAGACTTCTTGAGGCATAAGCGATAACACATTCTTCATTATCAATATTTTTCGTGAGTACTGCGCCAAGTCCGAATGCACCGGCATCGGTTTGTACTTGAAATGGTTGAAGAAAATTTGGTTGGGCTAGCACAGGGGCTTGTTGCAAGGCTACTTTCAGACTCTGCTGACATTCTTTGGTCCAAGCCAATGACACGTTTTTTCCTGGGGGGCTGCCCCTTCTGACAGTGAGAGAATGCATTCAACTATTCCAACTGCTTCCTACCCTAAACCCCCAATTCATTTAGAATTCCCTAGTTTTGGAGAAACCAGAGAAACCAGTGATGTAGTGGAGTTTGTGGAGCGATGTGAAATTTTTTTGACACGTAGACACTTGTCAGACACCGAACTTGTAGCCACCCTAAATTCTGTTCTCTCTGGACCTGCCAGGAATTGGTGGCTGGCAGAAAGAAACAAGATCTATAACTGGGACGAGTTTAAAAGAGCCTTCTTGGGAGCATTCCTTCCCACTGACTATCTCACTGAGGTAGAGGAACAACTTAAAGCTATGATCCAAGGTCCCGATCAATGCATTAGATATTTTGCTTATGATTGTAGGGCATTATGCTTAAAGTGGAAGACTGACCTTCCTGAGGAAGAAGTGGTGAGAAGAATCCTAAATAACTGTAACGCTTCTCTGTCAGGAAGCCTAAGGGGTGCTGTGCATACAGTGGAGCAATTGGTCAAGGTTGGGTCATTGGTGGAAAGAGACCTCTATTGGTGGAAAGGGACCTCTGCCTCTCCTCCTTCTCCCTTCTGCACGCGGCTCAAGTTGTTAAGAGGGTTACCAGAGCCAATACTTCCACCTGTTCACTGGACCCCATACCTACTATTTTGGTCAAGGCATGCCTCCCTACCCTCTGTCCCATCAAGGTGGACATCATAAACACTTCTCTGTTATCTGGCTTGGTACCCTCCGGCTTCAAAACCCGGATGAGCTCAACAACTATCGTCCGATCTCCAACCTTCCCTTTATAAGCAAAATCCTGGAAAGAGCAGTCGCTGCCCAACTTCATCAACACATGTCTCACAATGATCTCTATAAACCCCTTAGATCTGGCTTCAGAGCACATCACATATTCTTCTCAACCGTCTATCTGAATGTGTTGGTCTGACCGGCTCAGCACTCTCCTGGCTCCAGTCATATCTCTCCTATAGGAAACAGTTTGTCACCTTGAGAGACTCTAGCTCCCCTCCGGCCCCAGTCAAACAAGGTGTGCATCAAGGCTCTGTGCTTGGACCCCTCCTTTACACCATTTACATGATCCCCCTTGGTCAGATAATACGTCACCATGGTCTCAGTTTCCACTGTGCTGTTGTGCTGTTATGCTGATGACACAGTTGTATATCAGCACCAAACCATCCACTCAGCTTCCCCCACTGTCACTTGTTGCCTGTCTGAATGAAATAAAAATTTGGATGTCATCTAACCTACTCAAGCTAAACAGCAGCAAAACAGAGCTAATGGTAGTAGCTCCCAAGCCGCTCCTCTCGAGGGTAGGTGATCTACTCCTCAAAGTAGATGGTTGCTCCATCTCTCCATTCAAAGAGGTCCACAACCTTGGTGTCATCTTGGACTCCACCCTTTCCTTCCATTCACATGTCAAACTCATTACCAAATCCGCCTTCTACCACCTCAAAAACATTTCCAGACTTCGAGCATTGTTCTCAGACTCTGTGGCAGAGTCACTCATTCACGCCTTCATCACCTCTTGCTTGGACTACTGCAATGGTGTCCTGTATGGGGTACCCAGCAAGGTCTTGGACAGGCCACAATATGTCCAGAACTCGGCTGCCAGGGTTCTCACACACTAGGTCATGGCAACACATCACTCCAATCCTCACTCAGCTTCACTGGTTTCCGGTCAAATTTCGCATCACCTATAAAATCCTCCTCCTAACCTATAAATCTCTCCATGCCACTGCCCCCAAGTACCTACTGGACCTTCTCTGCCCTTACATCCCCTCAAGCAACCTTCGGTCTATTAACAAGGGCCTGCTCTCTGTCCCTCACGCCAGACTGCGTACTTTTGGGGACAGAGCCTTCACCGTCGCAGCCCCCACCCTCTGGAACTCCATTCCCACAGACATTGGAAATGCTCCCTCTCTGGACACTTTCAAAAACCTCCTAAAAAAACACCTCTTTACAAAGGCATTTAAGGCGAGACACTACAGGTGAATAGGGTAATTTTTTTAACTATCAGATATCACCATGAAACTTTGCCAGTTGATTACCTACATTAATATTAGAAAAAAATGTATTACAAGTTTTCTGTAATTTAATGTTTAAATATGCAAATGAGGCATTGTCTAATTAAATATGCGCTATTTTGCATATATTTTAAAAAACGAAATCTGAGTATTGGACAAAGCCAGGTTCAAAATTATTTTTTCATTGTGTTTACATATTAGATGGGGGGAAAATTACAGAGGGATTTATGGATATCTACTTTTGTTATCCTGTAAATCAGAATATACTGCCAATAGCATTAAAAAGATGATTTTCACCATGTTTTTTGGAATAAAATGCTATATAAATCAGGCTAGGAATAATATATTTACAAATCCCTCTGTAAATGTCTGCATAATATAACTAGGTACTAGACTGGAAAGTTTGGTGTATATAGGTGCTACTGAACTGGAGATTTCGGACTTGGAGTGAGAGAGAACAGTCATTTTGAGAAAACGGGATTTAAAGATTTAGCATCAGCCAATGAGATTGCGCATTTAGAGTAAAATCCCCCCTTTTACTTTCACGATTGGTTGGTGATAAAAAGGAAATGACCATATTTGGATCCGGCAGTATTGTACAGGAGAGAGATAGCTTTCTAACGGTGTGTGTGATGACAGGGTGCAGATCGCGATCGCGGAGCAGAGGGATGATTTATAACGACAACTTTTGATGAATTTATGAGAAATCTACAGACGCAAACGGACAACGTGTAGTAAAATCAAGACCTAAATGTGTATTTTGGACTTTTTTTCACCACAAGTCTGAAAGAAGACATGTTATTGAAGACAAATATCCCAAAATCTCAAAATTGACCAGTGAAAAAAAAACGATGTTTTTGCCTGCCGTGTCTCGCCTTAACCTGAAATGACTTTTTCTTCTTCTGTCTTTGCAGTTATGTGTTAAGCGTCCTTGGGTCTCGTGAAAGGCGCTATATAAATATAAGTTATTATTATTATTATTAATATTATTTTGAGGCTCCACTGGATGAACAGATATCCATCGCTGCATCAGAGGGTGAGGAGTATTCTGGGATTGATGATCGGGCTGCTTTACCCCCTTCAAGAACCGTGACATTGACCGAGTCAGACCCGGAACTGACTGCTATGCTTTCCCCGGCTATCGTGAGCGTCGGGCTCGAGGGGAATCTTCCACCGTGTCCCGAACCCTTGCGGTTGGACAATTGGTTTCTTGGGGCGGGAAGTGCATTCCTGAAGTGCATGAGGAGGTAACTAAGTTGTGGACGGCACCCCTAAATGCCAAAACCGGCCTGTTGCCTCTTCCTCCCTCACCACCCTTGATGGTGGGGCAGCTAAAGGGGTAGGTGGAGATCCCGCCTAGTGGAGCGACATAAGTGGATGCAATGCAATTGTGTCCTAAGACCGTTAATACTCGGTGGGGTAATACGCGTCTTCCCTCCCGGGCCTTCAAGTTCTCGTCTGCTCTCGCAGGCAAGGCTTACAGAGCCTGTGGAGAAGCTGCCTCTGCCCTGCATGCCATGGTGCTCCTGCCAAATCGCTCATGGAAATGCATGTGGGTGGCCCCAAGCCAGGTTGTATGCAGGAACTGTGCACAGCGATGGACCTCGCCTTAAGAGTGACGCAGCCGAGAACGCAGCCAAGCTTTCTCACGTATCCTCTGTCCAACTGTGAAGCCAGGTGAGTGTTGCACAACACACCCAGATCCCACTTTGGGTCGCTTCAGTGCCTCTCGAGTCAGTTCCCTGCCCTCCTTCTCGCTGCCCCACCGAGGGTATGCCTGTTGTTCCGTTTGTCCCACTGGTGCGGTCTCTCGGAGCCTAGTTTTGAATCGGGGCCTTCACATGCTCCCGTTCAAAATGCTTACGCAGAAACGCATTTTCTAATGCATCCGTCCCCGAGATTGGTTTGCTGCTATCGACCTAAAGGACGCGTATTTTCACGTCTCGATTCTTCCTGAACACAGGCCCTTTATGCGCTTTGCTTTCGAGGGTCGGGCATATCCGTACAAAGTCATACCCTTTGGTCTGGACCTGTCGTCTCGTGTCTTTATGAAGGTTGGGAAGACAGGCATTGTTTCACTCAGAGAATGCAGGGTTCGCATTCTCAACAATCTCTACGACTGGCTCATTCTAGCTCACTCGCGAGAGCAGTTGTGCGAACACAAGGACATGGTGCTCAGTCACCTCAGCCTGTTGGGGCTTCGGGTCAACTGGGACAAGAGCAAACTCTCCGCTATGCAGAGGATCTCTTATCTCGGTATGGAGCTGGACTCGGTCAACCAGACAGGGTGCCACATACAACGGGCATGCAGTTTCGACTATGTGGACGGGGCCCCAGCTGCATTGGCATGTCAACTGCGTCTAGTTGCTAGCAGTACGTCCTGCACTGAGCCGCTTCAAGGTGCCGCTTCGTGGCAAGCATGTTCTGGTCCTCTTAACAAAAAGGCAAAGTCCATATACTGCACCAGAGTGCAGTGAGGGGTATTGGCAGGCATGAGTAGTAAATAGATTAATCCAGTCCATGGTGAAACATGTCTTTCAAGACCTCATCACCAAACTCCACCCCATGGCAAAGCCCACAAAACTCGTCTATGTAATCCTCAACTGGACGGTTACCTTGGCTGAGGCGGAAAAGACAAATTGCTGGGTCCATGTTGCTCGAGAATTCTGTAATAATTATATCCACTGGAGGCAAGTAGTAGTGAGAACCCAAATGCAATTTATTCCAAAACTTGATCAAAAATAAAACGAAATCCTGACGAGGCATGAAACTCAAACCAAGGACATAAACTTGCTGTGATGTTGAGCTGAATTTTCAGCATAATTATTCCAGTCTTCAGTGTCACGTGATCCTTCAGAATCATTCTGAAATGCGGTTTCTGGAGGGCCACTATCCTGCAGAGTTTAGCTAAATAAATTCAATAAATAAATATCCTAAATAAACACAATTGTACCAGCTAATAAAGACCTTCAGAACACACTACACAGCAAAATAACCAGTGTTACATTAGCTCAGCATTTATTTGGTTATGTTCAGATTTTCAGTCCTAATCCAATTTTTGAGCATATCTGAGTTGTTCTACTCTATCACTTACAGCGTATGAATCTCATATTCTGAGTGTGTTAGTCTGGCTCGCACCAGAACAAGCTTAATCTTTTCAATCAAGATTAAACATTAGTCTGGGGACTCTGCTCTGTATTTTCTACAACACAAGAGGCATGATAAACTCACTCGGACAAACAGTCAAAATTCGGTGACAGGCGCTATGGCAGCTGTCACAGTAGGTTATCTCGGTTGAGATGTGGCTTGGGAAAGGGTAAAAAATACACACTGTCGTCCAGCCTCTCGGGATACCTAGTGTTGGAGTTGCGTGTACCCCATGCATACCGTTTGACCATTTTAAACTTAAAATGACAAGATAAAACATATAAAAACGAATGAAAACTGACTAACTGCAATGCATTTCAACGGACGAGGAAGCAGAGAATGTCTGAGTGTATTGGGGTAGCTATGCGCACTGTGATTGGCTCATCGCGTTTGGGGGCATGGCTTAGCCATAGGTCAATTGAATAGTCCTTTAACCGATCAGACCAACAATCGGGGTGACGTACTTTGCATTTGCAGAGCGACCCCAAAACTCCATGCAGGAGACATGTCAGCAAACGTGTTGGTTTGTAGCATTGATCAGCTGTTTGCAGAAGCAGCAATGGCATCGATTGATTTTTGCAGATTGTGCAAAAAAAAAACATGAAAGTGAGTGGTATTTACACCCACTCGAGCGATTTATTTGCTAAAGTAAAGAAGCCATTGAGCATCATCGAGAGGTTAAAAGGGATAGACGTCACTTCTTTATCGCCATTGTGTTAAACCCGACATTAGCACAGGTTAATATACAGGTTTCCAGCCTGAGCTGCAGGGCGAAATTAAATCGTTGTCAGAACGGGCTGGGTTTACCCAGTCTAAGCGAGTGGTGCAGACAGTAAAACAAATGCTGAGAAAAAATCAAGACCCTCAGAGATGGCTCCTGATGGGGAGGAGAATAGTTTCGCCTAAACCTCTCATGCCAAGATGGCCAGACCTGAAAGTGCTCAGAATTAAAGACAAGATGGTAAAAGAGAAACAAAAGGAAACATTCGGATCTACACACAGAACGAAAGATCAACCAGTCATCATACCTGGAATGAAAGTGTGGATCAGGATATCGAAGACCACTGGAATGGTCCAGGGAGAAGCATAAATGCCCAGATCATATCAGGTAAATAGCCGTCTGTTAAAGTTTATATTTACCAAAGGCATTGCAAACATACCTGCTTAAGAGAATATGTCACGGTGTGGGTTCATGTCTTGTTCCTGTCTGTCTTGTGTTCCCCCCATTATTGTGTATTTGGTTTAGTCCCGTCTAGTTTTCCCGCTCCTCGTTTGTGTTCATGTTTACCACCTGTGTTAGTTAATTTACCCAGCTGTGTCTTGTTTCACTCATCCGTTTCCCTGTATTTAAACCCTGTGTTTTAGTTCAGTCCTTGTGAGTTCTTAATGTGGTAATGTTTGCTGTTGTGTGTTCCTAGTTTCCTTGTTCTGTGTACTGAGTACCGTATTCTGAGTTTTCCTTGGATCACCTGCTTGTTGGATTATTAAAGTGCTTGCGATTGGATTCACTCTCTGCTTCATTCCTGCCATATCGTAACAGAAGAACTCACCAAAACGATGAATCCAGCAGCACTGATTATGTGTCTTCGTCAGGGAGACCGGCCAATAGAGGAGTATGTAAGAGACTTTATTGAACTGGCAAATGAAACTTCAATGGACTCTTTGTGCCTTATGATATTCTTTAGAAGTGGACTATCTGAGCCATTCGGGTCAGTCATGCCACTGCACGATCCTCAATGGACTTTAGAGTTTTATATTGATTTGGCCTTGTTACTGTGTGGCTCAACCATTACTGTGGGTTTGGCAGACACGGAGCCCTGCAACCCCACAGTACCCACCAAGCCTGAGCTTCACGTCAGCCACGAAGAGCCAGAGACCGTCCAGCCAGAGACCGTCCAGCCAGAGACCGTCCAGCCAGAGACCGTCCAGCCAGAGACCGTCACCGCTGGTCCCGTCCAGCACAGCGCCCTCACCGCTGGTTCCGTCCAGCCCAGCGTCCAGAGCTTCACGTCAGCCACGTCCGGCCAGAGCCTTCACCGCTGGTCCCGTCCAGCACAGAGCCTTCACCGCTGGTCCCGTCCAGCACAGAGCCTTCACCGCTGGTCCCGTCCAGCACAGAGCCTTCACCGCTGGTCCCGTCCAGCACAGAGCCTTCACCGCTGGTCCCGTCCAGCACAGAGCCTTCACCGCTGGTCCCGTCCAGCACAGAGCCTTCACCGCTGGTCCCGTCCAGCACAGAGCCTTCACCGCTGGTCCCGTCCAGCACAGAGCCTTCACCGCTGGTCCCGTCCAGCACAGCGCCCTCACCGCTGGTCCCGTCCAGCACAGCGCCCTCACCGCTGACTTCCCGCGTCCCGCAATGCCTGGAAGTCCTCCCTGTACTTCCTTACAGCCCAAAGTCCTCGCCGCTGGTCCCGTCCAGTCCAGAGACTGTTCAAGTCACGTCTGCCGATCCAGAGACTTTTCAAGTCACGTCTGCCGATCCAGAGACTGTTCAGGTCACGTCTGCCGATCCAGAGACTGTTCAGGTCACGTCTGCCGATCCAGAGACTGTTCAGGTCACGTCTGCCGATCCAGAGACTGTTCAGGTCACGTCTGCCGATCCAGAGACTGTTCAGGTCACGTCTGCCGATCCAGAGACTGTTCAGGTCACGTCTTCCGATCCAGAGACTGTTCAGGTCACGTCTGCCGATCCAGAGACTGTTCAGGTCACGTCTGCCGATCCAGAGACTGTTCAGGTCACGTCTGCCGATCCAGAGACTGTTCAGGTCACGTCTGCCGATCCAGAGACTGTTCAGGTCACGTCTGCCGATCCAGATTAAACCACCTTAATGTTGTAATGTTTGCTGTTGTGTGTTCCTAGTTTCCTTGTTCTGTGTACTGAGTACCGTATTGTGAGTTTTCCTTGGATCACCTGCTTGTTGGATTAATAAAGTGCTTGCGATTGGATTCACTCTCTGCTTCATTCCTGCCATATCGTAACAGAAGTACTCACCAAAACGATGAATCCAGCAGCACTGATTATGTGTCTTCGTCAGGGAGACCGGCCAATAGAGGAGTATGTAAGAGACTTTATTGAACTGGCAAATGAAACTTCAATGGACTCTTTGTGCCTTATGATATTCTTTAGAAGTGGACTATCTGAGCCATTCGGGTCAGTCATGCCACTGCACGATCCTCAATGGACTTTAGAGTTTTATATTGATTTGGCCTTGTTACTGTGTGGCTCAACCATTACTGTGGGTTTGGCAGACACGGAGCCCTGCAACCCCACAGTACCCACCAAGCCTGAGCTTCACGTCAGCCACGAAGAGCCAGAGACCGTCCAGCCAGAGACCGTCCAGCCAGAGACCGTCCAGCCAGAGACCGTCCAGCCAGAGACCGTCCAGCCAGAGACCGTCCAGCCAGAGACCGTCCAGCCAGAGACCGTCACCGCTGGTCCCGTCCAGCACAGCACCCTCACCGCTGGTTCCGTCCAGCCCAGCGTCCAGAGCTTCACGTCAGCCACGTCCGGCCAGAGCCTTCACCGCTGGTCCCGTCCAGCACAGAGGCTTCACCGCTGGTCCCGTCCAGCACAGAGGCTTCACCGCTGGTCCCGTCCAGCACAGAGGCTTCACCGCTGGTCCCGTCCAGCACAGAGGCTTCACCGCTGGTCCCGTCCAGCACAGAGGCTTCACCGCTGGTCCCGTCCAGCACAGAGGCTTCACCGCTGGTCCCGTCCAGCACAGAGGCTTCACCGCTGGTCCCGTCCAGCACAGAGGCTTCACCGCTGGTCCCGTCCAGCACAGAGGCTTCACCGCTGGTCCCGTCCAGCACAGAGGCTTCACCGCTGGTCCCGTCCAGCACAGAGGCTTCACCGCTGGTCCCGTCCAGCACAGAGGCTTCACCGCTGGTCCCGTCCAGCACAGCGCCCTCACCGCTGGTCCCGTCCAGCACAGCGCCCTCACCGCTGGTCCCGTCCAGCACAGCGCCCTCACCGCTGGTCCCGTCCAGCACAGCGCGCTCACCGCTGGTCCCGTCCAGCACAGCGCCCTCACCGCTGGTCCCGTCCAGCACAGCGCCCTCACCGCTGGTCCCGTCCAGCACAGCGCCCTCACCGCTGGTTCCGTCCAGCACAGCGCCCTCTCGCTCTCGGAGACGGAGGAGGAAGAGGACTTCCCGCGTCCCGCAATGCCTGGAAGTCCTCCCTGTACTTCCTTACAGCCCAAAGTCCTCGCCGCTGGTCCCGTCCAGTCCAGAGACTGTTCAAGTCACGTCTGCCGATCCAGAGACTGTTCAAGTCACGTCTGCCGATCCAGAGACTGTTCAAGTCACGTCTGCCGATCCAGAGACTGTTCAAGTCACGTCTGCCGATCCAGAGACTGTTCAAGTCACGTCTGCCGATCCAGAGACTGTTCAGGTCACGTCTGCCGATCCAGAGACTGTTCAGGTCACGTCTGCCGATCCAGAGACTGTTCAGGTCACGTCTGCCGATCCAGAGACTGTTCAGGTCACGTCTGCCGATCCAGAGACTGTTCACGTCACGTCTGCCGATCCAGAGACTGTTCACGTCACGTCTGCCGATCCAGAGACTGTTCACGTCACTTCCTCCGAGCCAGTGTCTACGGACAAGATGGCCGCTTCCGAACCAGTGTCTACGGACAAGATGGCCGCCTCCGAGCCAGAGTCTGTTCCTGTTCCCGAGCCAGTGTGTGTTGTCCGTTCCTGTTCCCGAGCCCGTGTGTGTTGTCCGTTCCTGAGCCCGAGCCAGTGTGTGTGTTGTCCGTTCCTGAGCCCGAGCCAGTGTGTGTGTTGTCCGTTCCTGAGCCAGAGCCAGTGTGTGTGTTGTCCGTTTCTGAGCCCGAGCCAGAGTGTGTGTTGTCCGTTTCTGAGCCCGAGCCAGTGTGTGTGTTGTCTGTTCCTGAGCCAGTGTGTGTGTTGTCCGTTTCTGAGCCCGAGCCAGTGTGTGTGTTGTCCGTTTCTGAGCCCGAGCCAGTGTGTGTGTTGTCTGTTCCTAAGCTCGAGCCAGTGTGTGTGTCTGCTGTTCCTGAGCCCGAGCCAGTGTGTGTGCTGTCTGTTTCTGAGCCCGAGCCAGTGTGTGTGTTGTCTGTTTCTGAGCCCGAGCCAGTGTGTGTGTTGTCTGTTTCTGAGCCCGAGCCAGTGTGTGTGTTGTCTGTTTCTGAGCCCGTGCCAGTGTGTGTGTTGTCTGTTCCTGTTCCTGAGCCAGTGTGTGTGTTGTCTGTTTCTGTTCCTGAGCCAGTGTGTGTGTTGTCTGTTTCTGTTCCTGAGCCAGTGTGTGTGTTGTCTGTTTCTGTTCCTGAGCCAGTGTGTGTGTTGTCTGTTTCTGAGCCCGAGCCAGTGTGTGTGTTGTCTGTTTCTGAGCCCGAGCCAGTGTGTGTGTTGTCTGTTCCTGTTCCTGAGCCAGTGTGTGTGTTGTCTGTTCCTGTTCCTGAGCCAGTGTGTGTGTTGTCTGTTTCTGTTCCTGAGCCAGTGAGTGTGTTGTCTGTTTCTGTTCCTGAGCCAGTGTGTGTGTTGTCTGTTTCTGTCCCTGAGCCAGTGTGTGCGTTGTCTGTTTCTGAGCCCGAGCCAGTGTGTGTGTTGTCTGTTTCTGAGCCCGAGCCAGTGTGTGTGTTGTCTGTTTCTGAGCCCAAGCCAGTGTGTGTGTTGTCTGTTCCTGTTCCTGAGCCGGTGTCTGCTGTTTCTGAGCCCGAGCCAGTGTGTGTGTTGTCTGTTTCTGAGCCCGAGCCAGTGTGTGTGTTGTCTGTTTCTGAGCCCGAGCCAGTGTGTGTGTTGTCTGTTTCTGAGCCCAAGCCAGTGTGTGTGTTGTCTGTTCCTGTTCCTGAGCCGGTGTCTGCTGTTTCTGAGCCCGAGCCAGTGTGTGTTTGTCTGTTTCTGAGCCCGAGCCAGTGTGTGTGTTGTCTGTTCCTGTTCCTGAGCCGGTGTCTGCTGTTCCTGCGCCTGAGTCACCGCACTGGCCGCCCGAGGGGTCGTCGCCGCCCTGGCCGCCCGAGGGGTCGTCGCCGCCCTGGTCGCCTGCAGTCACATTCCCCTGCACAGACTTGGCCCTCCTTCCCTCCCCCAAGACCACCTCCGCTTCAGAACCCTCCTGAACTTTTGTATTTTTGTTTTAAGGGGCGTCAGGAGCCGCCCATTGAAGGGGGGGGCTATGTCACGGTGTGGGTTCATGTCTTGTTCCTGTCTGTCTTGTGTTCCCCCCATTATTGTGTATTTGGTTTAGTCCCGTCTAGATTTCCCGCTCCTCGTTTGTGTTCATGTTTACCACCTGTGTTAGTTAATTTACCCAGCTGTGTCTTGTTTCACTCATCCGTTCCCCTGTATTTAAACCCTGTGTTTTAGTTCAGTCCTTGTGAGTTCTTAATGTTGTAATGTTTGCTGTTGTGTCTTCCTAGTTTCCTTGTTCTGTGTACTGAGTACCGTATTCTGAGTTTTCCTTGGATCACCTGCTTGTTGGATTATTAAAGTGCTTGCGATTGGATTCACTCTCTGCTTCATTCCTGCCATATCGTAACAGATGTTGATCCTGGTTTTATTTCTCTTCTTGTCCCAAATTCTTCTTGGGTCGTTTGGTTGACCCGTTCGTTGACGTTTGCGTTTATGAGACTTGTCTTTGTCGACAGAACCAGCTGCAATCGCTAAAGAATAATTGTGTTCCATTCCATAACAAATGCGCGAAACAAGCTGACGTTTGTTTCTTGATAGACGCTAACGCACAACTACAACTTCCACATTTGTCCAGGACTCCACGCAGTACGAGGGGAAACCGAGGGTAACGTGGATATGACGCAATTGACTGGCGACTCCCAGCTCACCCCTGCTCACACGCCCCGTTTCCTTGGTTAAAATCTAAATTTTCTCGCGATTTAAACATTGTTTGAAACATTTGGAATATTGTAAGTTATCACCTTAAGTAAATATATAGGACTTGCCTTGTGATTTTAGGATATTTTAATGCAAAAATCTTAGGTATTGTACCTTTAATAGTCTCTTGTCACATTGAATATGACGTTGTAGTCACAGTTTTATGGAGGTTTGTACTTCCCTTTTCTTACTTTCTTGTTGCATTCAGTAAAACATTTTTTTTTCATATGGTACATTTGGTGTATACATACTGCATCACGGTTTCCACACTTCATTAAGCAGCACAACCATTTTCAACTGTGATAATAATAAAAAGGTTTCTTGGGTACCAAATGAGCATATCATTCTGTTGATCAAAAATCTAAATATTTCTTAAGGATCATAAGTCATTCATTTATATAGTGCTTTTTTACAATACATATTGTTTCAAAGCAGCTTTACAGTGATAATAGGAAATTAATGGAACAAATATTATTTTGGATGTACAGCAGTTCTAGAAGAAAGTCTTGTCTAGCTTAAGTAAGTTTTGGATTGATTAATTTACGTTTAAAAAAAATGAGTTATTAACTTAGGGCCTGTATTATAATGTAGGTGCAGACCTAATGTGAACTGGTAACCAGTTTAGGCCCAGCAACAGCAAATGCATGTTCTCCTCTTTGTTTTAATTTGGCTCTGGGAACAGTGATCAATCTCTGAGTACCAGATCTAAGAGCACGAGAAGGGTTATGTAGTGATAGACGTTCAGATAGATATGAGGGGGCTAAGTTGTTTAGAAACTTAAATAGATCGGGGGTTGATTATGATTTCACTTTTTTATCTTTAGTTAGTGTGTAATGTTGCTGTTTGAGCATAAAAAAAACATCTGCAAAGTTACAACGCTCAAAGTTCAAAGCAAAGGGAGATATTTTCTTTTAACAGAAATCGCTTTTTAAGGACTACAACAAACGGCTGGTAGGGACTACAATGAGCTTCTTCACGGGTTAGTGGCATCACTAACCCCAAAATTTACATAAACCCTGCCCTCGGGAACGTGATTTATAGATTATCATGACAGAATATGCTAATCACTGACTAGAAGATAGTTAACTCCACATCCCCTACACAGGGTTCTCAAGTCTCACGCATTGGCCGTGAGACACACGCAATTCAACCAGTTCACACGCTCACACGCTCACACGCTCACACGCCACACCGTGTATTTCTCACGCTGAAAAGGCAATGCCAACCAAGTTGTCCTGCAAGCTTTATATATAACGTTGTATACAAGGCGTAGGCACACAAAGTGAAGTTTCCTGCCGCCAGCACGTATCTCGGACGGATTGCGTTCATTACTAGGCAACAGATGCGCGAACACACAGAAGTTGAGGGAACATTCTCGGCCACCGTACATTCGTTACTAGGTAACCAACATCACGCGAACACACGTCGTGATGGAGAAGGTAAGTTGGAAGAAAGCTCGTCTAACATTTTTAGGCTAGAACATTTAATATATAGCCCATTGTATACATTATTATTGATGCAGTCAAAAACTACAACTACTTTGCAACCAGGCAAGAAGCTTTGGCACAGTTTGGCTAGCTTACGTTATCTGAAACTAAGGGAAATGTTAGTGAGTATGTGAAGGAATGAAGATGTATTTCTTCATTTTATTTTAAATTATATATTATACTGTATTAATAGTCTTTCTAGTTACATTAAGGCTACATGTATTAAAGCAGAGTGCTCTGGGTAATATTTTATATCCTGTCAAAACATACATTAATCATTGCCATTGCATTTGTATTTTTCAAAGATGTCAGGAAAAAAGCAAAAAGATATTTTATCATTCTGGGCACCAAAGGGTAAGCCGCCTAAAAAGGTTGCAAGATTAGAGGAGGAGACAGTGTAAGAGAGCACACAGGAGACAGTGGAAGAGAGCACACAGGAGACAGTGGAAGAGTCAGTGGACAGGACGGGGAAGAGAAAAGCTTGTGGAGCAGCCACTTATAGGTGTACATTCAAAAATGAGTGGACAACCAAATGGCCATTTATCACTAAAGGCACTAGCAGCTCCTATTACTGGTGCTCTGTTTGAAGACAGGAGAATTCATGTGCCCATCAAGGTGTGGCTGATGTCAACAGGCATGTTAAAAGCAAAGGGCATCAGTCCAAAGAACAGGCACTTCAGTCAACAAGTAGGATTGCAAAGTTTTATGCTCCAGCTTCTGTTGGTGGCATAACAGAACAAGAGAGCAAGGTACATGGTACATATGAAAACCAAAAGACTGGCAGTAATGTTAGCTGAATTTTGTTAACATTGCAGGTTGTATTAACAATTATAAAAACACTTATGTTGCATGGAATGCTTGATTTAGTGCTTTATATAACTCTTTCTGCTTTCTGTTGCAGACAAGGAGAGCTGAGGTAAAGGTGGCTGTTGCAGTGGTCCAAAACAATGTGCCATTTTCAGTAGCAGACCATTTCAGCCCATTGTTAAAGGAGTGCTTTAAAGATTCGACCACAGCACAGGATTCTAAGTGTGCAAGCACTAAAACGTCTACGGTTACGTATGTAACCCTCGTTCCCTGAGTAGGGAACGGAGACGTTACGTCGGATGACGACGAATGGGGTTTCGCTTAGAAAGCCTATCAACTTCGAGTATTACAAAACGAGCCAATGGCAAAGAAATGCCATGGGTCTGCGGAATTTGCATGGCGTAACTCCGCCCCACCTCGTGGGAATTAAAGGAGGAAGCCGGCAGCAAGCAGATATGTTTCTTCGCTGAGGGGCCAAGACTGAGCTTAGGCGATCCCCGCGATACAGTGGAAAGTGGCAGGCAAACGTAACGTCTCCGTTCCCTACTGAGGGAACGAGGGTTACGTACCGTAGACGTTCCCTTTCGTTGTCACTCCGAGTTACGTCGGAAGACGACGAATGGGGTTACCAGTCTAATCACGCCACCTTCTCAGCTGTCTTCCAGTGCCCTGCGTAAATCGAGATCCCTGTCGAGACTTGACGAAGGACTCCATTTAACACAGGTACCAAGGTACACTGGGAATTATATCCCAAGCTAGGGGAAGTATGCAATTAATGCCAACCCGGAGGGGGGGGGGCCTAGAGAATACACATATGACCCGAAGGAACATATGGAGAACACTGGGGTATCCAGCCGCAGGTGGAATATTTACACCCCAGGGGTGGCAAGGCGGCTTGCCAAGGGAAAGACACATGCTCAGAGAGGCTTACAGTGGACATACACATGTGGGGGTCGCTCAGGGGAGGGACCGTGCACACGGGAGGCACCTAGCCGACGCGCAGGCAATAGACACTGGCGCCAACGTCAGGAGTGCTGGAGGAACTCAGGGCTTTCGGGGAAGCTCACCTGAGGAGAATATCGCACGTATCCAGTCCGTGGAGTGGAATGGCGAGCAAGCGAAGACACCTGAGCGGGTCCATTACTAGCTGGTTGAAGCGAGTACATGAGAGGACACTGGCTCCACTCGGAGATTGTAGAATCTGGCGAATGTGTTAGGTGTCGCCCAGCCTGCAGCTCTGCAGATCTCTGTTAGCGAGGCGCCATGTGCTAGAGCCCAAGAGGACGCCACACTCCGGGTGGAGTGGGCAGTCACACCAAAGGGGGCACGGTCGACCTTTGCTGCTGGTATGCCAAAGCAATGGCGTCCACTATCCAGTGAGACACCCTTTGCTTGGAGAGAGCCTTTCCCTTCAGCTTCCCACCATAACAGACAAAGAGCTGGTCTGAGGTCCTGAAACACTGCGTCCTGTCGACATAGGCGCGGAGAGCACGTACTGGACAGAGCAATGCCAAGGCTGGGTCTGCCTCCTCCGGGGGCAGCGCTTGAAGGTTCACCACCTGGTCACGGAAGGGAGTGGTAGGAACCTTGGGCACATATCCAGGCCGGGGTCTCAGGATCACGTGAGAGTAAGCCGGCCCGAATTCCAGGCACGCTTTGTCAACGGAGAATGCGTGCAGGTCCCCTACCCTCTTGATGGAGGCCAGTGCAACCAGGAGTGCTGTCTTCATAGACAGGAATTTAAGCTCGACTGATTGCAGGGGCTCAAATGGAGCACTCTTCAGGGCAGTTAGAATCACTGAGAGGTCCCAAGAGGGAACGGGAGGAGGGCGAGGCGGATTTAGTCTCCTCGCTCCTCTCAGGAACCTGATGACCAGGTCGTGCTTCCCCACCGACTTACCTTCGATGAGGTCATGGTGAGCGGCAATAGCGGCAACATAGACCTTCAGGGTGGAGGGAGACAGCCTTCGCTCCAGCCCCTGTTGAAGGAAGGAAAGCACAACGCTGATCGAGCATCTCCGGGGGTCTTCTCGGTGAGAAGAGCATCAGCTGACGAAGAGGTTCCACCTCAACGCATAGACGTGTCTCGTGGACAATGCCCTAGCGGAAGTGATGGTAGCCACCACCGCTGGTGGTAGGGTACTCAAACCTGCCTCGTCCCGTCGAGGAGCCACACGTGGAGGTTCCAGAGATCGGGACGAGGGTGCCATAGGGTGCCCCGTCCCTGAGAAAGAAGGTTCTTCCTCAGAGGGATCGGCCAGGGAGGTGCTGTCGCGAGGAGTACTAGTTCGGGGAACCAGGTCCGGTTGGGCCAGTAAGGGGCTACCAGGATGACCTGCTCCTCGTCCTCTCTGACCTTGCGCAAGGTCTGCGCAAGAAGGCTCGCTGGGGGAAACGCATACTTGCGGCCCTGCGGCCAGCTGTGCGCCAGAGCATCCGTGCCGAGGGTGCCCTCGGTCAGGGAATAAAACTGGGCGCAATGGGTCGAGTCGTGGGAGGCAAACAGATCTATCTGTGCGTCCCCGAACTGGTCCCAAATCAGCTGGACCGACTGGGGATGGAGTCGCCATTCTCCAGGGAGTGGCTGAAGCCGTGAGAGCTCGTCGGCTGCACAGTTCAGCGCTCCGGGAATGAAAATGGCTCGAAGCGACCTCAGATGCTTCTGACTCCATAGGAGGAGGTGGCGGGCGAGTTGTGACATACGGCGGGAGCGTAGACCACCTTGATGGTTGATGTACGCTACAGTGGCGGTATTGTCTGAACGGACTAGTACGTGATGACCCCTGAGCAACGCCCGGAAGCGGTGCAGGGCAAGGCGTACTGCCAACACCTCGAGGCAATTGACATGCCAAAGCCGCTGGGGTCCTGTCCAGGAGCCCGCAGCAGCATGTCCATTGCACATGGCGCCCCAGCCCGTGGTGGAGGCATCTGTTGAGATAACAACATGCCGGGAAGCTCGTACCAGGGGGACACCCGCCCTGAGAAAACTGAGGTTCGACCACGGGGTGAAGAACTGACGGCAGGTCGGAGTAACTGGTACTCGGAGCGTGCCATGTTGCCATGCCCACCTCGGGACTCGGTCGCGAAGCCAAAGCTGAAGCGGTCTCATATGAGGCAATCTGAGCGGCATGACCGGCTGCAGATGCCATATGCCCCAGGAGCCTCTGAAAGAGTTTCAGAGGAACCGCACTCCTGCCCTCGAATTGTCTCAGGCAAGTCAGCAGTGACTGCACGCGCTCGCTCGTAAGCTCCGCGTCCCGCATGTCGGCCAGGTTCAGCCACAGATGTCTCTCCTGGACCACAGCTGTGGACATCACCAAACCCATGGAGCGCGTGGTAACCTTAATCGCCCGGAGAGCAAGGTCGGTCGCGGCGCGCAGCCCATCAAAGAGCCCTGGGTCTGTCCTACCCTCGTGCATGTCTCTGAGCATCTGGGCCTGGTAGACCTGGAGAGTGGCCATAGCATGCAGTGAAGCAGCCGCCTGTCCCGCCGCTCTGTAAGACTTCGCCACCAGGGTCGACGAAAATCTACAGGCTTTGGATGGGTGCTTAGGCTCGCCCCGAGAAGAAGCACTCTGAGGACATAGTTGCATGGCAACAGAGCGTTCAACCGGGGGAAGCCCAGTGTATCCACGGGCAGCTGCCTCATCGAGGGGAGGAAAGGCGGATGAGACCAACGAGCGGTCCCGAGAAGACAGGGGAGACAGGGGGGTCTTCCAGGACTTCGAAATCTCATCATGCACATCCGGGAAGAAAGGTATTCGGGTTTGCCGAGGACGAGGGTCGGCGGCCTTACCCTAAAAAACAATTTGTCCAGACGCTTGTGCTCGGGACAGGGTGGAGGCCTCCACTCAAGTCCGATGCTCGCGGCTGCCCGGGAAAGCATGGCCGTCATCTCCGGATCAGACTCGAGCACAGCCGTATACGCACCGGAAGGTGGCAGCTGTGACGAGCCCTCACTTCCAGCAGACTCAAACCCGCCTAGTGATGCTGCAACAGACATGGCATCTTCCTCTGTAGCTTCAACTGAAACACGCGGGCCACCAGAGGGTAGACCCGCGGGAATCAGCAGTTCGCTAGCGGGCACCGTCATTGAAGAGGGGGGCGGGGGTCGCGGACACATAGTCGGCGCCTTGTTCCAGACCGTAACCCTCAGGTCACCCTGGCCACCTGCCTCAGAGCAGGGGGTGGATGAGGGGACTCTCACTCTTGCGAGTTCACGGAGTCTCGAACGAAATGACGCGATGGTCATGTAACCACAGAGAGAACATGAGTCATCCACGAGCGCTGCTCTAGCATGATCAATGCCCAAACATACTATGCAACGCTCGTGCCCATCAGAGTCCGATACCAGTCTGCCGCAACCAGAAGTTCACGGGCGAGACATCTTTAAAAAGACGTGCCACGTGTAAGCTCTTTTTGTGAGAGAAAACTCATGTCTTGAAGCACCCGGGGAGAAATGCACCGACTGGCAGACCACTGCAACAGATCAGCAGGAAGCACGCTCTCGCAGTAGATCGCCGTCACACCAACACTCGAGGTACTCGTTTGTGAAGCTGACAATTCAGAGATGGCTTGTGGAGAGAAGAATACACTTGGCTCCGAAGCGAAAACATATCTGCTTGCTGCCGGCTTCCTCCTTTTATACCCACGAGGTGGGGCGGAGTTACGCCATGCAAATTCCGCAGACTCATGGCATTTCTTTGCCATTGGCTCGTTTTGTAATACTCGAAGTTGATAGGCTTTCTAAGCGAAACCCCATTCGTCGTCATCCGACGTAACTCGGAGTGACAACGAAAGGGAACAGCGTGCATTATCAATGGAGCAGTGGCACCATATTTTAGAAATGAATTGGTGATGAAAATGAGGGAAAATCCTTTCACATAGATCACAGATGGGTCAAACGATACAGGTATAACTTTGACAGCTATTGTAAACGAATATTTGTTTTTTTTATATATATTTTCTGGCACCCATTCCTAGAACACACACACACACTTAATTTCATACAGATGTGTGACTTTAATTATGTAAATCATGCACCTTGTCTTTTCAGGTCGAGATAAAATGAATCCACTGACTGTGCGGATATATGACAGTGACACTAACAAAGTTGTCCATAGGTTTCTAGATATGTGCACCACCAGTGGCAGTAGCTGTGGCACAGCTGAAGTAATCTTTCAAAAGATGAATGAGGTCTTGCAGAAAAATACTATTACGTTGGGTAACTGTGTAAGTCTGTCCATTGACAATGCACCTGTCAACACGGGAGCAAAAAATTATATTTCGTCAAGAGCACTCAATGAAAATGGAAACATTTACATTCATGGGTGCCCCTGCCACATCATCCACAACACGGCCAAACATGCTGGGCAGAGGTTTTTGGATGTAAGTTTGATAATGTCTGCTTTCCATAACTTACAGTAGCTGTTTAATGCCATGTAAAATAGTTTGCTGTGCTGGATTGTAATAAATATGTAACTAATTGGAATGTGATTAAATTGTCCTTTATTGAAGGTAACTGGATTTGATCCAGAGGACCTGAGTGTGGATGTTGGATACTGGATTAGGGGAAGCACCAACCGTAAAGGATATCTGTCTGGTTTGTTACTTAACATGGACCTGTGTAGTACAATGGAAATGCAGAAGTTTTTCTTTGAATTGATATTATGGATTGTATATTTTCATCACAGAATTGTGTGACCTCAACGGAAGTGACTATATGGAAATGCTACATTGAGCCTGGAGAGCTGTGTGAATCACATTCTGCAGCGGTATGAGCCACTCACTAGCTACTTCAAGTCCTTAGGTAGGCTGAATATTTCATTACACTATTGCAAGATTATTGCAAAAAAAGAGAGAGATTATTGCAAATGAGAGAGAGACGGAGATGGACTTTTGATTTGACCGCGGCGACTTCTCCAACGGGGGGGGGGGGGGGGGGGGGGATGAGAGAGAGACGGAGAAGGACTTTTGACTTAAGCTCGGCGTCTTCTAAGGCCCCCCCCCCCTGCCTCGGGCCCTGGGTACTCGGTACCCTTTTTCCCCCCGATACCACGCCCCTGTGAAGAGGTAAAATGGAAGGTTAACCCATGATTCTGCTAATAATTTTAGATTTGACATTTGTTTTAGATGTCTTTTCAAATGGTATAGAAAATCCTTTCTGAAATACATCTTTGTAGATGACAAAGTTTGTTCGCTAGTTGTGCGCAAGGTTTCTAAAGCCAGCAGCATTACAGTGTCGAGAACTGGATGACATCCACTACAAGGACCCAACAAGCCAACTGCCAGGTAATGCTCCCAAGTTTCACATAAGCAGATACACATACTTCACTCACTCCCTGAACACAGATACTTTTATAAGAAGACCATTTTATTCAGTTATGAGTTTGATGATATCACTGATGTGATGTGATTTACTTATATTAAAGTGGGATATTCAAGCTAGCAACTGTGGTTATTCTTAGTTGTTAATAAACTCAGTAAAAAGAACAGAAAAATATTACTCTTATTAACTATTAATTAGAACTGCGTTATTTGTTTGGTAGGAGAAAAGCTGAATGTTGGATTCACAACTCGAGCTACGCTGAATCGGCTCCTTGATGCAGGATATAAGTCCCAAGACCCAGCCAATTTCGACATTGAGGGTTTTTGGGGGAATATGTCGTCATGATAGAACAGGGTAAGAGATATTACACACCTTTTGACATTTAGTTATTCAACTTAATGAATGGAAATAAAGAATCATTTAGGTCTCATTGCTTCATTTTCTTTTTAAAGGTGACCGGTTTGAGACGATTTGGCTCTGGACGGAACACTGTCATCCATTATGACAGTACAAATGTCTGGCATCGAGCCACAGTGCTTCAAGTAGTATATACCCTATGGCTTGTGTCAAAATGATTTACGACTTTGACCTTTGGCCTAACCCCGCCTCCTGCCCTTCCGGTGAACCTCCGGTGGGGTTAACCTTTGACCTTCCGGAGGGTGTTCCGGAGGTCCCTTTGATCTAGGGATTAACTTTTGACCTATCGATCGATCAAGTTGACAGTTGTCTTTGATCTGGGGTATGACAGTTGTCTTTGCCTTATTGACCTTTGTATTATACGTCAAGTTGACAGTTGTCTTTGATCTGGGTTTGACAGTTGTCTTTGATCCGTATTATGATGGATCATTTTGACATTTAGTTTTACCCATTGATTTTGGCCTATTGACCCCTGGGGGGAAATAACTTCTTGCTGTGGGAAATTCCCTCCATGCCAGCCGTGTCGGGGTTAGTGAGAAAATATGTATTCTAATGTCGCATATAGATTAGAATAAAACATACGTGTTATGAAGGGGTGTCCAAAAATAAAATCATCTTACCGTTTCAGAACACTGAAGAATTGGGTTTAAGTTGAAAAACATTAATTCCTTTAAAATAAAAATCTTACTGAAGCAATTATTTTAAAAAAATAAAATCATCTTACCTTTTCACTATGGTGAAAAAAGACTCCGCGTGCGTTTCTCTCACACCCCTTGCATTTTGACAGTCTTTGAGCTAAATGTGTGTCTGTGTGACACCCGATATCCTGGCATTCCTGGGTATGCTATATAAATGGGTATAGTGAGAAAAATAGATTTTTTCTAATAATGCCAAATATCTTACACTAAAGTTGAAAAGCATGTAGCCTACATTTACAAATATAATATTTCAACAGAATTATTCTAATAATGACATATATCTTGCGCTAAAGTTGAAAAACATTGATCTTTAAAATAGATATCTTATTAACTATTACTTATTATTTTAGATTAAATAAGTTTAAGTTTTGATACAAAATATCCCCGAGTGTTTATCTCACACCCCTTGGATTGTGACAGTCTTTGAGCTAAATGTGTGTCTGTGTGACACCAGATATCCTGGCATTCCTGGGTATGCTATATAAATGGGTATAGTGAGAAAAGGAGATTTTTTCTAATATTTCACATATCTTGCACAGAAGTTGAAAAGCATTCATTCCTTTAAAATAAATATCTTACTGAACCAATTATTTTAGATAAAAACACCTTACATTTTAGAGAGTTGAAGAAACAATACAACGCATGTGTTTTTCCCCTGAAGTCTCTCTCTCTCTCACCAGCCGTACGGCTGGCCTGGTCCTTTTGGTCTGCGTGACACATCATATCTCCGCTTTCCTGAGAGCAATGCTGGAGACAGTGAAAGTTTATTTCACACTAACTAAAGTTGAAAAAAAACATTCTATTCTTTAAAAGTATATAAAATATCTTTCCAAAATAAAAATCATCTTCCATTTTAGACTGTTGAAGAAGCTATACAGTTATGAACGGATGATCAGAAATAAAATCAACTTTTTAAACTATTTCACCGGGATGAAAAAAGATCCTGCATGCGTTTCTCTCTCTCACTCAGTCTCTGATTCAGAGGGGAGGGGTGAGTGTTCAGTGTTCAGGATGTGACATTGTGAATGTTTTTCTAGTATTTATTTCAAAGTATAATCTTAAAAGTTTAAATTAAATCTTTTATAATGAAAAGATTGTTTAAATTAAAATCTTTAAAGTTTTAATACAGTCGTATCTTCTATTTATCTTTTAGAAGATTACTGTAATGATTTTGTTTAATGGGGATCTAAAGTATAATGTTTATTAATATAGTCATAGCCATAATGATTTTTGTATTGTAACAGCATATTCTATCCCGTACACCTAAACACGACCATCACAGAAAACTACATCTTTACATTGTTTTTACATACTGTTTTGCACTCACGCACACACTAACCCAGCTCCATAAAACTAACTAATCTCTATTTTTAAATTAAATGATTATAAATAAAGTATATAACTCAATGAATAATAACAAGTATGTTACTAAAATGAATTCAAACAATTTAAACATAGTTTTATCTAAATTAATTTATATATAAATAAAAAAGTATATAAATATAAAAATACATTACATTTCCACAGTGTTGAAGATGTAGTTCTTTATGCATGATACAAACAGTCCAAAGTCATAAACAAAACCCTCCTGGTTCATTCAGTGATAAACTACAGGGTGAAATGAAGCTTCACACCCTCACAGAGACGAGAGGAGTTACAGGACAGATGGGCCTCTGGGATGTGCCAATGTCCTAGCATATGTAAAGTTAGTCTGCTTTCCAGAGTTTTATTCATACTAAATTCATTTAAAAATCTTAAAAGTTTAAATTAGATCTTTTAAAATTAAAAGACTGTTTAAATCAAATCTTTAACGTTTTATTAAAATCGTATCTTCTATTTATCTTCTTAGAGAACATCTGTATGATATAAATGATTTCGCATAAATTTAACCTAAGGTATTATTTTACTAAACAGTTTAAAGCAATTTTAAAATTGTATAGCAAAAACTGCTTTGGCATCTTAGATCTTATACAAAATTATTTCAAACAGTATTTTTGTCCATGCCGCATGAGACATGTTGTCAAAGTTTGTCACAATGTTTTTTGTTTTTTGTAGTTGTTGTTTTTGTTTTTAAGAAATCCCAGGACTCTACATTGCTCTTATTTAGATTAAGTTGTATCATTTAGAAAATGCTATGATCTATTGCACATATAAGGTGTATATCATTTTTTAATTTTCTTGTATCTCCCGAACTATCCTTAATCAGTGTGGAAACATACAGGGTGAACGTCTCGGTTACGTATGTAACCCTAGTTCCCTGATAGGGAACGAGACGCAGCGTCAAACGCTGTGGGAACGCCCCTGCGTTGTGCTTCATGAAGCACGTATGGAATCAGCCCAATGGAGAGATGGAACGTCATAGGCGGATGACGTCATCGACCAGGAAACTATAAAGCACCCCATAAACACAAGCGCAACAGCTTCTGATAGGCCTGAAGGAAGCGCTAGCGGGAATGCCGGGAGTATGGTGGAATGACGCAGCGTCTCGTTCCCTATCAGGGAACTAGGGTTACATACGTAACTGAGACGTTCCCTTTCAAGGGAACTCGAGCTGCGTCAAACGCTGTGGGAACGCTAATACCCACGTCGCCATAGGACCAAGTGACCGCCATGTGAGAACTAGCGCACAGAGGACGAGAGCACCTGTGCCCCAGGGTTAGAACTTAAGTCTAGGTCGTAGAACTTAATGAAAGTATGCGGTGAAGACCATCCAGCCGCATCACAAACGTCACTGAGGGAAACTCCTGACAGTAAGGCTTTAGAAGCCGCCATACTCCTGGTAGAGTGGGCTCATACAGCCAAAGGTGAAGGCTGACCAGCCGACTCATAGGCAAGTGAGATAGCCTCGACCACCCACTTGCACATTCTCTGTTTAGACGCGGGACACCCCTTCTTGGGTGACCCAAATTTCCTCCACAGGGCAGTTCTGTGGACATAGGCATCTAACGCCCTAACAGGGCAGAGTAAATTAAGTTTCTCCTGGTCAGACGACAGAAATGGAGGAGGACAAAAAGGCCTGCAGAACTGTAGGTCTAACAACATTAGTAGGGACCTTGGGAACGTGACCTGGTCCAGGATGCAGAAAAGCCTTAACCATGCCAGGCGAAGAGCCTGCAAATCTCCGATTCTCTTTAGTGAGGAGATAGCAAGAAGAAAGATAGTCTTAAACGTGAGAAACTTCTCAGGAACTTCTTCGATAGGTTCAAGAGGAGCTAGGGAAAGACCTTCTAATACGATGGCCAGATCCCAGGCCGGCACCCTCGTACGAACTGCTGGCCTCAGCCTCAGTGTGCCACGATGGAAACGAGTTATAAGCGGGTGTCTCCCAAGAGAAACTCCACTGAAAGGGACATGGTAAGCACCCAGTGCCGCCACATACACCTTTAGTGTGGAGGGGGATAGCCCTATGGAGAAGCGCTCCTGCAGGAATTCCAGCACTGCACCCACTGGGCAGTTAACTGGGTCCTGCAGGTGCTCTCCACACCAAGAAGTGAAGAGTTTCCACTTCAAGGCATAAAGCTTCCTCGTGGATGGAGTTCTGGAGTGAAGAATGGTCTCAACAACCTCGGTTGAGAGACCAGAGTTCATGAGCTGGGCCCCCTCAGAGGCCAAGCCCACAATACTGGGCGGGGGTGAAATATCATGCTGCCCGCCTGAGAGAGTAGATCCCTCCTGACCGGGAGCTCCAAGGGAGAGCCGTCCAGGAGAGAAATCAGGTCCGCAAACCATACTCGGGCCGGCCAGAACGGGGCTACTAATAGTAGGCTGACCCCGTCCCGGCGAACCCTCTCCAGAACTCCAGGTAGCAGAGCAATCGGGGGAAAGGCGAACAGACGTGACCTCGGCCACGGCTGCACCATAGCGTCCAACCCCAGAGGGACTGGATGGCTGATGAAAAACCACAGATGACAATGCGTGGTCTCCTTGGAAGCGAATAGGTCCACCTCGGCGTGACCGAAACTCAACCAAAAGAGCTCCACCACCTCTGGATGGAGTCTTTAATCCCCCGTTGCCTCGGCCCCTGTCTCGACAGGGAGCTGCTACCACATTCAAATACCCAGGAAGATACATTGCTCTCAGAAATAGTAACCTCCCTTGGGACCACAGGAGGATCTGACGGGCCAATTTGTAAAGCCGGCGAAACCGCAGGCCCCCCTGATGATTTATATAAGAGACCACCGACGTGTTGTCTGACTGAACTAACACATGATGACCTCTCAGGTCTGCTAGGAAGTGTTTCAGAGCCTGGAACACCACCAACATCTCTAGACAATTTATAAGCCGTGATAGATGATGGTCCTGCGACAGCCCTTGGGCTGGACGACCACTCGTGACCGCCCCCAACCCTGTGAGGGAGCATCCGTCGTTAGCGTTACGCGACGACAAAGAGCCCCCAACACAGGCCCTTTGAATAGGAACCAAGTTTCTTTCCACATGACCAGAGCACAAAGGCAGTGCCGCGTGACTTTGACCGTGCGGACCGGATTTCCCCTCGGGGAGAATCCCTTGGTCCTGAGCCACCACTGTAGCGGTCTCATGTACAACAGGCCGCAAGGTATAACGTCGGGCGCTGCTGCCATCAGACCCGACAGTCTCTAAAACTGTTTTACAGTAAGTAGCTGGCCTAGCTTTACTTGTTTCACAGCTGAGAGAATCGAAACGATGCGGGTCGGAGCGAGTCGCGCCTGCATCGAAACCGAAACCCAAACGACACCCAGAAAAGTGGTCTTCTGAGGAGATAATACACTTTTCTTTGCGTTCAGCCTCAACCCCAACTTCCTGATATGAACGAGAACGACATCTCAATGTCGAACCGCCATCTGCTCTGTCTGAGCTAAAATCAACCAATCGTTGATGTAATTGAGGACACGAACACCCTGAAGCCTCAGGGGCACTAGTGCTGCGTCCATGCATTTCGTGAAAGTGCGGGGAGATAAAGCTAGGCCAAACAGAAGAACCCTGAGCTGGTACACCTCGCCCCCGAAGGTAAACCTCAGGAACTTCCTGTGTTGTGGAAGGATGGAAATGTGGAAGTACGCGTCCCTTAGATCTATCGTGACAACCAGTCCCCGGATCTGATTTGTGACACGATCTGCTTGATAGTGAGCATCTTGAATTTTGGCTTCCCTACCGAGCGATTCAATAGGCGCAGGTCTAAAATTGGACGCAACCCCCCATCCTATTTTGGAACGATGAAATATCGGCTGTAGTAGCCTGACTCCACACTGGGAGTAGGAACCCGTTCTATAGCCTCCTTTTGAAGGAGTGCTTTCACCTCTTGTTCCATAACCAGAGCCTGCTCGGGGCCCACCACTGTAGGCAGAACCCCTCTGAATCTTGGTGGACGACACCTGAATTGGATAGCATAATCCCTTTCTATTGTCTGCAGGACCCAATGAGATATTTTTGGAAGGCTTTTCCACTCTGCCAGAAATTCTACTAAGGGTACCAGTCTCTCAAGACTGGCCTCTGGTGTAACTTGAGCAGCAAACACAGCGTCCTGTAACGGCACACCGGCAGGGAACAACTGGTCTAACCGCTCTGAAACCCTCCTCAGAGGGAGCGAGCGTCCCTATCGAAATCGCTCGCTGGGACCGTCTGCGCCCCGGCATGAAGGCGGGGTTGGCAGAACGGGCCCCTGAGGGCACCGAGGAAGAATGGGCACCGTAGAAAGAGGTGAACACCTTTCCGCCTCGGTGGGGACCACCCTCAGTGTCCTGCGCGCCGTGGCGCCAGGACTTCTTCTTAGCCGAAGCCTTCTTAGCTAATATAACTGTCCTCAGATCAGTTCTATTACTGGGAGATTTCGGCTGAGAGTGCCGCGGCTGAGGCCACTGTCCAGCAGGGGGAGCACGAGACGCGACACTCTGCTTCAGCGCCCTATATGATTATCTCGCAGACGGCCGGAGATGCTCCCGCCCAGCAGCCCCAAGGACATGCATTTTTAAAGGGAGAAATTTCTTAAAAGCTGTTGTTTGCTCTTCCTTCTCCTGGAATTTATCGGTGACAGAATTTACAGCATCGCCAAATAAACCCAGGGGGGAGAGAGGAGTGTCTAAAAGGAAAGCTTTTTCTTTTTCTTTTATATTTGTCTGATTTAACCACAGATGTCTTTCTGCGGCCACCAGAGCTTGGTTGCGCGCAGGGATAAATCAGCAGCCTGACGCAGTTCGCGAACCACGTCAGCACTGATCTCCTCACTCTCACTCACGTCTCTCAGCAGGTCAGCCTGGTATGCCTGCATAATAGACAGTATGCAGACATGACGCAGCCTGACCCGCCGCCGAATAAGCTTTACCCACAAAAACCGAAATATTTCTAAGAGGCTTGGTGGGTAATGCCGGTGCCTAAACAGATGACGCAGCATCGAGGGAGAGAAAACTCGCAAGCGTCTCTTCCACGCGAGGCATAGCCGAATAACCATATGATTTTGCCCCCACAATATTAGAATATGTTAAAGTCTGGGGACTAAACACTCTTTATGACACCGTTTTTTTTCCACGATTTCGACACCTCAGTGTGGGGATCGGGAAAAAACGGCAAGCACCGTTTTTGTTGCACTCCGGAGGTTGCACTCGTGACGGAAAAAATCTCTGATCTAATTTTGATTTAGAAACAGACTCCTGTCTAGTCACTGGCCATACAATGCTGAGTTTTTCTACAGCTCTTGTTAATACCTCCACTAGCTCATCACTTTCTGGAGTGTAAGGTGGCGAATCCTCCACATCTCCCTCATTTATAACTGGTGCCTCAGCCCGAGCGGAAGAAACCGCAGCGCGTGCTTCCGAACACGGGACTGAGGCACTGGATCTCACAGGTGAAGGGAGAGATAAGGCAGAGCCCGTCTCTAACACCACTGAGAGATCCATCTGCGATCCCCACGATACGCGTCGTCGCTCTGCCTCGGCAAGAGTGGGACCCGAACCGCGGGGAGCGCGCACTGAACCGCTCTCCTCGAAGAGCGCCCGGGGGGAGCGGAGCGTCCTTAATGGCAGACGCTCGCAATGCTCACAATCAGCTCCCTCGAGAGCTGACTGGGCATGCTGCACTCCCAAACAAACAACACAAAGAACGTGTGTATCCCCACTCGTAAAATAACGCGAGCAGGGAGGGACACACTTCCTAAACTGCTGTTCGTTCGCCATATCTCTCTTAATATATATATATATATATATATATATATATATATATAAATTGTTTGTGTGGTGCAGAGTATGTAAAGACAGACAATATTCACACAGGGACAGATTCACATATAGCGCGACTGAAGGCACAAAAAGCTGTTGCGCTTGTGTTTATGGGGTACTCTATAGTTTCCTGGTCGATGACGTCACCCGCCTATGACGTTCCATCTCTCCATTGGGCTGATTCCATACGTGCTTCATGACGCACAACGCAGGGGCGTTCCCACAGCGTTTGACGCAGCTCGAGTTCCCTTGAAAGGGAACCCTTTTACTGAGAATACACTATCGGTTATCTACTCAAAATATATATGTAGAACTTTAAAATGTTATCATTGTTGATGGGACAGTTTGTCTGCTGGAACAGCCTTTGGGAGAGCTGATGATACAATAGCAGG
This sequence comes from Siphateles boraxobius, assembly GCF_051911475.1. Classification (NCBI taxonomy): domain Eukaryota; kingdom Metazoa; phylum Chordata; class Actinopteri; order Cypriniformes; family Leuciscidae; genus Siphateles; species Siphateles boraxobius. The sequence goes on along the minus strand of NW_027508908.1, from coordinate 21,687,578 downwards.
AAACATGCCCTTTGACCTCCTCCATTTTGGAGGCTTACATCTTAGTCCTTAAGCGGCTATAGTAATTTTTTGCCATGTGTAACCTGAAAAAACAAGAGGTGATAAAAAATGTTAACGATGACCTACGTGGACCTCATGGCTACGGCTGTGAGAGGACTCCATTCATAAAGAACATTGTGGACACACAGCTCGGACGTTTTCCAAGAGTATTTTGCCCAGCCTCTTCTTTATAAATAGCCAAGACAAATCATTTCTGGACCAAAAACTTTTGCACCCTCACTCCTCTTACCACCTCATCAAAAGACATGTCTAAAAGTGAGTATTGTCTTCTAAAAGATAAATAGAAGATACAACTGTATTAAAACTTTAAAGATTTTAATTTAAACAATCTTTTCATTATAAAAGACTTAATTTAAACTTTTAAGATTATACTTTTTTTATTTTATTTAACCCTTATTTAACCAGGGAAATCCTTTGAGAACAAGTATCTTTTACGAAGGAGCCCCGGCCAAGAAGGCCGCAATAGAAGTTCCACATAAAATACAAAATATAATAAATACAATAAACATACAAGACATAATGCATTAACAATACAATGAATCAGCCACGCTGATAAAAATAAAATAAAAAATACAATGGCCTTACAACAGTTAGAAATACATGTAACAAATTACAATACAATAGACTTATTAAGACTTATCCTAATTTGGGAAGCAGGGACAGGTGCCCATTGAGCCTGCTTCCCGATACTTTACTAGCCTCTTAAAGTGACCAAAGGAGACCAAGTTCTCAAGTTTTAAGTCATTCTGTAACAGGTTCCAGGCTGATGGGGCAGAAATTCTAAATGCTTGCTTCCCTAACTCTGTTCGAGCCCTAGGCACAATCATGTGGAGATTATCATTAGACCGCAGAGTGTGAATATTGGCCTTGAAGGATAGAAGCCTACATAAATAAGGGGGCAATGTCCCAATAATGGATTTGTATATAAACAATCGCCACCGGGTTAGCCTGCGCTGAGCAAGGGAGGGCCACTGGACTAGATCATATAGAGTGCAACAATGTGTAAAGGGTTTGCACCCTGTAATGAATCTCAGTGCGCCATGATAAACTGAATCCAGTTGGCGCAAATATTTATTCGGGGCGTGCATATATAAAAAATCACCATAATCAATAAGAGACAGAAAAGTAGCCTCGACCAATTTCTTCCTTGTTACAAGAGAAAAGCAGGCCCTATTCCTAAAATAGAACCCAAGCTTTAACCTAAGTTTCCGGGCTAAATTTTGGATATGAGCCTTAAAAGTCAAATGTTCATCAAGTAAAAGCCCTAAGCCCAAGATTATACTTTGAAATAAATACTAGAAAAACATTCACAATGTCACATCCTGAACACTGAAAACTCACCCCTCCCTTTTAATCAGAGACTGTGTGAGAGAGAAAAACGCATGCAGGATCTTTTTTCATCCCGGTGAAATAGTTTAAAAAGTTGATTTTATTTCTGATCATCCGTTCATAACTGTATAGCTTCTTCAACAGTCTAAAATGGAAGATGATTTTTATTTTGGAAAGATATTCTATATACTTTTAAAGAATAGAATGTTTTTTTCAACTTTAGTTAGTGTGAAATAAACTTTCACTGTCTCCAGCATTGCTCTCAGGAATGCGGAGATATGATGTGTCATGCAGACCAAAAGGTCCAGGCCACGTACGGCTGGTGAGAGAGAGAGAGACTTCAGGGGAAAAACACATGCGTTGCATTCTTTCATCAATTCTCTAAAATGTAAGGTGTTTTTATCTAAAATAATTATCTAAGATATTTATTTTAAAGGAATGAATGCTTTTCAACTTCTGTGCAAGATATGTGAAATTATTAGAAAAAATATCTTTTTCTCACTATACCCATTTATATAGCATACCCAGGAAAGCCAGGATATCCGGTGTCACACAGACACATTTAGCTCAAAGACTGTCAAAATGCAAGGGGTGTGAGAAAAACACTCGGGCATATTTTGTATCAAAACTTAAACTTATTTAATCTAAAATAGTAAGTAATAGTTAATAAGATATCTATTTTAAAGATCAATGTTCCCCTTCAGGGACTACCGCTGCGTGTAATCGCAGTGGGAACGCCCCCCTGCGTAACGCGTCTGAATTATGAATTAAATCAGTCAAAGGAGAAAATGGAGCGTCACAGCAAGGGACGTCATTGACCAGGAAGCTATAAATATCCCCTGAATACACAAGCCGCCAGCTTCTGTCACTTCAGCAGCGCTCTGTGTGTGTGAACTGAAATCTCGATTGTGTTTGTCTGTTCTGTCAGGAGTTTATCACTATATATATATATATATATATATATATATATATATATATATATATATATATATATATATATATAAACAAGAATATGAGCGAGCAGGATATGAAGTGTGTTTCCCCCTGTACACGATACATCACGGGTGGGGATTCACACCAGCTATGTGTGGCTTGTTTGGGAGTTCAGCATGCTCAGTCGCCTCTCGAGGGAGTCGATTGTGAGCATTGTCAGCGTTTTCCTCTGAGAACTCTGCGCTCGCGGAGATCGCTCTTCGAGGAGAGCGGTATGCTGCGAGCAACCCGAGGCTTGGGTCCCGCTTCTGTTGAGGCAGAGCGGCGGCGTTTGTCTTGGGGCTCGCAGATGGATCTCACCGGCGACGTTGAGACGGGCCCCGCTCTATCTCAGCTTTCTCCAGCGGGATCCAGTGCCTCTCACCCGGCTCTGGAAGCACGCGCTGCGGCGGTTACTTCTGCCCGGGTGGAGGCACATGATGATGTTGATTTAAGATTGTCCAGTTCTTAGGAGCTGGATGTCGAAAGCTTTGCATCTGAGGAAACTAGTTTGCCACATTATACTGCAAATGATGAAGGTTTGATGGATGTGTTATCTCGGGCTGTTGAAAAGCTTTGTATCGATTGGCCAGCTGATAGACAGCAGTCTAGAAATAAAAGTAAACTAGACGATAGATTTCTGTCTGCATCACCTCAACCTTCTCGCCGGTGCCTACCGTTCTTCCCAGACCTTCATGCTGAGGTTTCAAAGACCTGGGTTAGACCGGTTTCTAGCAGGATTTACACAAATCAGTCCAATGCTTATGGTAACATTTCTGGTGCTAAATCTGCTGGTTATGTGACGATGCCGAAGGCAGAGGAGACGCTCGCGAGCTATCTCTCGCCGGCTTCGTCGTCTTCACTTAAAGCACCGGCTCTCCCATCGAGACCACTAAAAAATACCTCTGTGCTGGTGGGCAAGGCTTACTCGGCGGCTGGGCAGGCGGCTGCTTGTCTACATACTATGGCTATTATGCAGGCTTATCAGGCCGACCTGCTAAAAGATGCGTGTGAGGGGGGGGGAAATTTCCGCTGATATGATTAGCGAACTCAGGCTGACTGCCGATCTCACTCTTCGTGCTACCAGAGAGACCGCAAAATCTATCGGTCGGTCTATGGCAGCCATGGTGGCCACAGAAAGGCACTTATGGTTGAGTCAGACCTCCATGAAAGAGAAAGACAAATCTCTCCTTTTAAATGCTCCCGTTTCGCCTGCGGGCCTCTTCGGTGACGCTCTTCTTTCTGTCACGGAGAGGTTCCAGGAAGAGAAAAAACAGGCAGCTGCTTTTCATAAATACATCCCTCTTAAAGTGCGTGTCACTGGGGCAACTGAGCGTGGGCAGTCCCAGCCGTCGAGTTCGACCTCCAAAAGAGCACAGCAGAAACGGAGTGTCGCGTCTCGTGCCCCCCCGCAGAGAGACTGGAGGGACGAGGCGGGGCGCTCTCCGGCGCGGCCTTCTCGGGGCAGGACTGATCTGAGGGGGGCCGCGTCGAAAAAATCCTGACGTGCTGAACGTCAGGACTCTGAGGGTGGTCCCCATCGGGAAAGACTTGAGTTCACCGCACAAAATCACGGTGCCCTGTCTTTCTCGATGCCCTCAGGGGTCTGTTCTACTAACGCTGCCTATACAGGGCGTAGAGAGACTCGGCGAGCGGTTTCCCGAGGGACGCTCGCCCCCTCTGAGGAGGGTTGTGAAGTGCTCAGACCAGCTGTTTCCTGCCAGTATGTTACAGGGCGCTGCGTCTGTCACTCGGGATGTTCATCCAGAGGCCAGCCTCGAGAGGCTGGTTCCCTTAGTAGAGTTCCTGGCGGAATGGGAAATGCTTCCCAATATTTCTCAGTGGGTCCTGAATATCATAAAGAACGGGTACGCTATTCAGTTCAGAACGCGTCCACCTCGGTTCAGAGGGGTTCTGCCTACTGTGGTGGGCCCCGAGCAGGCTCTGGTATTAGAACAGGAGGTAAAAACTTTGCTGCAGAAAGAGGCTATAGAACGGATTCCTCCACCCAGCAGGGAGTTAGGATATTACAGCCGGTACTTCATCGTTCCGAAAAAAGATGGAGGGCTGCGTCCCATTCTAGATCTGCGTCTCTTAAATCGCACTGTTGGGAAGCTCATATTCAAAATGCTCACTCTCAAGCAGATCGTGTCACAAATCAGATTCGAGGACTGGTTTGTCACGATAGATCTAAAGGACGCCTACTTCCATGTTTCAATCCTCCCTCAACACAGGAAGTTCCTGAGGTTCGCTTTCGGGGGCGAAGCGTACCAATATCGGGTTCTTCCGTTTGGCCTAGCACTGTCACCCCGCACGTTCACGAAGTGTATGGATGCAGCTATAGCTCCACTCAGGCTGCAGGGCATCCGTATTCTGAACTATATAGACGATTGGTTAATTCTAGCTCAGTCGGAACAGCAGGCGGTTCGGCATCGAGATGCTGTTCTTGCTCACATCAAAGATTGGGGTTGAGGTTCAACGCCAAGAAGAGTGTTCTTTCTCCATTACAGAGAACCACCTTTCTCGGTGTAGTATGGGATTCGACGACGATGCAGGCACGATTGTCACCTGCTCGTGTTGCTTCGATTCTCGCCGCAGTATATCAGGTCAAGCTAGGCCACTCCGCCACCGTAAAACAGTTCCAGAGACTGTTAGGTCTCATGGCGGCTGCGTCCAACGTGATACCCTTTGGCCTCCTGCACATGAGACCATTACAGTGGTGGCTCAGAACCAAGGGTTTCTCCCCGAGGGAAGATCCTTTTCGCATGATCATGAGTTCGCGACGTTGTCATCGCGCCCTGGTTATGTAGAAAATCCTTGCTTTCTGTCCCAAGGACCTGTGTTGGGAGCTCCTTATCGTCGCGTTTTGCTAACGACAGATGCCTCTCTCACGGGTTGGGGAGCGATCATGAGTGGCCGCCCAGCTCGGGGTCTGTGGAAGGACCATCACCGTCTATGGCACATAAATTGTCTAGAGATGTTGGCAGTATTTCAGGCTCTGAAACACTTCCTCCCAGACCTAAGGGGCCACCACGTCCTTGTTAGAACAGACAACACGTCGGTGGTCTCTTATATCAACCATCAGGAGGGTCTGCGTTCTCGCCCGCTGTACAAACTGGCACGTCAGATCCTTCTATGGTCACAGGGGAAAATTCTTTATCTGAGAGCTATTTATCTCCCGGGATATTTAAATCAGGGGGCAGACATCCAGTCGAGACAGGGGCCGAGGCCCGGGGAATGGAGTCTTCACCCCGAGGTGGTGGAGCTCCTATGGTAGCATTTCGGTCATGCCGAGGTAGATCTATTTGCTTCCCGAGAGACATCTCACTGTCCACTGTGGTTCTCTCTCAGCCAACCAGCCCCCCTGGGCTTGGACGCGATGGTACATCCGTGGCCGAGGTCACGCTTGTACGCTTTTCCCCCGATTGCTCTGCTCCCGGGAGTTCTGGAGAGGGTTCGCCGGGACGGGCTCAGTCTTCTGTTAATAGCCCCGTTCTGGCCGGCCTGAGTATGGTTTGCGGACCTAGTGTCTCTCCTCGACGGCTCTCCCCTAGAGATACCGATCAGGAGAGATCTACTCTCTCAGGCGAGTGGGTCGATCCTATGAACTATGGAGGCTCAGAACTATGGAGGCTGTGGGCTTGGCCTCTGAGGGGGCCCAGCTCGTAGACTCTGGTCTCTCGACTGAGGTCGTTGAGACCATCCTCCAATCCAGAGCTCCCGTCACGACGAAGTTAAATGCCGCAAAGTGGAAACTTTTCACCTCTTGCTGCAGAGAGCGCCAGCAGGACCCAGTTAACCCTCTGAGGTCGGCGCGATAGTCTCGCTTTTTTTCTTATCAGTGCAAAAGAAACTCAAAATACTCTGTTGATTTTGATCTTACATATTAAGTGTTGCACATCATTAGATCCTGATAAGTGTCTATTTTTTTATGGATACTCACAATAAAAACAAAGTGTTGTGCTTTTCGCCAAATAAAGAAAAACAAACATGATGCGCGTTCTGCCTTCTCTCTGTCAGTTAAGTCCATTCTGAAACGCGTCCTAAAATTAACTGTAATTCCGCGAATACTTGTCATACAGGCACGAGTGTTTTTCCATAATGAAGCTTGAACTCTCTTCTTTTAAATGAATTAATTTATATAAAAAAACAAATATTCTCAGTTTATGTAATCTGTATGAAAAGAGAGAGATGTCAGTATTTTTCTTTCCAGCTCATTATACCTCATTACGCGTTAATGTGCCACGCCCACGGAGAGCGCGCGGTATTGAAACGCAAATGATCTAAGGCAAGCCATTCAAACATGTAAACGCCCACCAGCTGGATTATAAAACACATCGTGTTTAGTAAGTATCTTGTACAGCTGTGTACACAGCGTATCCTTTCGGTGTGAGGAATAATACTATCTAATAACCCTGGAAAATGTACCAGAAGTGGTAGTTTCATTTCGAGGAGCAACGGATCCAGCTGATGTAGTAAGTCATTTATTCTTAAGTGCTTTGTTCTAATCGCGATATTGAATAGTGTCTGACTGTAAACCGCAAAAAGACTGTTTAAATATGAATTGCGTGTCTGTGTGTAGGCTAAATGATGAATGAACGGCACAGGCGCGCGCACTGTTGTTTACTACAGTTATACAGCGCGTGTCTGTGCCGTTCATTCACTCTCGCACCTACATTAGTAAACGTTATGTTTACATGAACACATCCAAACTATATTGCTATAGCCTACTAAGATGAGTAAAAATATACTGAAATATGTTGAAATAAAATGTCTGTATAAGCAACAAGCTGCAAATTCACATGTATATACTAATATATCATACACAGTATGTTACAGACTAAATATGAATGTTTAGACAAGATTTTGTGATTAGTTTTGGATAGATTATAAAGTTTTGACTGTAAAAAAAGACTATTGTCACATTAAATAGGTAAGCTTTTGTTCACCAATTTCTGCTCATAGTTAAATATACTATAGTATGATGTTTTGTCAAAAATAAAGTAGGTATATTGAATTATCAACTAAGATGTTATTATAGTGTTTGTTCCAATATTCAAACTAATGAATCCTTACCTTTTTTAATACGCATGATAAAATGTATACTTTTTACAAAGCAATACACTTGAAATATTGTTAAAATTGTAATTGTTGTTGTAATTGTAACCTATTTGTAATTGGTTACAATTTCTAATTGTAAAATATGTATATATAGATCATTTCTTTTGTCCTTGCATTCTTTGGGACCCTGTGACACACCATGTGTGAAAGGGCTAATTAATATGCAGCTCATTATGCGGCACATTATCCGGCCTTTGTCTTCTCAGGTGTGAACACGCCTCCACGCATATTGCCTTTCCATACAAAAGGTGTCTTATAAAATTTAAATCAATATATTGTTTTGTGTAAATGATTAGGCAGGATGATTTTCAGATCATTTTGAAGCAAAAATTCTAGGCAACATCACTCATTAGTCAAAAGTCGTGTGGACACATAATTAGTATGTCTTTTGTGGCCTTATTTCAGACACTTTAAGTTTTAGTTTTTTCAATATCCATGCATAAGCAATATTCTCTCAAAAATACAAACATGTACATACATGTTGCTCACATATTACGGTAGCCCCGTTTGTGCTATATAGAGTGAATTTACACCTTTGCCATTAACATAAACCCTTAGACCTGAGAGGGTTAACTGCCCAGTTGGTACAGTGCTGGATTTCCTGCAGGACCGTCTCTCCACAGGGTTATCCCACTCCACACTGAAGCTGCGGCCTTAGCTGCTTACCAGGCTCCTTCAAGCGGAGGTTCTCTCGGGAGACACCCACTTGTATCTGGATTCCTTCGTGGCGCCCTTAGGCTGAGGCCTGCAGTTCGCACTAGGGTACCATCTTGGGATCTGGCCATTGTCTTAGAGGGTCTCTCCCTAGCTCCCTTCGAGCCCATAGAGGAAGTTTCGGAAAAGTTCCTTACACTTAAGACTATCCTTCTTCTGGCTATCTCGTCTCTAAAAAGAATTGGAGATATTCAAGCACTCTCTGTGGCTCCCTCGTGCCTGGAATTTGCTCCTGGTTCGGTTAATGCTTTTCTCTGTCCTAGACCAGGGTATGTTCCTGTAGTGAACTTTTTCCTTGTAGAAAAGTTAGAAGCTCAGACCAGGAGACGGAGGAAGTTTTCCAAGCAGAAGTTATTTTATTGCTTGTCGCTGCAGTCATACCAACATCGTCTGACTTCTTGAGTCAAACATTGTAATATATATACATTATAAGAGGGAGGGATTACATTGTGATGGTGGAAACTCGTTTACCAGTTTAGGAACCTGTATTAAAAGAGAGAGGGAAAAACTTATTCAAACCCTGAGACTCCAGAACAGGAGTGACAGGACTCTCTCTTGCTAAGACAAAAGCTCGCGAGAGTCTACAAGAGTTTCATTAACATGTTTCATTTAACTTACACTAGAAAGAAATCCCGTCTGACAGCTGTATATAGAGACACAGAATAAGACAGGAGTTTCGTGCTCCACAGCTGAATGCTAAATTCAAGTTACAGAACTTTCTCAGTTTATATATGAAACTAAATTAAACATTTGACAAAGTTGTATTCCTTCAATTCACCCTTTGGGAGTTCTAAATAACTCCCACACTATATACAAATTTAAACAATTCAAAATTCATTCTTGTTACTTGTGATAGTTCCAGGCACATAATGCACTCTGTGTTTGCTTTTCTGTAATTGCATGCTGACACAGAAAACAAACATGCAATCAGGGTTTGTGAAGTTCTTACGGATAATAGTCTTTTCTGGTTGGAACTGTGATTTTCTCGTGAGAGGCGTGATTAATTTGTTGAATGAAGCACTTGATACTGTGGACGCATAGATAGTACACCAGTAGAACAAACAACAACATAATTGCTATTTCCTTTATCCACAGCCAGGGTTTACCAATCAAGTTTCCGAACCATGAAGACTTATCTTCAGTCATCTGATGTAATTTTGCTGAAAGATCAAGAATCATTATCTTGTGCGAAGCGAGAGTGTCTGTCATGATACTGGTACGACAATCTTGATCATGTTGAAGGATGACTGAAGGTTTCGTAGTCTCTGCGTTGTGTATTTTTTTCTTTTTCTTTTCTTTATCCTTTTGTGATAGTTGTCTCGGAAGTGGGTCAAGTTGTTTCTTGAGGTTTTCTTGTGGCTTCATACGAAGATGACGAGGTCAGTGCGTATGGGTCTCGGGAAGTCATCAGTGGTATCTGCACAGAGTAAGAAAGAAAACAAAAGACAGGAGAGCAGTATTTGTTCTAGGGTTGTACTTTTCTGAGTCTGCTCGACAGTAGAGCAGTATTGGTTCAAACACTAGGGTGGTAAATTTTCCGAGTCTGCTATTGTTGTTCCATCTTTCCCTATTTCTTAAACCTTTGACACCTAAGGAACAGTGAGGTAAGGATGGACTAGGATAGGGCCTATGAGGGAATCTTCACCGAAGGGTTGGCCTCCGACGCCTGTTGCAATCGGTTCTTCCCTCGGCTCCTCACTGGTTCGTGTCCTATCCTATCCCTGTTGGAGCAGGAACAACCTTACAGTGTGACACATGAGTCCAGGTTTTCCTTCCCTGACACAATACTGCAGCTGCTGTAATCAACATCACTTGATGTGGCCCATGCCACTTAGGTTCTAACGGCTTGTTTCTGAATGACTTTATCATGACCCATTGACCTGGGATGATTGTGTGTCCACCTTCTGGTGGAGTCTGCCAACATGACTCAACTCTCCCTCTGGCACTCTGTACCACCTTTGTTAGGTTTTCACAGTAAGCAATCAGGGCATCTGAGGCAATGTGTACATCAGCATTTCTAAGATCAATCACACCTGGCATCTGCATGGGGCGTCCAGTAATAATCTCATGAGGGCTCAGTCCTACTGTTCTGTTAGGTGATGCTCTCATACTACACAGTACTGCTGGCAGTGCTTCGACCCATGGTACCCCTTCCTGATGCATTTTGCTTAGTCTGGTTTTGATTGTTCTGTTCGATCGTTCAACCTGTCCTGATGCTTGTGGCCTGTATGGGCAGTGAAGGTTCTACTTAATCTGCAACATTCTAGACACTTCCTTGACTATCTGTCCTGTGAAGTGTGTACCTTGATCTGAGTCAATGCAATCTGGTAATCCCCATCTGGGAATGAAATCAGTGACAAGACATTTAGCAGTATGTGCAGCTGTAGCACGCCCTGTCGGATAAGCTTCTACCCATCTTGAGAACTTATCTATTACTACCAAAACATCAGTTTTTCCCTTACAAAGAGGCAATGATATGTAATCAACTTGCAGGTGACGAAATGGTCCTGGTGGGGCTGGGGTATGTGCTGCTGGTGTAGTGGCTGCTGGTACATCATTATTTTTCTGACATGTAACACACCTCTTGGCTGTTTCTGTGGCTACATTTCTGAATTTTGGATTCCACCACTGATTTGAGAACCTGTGATTCATCGTTGCTGGACCACTGTGACCCAAATTGTGTATTTGTTGAGCCAAATATGGCAACAGTGATTCGGGAGCAACATACTTTCCCCCTTTGGTCCAGCAACCAGATGAATCCACTGTGGCTCCTTTGTCTAACCATGTCCATGCTTCATTCAGAGGAACGTCTTTGTACAGATCAATTATTGATTCAGGAGGCATAATTGTCTTCTGTGCTGCACTACCTGAACACACTTGTACAGTTGCATAGAAACAAGCCTGTTTAGCTGCTATATCAGCAAGAGCATTACCTTTAGCTTCCGTAGTATTAGTTGTGAGATGTGCTTTCACTTTGATCACTGCTAATTTCTTTGGAAGTTTCATGGAAAACATTAGATCTTTCACTAATTCAGCATGCTTAATGGGGGATCCAGCAGAAGTTAGAAACTGTCTGGTTTGCCAAATGACACCAAAATCATGAATTACCCCAAAAGCATATCTGGAATCTGTGTAGATATTAGCAACTGATCCTGAAGCTAGCGTGCATGCTCTTGTTAGAGCTACTAGTTCTGCAGCTTGAGCTGAAAAATTATCTGGAAGACGTCCTGAAGCTAACACTTCCGTGGTGGACGTTACTGCATAACCTGCTTGTCTGTTACCTTCAATTACTTGAGCTGAACCGTCAACAAACAACTCAAATTCTGAATTCTCTATGGCAGTTTCTTTTACTACACTCGTAGGTGTATATGTAAGCGTAACATAATCGTGAGTCATTTCTCCTTTATCCTCTAACAAATTCTCAGTCATTGCAGACATCATACATGAGGATGGGTTCGTGACAGGTGCACGCTGTAAGACAATATTCGGGGCTGTGAGAGTTGCTAACCAATTTCCCCAGCGAGAGGAAGTGACAGAGGTGACTTTTGCTTGATTCATTAATGCGGACACTGCGTGCGGACATCTTACGTTTACAGACTGTCCTAACACCATTCCTGATGAAGCCTGAAGCGGTAGATGCACTGCCTGTACTGCTCTGAGGCATGGGCCCATACCTTGAGCTACTATGTCAAGTTTACCAGAATAGTAATGAATTGGGCGTAAACTGCCCCCATGATCTTGCATTAGACATGCAGTCATGAAGCTTAAATGTTCATGGACATAAAGCACAGATGGTCTATCAGTTTGGGCAATTCCTAATGCTGGTGCTTGACCTAGTGCTCTCTTCAAATCATTGAACGCTTTGAGGTGACATTCTTCCTTACAAACAGTATCAGAATCTTTACCATGGCCTTTCAACAAGTCATAGAGCGGCTGTGCAATTGAGGCATAGTCTTCAATCCAAGGTCTACAGTAACCTGCTGTTCCTAAAAATGATCGGAGTGTTTTAATGGTAGTAGGCGGGGGTATGGCTTTGACTGAAGCCGCTCGATCCTGTGTAATGGATCTGTTTCCTGAACCAATTGTTTGACCCAGAAATGTGACTTGCTTTTTAGCAATTTGAGCTTTGTGAAAGCTGCATTTGTGTCCTTTCTTATGCAAATAGTCCAACAATGATGCCAATTCAGTTTGATGTACCTCGTGATCTGTTGAGGCAATCAAAATATCATCGACATATTGGATCATAGTGGACTGTTTTACCGGACATTCTGGGTCACACAAATCACGTCTGACAGCCTGATGGTATATGGTTGGGGAGTTTTGAAATCCCTGTGGCAAACGTGTCCACTGGTATTGCTGATAGTCAACTGTGAAAGCTAACCATGGCTGGCTGTCAGAGTGCAACGGCACAGAAAAGAATCCATTAGACATATCAATTACTGAAAAGATCTTACTCTCTAATGGTATGCCATTACAAATTGTGGAAGGATCTGCCACTAGAGGGGTGATTTTATTAATATTTTTATTGGCTACTCTGTAGTCTATTGTAAGTCTCCATGTCCCATTGGATTTCTTGATGGGCCATATGGGCGAGTTACAGGGACTATTGGTTTTAACTAGCACTCCCTGCATCAGCAACTTTTCTACAATAGGTTTGATCCCCTGTATAGCTTCCTTATTGATCGGATATTGTTTGGTGACCGGAGGTGGAGTCCCCGTCAATTTTATTGGTTCTACACCTGTCAACAAACCACAATCATCCTTGTCTTTAGCCCAAATTGGATAATTCTGTAAGAAAGCATACTCTGGAGGGATTACATTATTGGTAGAAACTTGTGCTGAGGAAATTTGAATGCTAGCAGATTCTGAGGACATGTCTAAAGTTAGATGTACCTGTCTCAGGAGATCCATGCCTAAAATTGCACCTGTGTTTAATGGAGCACATAGCAGTTTTGTAGTCAGAGTTTTAGGGCCAAATTGTACCTCTATGGGCGGGGTTTCATACAAAACAGAATCTTCACCTACTACACCAGTTAAAGAAAGTTTGGTTTTCTTGTACGGTATGTCTAAACCTTTGGCCAATTTTGTAGGAATTATTGTAATCTCTGCACCTGTATCAAGCAAAAAATCAATTTCTTTCTCTTGTATGCTACCTTTCACAAAAATTATTTTGTCATTATGATGGATTACAGGTGAAAGGTAGCTACTCACAGCCCCAACAATTAGTTTTTTTCCTGGTCTTTTTGTGCTCTTAGAAGAGCCTGAACTAGCTGTCCTAAAATTTCAGTGGACACTTGTGGAACTATTTCAGGGTTGTATGCAGGCTGAGAAGGAGCAGAATTATGCATAGCATTTCTTTTTGTATCTTGCAACTTCTTCCTACACTCTTTCTCCCAATGTCCTAATTTTCCACAGTAGTGGCATTTGCCTTCTTTTTTAGACCACCTGTTTACTGGTGCTAAATGTAGCTGCTGCTGCTACTCTCACTTTGGCTTTAACATAAGCATCTCTTTCCCATGCTGCCAAACTGTCTAAGTTACTTCTGAGAGTTCTGTTAGACCAAGCTATATCTAGGAATGGCAAAGCTCTTCTGTATTCAGCAACAAGACCATCTGACCAGATACGAATCAGTGGTCCTTTGTCATCAAGCACACTTTCAGAGTCATCCACTATTCCACTGTACGTTACAGCTGACTGACAAAACCTCTCAGTATATTCGCACACATTTTCATCTTTCTTTTGTACACAGCTAGTAATTCTAGACCAATCTATTTTGGGCCCTAAGATATTCTTTAGGATTTTCAAAACACCTTCTCTCATATCACTTCTACTGGCATGTTGTAGTTCAGAAGTCACGGCAGATTCAAAACTGTTGAATTCCGTTTCAGTTAAAATTTGTGACATTAACTGTGTGACCTCTGTTAACGACATGTCATATAGACGCATTTTGCTGATTAATGTTCTTCTAAATTCAGAAAACTGTTTACGTGCTGAAGGTAGGCTCTGGGACAGTCGCTCTATGTCTTTAGGTCCAAGTGCTTTTGCAACAGTTTGGATTTGGACAACAGAAGAGTTGGGAGGAACACTTTCAGTTCCCTCAATTCCCTCCGATCTCTTTCTAGCACCACACACATTTACTGAATTTACAGGCACAACAGTTACTGGGCGGAGAGCCGCATCTGTTTCAAAGAACGCTCGTAAGTCAGGGAAAATGTTATCCGGCTGACTAACTTCTTCTACATCATTTTTTTCTATAGGTTTGTTGCGGTTCAATTTCTTAGTCAAAGAAGAAATTCTAGCACGTAGCTCTTTGTTCTCTTTTTCTAGTTCTGAGTTATGCTGAGACTGTTGTGTAGCTACTGCTAAACCAAATTCTCTGTGACAACAGATAATTGCTTCCACATTGTTCTTGCGAACACTTGCTCCTAGAACCTTTTTACACTCTTCTACAGACCAAATCTTATCTGGATGAATCTCATATTTCTGTGTTAGTTCTTGTCTAACTTTTTCAGTGACTATTAGATCCATCTGTTCTCCTAACAGTGTTTTAAATTCGCTTTCTGACCACAAAGGAGTAGCAAGACCACCTTTTTCCGTTGTTGGAACCAGCCGAGCATTTTTTCTAACCATTTTGTGAAGTTTCTTTATCACACAATCAAAAACAATAAAACTTCTCTGATCAACAGAGGGTACACTTGTTAACACAAATCAACTATTGTTAAACTTCCTTGTTACCAACCCATCACAAACTATTAGCATGTTACGCTAATCTTCCCTAAAAGAAAAATGCAAAGGATCTTTCACCTTCTTAACTTTTAGAGGATAAAACAAACAAAAACACTAAATCTTCTCTGCTCAAAAGAGGCTACACTTGATAACACAGTTAACCTTCCTTACCCAGAGCAAAGGGTAACACACAAAATATTAGCACGCTACGCTAATCTTCTCTAAAATAAAATGTAAAGGATCTTTCACCTTCCTAACTCTTAGAGGATAAACACATCCCTGTTTGAACAGAGGTTCACCAATATTAACACGTAATGTTAATCTTCCCTAACTTTAGAGGATACCTTCTCTAGCAACGTAGAGGCTATACTTTCATCTTTAAAATAAACTTTTAAAGGGTAACTTTGTTAGCCAGACACTGCAGCTGTCTGATAACTGTTCTCTGATGGCGCAGAGGATTGTACTGGTCTTCAGTGGTTCTTTGAATAGAGTGAAACTCACCAAATCGTTGTTTATACGGAAAGGATTCCGTCTGGGACTCAGTCAAAAAAAGTTTGTTCTTTGTTGAGCTTTGAAGTTTCAGGATTTAGTTCTGGAACTCAGTCTTTGTTGAGTGGAGATGTCAGTTCTGGAACTCAGTCTTTGTTGAGTGGAGATTTCAGTTCTGGAACTCAGTCTTTGTTGAGTGGAGATTTCAGTTCTGGATTCAGGTAAGATTCTCTCTGGAATGCAGTCAGATCTTTGAGCTTGAATTCCAATCTGGATTCAGGTGAAGTTAATTCTATCCGGCTCACGGCACCATCTGTAGTGAACTTTTTCCTTGTAGAAAAGTTAGAAGCTCAGACCAGGAGACGGAGGAAGTTTTCCAAGCAGAAGTTCTTTTATTGCTTTTCGCTGCAGTCATACCAACATCGTCTGACTTCTTGAGTCAAACATTGTAATATATATACATTATAAGAGGGAGGGATTACATTGTGATGGTGGAAACTCATATACAGGTTTAGGAACCTGTATTAAAAGAGAGAGGGAAAAAAACCTATTCAAACCCTGAGACTCCAGAACAGTAATGACAGGACTCTCTCTTGCTAAGACAAAAGCTCGCGAGAGTCTCCAAGAGTTTCACTAACATGTTTCATTTAACTTACAATAGAAAGAAAACCCGTCTGACAGCTGTATATAGAGACACAGAATAAGACAGGACTTTCGTGCTCCACAGCTGAATGCTAAATTCAATTTACAGAACTTTCTCAGTTTATATATGATAGTATTAGAAGTTAAATTAAACATTTGACAAAGTTGTATTCCTTCATTACTAAGGTGCCAACCACTTCCGTTAGACCTATAGTACTGCAGGCCTTCTGTCCTCCGCCTTTTTTGATGTCAGACCAGGAAAAATTGAATTTGCTGTGTCCCGTTAGGGCTTTAGATGCTTTGTCCACAGAGCTGCCCTGTGGAGGAAATCGGAACAGTTGTTCGTCTGTTTTGGGTCACCTAAGAAGGGGTGTCCTGCATCTAAGCAAAGGATGAGCAAGTGGGTGGTCGAGGCCATCTCACTCACTTACGTTTCGGCCGGTCAAACTTCACCTTTGGCTGTCAGGGCCCATTCTACCAGGAGTATGGCTGCCTCTACAGCTCTTCTTTCAGGGGCTTCTCTTCAGGACGTTTGTGATGCGGCAGGCTGGTCCTCACCGCACACTTTCGTCAGGTTTTATTCTCTCGATTTTAGCTCCACTCCTGGGGCTCAGGTTCTCTCTTTGGCTTGTGTCTCCTAGTCACACACTACGGGGACCTGTTCGTATGGGGATGTGGGAATTGCGTTCCCACTGCGATTACACGCAGCGGTAGTCCCTGAAGGGGAACGTCCCGGGTTACGTATGTAACCCTAGTTCCCCGAAGGGACGGACGCTGCGTGTCCTGCCATACTCCCGGCGTCCCCTTGGGTCGCTTGCTTCAGTAACATTAGAAGCTGGCGGCTTGTGTATTCAGGGGATAATTATAGCTTCCTGGTCAATGACGTCACTTGCTGTGACGCTCCATTTTCTCCTTTGACTGATTTCATTCATGCTTCAGACGCGTTACGCTGGGGGGCGTTCCCACTGCGATTACACGCAGCGTCCGTCCCTTCGGGGAACTAGGGTTACATACGTAACCCGGGACGTTTTTCAACTTTAGCGCAAGATATATGTCATTATTAGAATAACTCTGAAATATTATATTTGTAAATGTAGGCTACATGCTTTTCAACTTTAGTGTAAGATATTTGGCATTATTAGAAAAAATCTATTTTTCTCACTATACCCATTTATATAGCATACCCAGGAATGCCAGAATATCGTGTGTCACACAGACACACATTTAGCTCAAAGAAAGTCAAAATGCAAAGGGTGTGAGAGAAACGCACGCGGAGTCTTTTATCACCATAGTGAAAAGGTAAGACGATTTTATTTTTCTAATAATTGCTTCAGTAAGATTTTTATTTTAAAGGAATTAATGTTTTTCAACTTAAACCCAATTCTTCAGTACTCTGAAACGGTAAGATGATTTTATTTTTGGACACCCCTTCTAGGCGGCGAGCTACATAGGCCTACCGTGAGCTTTTAGGTTACCCAATACTCTTACTACACAACATTGATAGTTAATTTAAATAGTTGTTTTTAATTATTTTTATTTAATATAGTTAAGGCCTTGTATGGATATAATCGATCAAGGTCCATTTCCATAGTATCAGTTAATATGCTAACGTGTTAACATTCCAACCCTCATTACCCTTTCCATCAAAGGTGTGTGGCTGGCTCACAAGTCATTTCATTGACAAATCAGAAACCTGTGTGGGTTGTTTCTTCCAATGACAAAATAAGATATTTGTTGAATTTTCATTAATAGTTTCCTCTGTGTCAGACAGGTAAATAAAGACTGTCCTGAAAGACTGTTCTTACTCATACAGACAGATCCTCCAAGTCTGCATCCTCTGCCTATACAGCATGAAATTTGTTTCACTGAATTGCTCGATGTTTGATATTTTAGTTTACAATGTAATATAATTGACCCGTCTTACTACACTACATTGATGCTTACTTTAAATATTTGTTTTAAAGTACTTTAACTGACATTTGATAGATTAATAGATATATACTTTATTCATCCCAAAGGGAAATTTTAGACGTCAGTAGCTTATACACACACACACACACACACACACACACACACACACACACACACACACACACACACACACACACATCTCATACACATAGATAATCTAGTCGGTTATGTAGTTGGTTTCTTCAACATAGCTGAACTGCTCAGTTTCAGCTATGTCTCAGTCAAGACATGAGTCAGTGGGCCAAGTGACTGCAGGTCCTTCAAGGCATAGGGGATGTCATGGGACAAAACCAAAGTCCAGATGCATTGTGCATGTCCCTGGTCTTGTATATGGACCACTCGTGCAATTATGAGCAAACGCAGATTCTGATGCAAGATTAGCCAGAATGAAAGAAATACGTGACAACAGATTAGCTGAACCACTGGAATCTGCTCACAGAATGACTGTAACCTGTGAACTTATACCAGACACCATTACAGAAGGTGATGGATATCACAGAGAATGCTACCAAAGATTCACCATGAATCTCAAAAGACTCGACCAGAAGCCTGAACTATTAGCAGCAAGTTCAAGGCAAAGACAGAGGGCCTCAACTGGTGACAAGGTGCTCTTCACACCTGACTGTACATTCTGAAACTCAATTACACGGAAGAAGGTAAAAAATAAAGGGATATGGACGACTGAGGGGTTAAGAGAGTTTGAGTGTGATGGGTGGAGAACAGTCCTCAAAGTTGCAGAACAAAGATTTGATGAAAATTTGCTTCACAGAATTAGAGGAAAGGATCTATTTGCTACAGAAGCTAAATACCACAAATCCTGTAGAGTCCAATATACACAAAATTTGAAAAATGGAGAAGTGCAAGCACAGAAAACAAGGCCAAACAAATCCAACTAGTTGAAGCTCACGGTGAGGCATTTGGTGCTGTATCTCGAGTTATTGATAAGGAAATCATCGGCAGCAACAAAATGATGAAATTGACTGATCTGACCAAAATCTACATAGCTCATCTGGAATGCACAAACTTCCCCAATCCCAAATTTCGTGGGGAAAAGCTCAAAGCTAAGCTAGAAACACATAGGCAAAGATGTGGCATTCTGCACGCTAAGCAAAAAAGGCCGTTTCTCGACATACATTGTGTACAACTCACAAAGTGACATTACAAACCTAGTGCAGTGTGGATATGAACTTGGTTCCAAAGACATGATCCAGGAGACTGGCCATTATCTACATGAGGAGATTCTGGAAAGCTTTGCAAAAGCTGATGAGTTGATTTGGCCACCCTCTGCCCAGGATCTTGTAAGCATGAACATTGTAATTCCATCTAATTCGGAGACATTTCTGTGTCATGTGATATGTGGCAAACCAAAATCACAAAGCTCCAAAATGAACAGGCTTGTGAATTCAATAGGGCAAGACATATGTTGCGCCACAACAAATGGAGAATGGAAACTTCCAAAGCATATGCTCATATGCATGACACTTAGACACCTTTTCAGGATTGAAAAATTAATTACCCTATTTAATCGATTGGGCCATTCAGAGAATTATACATTCTCCCTTGAACTGGAAACTGCACTTGCTGAGGTTGTGGCTGAGACATCCAGTCTTTTGTCTAGACAAATCATTAGATCACCAGGAGCCCCTTCCATTTTCCATTCAGAAATTGATAATTTTGATCAGTTGCTCAACAAATTAACTGGAATGGATTCAATTCACACTGCACATGGCATTATGTTACAGGACATAGAAAGCAAGCCGGAGGATCATGGCGGAGTCCGTATCGATATTCCATCCACTTCCAGGAAAACAAAACAACGTTTCTTTTGAGCAGGAGTCAGCTGAAGCTCTTCCTGACTGCTATATGACACATCGGAAAAGTCCTCAAATAACCATACACCAAAGTGTAATTCCTGATGGTGAGAGGGCTCTTCAAGATGCTACCATGAAGCACTTTCTGTGGGTCTTGATCCGTACAGCATGCAGCAAATCAGATCAACAATTTCCAGGATGGACAGGTTTCATCACAATGTCAGGACGAACCCCTGAAAGTCTGACAACAATTGATTATTACCCTGTTATTCCAAGCCCAATTACAGACTACAAGACAGTAAAAGAATGCCTTCGATATGCTGAGGAGGCCACAGCAGAAATCCAACAACAGAATGTTGTTACAACATTCGACTTGGGGGTATGCATGAAAGCATATCCCCTGATTTGCAATGATTAATCTAGGTATGTCAAACACATAATATTGATTGGTACATTTCATCTGGCTTGCGCATATCTGAAGATGGTGGGCAATAAAATGGATGGATCGGGTCTCTCTGATATCTTGTTGGAAGCTGGGCTGATTACATCAGGTTCTCTTCAAGGTGTCCTTACTGGTAAACATTATGACAGATCACTACACTATCATAAGACAGTATTGGAATGTCTTGAAAGACTTCTCCTATCACAATACCTAACAAGTATTGGAGAGAAAGAAGTATTCTCTCAATTACCAGAGGGATCAAAGGGGATACTAGATGAACTGCTGAAAGCTCCTTCTAAAGAAGCCTTAGATGCAACAAGGAATAATGTTCTTCTTACATGGACCACATCTGGTTGGTACTTTCTCTCATCCATGCAGTGAAACATAATGATTTTCTCCTTTATGCTCAGTGTTTGCACCTTATGGCAGACCTGTTTTTCAGCTTTGGAGGCCAGAATTATGCCAGATATCTCTCTTACTTCTCCATCTTGATAGCGAACATTGAAGTGTCACACCCTGGAGCCACAGAGTTGTTGAAAAGAGGGGCTATTAGCGTTGCACGTTCCTTCATTCCAGGTAACCGTTGCGCCGTAGATAAAACTATGGAGGAGACCTTCATGCGACATGCTAAATCTCATGGGGGTGCTGGTGGAAATGCTTTTGGTGTGTCAGGAATTCTGACAAATTGTGATGCCTACCAACGTTGGGTACGAACAACCCATGCTAGATCTCAGTATGTTAATGCAACCCCTCAGTATGGCTGACATGCTGTCTGGAACAGCTGCAGAAACCAAGCATCATGAGCTTCGTCCAGCTGAGATGTTGAAGAGTGAAAAGTTAGTGAGAGAAACAATTGAGGCAGGGGAGAGCTTCCTTAACCATTTTGAGTTAGGAAGCACTGACAACTTGTTTATTCTTTCTTCTGGTGCTGCAGTATCTGCTGAGGTCCAAAGAGATGTTTTGATAGCTGAACAAGCAGGCAAGGTTGCCAAGGATGTTTTTATTGCGACACGCCTGGAAAAAGGTTGTGACTTCTTTGAGCCTATCAAGCGTCTTGGCCTCAAAACCTTCACGGACATGAACAAAAAGAGCAAAGCTACAACAACACACAAAGTAATACAGTATCAGCAGCAAGGGCACATTGCTTTCCAGTTGTTCATGAAGTCCCAACAGCAAGGTCTACAATTGGACATGAGGGAACTACTCACGTACTCCTTGACTCCTGTGCCGTACAATAAAGGCACTGTTGATGGTTTCTTGTCCAAAACAGATAACTCAAAGTCATTTGCTTACCTGGTAAAAGACATTAATGATGCTGCCCTACCATCCACAGATCAAACTCTTGTAATTATTGATGGAAATGCCTACTTTTACTTCTTGAAGGAGGTACCAGGCAGCTTCAAACAGATATGCAGTAAGGTGTTTGACATGATGCCAAAGACAGGCAATGTTGTGTCCAGCACAGATAGTTACTTCCCCAATTCTGTGAAAACAATGGAAAGACAGAGGAGGGGTTGTGGTCAAAAGCTTATCATAAAAGGTGAAAATACCAAAAGGCCAGCAGATTGGAAACAGTTCCTCGCCAATGATGAAAACAAGCAACAATTTATTGCACTACTCACCCACCTTTGGAGTGAGGACTCATATGCCAGGAAGCTACATGGGAGACAAGTGATCATAACCTGTGAAGAAACAGCATATCTGCAAACATCTGAAGATGGAAGCTCAACATGCAGAACAGAAGTCCTGAGCCTTATGTCTACCCAAGAAGAGACAGATTCTAGAGTCATTCTCTACTGTGACTTAGCCAGAGACAACAACTACAGCAATGTTGTCGTTAAGAGTCCTGATACTGACATATTTTTCATCTTGTTACACTATGCTCTGGCAATGTCAGACTTAAATATTATGTTTCACACTGGCACAGGAAACAAGAAAAGGCTCATTGATGTGAGTGAAATGTCTCGTAGTTACTCTCAGCAGCATTTGACAGCACTAATGGCACTTCACGCCTTCAGTGGTTGTGCTACCACTAGTGCATTCAAGGGGTTAGGCAAAGTCAGGCCATTGAAAACCCTCTCTAGGATGCCAAAGTTTGGAGAAACTCTTGCCAGGCTGTGAGACACATGGGATGTACCGAGGGATCTCTTTGATCTCCTCAATGAGTTCACCTGTGCTCTGTTTAGTAGACCACGAGTACGAAGTGTTGATGAGTTGCGTTTCTTGCGAATGAGTGAGCTGTGCTCCAAAGATGACAAGCATCTAGCCCACTCAAGAAATGTGGACCTGGCTACACTTCCCCCATGTGGGAGGAGTTTAGAGGAACAAATCAGGAGGGTTAACTACCAGGTTGGAATATGGAAGGTGGCCCATATTGCCAACCCTGACATCCCTGATGCTTGCAATGGACACGGGTTGACCAAAAGATTGAGCCTCTGTGGTATGAGGGATGTGTACTCCCACAGCAGTTGGCAGATATCATTGAATCTGTGAGTGGCAGTGATGAGGAAGATGAATCCGATGATGATAGCGTAACAGATGAACAGTACTTATCTGATGATGACAACTCTGAGTTAGACCAGAATTGAAAAACAGTTTGAGTGTCATGTTACACCTGACATATGCATGAAAGATACATGTATTTTATTGATTGGTAAAACATATTACCCTAATAGTAGGTCATTATACCTAATATTTGTTCTGTGTTTCTTTTGGAAAGGGAAGCTATGTATGCTGTAGTTCTCTTACAGCGTGCGTGTGTGTTTGTGTGTGTGTGCATGATGTATATAGTTCTTGTGTGTTAATGTGTTTTCTTGTGCATTTGTGTGTGTGCGCATGCAGTATATAGTCATTTTCAATGCTGTATGTAGTTCTTGTGAGTTTGTGTGTCTGTGTGCATACTTGTGTCACCGATGTTAAGGCCAAGAGTTATTTACCACACTCCGGAGGAGCAGACACCAGAGGACAGACAACCAAGGTAAGTTTAAAAAGTAAGTTTTTTTTATTAAAATTAAAAACGGATAAAAGCAGGGGCAGGGACGTTCGGGGCTGTGGCTTTGGTACGATACAGGGAGGGGAGTGCTGGTAGGTCCTCTTCCGTTATTCAGGTTAATATATTCCTCTCTGGGTGGGCTCGTGGGACGGACAGTGACTTCTCTCGTCGTCAGCCTCGTTGAATAAGCTCGTAGGACAGACAGTGGCTTTTCTCGTCGTCAGACTCGTTAAATTGCTCGTAGGACAGACAGTGGCTTTTCTCGTCGTCAGACTCATTAAATAGCTTGTGGGACGAACAGTGCTTTTCTCGCCATCAGACTCGTTGAATAGCTCGTAGGACAGACAGTGGCTTTTCTCGTCGTCAGACTCGTTGAATTAGCTCGTAGGACAGACAGTGGCTTTTCTCGCCGTCAGACTCGTTGAATAGCTCGTAGGACAGACAGTGGCTTTTCTCGCCGTCAGACTCGTTGAATAGCTCGTAGGGCAGACAGTGGCTTTTCTCGCCGTCAGACTCGTTGAATAGCTCGTAGGACAGACAGTGGCTTTTCTCGTCGTCAGACTCGTTGAATCAGCTCGTGGGACAGACAGTGGATCAAACACAGCAGTCAACAGACTCACAGAACAGCAATAGCAGTATACAGCGGCGGACGGCAGAATCCCTGTTCACAGAACAGCAATGGTGAGTACAGAATCCAACAGTTATTAACTGAGTCTTTGCTTACCACAGGACAACAATAGCAGAATGCAGCAGCGGACGGCAGAATTTCTCTGTTCACAGAACAGCGATGGTGAATACAGAATCCAACAGTTAATAACTGAATCTTCGCTTAACACAGGACAACAATAGCAGAATGCAGCAGCAGAATTTCTCTGTACCACAGGACAACAATAGCAGAATGCAGCAGCGGACGGCAGAATTTCTCTGTTCACAGAACAGCAATGGTGAGTACAGAATCCAACAGTAAATAACTGAATCTTCGCTTACCACAGGACAACAATAGCAGAATGCAGCGGTAGACTCTCTGTTCACAGAACAGCAGAGGGGACAGATCAGTTTGAACGAATCTTCAAAGTTATGGGTCAATTTCATCCGTCAGAGACTCAGAGAAAACACAGTTGTTTGATCTCCCCACACTTGTGCATAAATCACTCTTGTAAATCTCCACACGTGTTTGTTTCACTCTTTCAGACACTGCAAACTTACTCTACCTTCACAGTGATTAATCAACTCGTTTCTCTTCATAGGGTGAATGATCCAAGGAATAGTGGTCTCAGAAGATGAACATGGATTCAGCGATCTTCCCAGCCGTTACCATTACTGTTCTTTGCTCTGTCAACAGGATAACACACACTGCCCACAAACACAGGTTAGTCATACACTGGTGATGGTAAATCTTTACATGTGATTTTCTCCAGAAGGTAAATCATAAAAGGGTGCACTTAACTTTCCCTCTGTGAATCGAGTGAATCCTGCAGCGGGTTTCCACTCTCTTTTCTGCCAGTCACTCTCCTTTCTCTGTGAAGTTTTCTCACTTACTTCGTTGCGTTGCTGTTAGTGGTTTCTTTTAAAAGACTCACTTAATGAGCATGTCTCGGGGGACTCAACATAGAACACCGATCAGGTCTTAAACCGCTGCTTTCTACACCTGTCACCGCTCACTGCCGCTGCTACAATCCACTCGCGCACTCTTGTAGAGCTTTCCTACTGCCCGAGCATTTTTCCTCCTCCCTACTGTGCTTCAAGCCCCTCTCTTTATACTCCTTTTTCCCGGACACATGCTTCAATGAAGCGCTACTCACTGGCTTCACCTGGCGCTTGTTATGGTCGGCGGCCATGACAGGTAAACCCAGCACCGCGTGATTTTTTTTCCCAAACCACTTCAGCGGAAATCCCGCCCTGCAGCCGATTTCATTGGTTTAGGTTACAATGACGGGTAGGTTTAGGGATCAGTGTTTGGTGTAGGCAATCCGTACAGTGATTGACATGACCAATGAAAACTTTTAAATCGGCTGCAGGGCGGGATTTCCACTGAAGTGGTTTGGGAAAAAAAATCACGCCCCAGCACCGGCCCGTTGTTACACCGGCATTCCTTCCCCCTGGAAACGAGTCAACAATTTTTTGGTTCCCGGTTTGTTCACCCGGTGCATGCTGTATATAGTTCTTTTCCATCTTGATTTTAGTTTATGTATATAGGTCTAGTTATTTTGTGTGTCTGTGTGCATGCTGTATATAGTTCTTTTCAATGCTGTATGTAGTTCTTGTATATAGTTATTGTGCATTTGTGTGTCTGTGTGCATGCTGTATATAGTTATTTTCCATGCTGTATGTAGTTATTGTATATAGTTATTGTGTGT
This sequence comes from Siphateles boraxobius, assembly GCF_051911475.1. Classification (NCBI taxonomy): domain Eukaryota; kingdom Metazoa; phylum Chordata; class Actinopteri; order Cypriniformes; family Leuciscidae; genus Siphateles; species Siphateles boraxobius. The sequence goes on along the minus strand of NW_027508908.1, from coordinate 21,661,952 downwards.
GTCTGTGTGCATGCTGTATATAGTTCTTGTGAATTTGTGTGTGTGTGTGTGCATGCTGTATATAGTTATTTTCCATGCTGTATGTAGTTCTATAATATAATTATTGTGCGTCTGTGTGTCTGGGTGCATGCTTGCCTGCTGTATATAGTTCTTTTCCATGCTGTTTGTAGTTTTTGTATATAGTTATTGTGTGTCTGTGTGCATGGGAAATCCGGAAATTACAAAGGTAAACAACAGAACGACACACGTAGATGGTGCACGTGTCAGCAACGTCTTTGTTATTAAACATTGTGAAGTGCTGTTCCAATCCCATCTATACCTATCTGAGCCCATGTGGTCTCACACACTCACTCACTTAGCACCTGAGATCAATTAAGTCTGTGAGTCTTTAGTCCTTAGTCCTCAGGGCTCACTTTGGGATTGGCCCTTCGTGTGTATGTGCATGCTGTATATAGGAGATGGGCTCATTAAATCAACATAAGGCCTTAACTATATTAATTTTAGTCACTTACCAGGAAGCAGTATAGGGTGCCCTTTGACCTAAGTCATCATATGTTAAGTTTTAGTGTGTAATGGGTCACCTAAAAGCAGTTCTGATTGACTAGGCCAATTTCTACGTTTTAAAATCGCTTAAAATCGTTTTTTAGGGTTTCCCTATTCACAGACCTAAAACAGGTAGTGCAACCCAAAATTTTCAATGTTAACATTCAGATTCATATTCTACACATTCAGACCTTTCAGAAAAGTATGGTTTTGTTGGGAGGTGGAGGGGGTGCATGGTAGGCCTATGTAGCTCGCCGCCTATTAATAACACGTATGCTTTATTCTAATCTATATGCGACATTAGAAAAATTATTTTCTCAATAACCCCGACACGGCATGGGTGGGGGCGGGGCGGGGCTTCATTAGGGCTCCTCCCCTAACCGCATGTGATCTCACTCCAAGCTTTTGGTAAAACTTGAGAACCCTGCCTACATAAATTAATCAACTAACCATTCAGAAACGTCCTGTTGCATTTTACATGTTGTCACTTCTTCTTGAGTCTCTCCATCTTTGTCTGACTCCGGTTTGAACATAAAAGACAGTTTTTTCAGTGCATGTCTGTGAGGTAATCGAAGCTGCTAACACACACACACACACACACACACAATATCTTGAAGCTCCGCTTCCTGTGCCACGAGCAGCAGCTCATTTGCATTTAAAGGGACACAAACAAAAACAACACATTTTTGCTCACCCTGAAAAGGTGACGATTTTAACAGGCTATAAAAAATATCTGTGGAGTATTTTGAGCTAAAACTTCACATACAGACTCTGGGGACATCAGAGATTTATTTTACGTCTTGTGAAAAGGGCATTATAGGACCCCTTTAAAAACAAAAAAATAGGATTTTAAACTCTACTCTAAATCGCACAGGCAGGGAATGCAATTATGCTAACACAAGAGTAATATGAATAAATTTACGGAGGCACATTAAGAGTCTTGCCGATGCATTTTGAGTCAACTGGAGACGGTCCAAGGAAGCGTTCATTTCACAGTATTTTGACTTGCAATAGTCTAAACGTGATAACAAAAAATATGAAATTACTCTTTCAAAGTCTTGAAAAGAGAGAAAAGGTTTGATTTTAGAAAGACAACGAAGATGAAAGAAACATGATTTAACCACTGAGTTCACTTTCAAGCATTTTGGCTTGAGATGTGACATGATGATCATTAACATACTTTGTGGGAATGCCGTTAGGGTGACCAAAGAATGTAATTTCGTTTTTCTTTTCATTGAGATTGAGAAAAAAGTATGACATCCAGATTTTAATGTCCTCCATACAAGCCAGCAGAGGGCGGAGGATGTTGTGTTTATGGGGCAGATAAATCTGGGTGTCATCAGCGTAGCAATGAAAAGACACACCATGCTTTCTGAAAATAGAGCCCAAAGGGAGCATACAGAGAGAAAAAGGGTAGGTGCTAGTATGGATCCCTGCAAAAACCCCCATGGGAGATGACATCAGATGACATGAGAGTGCCTAATCAAACCAATAACCTCCAGTCTTTTAAATAAGAACTGAACCAGCTTAAAACGGTTCCTGTCATGCCCACGTAGGTCTGGAGTCGTGCAATGAGAATATCATGATCGATCATGTCGAACGCACCAGTAAGATCTAACAGCACCAATATTACACTATCGCCCTTTTAAAAAAGCCGACTCGGTACTGCAAAATGTTCTGAAGCCAGACTGAAAGGTTTCATAGATAGAGTTTTGTAGCAGAAACGAGTATAATTGGAGTTGAATAACTTTTTCAAGAATTTTAGAAAGAAAAGGCAGATTAGATATGGACCTATAATTTGAAAGATCAGCAAGGTCCAGATTTGGCTTCCTGAGAGATGGAACCACTGATGCTTGTTTGCGATCTTTTGGTATTGTACCCAAACTAAGTGATTTGTTGACAATACAGAAGAATTGGCCCCAAGATCTCAAACTGTTTTTTTTTTTTTTTAAATGAGAAGGATTGATAATAAACGAGCAAAAAGTAGGTTTTAGCTGAACAATAATTTCCTGTAGGGTGGACAGTGATATGGATTGAAAAAAAATCCAGATGAGAGTACAGGGAGGAGATTCATGGGTGTCAATATCAATTTTGACAGTCTGCGGTCTCTGATCAGCGATCTTATTAAGAAAAAATCAGAGAAAATGTTCAGATGTTAAGGAAGAAGATATTGTGTGACCTTTTGCATGTGGATTGAGAATAGTCAATAGAGTCGATAATAGAAAAAAAGAGCCTTAGGCTTCTAGCAATTTTGATTAATAATGTCTAAGTAATATTCCATCTTAGCCATCTTTGCTGCTTTTTGGAAATTAGACAGTTTAACCAGCAGGGCTTCATAGTTAAGGGCGAGACACTACAGGTGAATAGGGTAAAAAATGTATCGCAAGTTTTCTGTAATTTTTTGTTTAAATATGCTAATCGTCTCTGTTTACGTATGTAACCTAGTTCCCTGAAGGGAACGAGCAATCCCCGCTGATAGATCCATTTGCGATCCCCACGATTGAAGCCTCCGCTGTGCCTCGGCAGCAGCGGGACCCGAACCACGGGGAGCGCGCACCGAACCACTCTCCTCGAAGAGGGCTCGGCGGGAGCGGAGCGTTTTCATTGACATACGCTCGCAATGCTCGCAACCAGCTCCCTCGAGAGCTGACTGGGCATGCTGCACTCCCATACAAACAACACACAGATCGTGAGTGTCCCCACCCGTGATATAACGTGGGCAGGGATGAACACACTTTCTGAACTGCTGTTCGCTCGCCATATTATATATATATATATATATATATATATATATCGTTTCTTTATTTTTTTTATATGTGAAAAACTCCTGCCTAGCAATTTCTAAGGACAGACAAAAACACTTTAAGACATAGACTGATATATTCACACACAGAGCGCTTGCTGAAGACTAACCCGCCTATGACGTTCCGTCTCGCCATTGGACTGATATCATACGTGCTTCATGACGCACTCACGCAGGGGCGTTCCCCAAAGCGTTGTCACGCAGCTCGAGTTCCCTGATAGGGTACAGGCTATATCTAATTAAACAAAAAAGTACTTAGGGCTTTTACTTGATGAATATTTGACTTTTAAGGCTCATATCCAAAATTTAGCCCGGAAACTTAGGTTAAAGCTTGGGTTCTATTTTAGGAAAAGGGCCTGCTTTTCTCTTGTAACAAGGAAGAAATTGGTCGAGGGTACCTTTCTGTCTCTTATGGATTATGGTGATTTTTTTTTATATATGCAGTGCACGTCCCGAATAAATATTTGCACCAACTGGATTCAGTTTATCATGGTGCACTGAGATTCATTACAGGGTGCAAACCCTTTACACATTGTTGCACTCTGTATTATCTGGTCCAGTGGCCCTCCCTTGCTCAGCGCAGGCTAACCCGGTGGCGGTTGTTTATAAATAAATCCATTATTGGGACATTGCCCCCTTATTTATGTAAGCTTATGTCCTTCAAGGCCAGCATTCACTCTCTGCAGTCTAATGATAATCTCCACATGATTGTGCCTAGGGCTCGAACAGAGTTAGGGAAGCAAGCATTTAGAATTTCTGCCCCATCAGCGTGGAACCTATTACAGAATGACTTAAAACTTGATAACTTGGTCTCCTTTGGTCACTTTAAAAGGCTAGTAAAGTATCGGGAAGCAGGCACAATGGGCACCTGTCCCTGCTTCCCAAATTAGGGAAAATTGACATAAGTCTATTTTATTGTAATTTGTTACATTGTATTTCTAACTGTTATGATTTCCATTACACGAGAGTAGATGTTAAAACTTCATGCTGATTTGTACTCGGCTTTCGCCAAGATAATCACCAACTAAGACGTAGCTTTACAGTAACCTATGCTTCTCCATCCATTTACGCTTCTTTCCATCTGGTGACGTGAATCTTCTGTCTGGTGTTAATACAGTGTATTGCGCGTCAGCACACACAACGGCTGCAACCACAGTGCTGTCCCCCCATAACAACCCTCTGGATTGAGCGGAGTAGGGAACATCTCTAGGGTATTCAAGTGGGCACCTTCCGTCCTCAGTGTTTCGTCGACTAGCCCACGACACCTCAAGAGGGCTCGACAGTGACTCTGGCGTCCCAGAGTCACCCCCCTCCGTCCCCCACTCAACTCAGCCCAGGTTACTGACCTCTACTTCCCTCTTGCTGCTGAGACCTAACCACAATCTCACAATCTCTCCGCAACCCAACCATACGCGCCAACCCGTTTGACTAAGGCTGTCGAGCCCCACTGGTGCGTTAATATGCAGTTTCAGTGGCAACATATATATATATATATATATATATATATATATATATATATATATATATATATATATATAACATATTATAAGGCCATTGTATTTTTTAAGTGTGGCTGATTCATTGTATTGTTAATGTATTATGTCTTGCATGTTTATTGTATTTATTATATTTTGTATTTTATGTGAAACTTTTATTGCGGCCTTCTTGGCCAGGGCTCCTTCGTAAAAGAGACATGTTCTCAAAGGATTTCCCTGGTTAAATAAGGGTTAAAAAAATGTATATATAAAATAATATATATATATATATATATATATATATATATATATATATATATATATATATATGTATATATATATATATATATATATATATATATATATATATATTATGAAGTTCACCACCTTGAGTTCCCTTCGTCAGAAGGGAACGGAAGTGAGAGACTTTGCCCTAAAATTCAACGCCCCAGTGGATCTGCCGAGCCAGAGACTGTTCATGTCACGTCTGCCGAGCCAGAGACTGTTCACGTCACGTCTGCCGAGCCAGAGACTGTTCACGTCACGTCTGCCGAGCCAGAGACTGTTCACGTCACGTCTGCCGAGACAGAGACTGTTCACGTCATGTCTGCCGAGACTGTTCACGCCACGTCTGCAGAGGCAGTGTCCCCGGACAAGATGGCTGCCGCCGAGCCAGTGTCCCCGGACAAGATGGCCACCCCGGTGTCTGTTCCTGAACCGTTGTCTGTTCCTGAGCTGGAGTCTGTTCCAGCCCATAACCCCATAGCTGCCGTAGACCCCTTGATTATTGATTGATTTGCCCCACCAGATTTCCTCGTTACCCTCTTTTGTTTGCTTCCTATTTAATCTCCATGTGTTTGCAGTCCTGTGCTGGTTCGTTGTCTATGTTTCCTTGTGTTTCATGTTTCATGCCATATGCCTGTCTCGTTTTTCCCCACGGGGAGTTTTTTTTGTAGTTTTGTTTTGTTTATTTACTTAATAAATATCCTTCATCCAGCACTTGAATTCTCGCTTCACTATTTACCATCCCGTGACAGCTGCAACACCAGATGTGACTTTTGAGGGCTATTTCTCCACGTTTTCCACGTCTTCAACAAATTCGGGGAATAGCGCAGGTGGGACAGCGGAGAAAGGCTGGTATGTCCGCCAAACAAGGAGGGGCACAGTAACAGGGTCCTCTCAAATTGTTATATAGATGTTCAATAAAACCTAGAATATCTAAACTTGTGCATGATTATACAGAAGGGGGAAATAATTATTTGATCCCCCGCTGATTTTGTAAGTTCGCCCACTTACAAAGAAATGAAGGATCTATAATTTGTATGGTAGGTTTATTTTAACAGATAGAGACAGAATATCAACCAAAAAATCCAGAAAAAAATAGACTAGGGGAGCACGGGGCACAACCTAACGCGGGGTTAAATGTAACGCGGACCTTTTACATAGTTAGTCAGAATCAAGCGGGGTTTGTTTCCGCTCTTTTTCTCCTGCTGCCAGAAGACGCTCTCCCGCGAATTTGTGGAAAGTTTTGATAAGATTTCGTGAAGATACTGGACAAAGAGTGTTTTGATACCATGCAAGTAAATTTTTTCATCATAGGTTTTTTTCGGTTTCTGAGTGTGGTGTGTACGTCACCAAATCTAACTTTATCTGACATTAATCACTGTCTTGTTGGCTAAAACATAGCACCGTTTTGAAACATGTCAGTGTAGCGCGGTGCGGTGAAGGCAGATAGGAGGCTGGATCCAAACGCAGCTTACACGCTTTATTTAAATAAACTCAAACAGAAACTCAGAACGCGGAACAAGAATCTTAACACTGGGAAACCAACACTCACGTTAATCCTGAAACATATAACAACTCACCAAGACAGGGCAGAAACACAGGGCTTAAATAATCAGGGACAAACGAGCTAACAGGATAACAAGGGGGCGTGGGAAAATCAGAAACACCTGGGAAAACTAATGAACAAGACAGGGAACCAAAGAACATGACAGGACACAAACCCACATCGTGACATAACCCCCCCTTAAGGGCGGCTCCTGAAGCCCAATAAAACAAACAAAAGTCCAGGAGGGCGGTCTTGGGGGAGGGATGGGGGGCCAGGCCCATGCAGGGGAACGGGACCTGGACCTAGGCAAGGCGGGCCTGGGCCGCAGAGCGTGGGCGGACCAGACTGGGCCGAAGGCCAGGGCGGAGCAGGACGAGGCGAAGGCCAGGGCGGAGCAGGACGAGGCGAAGGCCAGGGCGGAGCAGGACGTGATGGCGGCCATGGAGGTGAAGCCCCTGCAGACGACCATGGCGGCGCAGCCCTCATGGTCTCCTCACCGGACCATTGCCCCCCCCCAAAAAAATACTTGGGGAAATCCACGGGTTCAGGAAAGCCCTCCCGGAGCTTGAAGGGCGCAGGCAGGGCGAGGCGCAGAGGCGGGGCCGGCAGGGCGAGGCATTTGGGAACGCCCTCCGGAGCCTGGCGAGCAAAACGAGTCCTCCTCCTCCTGCGACGGCGCTTCACTGGGCTTGCAACTTTCACTTGGCTGGATTCACTTGACTTGGAACTTGACTCACTTGACTTGGACCTTGACTCACTTGACTCACTTGACTTGGAACTTGACTCACTTGACTTGGAACTCGACTCACTTGACTTGGAACTCGACTCACTTGACTTGGAACTCGACTCACTTGACTTGGAACTCGACTCACTTGACTTGGAACTTGACTCACTTGACTCGGCGGCACTTGACTCACTTGACTCGGCGGCACTTGACTCACTTGACTCGGCGGCACTTGACTCACTTGACTCGGCGGCACTTGACTCACTTGACTCGGCGGCACTTGACTCACTTGACTCGGCGGCACTTGACTCACTTGACTCGGCGGCACTTGACTCACTTGAATCGGCGGCACTTGACTCACTTGAATCGGCGGCACTTGACTCACTTGATTCGGCGGTACTTGACTCGGCAGTTGACTCACTTGACACGGCACTTGATTCACTTGACTCGGGACTTGACTCACTTGACTCGGGACTTGACTCACTTGACTCGGTGGCACTTGACTCGGCAGTTGACTCACTTGACTCGTTAGACTCGGTGGCACTTGACTCACTTGGCTCGGCGGCACTTGACTCACTTGGCTCGGCGGCATTTGACTCACCTGGCTCGGCGGCACTTGACTCACTTGGCTCGGCGGCACTTGACTCGGCGGCACTTGACTCGGCGGCACTTGACTCACTTGACTCTGCAGCACTTGACTCACTTGGCTCGGCCGGCGGAACCTCCGCGGTCTCCGGATTGGCAAATCCAACAGGACCAGTGCGGAATACGGGCTCGAGTGGGCATACGTGAGTCGCGGGTTTGGTAAGACTGCAGTGAGGAGCTGGCTCGGCCGGATAGGACGGGAACGTGGCTATGGAACAGTCCACGAAGCAAGCCTCAGCAATGTACCGGTCCAGAGTCCAATCAGTAATGTTGCTCGGCATCCATCGAGCAATCCGGTAATCCAGCCCGTTCCGAAACAGGCCTATGAGCTGGATTTCATCGAGCGTTCCGAGATGGCAAATGGAGAGGAAGTCCTTAGCATAGCTTTGGACGGACTGGTTCACTTGAAACATTACCGAGAGATATTCTCTCAGGGCCCGGTTGCTGACGACTATGGGAGAGACTGCTGGAGCAACTGCTGGTTCCATCTTGCGGTGAGTTGTTCTGTAGCGCGGTGCGGTGAAGGCAGATAGGAGGCTGGATCCAAACGCAGTTTACACGCTTTATTTAAATAAACTCAAACAGAAACTCAGAACGCGGAACAAGAATCTTAACACTGGGAAACCAACACTCACGTTAATCCTGAAACATATAACAACTCACCAAGACAGGGCAGAAACACAGGGCTTAAATAATCAGGGACAAACGAGCTAACAGGATAACAAGGGGGCGTGGGAAAATCAGAAACACCTGGGAAAACTAATGAACAAGACAGGGAACCAAAGAACATGACAGGACACAAACCCACATCGTGACAGTCAGCAACCGTTAGCTAGGCTTAAAATATTTTTTACACAACGGGGTTAGTTGTAGCACAGTGTTACAACTAAGCCGCCAAGTGTACAATGATAATCAAATGAAAACGGGAGCCACACAACGTTTCAGGTTTGAGAATTTATTTATGTATTTAACTTTGTTGGACTTTCACAAACAATGTTGGATTTATTTTTTTATTTTTTTAGTTTACTATGCATTGATCCCTTGTTTAGCCCGTTTTTAATGCAATAAACCATTTAAAATTTTATTTTAAGCTCGTTTTTATTATTTTTACTGTTATTATTATTAATAATAATACTTTTACATGCAACTGCCACACAAAAATGTAATTCAATTGCAATTACAATATTTGATGATATTATTTATTTATTTATTTATTGCAAAACTGTGCAGCCCTTTCCTATATCTCTATCCATGATATTGATCCATAACAGAATGATGATTGGATTAGGGATGGATGTATGGATATCTATCTATACAGATGCACAAACAATATCAAACTATACAGATACAATAGTACTGAATGATGTGTGTTTCACACAAGTGTTACAATTAACCCCTCTGTCTGTTACAATTAACCCCGCATATGGGGTAAGTTGTAACATTTAGACTTCTCAGTCACTTTCAGTGCAACTGTACGAAAATGGTAGGTTATAGAAAAAAACTTTAAGTGTTCATTTGTAGCAGAGATGTGTATGTGTCTTGTGTAAAAAGAAAGATGAATCTAACTTAATAATTTTTTTAATAATTGAGCCAAAACCAAAATGTGTTAGGTTGTGCCCCGCTCTCCCCTATATAAAGGTTAGAAAGTGATTTGCATTTCTGTGAGTGAAATTGTCAAGTTATCCTTTTAGATATGTGCAGCTTTCCCACTTGAAAGAGAATATGTCTCCTAAAGATTTTGAACTGGATTCCACTCAATGACTAAACAGCCGTTTCTTTTTCTCCTTTTTTATTCTTGCAGAATCAGTAGTTCGTTTATTTTTTCTCTTGAGTTCCCATCAATGCAATTCATCGTCAGTTACCATTTGCCATTAGGTGAAAAACCTAATAAACCCAAAAGAGAAAATATATACTTATTTCACGTGCAGGTACATTAAGCAACCTCAGAGCAACTACACACACATCAATACCTTTAGCTTATTAAGCATCAGCATCTCACTTCTTTCACAACGTGTTGTAGTTTCAATCTTTTCTTTTTGGAAAGCACTTCACAGAGATCTTTGATGCCAGAAAAAGACTTTATTCTTGAACTAACAAAATCCGAGCGCTTCTGCAGAAGCCACTCCAGAGGTATGTTTTGTTGTCTCTTATATACCAGGTCTTTTTACAAAGATGGCAACACATCCTATAGATTATTTTAGGTAAAGGTTTTTTTACCACGTGACTTCTTAGAATAGAATTTTCTGCATCAAACAACATTCCAGGCCTTTCAAAAGTCACACACACCGAGGAAATCCAAAGTCACACAGAGAGGAAATAATTGTGTATAAATATATAGCTAAATTACTTATTTTCTAACTAATAAAATCTTCAGCATTCCCCTGTCTGGGGCTTACTTAAGCCCCACTTTCACTATCCTTTTCCAGAGTGTAGTTTCAAAATCCAGTCCCTTCAGTTATGCTACCTGATTTCTGAATTTAGTCACCCCTTCTTCTTTCCAATAACTAGATTATGCCACCACACTTTGGAGGAGTATAATAACCAAACATCTCTCTCCATACATTGTTCTTTCTTTCAGTTGTTTATTGTTTTTCTTTTAATATAGAGATTAAAAGATTATCTACTCCCTAACTAAACTTAACTAAACTAAACTAACTAAACGTGTATTTTGTTCAGCCTTGCCTGTGGTTGTCACAGTTATGTAGAATATATCATACATCAAAGATCAAATCATGCATTATACTCTTAAAAGTTTTTTTGCGGTATAGTCATCCTCTTCGACCCAGATACTTTGCGTATCATAGAGGATCACCCATGGGGAGAGGGTAGGCTAGCACATACACCCAGGGTCTGGCTCATCAATCATCTTCTTCGTCCTCAATTGAGGTACTTGAATCATTGTCCAATGCATGTAAAATCCACTTTGTGTCCTGATACTATATACCTTGGCTGTCCTCTAAAGTTATTTTTCTATGTTCTTGACATTTTAGCACCTCCATTTGCTTAACCGTGGTTTTGACAACTAGTGATCTTAATATGGGATGTACACAACAGAATAATAATACTCCTATTAATATTGCAACACCTAAAAACATTCCTAATTTTGCAAACCATGCTCCCAATGCTCCAAAATTTTAATCGAACCAGTCCCACATGTGCCTATCTCTTCCTGCATTTGCTTTGACTTCTGCTCTTAAGCCTTTTATCTTCATCATAGCTTCAGTAAATTTGCCTTCTGGAGTGGTATTATTTGGTATAAAAGTACAGCACTGATCTTCAAACATAACACATACACCTCCTTTGTCTGCTAATAACCAAGTAAGCGCTTGTCTATTTTGCCATGTAATTTTACTTGTTTCATGTAACTGTTTTCCTTATGCAGATAATGCATCATCGGTGTGTAATTATCAATCTCTGTTGATTGTAGGAAATATACTTGATCCATTCGACATTTTTGTTTTGCGTTATCCATATGAATATTGATTCAAACCCTGACTTAACTTCATCTCTAGCTTTAAACTCATTAGGTATACCTCTTGGTTGACCTATTGAATCTAATTCTACATTAGGATCTGGTTGATACACTCTCTTATTTCTTTTTTTTTTTGTCTTCCTATACACTTTGTTCTTAGTCCCACTGTGCAATAGTAACTTCTTGCATTAGTCTTACTCTAGTACATATTCCTTTTCATTTTAGTGGCAAGGAGGCTAGAAGCTGTCCTTTTCCACAAGCCCAAAAGAAATCTGCTACTACTATTGTTTGATCTACATACAGCTCTATGGATGGTAATGCTATAGTTTGGTTTTTACATTCTTCTTCTGGATTTTTTTCCCTTTCCTTGTTCCTAGTGCTTGAAATTCTGGAGCTCTCAGCGGTATTTTTGAATCCCACGTCTTATCTAGGTTCCATATAGTATCACAATTTCCTTTGAATTCTCCTAAATTATGAGTTCCTGTAGACTTATGAAAGCACTCATATTCTTGGCTGTAGTCTATACTGTACCATTTTGGGACTTCTACTTTTCCTTTTTCTATTTTAATATTTGCATTTACGTCCCAATATTGGCACCAGGTTCCCCAATGTGGTCTATTAAATTGTTCATGAAATACAGAATTTCCTGAAAAGGCTAAGCACTCAGCTGAGCAGTAAGGTCTAAAATAATAATTTACATGGCAAAAGTGACTATTAAATTCGGCACATTTTACGTAGTCATGTGGATTTGGAACTACTATCACCTTATTCAAGGGGGATTTGGAACACATTAAGCAATTGCTCATACCTATTTCTCTTGCTGTATACGTTGCCCATTTATACCAATCATTGTTTTGCGCTGTTTCCCATAAAATATCTCCTTCGCTAACCCCTTAAATTTTTTCATCTTCAACATTTCTACCTTGCTTTGATATCTTTTGCTCTTCAATTAATTATTGTTCTGCTGGTGTAATTGTTGTGTTGTCACAAGGTCTATTTGAGGGCTGAGAAGTCAATTGTAGGGTAGTCTGGGTGGTGTTGTCTATAGTTTGAACTTGAAATGAGGTTTGGGTGCTGATGCTTATAACTTATAGCTTGCAGTGTCGGATACAGTAAGCATGCGAGGATCATTATCAGGCACATTATCGGACTCATTCCTTTCAGTATGTTGATTTTCACTGCTTTGCTCACCAACTTGTTGTTCTGAGCTTTCAATATTCTGTACCCTTTCATCCTGTTCCTCAGTTTTACGTGCTTTTTCTTTTTCCTGTCTTTGCCTTGGAACTCTTGTGTAGTTGTTCAGATGGTACCAGGCTGTCTTTCCTTCCACCTGGACTGCTGTTGGAGTTGCTGTCACTACTTTGTAGAAACCCTCTCTCCTAGGCTCATTCCACTTTCCACCTCAGATACACTTGATCCCCTGGAACCACTGGACAAGGTGTCTCTGTCTCCTCACTGGGCTGCTTTTTTCCATTCCTGTAAATATATAGCGTTATGTATTGCAGTTAGTTTCTTATTATAAAATCGTTTTTCCGTTTGCAATTGTTCTAATGGAGGTCCTTTGTAGGGACCTCAGCAATACGCTACAGGCATGGGTCGACCCGTAAGAATCTCATGAGGTGTTAGATGTGTAATTCTATTTGTTTGCATGCGATAGCTCATTAGTGCAATTGGTAAAGGATCAACCCAATTAAGTTTAGTACTTTCACATATTTTGTTAATTTTGGCCTTGAGAGTACCGTTAATTTTTTCAAATATACCTTGCGATTGCGGCCCTAAAGACACACCCTAATCTCTGTTTTATTCTTAATTGCTGCAGTACTTGTTTTACAGTCTTTTGAATAAATGCTGACCCATTATCAGAACTTTTTTCTGATGGTATTCCAAATCTAGGGATTACTTCTCTTGTCAGAAATGTAATCACTGTTCCTGATCCCTCATCTGCTGATGGTACCGCCTCTACCCATCTACTAAATTTATCTATTATCACAAGCATGTACCTTTTGCCTTGTACTTGCTTTATCATATCCACATAATCCATTAACAAGTGCTTGAATGGTACTGGTATGTGGCCTATTGGTGTCGTTGTTCCTTTCCTTACATTGTTTTTGGCACAAATTTCACATGTGGACAGAAAATTGTGAACCATTGCATACAAGTATGGGGACCAATATCCCTGATTTTTAATTTTTCTAATTACTTCCCCTCTCGCGCAGTGGTCGAAGCCGCGCAACGCTGTTGGTGCAACAATATGTCTTTCATGGGAACGCCAAATATCTTGTGCATCTTTTTTGGCCCCTCTCAGATACCATATAGTGTTAATGTCACGAAACTGCTCTGAGACAGGCAAGTTAAGATCCAAACGCAGCTTTTATTATAATATAAAGTGGTAATCCAGAATCGTGGTCGAACAGATAAGCAATAGGTCAAAGTCCTGGGGCCTATACCATGAAGCCGGTTTAGGTGACTAGCCAGCTATGTTTCAGTTTAGTTTGCGTCAACCCTGGGTTTTAGGGACCATGAAAGTGGTTTGGCTTTTAGCAGTGTTCATCGCCATAGTAACTTACGCTACACGGCTAACCTGGTCCGGGGCAGGTTATGTTCTAGGTAAGAGGTTGCAAACTGAACCTGGACCAATCAGCTGTGAGCAAAGTGACACATGTCTGATGCGATAAAGTCACTCCATCTGTTTCTACTCCAAATTAAAGGTCACTACATAGCAAATGATTTTTAAAGACAAAATCGTCTGGTTTTTAGTGAATGCTATTTAGAAAAATAAATTTGTATGATTTAGATATTATTTATGTAATTATTATACCCTTTATCTATCACACATGTACAATTTTAGTTCATCAATTATTATTACGCAGTTTAAATGAATAAATATATAAAGGTAATATAAATACGCTTTAGCATCAATAGATGAAGCTATAAAATGACTACATGTGAGCTTAAATGTTCAATTCTCTCTATACCTTTATCAGCTGTATAAAATAACTTCACAACTTTTACTTGCACTGATATACAGTAGCGAGACTTTTTCTTTTAGTTGTCCTCTTTCATAGACAGCTGTTTTCTTCTTGCTGTGTAAATTTGTTTAAATTCTTACTATTTTAATACTTTTATTTAATAAGTGAATTTCACTGCTTCTCTCGCGAGAAATAAATCTCAGTTTCACTCTTTCTCAACGCTGTTCGCTACTGACGTCACACCTAAACTCCTAAACTCAGGATCAAAGCCTGAGTTGACAGAGAAGGTTGATGATCAGCATCATGGTACCAACAAAGCCTGGTTGGATTGGTTTGGTTTTGTCAACTCTAAACTAATCCTGTAACCCTGAGTTTGTTCAACTACCATCATGGTACAGGCCTCTGGTAGGCAGTCCAAACAAACAAAACATAAAAGGCAGGGAACAAGCCAAACGGGAAATCCAAAGACAGGCAGGGGAAAAAGGCAAAATATGGAAACCAGGTAAATGCTCAGAGATGCAGTGGGACACAAACAAAACTTAGCCCTGAGTGAGTGAATGAACATGGAATAAATAGACAAGGACTAACAGGGTGATGAGAAACAGGTGAATGCAATCAGAGACAAACCGGGTGATGAGACACAGGTGAATGAAATGATGAATGCTGATGAATCCGGGCAGTGAGTTATGGGAAATGTAGTTAGTGAGGAAGTGATCAAAGTCTATTGTGGAGCGCCCTCTGGTGGCTCTCGAGGGCACTCCAGCTGGTGATCGTTGCAGTTTATAAGGGCCTGCTTCTTTTTGAATTCGAGCATTATCATCCAATTGAGGTTGTGGTTGTTGTGGCAAAAATTCATCTCAAACAAACATCACTGCGTAAGAGACACTCAGAGTCAAATTATATAAAATAGAAGTATTTATTCTTGCAAGAATAGGAGCAGTCTAATACACAGTTGTTACCCTGTGCAGAAGAGTGACACACCCCCAGACAGACTGAACTAGCTTTTATCTTAGTTTCAAGGCCTTCTTCCCCCCAGAGCCTTCCTCCCAGTAGTTTTCCATAGACGTCACTAGTTGGCCCACTAAGCTCCCCTGCACCAAATGGCCTTCTGACATCTAGGTCAGAGGTCCTTGTTCGTCTGTTCTCTGGAGTGTCTCCCCCTTCTGCCTCCCCAGGTACATAAACAGAATCTTCTCTCACTACAAGTGAGAGACACACATGTGACATTATTTGAATCATCTATATTTTACTAAAGATCAATGAATATCATTAAAATTGCCACCACAACTCCTCACTTTTTATCATTATGATTACCCATAATCACAATAATAAACAATAAGACAAATTTTAAGTCATATCATCACACTTATACTTCTTCATCTCTGGTTTTCACTGACCACTCTCTTAAACATTTGTGAAATAACATTTGGAAAAGTAAAAAGCTTAGGCTGTTTTTGTGGGGATAGTCCCTAACTGTCACTTGCCCGTATACGGGCAACCGAAATTTACTTCAAAATATTACTATTAAATCCTAATTTAATCATGACAAACTATATATCGTTGGAATGGTCTAAGACTCCTGAATAGATATTTTAGCGCTGTTTTTTTCTTACAAATTTTGTATGAACAGTAATATATGAATTTATGACAAGAGTGCACCTCAAAAAATCGACGTCATTACAGGAGTTTCTGACCTTTGTCACAAAAAGTCGACGTACACACTTTTAATAATTGAAACTTTGGTTTTTTAATGCTAAAAGTTCATAATAAAACATAATCTAGTATTTGTCAATAAAAAAAGATAAAATTATATTTTAAAAAGTAAAGTAAAAAGTCCCCTAAAAAGTATATTATATATTATATATATATATATAATTTTTTATTATTATTATATCACATATTTTAGTAGTTATCATAAATTAGGTATCATTTGAAAGCTTACGAACTCAGAATTCATCCTGTAAAAACCGTTTTGAAATTGGACGTTGCGTTACCATAGAAACGGTATTTTTTTATTAGGCCCCTCCCCTTTTGGGCATTATCTTTCATAATTTATTATCAAAAATGTTCTAATATTGACAAAACACATATTGTCAGAAAGGTCTGAGTCTCAAGGTTCCATATTTAGTCACAGAAGTGATATTTGGATAGAAATGTATTAATTTGTTATGGCAGAATGCATACAATTAAATTCAATGGAATGCAATGGCACCCGGTGGCTATTTTTGGTATAACGCCTAAACAAAATCTCATGGGAACTTCAATTTTTGTGATATCAACTTTAAATTTGGAACACAACTTGGTTAGATATATAGCTTTCATTTTATAGTAATTTTAAAGTAAAAAATATTTTGTAAAATATTTATTTTATATTAAAAAAAATATTAATAAAGTATATTTGATTTACTGTAAATTTTAACTTCCATAACTTTTTCATACTTTAATTTTTTGAAGTGCTTTCACTTCAGTAATAATCTGCTGATTGTTTTCTTTAAAACAAGACCAAACTTAGGTCTATATTCCAAAGCATTCTTGAATTACAACCATTTAGGTTTGTATACTGCATTTTAATGTCAATTATCAAAAGGGGGATGACAGCTAAGGGGTTAAGTATTAGCAAGCAAGTAAAGACTTTATCTGCGGCCGGGCTGAATGAATAAGCACTGTTATTGCACTCCCGACCTAGGTCGGACCCTCAGTCACCTCAGTATAAACAAGAAATAGTGTATAGTTTAAGTAGGAAACACATCAATTTAACACCCTGGTTATCATTACACATCTTGAAACCCACATGGCATTTCAACAGGCTAAGAAATACGAAGAAATAAAAGTAGAATAAAATCCCTCATTTCGACCCCTCTCCTTGTACGTCAACACATAGCGGATAACCACAGCTTTTAACCTTCTGTTCATATCAAAAACATTCATAGAAATAAAGAAAAAGAAAAGGAAACATATACTTTAACACATGTCACAGTAGCTCCCACTACTTGTATCATCATATTTTGTTCATCCAATTGAACAGACTCCCAGCTTTAACCAGTCTCTGTACTGAGCTGGAAACACACTATAATGCATGGTAAACATAACAATATTGATAATCCTATCGCTGAAATTGGTAGTACAGTACCCCCAACCCCCCAAAGATTAACCAATCTTATCCATTTACCATCAGTCCACGCCCATTTCCATACATCGCCTCCATTTTCCTAACCATATTTTCTTAACTTTTAACTCGATTCAGCCAATGGTTTTACTTAGTAAGCTCTATTTAACACCATATTTAATAAAATCTATCCAGAAAAGGTTTTATATTTTTTTTTATCCATTCTTTTAACCAATGTAGTTGTTCAAAATTAACTCTAATATTTCCATTACGGACACAATCAATATATTTTCTACATTTACAATCAAATCAATACCTAGTTTGATTCAATCAAACAAAATCATCACAAAAACAGATTCTTCTGTTAAACTTAAACCATCAGTTGTGTTGATCATCTCGTTCGCCCCACGGACGTTCCGTGTTCTTTTACCTTTAACTTTTAATTCAAACATGCTGTGGTTCTACTTAATAAGCTTCAACAATTATCCCTATAATTTACATTAATTAATAGATCTTCTCTTCCCAAAAACATTTTCCTTAAATATTTCCTAATGAATAAGTAACCAATCAAATCTTTTGATCTAGTGTATATCAATACTAAGCCCTATTTTGATTTAATCGAATCAAATCCTCAAAATAATCACAAAACCACATTCTTAAACCATTAGTTGGTTCACATCCTCCTCCAGGCGTGTTGATCATCTCGTTCGCCCCATGGACTATGGGATGGTTGTGGCCTGTTGGTGTAGGTGAGAGGTTTGGACCCAGGTGTCACACTCTCCAACCATTTTCTGATCCTTATAAGGTTTTCCCTTAAATCACGACCGCACCCCCACTGGAGTGAACTGTCACCTGTGAATGGAGACCTTAAGTATTTTGTTAGTGACCGCTTGACCGCTCCCCTTTGGTGTGACCTGTGGAATCAACAACCTGAAACATTATCTCCGGATAATTTCTTGCTCACTTAATAGCACTCGGGGTCCTTTTACCCTGAAAAACACTCAACCCCTGTCCTCATGTCCACACAATATTTATACATTTGGAACAGAATTAGTTCTGTTTGATCCAATCCTTCCTGACATTCTGTAAAAGGAAAATTTTAAGTTATGCGCTGCGCAGGTGTAGCACCTTTCTGCCACACTAATAACCCAGGCCAGGACAGTTAGCCAAATTCATCCATAACCATTATTTTGGTGGGCACATTTTGCCCTGTCTCCCAATCCTGCATGCTCTCTGTAAAGAGAAACAGATTTCGAGGTTATTGTCAGATAGTAACGTACGTAGTTTCTTTTGTCTACTGTTCTCCCGTGGCCTTCGATGCCCTGGCGTTTCCTGTTGAAACAATCTTTGTTATTGGTGTGTGCGGCACACTCACAGACATCCATTTTGTTAGGCAGAAAAAATGGCTTCTTTCAGGGCTTTTATCAAATTACCCCTAGTGTTCTCCCAACATTTATTCAGCAAATGTGAACCCCTTAATAAACCATATTTGGCAATTGTTATACCATCTCCCTCTTGATGCACGACACAACTCGAGCATCAATTTAACATAACATTTAACATAGTGTTTTTTATAAAGTTTGCCATCAACACTAACCCAAACGTTGTCCTTCAGACAAATTTCCTCCAGACATCTTTCTCTGCCTCTGAAACAAAAATATTACATTCTTCACTTAAAGCCACAATCTCATCTTCTTATCGAAGTATTTGAAAGGCAACGGCCCTCAGTCTCACAGCGTATTCTGCTTTTCAGGCCTGTTGTTTGGTCTCTCAAGTCAGTCATCTACAAACATTTCCAAAGTCATCAATTTTCCCTATCATTTCAGGTCGTGCTGTGCAGACTTGGTCAATGTCAGTCAATCATTTCTCCCCCTTTGTTCACAATAATCATAAATGTGAGGGGCTCTCTTGATAATTTCATTTTGACTTAGCCAATATGTCACTTTGTTGTTTCCCTCAAATCTACAACATTTTCATTTATCTCAGCCCATGCCAGATGGTGATCTACAACTACACAATTCCAATTTAATGATCTTCAAATCTACATTATGTATGACAAAAGTATTACTACCAGACAGAGCTTGATGGCCAATCAACTTAAAGCTTGTCCCATGTTCTGTATTGTCTCTTCATCAGAATTATCAGCTTCTTTAAAATTTGTCATTTGCCTTAACCCATCTGTAATGATAAACTCATTCCAGAGGTTAATGACGCAATATACACACCATTCAGGCGGAATATTAGTGCCCCAAACTAATACATACAAGACATAAAGTGCTGTCACCATCACACACACACACTCATACTAGACACACATATGTTAACTGCTCATTCTCAATGTTCACTTTTCTTTATATTATTGCTAAAAGATTTAAATTTTAAATAAGATTTTAAACTTCCCATTTTCCTGTAGCTTCTACCTAATTTTACATGGTATCTTAACCACTTTCAAAGCACGTCTGTTCATTATTCATTTGATTTTTAGACAAGTCAGCTGGGTTGTTTTGTTTCATTATCATTATTTTGCTTCAGCTTGCTCTAGCAGGCAGATAACAGAAAGACAGACACAGTTACCATCCCTTCCTCCAACTCAGGCAGTCTCTCTCACTATAACAAATAATTTTTCCACCAGCCTCCTAAGGCTGTAACTTAGACAAAATTTGTATTCATTACAATAACCTTTGACCATTCACCTTTGTCATCCAGACTTTCCTTAAATCAAAAGCTGTCTTCATCTTTAGCCACCACCATGTCTAACGACCTTCAAGAGTTAAAACTATGTCATAGACCTATTAGTTCAAAATCAACACTATGATTTTCCTTGCCCATAAGGCAAACCAGTACATAAAAGTTTTGCTACTGTCTCCACAACAGCTAATGGGAATCACTTCATGGCCTCAGCTGGCTCTTGAAAGCCCACTCCTGTTAGCCCTTTATCTATAATCTCCATCAGGGTGTTTTCCCCTGGCATATTTGCAGACGCTTGTCACAATAAAAAAACAAGCCATACAACTAATGCGGTTTCTTCTGGCGAGTGGTATATATAGAGGAGCTTTGCTTTATTGGGGAGACATGCCGTGACTCGTCACCACGTCATCTCCCCTTAACGGCATAAGTACGCTGCTGGCCTCACAGCTCCTGCTCAACCCTCATACCTGTCTCACATAACACACCTCCATTCAGGAGATGCCCAATGACTTTACGTGATCCACTCTGGCTTAGGTTGCCCCCTGTCTGGCCAAAGAAGGTCTTACCCGTCATCGAGATGGTCACTCGTGCCCACTGGTGACCGCTCTTTCCAATCACACAATCAGTTCTCTTCAACAGACCTCAGCTGTTTTCTGGAGCTTAGGAAAGGCACGTTCAAGAGTCACCAGGGCCATTCGGATTGCCTAATAGTGTTCACACAGGGAGACAGGTCAATAACAACAGTATTTAATCACTTAAATCCATTAACTATCTTAAAAGCAGAAACCTAGCTGCTTAGATTATACTCAGTGAATTTAGATCACAACCGTACATTCAGTGTACTTCATCTGTAGCCGGAGCCATCGGTCCTGAATGGTGGAGACTAAATGAGACAAAGTTGTTACTGGTCCTAAAATACGCTAATCAAAATGTCACCTCTATCGTTTAAGGTCTGTATTATTATTTTAAAGACTTCTTTAAAGTCATTCAGTTTTACTTAAATCCATTTACAAATACAAATTGCCCTCTGAACGGCAATGATTTCTTTTAACCTCTCCATGTCTATGATTTTCAACTTAAACACTGTGCTTTACTTATGACACAGGCTCAGATAACAGCTTTTAGCTGACATTGAATCAGAGAGAGACTCTGAGGCATTCAGGACTGGTACACTGCATTTTCATAAAACTTTTAACATCAGACTTTATCTACCATATTTTAACTCTAGCCCAGCTTAAGGCATCTTTGCCAGAAATTACATGTGTTTCAAATAAACATATTATTTATATTTGTCTTTTGCCCACCTCAGGGAATTTAGACATTACAAATTTCCACTCAGATTGAGTCTCTGTCGCACTGGCAGTTTCAGGCACAACACACATCAGATTTAGATAAGCGAACTGTTTCATTACAGCCAATAGCAGACTTTATCTTTTGGAAGCAAAACATCAGCTTCTAGTTCTTTCATGGTCAACTTTTCAAGCTGTTTGTTTAATCAGATGCCTTTCAACACATTTTACATTTAGCAACTGTTAATTCAGTAGCCTATTGCTTCTGCTTATTTGTTCTTACATAAAAATAATTATTCTAGTTCTCAATAACGTTTCACATTTCTCAATCTCAATTTTAATTGTCAAGTTCTCAACCATAGTTTAATATTTGACTTAAGTTTTCTCTTGGAGTTTATCAATCTCCAATTAGGATTCACACTAATTTTGACAAGGCTTCTCTGCATCTTTTGCAGTTATTATAAATCATCTTTGAGATCTGTCTCTCTATATTACCTTTACATATTTTGCAACTCACATTTGTTGGAGTCACAAAAGGATTCACTTTAAGACTTCAATCTTTTGACCTTGTTTTTTTATCTCTTATTTCTCAGACCAAAAATTGTCACTGTCGTCATTTAAACACTGATCTATTTTCAACCCCACATTATTATCAGAAATGTGTCACGTGTTAAATGGTCCTGCTGACCACAATCAAGACACTCTCTGTCATCTGGTTGGTTCGTGTGTCAGCCTCAACTACAGCATCAGACACCTTGCAGTTTGATCACTGTGAGCTTCCAAAGGGCTTCAACTTAACTGCACACCCTTGAAGCAGTGTGTGTCCCATTCAGGAATGTAAACAGACCCACTGATAAGCAGTTCTCTGTATTCCTTTGACCATCCACCAATGGCGGATTCAATCACAATAGCCAACTCATACTCTTCATCATTATTATTGGCAGAACCTAATTTCATGAGCAGCACAGAGAATGCTCAAAATATTCGAATTTGTTTTCTGTCTTTACCTTACTAATTTGGTATTATCATCAACAACACTAATTACAAGTACTGTTGCTGTTATCCCAGCTTATCTTTTACAAAATGAGATCTTCAGAGCAGAGCTGTTTACAGCATTTGCTCTCTTCTGTCTCACTATTTATTTATTTATTTATTTTCCCGGACTGTTCAGTTACTCTTCATAAAGTGTAACAATTTGTACATCATTATTTTCATTACAACTGGTTTGAAGCCTTTTCCCTTCCATCACATGGTCAGTCTGCAGATTCAACTTAATATTATCATTATTGTCTCAGTCTTATCTCTACTGTTTCTCCAAAACAGATTATATTACTCAGTCCGTAAATTACACAGACAACCATTATAGCTACTTGCTTCAATACCCTTATTTTCTTAACATTAATAAAATAAAGCAGATATATCATCATTTCAATCATTATTTTATCAAAATCTAGAATTGTTCCCCATTCTGCCTAAAACATTCTTCATATCATGTTAATCCCTGTCAATCATACAATGCCTTATTTTATTCTAAAACTTTTCATATCATTTAAACAGTTAATTTGACTTCCATAAATTCTGTCAGACCATGTCTATTTTCATCACATATAGTTTTCTACTATATTTCTCCTTTCTTTTCCCTACATGCCAGTTCCTTCATTATCCTCTCCTTTCTTTTCTCAAACATGCCAGTTCCTTCATTATCTAACCAGTACATGATTGTTTGCACAATCCCCACACACACATGTCTCACACACCACCTTTTTGTTTTTTCACTTCCCTCTTCCACCAAGTCTCACTTACAGCTCCCTCTATTTCACACAGACAGCCTTATTGCTTCTTCCTACTTCAATATCTAAAACATACATTTCCCCCCATATTTTCCTAGTTCTACAGAAAACCGGTGTATCAAATTTGGCATGCTTACTCTGAGATTTTCCCATACTGGCTGTTTTCTGTTCCCTGTGGATTTCTCTTCAACGCGCGTTTTCTCTAATCTGTTTAGGCGTCCCCAACAGACCCGATTCTTTCTTTTAACCCAAATCGGTCGGGTTGCACTATTAGTGCCCTCCTAATTAAGGTTTACCAAAAACTGTTCTGGTTCCCCCTAATTAGCCTCAGTACCTAAAAACAATTTGCTCCGTCGTGGAACAAATCATTTTCAGGGTACCTATCTGTTTGAAATCTCTTGATCTGTTACAGTTCTCACTTAATCCCAGATTATTTATCTGCTTGAAATTTCTTGATCTATATAGATCTCAATTAATCTCAGATTACGTACCACAGAAACAGCCTTCAGCCAATATGGTTCAATTTCACTCTTCTCCCCAATTAAACTGAATTTAATTAACTTACCCAAAAGAAAATAAATTTAACTGTCTCTTACCAGAGATGCTTCTGTTGCCACCGGGTTCTTTCAATTGATTCCAGTGGAGTTTCTCCTGGCCCTGATAGCGGTCGGCCCCTCTCTCTGAAATTTACGAGGTAGAGCTGGAACTGCTCAGTCCAGGTGGCCAAACACCGTCCGCTCTCAGGTCCAGAAGGCACTTCCAAGGAATCCCACTATTCTGACACCAATCTGTTGTGGCAAAAATTCATCTCAAACAAACATCACTGCGTAAGAGACACTCAGAGTCAAATTATATAAAATAGAAGTATTTATTCTTGCAAGAATAGGAGCAGTCTAATACACAGTTGTTACCCTGTGCAGAAGAGTGACACACCCCCAGACAGACTGAACTAGCTTTTATCTTAGTTTCAAGGCCTTCTTCCCCCCAGAGCCTTCCTCCCAGTAGTTTTCCATAGACGTCACTAGTTGGCCCACTAAGCTCCCCTGCACCAAATGGCCTTCTGACATCTAGGTCAGAGGTCCTTGTTCGTCTGTTCTCTGGAGTGTCTCCCCCTTCTGCCTCCCCAGGTACATAAACAGAATCTTCTCTCACTACAAGTGAGAGACACACATGTGACATTATTTGAATCATCTATATTTTACTAAAGATCAATGAATATCATTAAAATTGCCACCACATGGTTCTATCAGAACTACTGGACTTAGTATTGCTACTTGACACCCTGATGCTTTTTTGGCTTCCAAATCTGCAATGTTCTTCCCTAACTTTAATGACAAAGTAATTTCCTTTTTTATGAGATTGGCATTTGATGACTGCCAATCGTTTTGGTAGCATTATAGTAGAAATTAATTGACCTATTTGTTCTGCTTGCTGGATGGGAGTTCCATCACTCTTTTTGAAACCTCTTTGTTTCCATACTGCTTCAAACAGATGACACAACCCATGAGCATATGCTGAATTTGTAGAAATATTTGCTGTTCGTCCCTTCACCAATTGACACGCAGTCGTAAGTCGTATCTTTCCATTAACACATAACAAAATAAAATGCAACACCATGAGAATACCTCACTATGGTTGTTTCCTTTCGTTGTCACTCCGAGTTAAGTCGAATGACGACGAATGGGGTTTCTCTTAGAAAGCCTATCAACTTCGAGTATTACAAAATGAGCCAATGGCAAAGAAATGCCATGGGTCTGCGGAATTTGCATAGCGTATCTCCGCCCCACCTCGTGGGTATAAAAGGAGGATGCCGGCAACATGCAGATATGTTTTCGCTTCGGAGCCAAGAGTATTTCTTCACTCCACAGTCATCTCTGACTTCGCTCTACGAAATGAGCTTCTCTCTACAGTGTTGGTGTGACGGCGATCTGCAGCGAGCTCACAGTGCCTGCTGATCTGTGCAGTGATCTGCCAGTGTGTGTGTGTATCCCTGTGCGTTTCAACATCGCAGAGTTTTTTTTCTCCTCTCCTAAAAGAGCTCGCACGCGGCACGTCTTTTTAAAGACGGCTCGCCCATGCATTTCTGGTTGCAGCGGACTGGTATCGGACTCTGATGGGCACGAGCGCTGTCCAGTGTTTTTGGGCTTTGATCATGCTTGAACAGCGCTCGTGGATGACTCATGTTCTCTCTGGGAATGTGATCATCGCGTCATATATAGGTCGAGACAAGATGAACTCGCAAGAGTGAGAATCCCCTCATCCACCCCCCGATCTTCGGCTGGTGGCCAGGGTGACCTGAGGGTGTTGGTCTGGAACAAGGCGCCGACTCTGTGTCCGCGACCCCAGCCCCCCTCTTTAATGATGGTGCCCGCTAGCGAACTGATGATTCCAACGAGTCTACCCTCGGGTGGCCAGTGTGTTTTCATTTGAAGCTACAGAGGATGATGCTGTGTCTGTAGCAGCATCACTAGGTGGGCTTGATTCTTCTGGAAATGACGACTCATCACAGCTGCCACCCTCTGGTGTGCATACGGCTGTGCCTGAGTCTGATCCGGAGATGACGGCCATGCTTTCCCGGGACGATTGGTTTTTGGGTGAGGCCGCCGACCCGCGTCCACGGCAAACCCCAATATCTTTCCTCCCGGACGTGCATGATGAGATCACGGGTCCGCTCGTTGGTCTCATCCGCCTTTCCTCCCCTCAGGGGCCGCTGCCCATGGGTACACTGGGGTCCCCCCGGTTGAACGCTCTGTTGCCATGCTACTGTGTCCTCAGAGTGCTTCTCGGCGCAATCCTAAGCACCCGTCCAAAGCCTGTAGTTCTTTTCGTCTACACTAATCTGTGGTGGAATCATATAGTGCCACAGGACAGGCAGCCGCCTCACTGCATCCCATGGCCGTTCTGCTGGTCTACCTGACCCAGATGCTCATGGACATGCAGGAGGGCGGGACTGACCCAAGGCTCTTCAGTGAGCTGCGCGCCGCCACTGACCTTCCTCTCCGAGCAACGAAAGTGGCCATACGCTCTTGGAGTCAGGTGATGTTAACTATTCTGGGGCTGACCGGTCTGATGTGCACGATGTCGGGCGGACCCGTCTGCTCGACAGCCCCATCTCCCAGGTCGGCCTCTTCGGCGGTGCGGTTGAGTGCTTCTGCCCAATAGTTCTCAACCGCCCGTGAGCAGATTGAGGTTATTCTGCCCGACAGCCCCGCCGTCCGCTCAGATCCCTCAGTCTGCCCACCGCCAAAGGCGCCCTCCAAACGGTTCCAACCCCGCCCGTTCACCCGGGCCTTGCTCTGGAAGACCGTAGGGGGATGCCACAGCCCTCTCCAGCCCCGCCCCCCACTAAACGCCGGGTTAAGCCGCACTTTTGAGATGGGCTGCTCAGAGATGAGACTCAGTTCTTTCCAGGAGTTGGTAGCAGGGCCACTCCTTTCCCCGGTGGAGGGCTGGGGAAGAATCCTTATTCAGAAAGAGCTGACTCTCTCGTCTCTGAGCATACAGAGTTCTCGGACGACACAGAGCGCCGCCCACAAGCCGTGCTCTCCTCGTCCCCCTCTGTTCCAGAGGTGGTTGACACGGTGTGCCGTCCACGGACCGCTTCGCCCCTGTCCCCCTCTGTCGCCAGACCCCTGACAGAGCAAGCCCCCGTGGAACGCTGGTCCTTCCCTGGCCTCCTCTGTCAGGGTGCGGTTATGACCTTGCCCCCACACCGGGCCGCTATGCCGTCCACGTCTGGGCCGGTCATTCCGCTTCGCTGCACCACCGGGGGGACGTCTGTGGTTCTTGATGCCGCTGGCACAGTTGGGAGCCTGCCTAGAGCTTCCCTATCTGTTCCGCTGGGTCGCGCGAACCATCGGCTCAGCTATGCGATTCAGTTCGCACGGTCTCCTCCCCGCTTCAGGGGAGTCCGCTCCACTTTGGTCGATGGCTATGCATCTGAACGCCTCCCTTCACAGGCTGCCGTTCAAGATGCTCCTGGCCAAACACATTTCTGGATGTGTGCGGCCACAAGATTGGTTTGCAGCGATCGACCTGAAGGACGCCTACTTTTATGTCTCCGTTCTCCTTCGACTCAGACCATACCTACGGTTTGCTGTCAGGGCGCGCGCATATCAGTACGCTGTTCTCCCATTCTCCCAGTAGTATCTGACTACCACCACATGGAGGACGACCAGTTTCAGGCTCCACACATACAGTACAGGATCGTTTGGGGGGAAGTGTGTGGGCGCGGGCGCTGCCGGAGCATGGACACTGCACCGGAGTCAATCTGTTGAAGACAGGTCAACCTGGAACATTTATTGATCGGCAAAAATGCATCACCATGCACCGTTCATTTCGGATGCTGTGCGGTGAGAGAGACGTGTTGGAGGTGCCTATGCTATCTCTAAGGGATGTCCGAGCTGAGACGCTGGAGCGCCCCAAAAGTAGCTGGTATGTAACAGTGTATTTTACGAATTGGCGACTGGTCTAGGCTAGGCTAACTTATATCCTTATATCCTAGTGTTGGTTGGCAACGGAGTAGCCTGCCATGCCAGTGACGTAGTCGAATGTTAAAATCCAACATGGCGGCGCACGTGTAACAACAAAAACATTTTCAACGTACCATTTTATCCCTTTTTACAAATTCTGCCATTTTAATAATTGTACCAATGAGAATAAATAAAATACATCTGTTATATCACATTTTTTCAAATTTCAGTTCAGTTCATCTTTAAGCTCACTCCTGAGACAAGGTTTGCAAATACAGGGACCTCGTGCTCCTGCACCTAGCTGGTCTGGGCCTTCGGGTCAACTGGGAAAGACCAACTTTTTTGGGTGTGTTGCAGCCATCAAAATCAAAATGTGTTCATATTTACAAAATACAATTATATTGGTCAGTGAAAACATTGGAAGACGTTTCTTTGTACTTTTGTCAGCTAATTATAGGTTAAATAGAATGAACAAATTACAGATTCTTGATTTTATTGCATTTTATAAAATGTCCCAACTTTTTCTGATTTGGGGTTGTATCTTCTTCTTCCCTATTTTAGTATTTAGAAAACAGAACAATAGAACAAAACCAAATTCTTATCAGTCACTGTAAACTGATTTTAGTCTAAGTATCGTGTTGATGTTTTCACAACTCTTCCTCACTGTCCAGTTTAAGAAGAACTTTCTCCCCAGGCTGAAGTTCTGGTAAAACACGAGCTGAATGTCTCTGATCATAGAAGAACTTGTAGGATTTCTTTGCAGCTTGATCCTTAATCTCCGCGGCTTTATAATCAATGGGTTGAGGCTGGTGTTTTTCCTCAAGCATTAGCAGGTTAGTTCTGATCTGTCGACCTGTCATTATCTGGGCCAGGCTTTGGCCAGTTGCCGTCATGACTGTCCCCCGGTAGCACATCAGTGCCATATGAGGGTCAGGTTGGCTGAGAATCCGTTTTGCAGTTTGAACTGCTTTTTCAGCAGCTCCATTGGCTTGGGGGAAATGAGGACTTGAAGTTGTGTGTTGAAAATCGTAGTCTGAACTGAACTGCTGAAATTCAGCCGAGGTGAACTGTGTCCCGTTGTCAGATATAAGCTCCCTCGGAATCCCCCATCTTACAAACATGCACTTCAGTCTGCTGATAACTTGGAAGCTGGATGGTGGTTGAATGTGAGCTATTTCGATGTCACGCGAGTAATAGTCCACAACTATCAAGTAAGTTTTACCATTCAACTCGCATAAATCTGCTGCAATTTTGCACCAGGGGCCAGCAGGCAAGGGGGTAGTGATTAACGGTTCTTTCCTTTGTGTGGGTTTGCGGGCCTGACAAAAGGTGCACATTGAGACCCTTGTGTTAATGTCATTACCTATTGCAGGCCACCAAACTGACATCTTTGCCCTCTGACGGCACTTGGTGAGATCTTGATGCCCTTCATGAATTCGGCTTAACTCTTCCTTCCTCAATGACTCAGGAATGACAATCCTGTCCTCATACAGGAGCAGCCCATTGACAACTGACAAGGAAGCCCTAGCGGTATAATAGCCACTCAGCTGGAAGAGTATCTTACTTTGCCAACCCTTGTTGAGAAAGCTTATCACTTCCTGAAGATCTTCATCTTCTTCTGTGCCATTCTTCTAATGGCATCTAGCTTTGAATGTGAGACCTCTTTGGATGTGACAACTGCTTCAACATATGCTTTCACCTCATCCTCCATCTCTGAGTGGCAGTGCCCTTTTAGAGGATTCCGAGACAGTGTGTACGCCACTACCAAACATTTACCAGGGACATGCGCTGCTTTCACATTGAAGCACATGAGGCGCATTAGTAACCACTGACACCGTAATGGGGCACGACCAATGTCATAGGAGTTAATGAGTGGGACCAAGGGCTTGTGGTCTGTTTGCAGGCAAAATTCATCAAAGCCTTGAAGGTAGCGGACGAACCACTCGCATGCCCACACACCATCCAGGCACTCCTTTTCTATTTGGGAGTATCTGCGCTCCGCTTCAGTCAAGGTTCTGGAACAAAATGCGTCGGCATATGCTGCATCACCATCGACTTGGAGCAAGGCAGCTCCTAACCCAAAAACTACTCGCATCTGCACTGACCATAGTAGGTTTCTCATATATGCGAGAGCAGGAGCTGTGGCTAGCTTGCACTTTACTTTGGCCAGAGCCAGCTCTTGGACTTCTGTCCAAAGCCAGATTGCTTCCTTCTTCTTCCTGCTGAAGCTCTGTGGAAAGATCTGGCACAAATTTGCCTAAATAGTTGATCATTCCCAGAATTTGCCTATGTCACACCTCCGTCACATTAGTGGGACTAGGCATATCAGTGATTGCCTTAACCTTAGTTGCATCAGGCTTTATGCCTTCATTACCAATTGTGTGGCCAAAGTACCGCAGCTCAGATTTGTTAAAGTGACATTTATCACGGTTCAGTTCCAGTCCAGACTTTCTGATAGTGCTCAGAACAGCCTCAAGATTCTCATCATGTTAATTTTGGTCCTTGCCATAAACAAGTATGTCATCCATGACGACTACAGTGCCTTTGTGTCCTATTAGAAGTTTGCTCATTTCCCTTTGGAAAATTTCGGGCGCTGATGTAACCCCAAACGGTAATCTATTAAAACAGAATCGTCCTACTGGAGTTATGAACGTGGTCAGCTTCACGCAGCTTGGGTCCAAAGGGATTTGCCAAAACCCTGAGGATGCATCCAAAGTAGAAAATATGCTGGCTCCTGAGAGTTTGGGGGCAATATCCTCTAATATTGGGAGAATAAAGCGCTCACGTTGATTCAAACGTTTGAGGTTAACGCAAATCCTGACAGAGCCGTTCTTTTTTACAACGAGAACCATTGGGGCACACCATTCCGTTGGTTCAGTGACTTCGGAAATTATCCCTAATTCCACACACTGACAATTGATTTCCATTACACGAGAGTAGATGTTAAAACTTCATGCTGATTTGTACTCGGCTTTCGCCAAGATAAGCACCAACTAAGACGTAGCTTTACAGTAACCTATGCTTCTACATCCATTTGCACTTCTTTCCAAATGGTGATGTGAATCTCCTTCTGTCTGGTGTTAATAGCTGCAGTGTATTTACACACAACGGCTGCAACCACAGTGCGGTCCCCTCATGACAACCGTCTGGATTGAGCAGAGTAGGGGACATCTCTAGGGTCTTCAAGTGGGCACCTCCGTGCTCAGTGGTTCGTCGACTAGCCCACGACACCTCAAGAGGGCTCGACAGTGACTCTGGCGTCCCAGAGTCACCCCCCTCCGTCCCCCAATCAACTCAGCCCAGCTAATGACCTTACTGCTGCTGAGGCTGCTCCTTTGACCTAACCACAATCTCTCACAACCTCTCCACAACCCGACCATACGCGCCAACCCGTTTGACTAAGGCTGTCAAGCCCCACTGTGGACGTTAAAGCGGTTAGTGGCAACGGTTCCGTATGGCATACTACCGCAAAACACAATATCTGTCCAAACACCAATCCTCATTCACGCAAAATACACAGGAACGTAATAACTGTAATTACTATGCAAACTATACAAATAAACCAACAGACTCTGCTCCTCTCTGCTGCTTCAGATAAGTTCTTTACTGTGCAACGCAACTCTTGGCCACTGAATCCGACATCTCTGAGGAACCGGGTTGTGGAGTGTGCCACAAATCCTCGACAACCCACTTCCACTGGATAAACCCGGACTCTCCATCCTCGCTGTTCTGCATCATGTGGCCAGCTGAGCATACCGCAGTTTCTTCCTCTCATATGCCTCATCTACAGCATCCTCCCACTGTCAACTCTATCAGTTGAACAATGCGTGCTGATCCAGACCACAAAACAATATCTGGTCGGAGGTTAGTGGTGGCAATCTCAGGTGGAAAAATAAGCCGTTGATCAAGATCAGCCAGCATTTTCCAGTCCCTAGCATCTTCCAGTTGTCCTCAGCGAGAATTGGTTTTAACACCTTTTCTTGGTGGTTGCACGCCAGGGCGGAGGAATATTGTCTTCTGTGTGTAATGTTTTGATAGAACAGGTGGCAACTTATTGGTCACATTACGCTTGTCTTCCAATGCTAAAGCCAAACATCGGAGTACTTGGTCATGGTGCCAAGTAAACCGACCTTGGCTAAGAGCCACCTTACATCCTGTCAAAATGTGCCTTAATGTGGCAGGTGATGAACACAAAGGACAAGAGGGATCTTCTCCTACCCAGAGGTTTAGGTGCTGTGGTGATGGGAGAACATCATATGTTCACCTGATAAGGAAACTGATCCAACTCTCTTCCATTGACCAAAGGTCTTGCCAACCCATCTTTCGTTGTTCCACATTCTCCCATCTCATCCACTCTCCCTGCTTGGCCTGGGAAATGGCCTTTATACACCTCATCCACTCCTCCTGCTTTCACACCTCGTTGACTATGAGCTTCCTCCTTTGAGCTGGGCCTGCCTTGTGCCATTTAGGAGGAGCTAAACTGAGCCCAAAACCCCCTCTACCATGCTGTACCTGTCCCATGATATCCCCAATATGAAGGTCAGCCTTTGCCTCTTCCACAGATTTCTTTGCTGACCACTTTTTACCAGTTTTTAACAAAGGTGCTGCCTCCCTTACACCTTTGTCGCGTGACTCTACTCAGCTCATTTCCAGTCTGACCTTGGTGCACTTAAACTCCTCGGTTAAAGCAGAGACTGGCAGCTGCAATATCCCTTTACTATAAAGTCCCACTCTGCTGAGGCAGCGTGGAACTCCCAACCATTTCCTGATATTAACTTATTAACGCTTCCAGCTTATCCACTGTAGTCAAAGAAACCTCGTACACAGTCAGTGGCCACATCAACCTCGGCAGTAGACCAAACTGAAAGCACCAGAGTTTTAGTTTCCCTGGTAGAGCGCAGCTGTTTATGCTCTTCAACCCTTCCACTGCTTGTCGTCTAACTTCTACCACTCGAACTGTATCCTTTAGATCCCCATTGTACCATCTCCCAAGACTCTTCACTGGCTTCTCAGAAACTGTTGGTATTGCCTCACCATTAATGAATAATGTTTTATCTACCACCTTGCCTTTAATTATCGAGATGCTCCTTGATTTAGAGGGCTTAATTTGCATTCGTGCCCATTCAATGTTATCTGTTAACTTACCCAATAACCGATTAGTGCAGGCTACTGTTGTAGTCATGGTTGTCATGTCATCCATGTATGCTCTGATTGGTGGTAGTCACATCCCAGAAGCCAAGCGCTCTCCTCCTACTACCCATTTTGATGCCCTCATGATTACTTCCATTGCCATGGTAAAAGCCAGTGGAGAAATTGTGCATCCTGTCATTATTCCAACCTCTAAGCATTGCCAAGTAGTGCTGAATTCTGGAGTTGAGAAACTAAATTGCAAATCTCCAAAATAGGCTTTGACTAAATTTGTTATCGACATCCGTACCCTGAAAAAATCAAATGCTGCCCAAAGAAGCTCATGTGGCACTGAACCATATGCATTAGCCAAATCCAGGAATGTCACATGGCGCTCCTTCCTCTCCTTTTTAGCTGATTGAATTTGTTGCCAGATAACATTAATGTGTACTATGCATCCTGAGAACCCTGGAATGCCCGCTTTTTGAACTGAAGTGTCAATGAAGCCATTCTTTAATAGGTAGGTTGACAATCTCTTAACAATAATGCTGAAGAAAATCTTATCTTCAACGTTTAATAGTGAAATAGAACAAAAGTGACTGATGCTTGTAGCATCTTTTTCTTTAGGTATAAAGACTCCACCTGCTCAGCGCCATGCTCTAGGTACAACCTGCTTTTCCCATGCCACTTTTATTTCCACAGAATTCGTAGAACTCCTGAAGCTCTCTTGTACACTCTGTACGGAACTCCATTAGGCCCTGGATATGATGAAACCCTTGCCTTTCTCACAGCCTGCTCTATCTCTTTCCACTTAGGTGCACAGACCTTGTTGTGGTTTTCAATCTTTCTGAAAAATAACTTCGCAGAGATCTTTGATGCCAGAAATAATTAGACTTTATTTTCGAACGCCGTCCCGTTCCATAGAACGGCGCTCTAACGCTCTGGCCCTCCGGCCGACTGGCCCTCTGGCCTTCCAGTGCGCTCCCGAGTATATTTTGGTTCAGAGTTATATACATACATCTTCTTCCAAAGAAGGTAACACACCCTATAGATAGTTTTGGGTAAAGGTCTTTTACCATGTGACTTCTCAGAATAGAATTTTCTGCAGCAAACAACATTCCATTCAAGGTCTTTCACATACACAGAGGAAATCCAAAGTCACAGACAGAAGAAATAATTGTGTCCAAATATATAGCAAAATTACTTGTTTTCTAAATAATAAAATCTTCAACATTCCCTCCTCTGAGGCTTATCTAAGCCTCACTTTCACTAGCCTTTTCCATAGTGTAGTTTCAAAATCCAGCTCTCTCAGTTATGCTACCTAGTGACTCAACTGAGTCACCCATTCTCCTTTCCAATTACTGGATTAAGCCACCACACTCCGGAGGAGCATTCGAGCCAAACATCTCTCTCCATTTTCTTTCAGTTGTTTTTTCTTTTTCTTTCAATGGAAAGAGTAACAAACTCGAATTCTCCCTAATCAAAATTAAACCAAAGAATAAGACAGTGTTATAAGTTTGTGTATACATTTGGTTCAGCATTGCCTGTCATTGACACAGTTATGTAGAGTATGTCAAACATAAAAGTCTCTTATACTATTGAAAGTTTTCTTGCGGTGTAGATATCCTCTAGGGTCTGGTCATCAATCATCTTCTTCGTCCTCATTTCTCATTTACTGGAATCACAAATCCAGGGTTTGTAAATATCAATTTGATTGCCCTCTCAAATTAGTTTTCATTATCATTTTTTCCGCATTTTCATTCGTTTAACCGTGGTTTTCCAACTAGTGATCTTAATATACAAAGTACACAACAGAATAATAACCCACTTTCAATATCCCTAATTGAGCAAACCTTAATTTTCCAAACTTTTATGAAGTTTTCCTTAACTTCTGCTCTTAAGTTTTTCTTGACTCAATCGTAATTGCTCAATTTTCCTCCCTGCGCAATATTATTTAGTAAAAGTGCAACACTGATCACCAAACATAAGTCAGTTTACTTTTTTCACATAATTGTTTGACAGACAAAGCATTTTAATGTAGACAAAGCATTATAATAAATATCTACTTATTATAGTAGTCTAATTGATTTATTATGCATTTTTGTTCTACTTGATCCATATGACTATTAATTCAGAATATGGCTGGGTAAACATAACTCTATCATTTTTATCGCTTTTTATGAAAGAATATCAATTCTTAAATTCGAAGAATCCATCTTTTAGTCAGTCAATTTTAGTGAACAGAACACTTTACACCTATCTAATAAATTGCAATACATTTCACTTACTGTCTATTTTATTACCAAATTTAAACAATAAATTCCATTTTGACCTTTTTAATCTCGCGTGTTGCTTCTCATTCTCATTGTAGCTCCTCAGTTCAAGACTAAACTGAATACTTTTTCTTCTTTTCTACTAATTTCTAAATAAACTATCATGAATTAACTAATTATGTCTCATGTAATCACTCTAACTAAGAAAGCTTCAGAGCAATGTTACATTTATCTCATAAAAGTCATTCAATAAACTCATTAGACAATTAGAAAAATAACTCTAGAGAACAACTTTTTGCACTCTTACATATTCCTTATATGTACATTTCTTTTTCTTTATATCTAACAATCTAAAAGTTTGTCTATCAACCATTTAAACCACTAGCATTATAACTTAATCATTATTAAACTTCCTTGTGTTCGTATGCAATTTATATTCAATCTTCAATACTTCTGTTTAGTTGACCCATTATCTGAGCTTATTTCTGATAGACTTCCAATCTAAGGATTACATCTCTGTTAGAAATTTAATTTCTGTTCCTGTCCCTCCTCTGCTGATTTCATTGCTTTTACCTATCTATATCATGTCCACATGGTATACTGATATATGGCCTATTTTTGTCGCTGTTCTTTTCTTAACTTTGTTTTTGCCACAAATTTCACAAAACTTTGCAAAAATGCCTTTTAATTTAAAATGCCTTTAATTTTAACTTTATTTTAAATTTTAATTTCCTTACCTTACTCCCCCCCTTTGCGCACTGGTTTAAAACCATTGCGCATCTGGACTGAGAATATTCAAAAGTATTCATTGGTTCAACAATCTGTCCTTCATGTGAATGCCAAATATCTATTCTTGACCCCCCTCTGGTGCCATTTAGATTGTTCACAAGGGCCTGTTTGTTATTGGATTTCAATAAGTTCTTGTAAGTCTATAAACTTTCTATCGAGCACTACTTGATATCATTTTAACTAATCAATTGCATTTTGAAAATTGTATTCTTCTCAATTAAAATTAAAATTTAATATTTGTTAATACTTGCTTTAATTTCAACTGTAGCCTTAAATTAATTTTGTATACCTTTGTATTGTCTTAATTCCCACTATGCTATATCAATTTCTTAAATTAATTGTTAACATTATTTTAGTTTCTTTTCTTTTTTTCATTATCATTGTTTTCTATGTTGCTTTAATATATTTTTTTCTTCAATCATTTTTGTTATGGTGGGGTTATTATTAAGTTGCTACTGAATCTATTCAAGGGCTGAACATTCATTCATAGGAAAGTTGGTTGATGTTGACTATTGTTTGAGCTTGTACTCATCTCTGTTGATTCTGTCTTCTTTGCACAGTTCCTCTCATTACTGTGTTTCTGGTCAAGTTTGTCTTCTTTTTCCATTCATGATTTGATCATTCTGTTAGCCATCTTGTCATCTTTACATCTTTCACCAGGGTGACTCTTGAGTCGTTCATTCTAATGGACTCTTTCTCTCATTGTCAGCATGTCCTTGATCCCTCACGTCAGTTGTGGGGGGTTGCTGAAGTCAGTTGGTGTATTTTAAGTTGAGAGACATGAACTCAAATGTCACTCTGTTGATCACTTCCTCTGAAATTACAAAGCACAGTTACTGGTTCTTTTTGTTAGACTTGTTCCAGAATCCTTCCTGGAATTGAGCTGCTGCTATCTGTAAATTTAAGCTTAATTATTTTTGTTAGTGAAAACAACATGTGATTTCAATCATCTGCTCATCTGTCCCATTGTCCTTCTCGATGTTACCTGTAGAAAGGTCATGTGGGCTGAGTGGTGTCCTTTCTGCCTTCATTAACAGCAGGACTTTAATCCATATATTCTCATTTGTTTTTCATAAATTTGACTTTTGATCATTATTTGCAACTTTTTGCATTTTTCTCACAATAAATTTCAATGTACTCTTATAATTAGTCAATTCAACTCAGTTATCTCTTTGTCTTGAGTTCCACTATTAGCCCACTATTTATTAGGCATCTTGGACAATACTCAACCCACTTTGTTACAATATAAAAGTTACAAGACAATATTTCATACTTTTGACAAAGATGAGCTCCATCATGATATGCTGAAAAGAAAGGCAGACGTGTTATGCTGCAAAGAAAGTCAGATATGTTATGCGCTGCGCAAATGTGGCACTGTTTTTTCTATTTTTATTTTTCTCTTTTCATTCTTTGTTTTTTCATATTGTTACTTCAGTTCCTGACCAGGAAATTTAACCAAATCCATCCATGGTCATTATTTTATGTGGGCCCACATGTTAAATTTTAAATACAGCTGTATTTGCAAAATAATTGATTTGCCTTAGTGTCTCTTCAAACACCATCTCTCACTCATTCACACTCAGTGTCTCTCTCACACACACTGGCCAGCATACATTCTTGGAGGTTGTGCTCTAAATGTGGCATCCTATAATTTTAGCCAAGGGTTGATCAGGTCAACACAACTATGTCAAACACTACTGAGAAGTGTCAATGATCATAAGGTTTAGTTTAACACCATTGTTATAATCCTTTTTTTTTCTTTTTACAAATTCTAATAGACTAAGTATTTTAGAATAATAAGCCTGCCAATTGTAATTTTTCAAATACATTTTGTCATTTGTTTTTCTGATTTTTCCTATTCTTTTTTGTTTTTTCTCATGAGCTGCTTTATGAAATAAATTGGAGATCTCTGCATAATCTTGGATCCATGGCCAACAACATTTCCATCTCATTATCCCAGTTCTGACAGCATTTTTTGCGATTTCATAATTTTGGACTTTTGGAGTAATTTTCTCCAATTTATATCTCTAAAAACTTACCAAAACAAAATGGAGTGACCAGTATCATTGTTTAGCAAACACTAATAATAATCTTTGACATTTTGAGTCTATCTTTTTTTTTTTTTTTTTTTTTTTGCTACAGAATAATCTCATGCTTTTAGCCCTATAGTTGTTTAATGTAATAGCCCTCACTATAACAAATCCAGCCTCAGATTGAACTATTTAGTGAGTTGAGCACCCACTTGTCTCTTTCAGTGTATTCTTTCTTTTTTATATGGCTGGACTTGAACCTACTGGAAAAGCAAAGAGGGTTAGTTTAGCAGAGAATATAAAGAATTGCTTATGAGACCAGTGAATAATCAGAATGAATAAAGTTAATATAATAACTAAATTTGAAGCAGTCTCTAGAGGGATCATCGGAGTTGCCACACCTGTGTTGCCCGTAAGGGAAGGATGTCGGTCAGTTCTTCTGTTTTTAGATTATCAGTCTGTTGAAGCTTCATGGCTGTTGCTCTGCATGTGTCGTCAGCCTAGCTGTCACTCAAGGCTTGGTGTAGTAGACTGTATATTGGCTCTTTTGTTTCTCTGCCTCTGCTGAGTTTGGGCTTTTGATAGATTTTGCCTCAGCTTTGCATCTCAGGATTTTCCTCTTGTCCTCAGGAAAAAGTCTCCAGTGAAATAGTGAACGTTTCACCTTTTCCAGCATTAAATCAGTCTTTCTCCATGCTGAGTTTTCCAGAGAGTGGTCATCTTCAGAAGGGGAGCTGAAAGCCCCTCACCCTCTCTTCTTCTTCTCTCTGCAGTCGTCTTTGACCTTTCACCTCTTCCATTCGACACTGAAGCCATCTGAAACTTGAACACTCAGAGAGCTGCATAGATCAAATTAATCTTTATAAATATTTGTTCCTGAGCTATTAGCTTTTTTATCTAAATTCCACTTTTTAACCATCTTTTTCCTAGTTCTTTTATAGTATATAATAATCACTGGTTGACAACAGCAGTTCTCCCATTCTGTTTTTAGTAAAGCAAGTTCTTTGTTGCAGGAAGAAGCAAGCTATCTCTTCTTTGCAATATCAGCAATAATCTAACATTTGATTTTCTGAGTATAATACAATTAAATAATTTTCCCTATCATAAATCAGACCTCAATCTTTTTCCTATATTTGCATGCTGTGCTCAAAATAATCTAACATGGTGAATACAATTTTCCTCAGCCATTTCCAACAATTCACATTACTACAATCCTAAGATTGCTGTAAATTATTTATGACTGTTTGTCACTCAATCTTGTTCACTTTTAGCACACTGCACAAGTTATTTTTTCCTTAGCACAAACTTAATTATCTACAATGGAATCATTTTTCTCACTTTGTCTTCAGGGATAATGAGATACAAATTTTAGACGTCTTCAGATATAAGATATAATATATTAAGCATGTGCATTTTTATTTATTTATCCATTAATATATATCAGTCCATTTATTAATATATATATTATACTTTAACTTATTTATACTACAATAATCTGTAAGATTAATATCTTGAAACAATTGTTTTCTTTTACTATTTCCTTTATTTTTACTACCCATCATTTATATAGTACTTGTCCCTCAAGCTCATTCACACATTCCTTGTCCCCTATTTTTAACCACAGGCACAGTCAAGCAGACACACAGCACAGGATCCTACATACAAATACACAGAGCTAAATTCTACTCACAGTGTTTCTCACTGTTTTTACAAACAATACTTCACTGAATAACTTTAAACTATCACAGACCTCTGCGATTCAATTTAGCTTACCCGAGCAGTCCATTGTCATTCCTATAACAATGCGGTAACCATAAGCTAAACTTATCTGTGCGCATGCTATCTTATTATCCTTAATAAGAAACACAGATAAAATACCTCATAACCTTATGAGTATCGTTATCCTTAACGAGCAGAAAATTATCACAGTCCTCTGCGATTCACTTTAGCTTCCCTGAGCAGGCCATCGTTATACCTATAACAATGCGGTAACCAGAAGCTAAACTTATCTGTGCGCATGCTATCTTATTAACCTTAATAAGAAACACAGATAAAACTGATAACCTTACCAGTATACACATTATCCTTAATGAGCAGAAAATGATTAACCTTAATCATTAACATTTACCATTATCCTTAACAGTAAATATAAAAAAAAAACTGATTAACCTTAACCAGTACACTTGTTAAACTTAACAAGCAAACATCTCAAATCCTTACATACGTATGACAAAACCTTTAGCGGCACATCAGCAGTACCAATATTCATACAATCTACATCAGATTATATAAATACTGGCAAACACTAATGGGAGCTCCGCCACGCTATAACACAGTACTTGACATCATCAACAACAATAGACACTTATTTCTAGAATCAAAGATCCTCTTTTCAATTTTTAGTTCTTTAAATTTGGAGAAGGGTCTTACCGCAATGAGCAAATGTCTGGGCGAACAACACAATCTTTTAAGCAAAACTGCTTACCTTGTGGCCACTTTTAGTTTGTGCCGTTCGTCCAGCGAAGCTCGCCGCAGTTCACCATCAGCTCCTGAACCAGCCCCACGTTGGGCGCCAAATGTTCTGGTTTTCAATCTTTCTGAAAAATAACTTCGCAGAGATCTTTGATGCCAGAAATAAATAGACTTTATTTTCGAACGCCGTCCCGTTACATAGAACGGCGCTCTAACGCTCTGGCCCTCCAGCCGACTGGCCCTCTGGCCTTCCAGTGCGCTCCCGAGTATATTTTGGTTCAGAGTTATATACATACATCTTCTTCCAAAGAAGGTAACACACCCTATAGATAGTTTTGAGTAAAGGTCTTTTACAATGTGACTTCTCAGAATAGAATTTTCTGCAGCAAACAACATTCCATTCAAGGTCTTTCACATACACAGAGGAAATCCAAAGTCACAGACAGAAGAAATAATTGTGTCCAAATATATAGCAAAATTACTTGTTTTCTAAATAATAAAATCTTCAACAACCTCCATTTGGTATTCTGGTGGATTGATAGGTGGGATGTCTGATGGAATTGACATAGGCTCATGCCTTTTTGCATCTGTATGCGTTTCCTCCAAATATCTCTCCAGCTCAACCCTAGGTGCTTTTAAAGTACCATTCTTCTCACTGGTGAATAACTTCTTTACGAATTTGAATGGGTCTTTATAGAAATTAGCCCTCGCACGGTTCTTCTTTTTGTAGCGTTTCTGTAGGCGCTCAGCTCTGGGTAATGTTGCAAGCTTATCTTTTATGGCCCTTTGTAAGAGATTGAGTCCCTCCTTCTGACCTTGTTCTGCTCTTTTCCATTGCTTCCTCAGCTGCCTCCTTTCTCTAACTAACCCTTCAATTTCCCGCTGCCGTCTAGACATTCCAGGAGTAGTTTGTACTTTGTCCTTCCTTTTTTCCACACCAAACATCTCACTTCCATATGTGTAAATGATGTCCCCAAATTTATCCAGCTTCTTTTCAACTGTACCAGTTAATCTTTCCAATGCAAAGCATAGATCTGTGTTTACCGTGTCCCATGCAGTTTTCTCACAAGCTCTTGGCCATCTAACTCTCGCAGACTCTAGGGGTATTTTCCTCTTTAATGTCTCAGAAGCATTGGGCGGCTGTCTCCACTATCCTGTAAATACAGAGCTGGATACTGCCGACAAGGGTAACTAACCCTTACCAGCCCCATTGGGGTCTCTTTCCTCCTGTCAGCTGTCTCTCCAGGCTGTCGCAAGGTCTTTCCCTTGTTGCCAGCAGCACTATTCATCGCAGTCACTGGACGTATCCAGATCTTTATGATTTCCATTAACTGACGGACAATACTGTAATTTATTTTGGATGCTTTGTTATTTTTATAGAATCTTTGTGACACTGTTCTCGTGTTGTTGAACAAATCATCAAATCATCTACATATTGTAGCAAAGTGCTGTCTATCATAAGGTCCTCTAAATCAGCCTTAAGAACTTGATTGAATATATGTGAAGAATGTTTAAATCAGTGTGGCATTCGAGTGTACGTATATTGTTTATTAGCATATGAAAATGCAAATAAATATCTACTTTTTTCTTCCACGGGTATACTGAAGAAGGCATTACATAAATCAATTACCGTAAAATATTTAGCATCAGGCGGTACATTTGTTAACAGCGTATGTGGGTTTGGAACATCCGCTAGCCAATCTTTTGCGATTTCATTAATTGCTCGTAAGTCATGTACAAGGTGCCATTTAGATGTATTTGCTTCAATTACAGGTAGAATTGGAGTTATAGTAACTATTTGTCTCTATTAACACGCCTGCTTCCACCAGACCTTCAATTGTGTCTTTTATTCTTGCTTTTGCTTCAGGCCTTAAAGGGTATTGTGATTTACGAGGTAGGCGTACACCTGGCTTGAGTTGTATTGTTATTGGGCTAGCTGATTTAACCAATCCCACATCAGTGTCATGTTGAGACCATAACTCGGTTGGTACTTGTTGCTCAGCTTCCTTAAATAGTTCAATATCAATAGTCTCTATTGATTTGGATGTTGTTATCATTTGTTTTTGCATTTTTTGATTAATGACAATTTTCTGAGGATACCCCGTTAATTTTGATGTACACAACATTTTTATGAAATTTTTGTCATCTGAATGAAAAATCAGTTGATTTATTGTTGGCTCCCACTGGCATTGTTCTGCTTTTTTCATCATTGGTCCTAAATATTTTGTCTCCCAATTGTTTCCTACATACAAGGATATATATGGCACAGAATCAGGTACATTAAACAAATATTTTATAAGTTAATTTTGTATTATGCTCATGGCTGCTCCCTGTTTACCTATTATAATATTTTTCACGTTTAGTTCAAAAGTCTTTTTGACTTTTAATTTTTTCTTGCCATATTTTTTCTAGTTTTTCATCTCTCTCAGGGTCATCTATCATAGTACAATGAAATTCTGACTTTGGTACCTGTGCTTCAAAAATCTGCACTTCAATGAACTTTCCCCATGTGTTAATTATTTGTCTTACCACATTTTCTATTTGTCCTATCCAGTATACATTTGCTATTGGTTCAGAGATCATCATTTGAGTTTTTATTCCTTTCAGGTCTATGTACACTCCTTCTGAAGAACACCAAATTTGTAGCCCTAATTTACTTAATGCATCTTTTCCTAGCAAATTAACAGGAGTCTGATTTGATACGAGGACAGGTAGTGTCACACTTTTATTTTCAGTTTGTAAACAAACTGGAGCTGTCATAGGAATTAGCTGCATTTGTCCCGAGAATCCTATTGTCTTTGCAAATGTTCCAGACAAGGGGAGATGTGAGGCATAATTTGAATTCACACATGTATAAACTGCTCCGGGATCTACTCACATAGGTGTAGTTTTACCTTCTATATCAATATTTAGCATTGGCTCTTGATCAGCATTAGTTGCCAAAATTGGCTGCAGATTTTCCCCTATAGGATTCTCTGGGCACCCCTAATATCCCTGATTTGGACCACCCCAACTGTTTACTGGGCTTTGACATGGACCCCGAAAAGGCTGTTGCCATCTCTCCCCCCACCCATTCCTCGGTGACTGTTGCTATGGATTGATGGGGCAGTTGACTTTATTATGTCCAAGCTGTCCACACCCCCAGCACACTTCTGGAGAGTTTTAGTTTAGGCTTGCCTTTTCCTCTTTGTCCCCCTTGTGGTGGAAAACTTTTCCATCCTATTGGCCGCTGCTGTTGAGCATCAACATTTACAGTTGGTGCAGGGATCTGCTGTGCATTTGGAGGTATTGCTACAGGTGAGGGTAGCTGCATAGTTGACTGTGGAGCACTCATAGGAGACATTACTGCCATTTGTTCTGACTCTTCTCTTTTTACAGTAGCTTGAATCTTTTTCTTATTATTGCTTGTCAGCTGTTCAATCTGTAACTGAGTCAGTTTTCTCTGTAGCTCGTTTTCTTGATTTTTTATTCTTTGTTCATTTTTCCTGTATTGTTCTACAGCATGAGTCACATGGTCACAAAACTCTTTGTGTGTTTTTGAGTTTAAACCGACTACATCTTACAGCTTGCTTTTTACTGTTTCTGGCATAGCATCCACCACAGCATTTCTGAACAATGTAGCCATTAATGGGTCTCCTTCTGGATCTGAGAGTGCTGTGTCCCACGTCTCTTTAACAGGACACTTTTCTCTTTTTGCCTCCTGGAATGCCTTGCGTACCAGAATAGTCCCCTTCTGCTTAGCAGGAGTTACCAGGCCAACTGGGTCATATAGTCCTTTATACCTGGCTGAACACCTCTCTCATTGTTAGGGGATTTGGCGTCTAGGTTCTAACTTGCCTTTGCAGAAGATCTTGGCCCAATCGCATCTTCCTCTTTTCCTCGAGAAATTGATTGCAACCATTACATGAAGCTTATTTTCCTCTACTATGTAGCCCAGTCCGAGCGCCTTGTTTTCACCATCACACAGCTCATTTGGTAGGATCAAGGTCTTTGGTCCGTTTCCTTCAAGAATGCAATCCGGTCTGACGCTACACTCCTTCCTCCCACTTTGCCCAGAAAAGACCCAAGGTTTGAGCTCAAACCCGCCGCCTTCAGGATCTGCTCGACATTTGCTATGATAGTTTTCAGCTGGCAAAGATCATCATGGGACGTAATAATGTCATCAACATAACTATCACA
This sequence comes from Siphateles boraxobius, assembly GCF_051911475.1. NCBI lineage: Eukaryota > Metazoa > Chordata > Actinopteri > Cypriniformes > Leuciscidae > Siphateles > Siphateles boraxobius. Next base: position 21,617,275 of record NW_027508908.1, on the reverse strand, counting down.
TTGGAGCACTTGACGCTCCTCCTTGAGGTGAATGAAAGGAGGGAGGTTGGCTGTTTCTCGCATTAGCAAGCTGTGCAATGCACCCGGCTGGTTTGTCGCCAATGTTTACTCTAGTGATTGCATATTCCCCCAGCTCTTAATCTCCAGTATCCCGCCAGAGAAATCTATGCAGATGCACTTCTCGATCTTCCAACCAAACTGAGTTATACATCTTTTTTATGTCACCTAGTGCAGCATATACTCCACCCCTAAATCTGAGAAGGACAGCACAAATCTGGTTGAGGAAATCTGGACCTTTCATTAACAGGTCATTCAAACTAACACCTACAAACCTTTGGCTGCTGTTCCACACAAGTCTCACAGGAGTTGTAACGGAGTGTGGGTTAGAAGCGATCAGGTGACTAACATACCATACTGGCCCATCCCAGTTGACAATCATGCCCTTGGTCAATTTAATCACAGCCCTTCAATCCGTCCGCAACTTTCCATTCAGATTATTTGGCCAGCTGTTTCTCTGTTCTCAGAAATGTGGCCTCGACTGTCCTTTTATTGTTTGGCAAAGAAGCTGGATCCTCCAACCAAGGATATCTGGCATGCCAATGTGGTTCTTTGCTGTGGCTGTCACCTGTGACATATGTGAGGCCTCCTTTTACTACTTTGAGTTCCCTCTCCTCAGCAAGAGTAATTTCTTTGCCACCTGGCTGACAGTTTCCACAGCAGCAGCCCCCATACTTTGGCTTGCATGCCGCACCAATGCTTTCCCATCTCCACCACTCTAGGAAGCCCCGGTTGGTGGTCGAAGTACTTGCTTTTTGAAACTCAACCCAGACGGTTTGCTTGATAGATGTCCCTCTGGGCTCCTGCCAATTATCTCTTCGTATTTCACAGCAGCTGTTCTCATTGACCTGGCAAAATGTGTCTTGGACATGTGGGCTGACACAGTAAGCTCCTCAAAGAGTTCTGGATGAGTCCCTCCAACAGTCTTTCCTAGTGGTCCATCCCAAAGCACTAAGTCCCCAACAACTCTGCTCCTCTGAGGTGCCAACTGTCCTTCTCTATGGCTTATGAGCAGGCTTATTTCTTTTGGACTCACAAGCTCTTCAAGTGGTACGTCTTGAAAGAACTTCTGCAATTGCTTCGCTGTTACACCGTTGTGGATGTCTGCAATGCTGTCCAGTCCATAACAAACCAGTTGGTATGATTTAAGAGTGCCCTTGGGGGTGTTTACTCGGATCTTTAGAAGGTACCGCTTTGTCTTCACATGAACATTCATCCCCCAACTCCATGAACAACAAGAGCAATTTCTTCACTTCTGAGGTTCAGTCTGCTGGCCGCCATGTAGGTTATATAATTGGTGTCTGAAGCCAGATCAATTAATGTCCCTTCTCTCTCCCCAGGATTTGCGGTGACCTCGAGGAGCAACATAATCACTGGCAGCTCCTGCAATCCACTTTACATGAGAAGGCTCGACTGATCTTTTGTACTACCGAAGGTTTGCAATGCAGTATTTGAGAATACATCCCTACATTGTTTAACCAGCTCTGGAGGGAGTTTAGTAAAGACATTCTTATTCCTCCTACTTTTATCTTCCTCTGGGGCAAATCTGCTTCTTCTCTGACCGGTGCTGCTTTTTTTCCATTTCAGCATTTGGGCAAAGATAATAATGATGCTCCGGAGCTTGCTAATTCTTGCAATTTTGGTTTCTGCAGAGAGAGTCGGGCTTGCAGTGTGAACTGCCATAATGAACTTCAAGACACCTTTTGCATGCCCTCAACTTTCTCACTGCCGCCTCCTCCTCTGTCAGCTTTAGCACTCGAAGCGGTTTGCAAAAGTAGAGTTCCCTTTCGTTGTCACTCCGAGTTACGTTGGATGACGACGAATGGGGTTTCGCTTAGAACACCTATCGACTTCGAGTATTACAAAACGAGCCAATGGCAAAGAAATGCCATGGGTCTGGAGAATTTGCATAGCGTATCTCCGCCTTACCTCGTGGGTATAAAAGGAGGGCGCCAGCAACATGCAGATATGTTTTCGCTTCGGAGACAAGAGTATTTCTTCACTCCACAGCAATCTCTGACTTCACGAGATGAGCTTCTCTCTCCGGTGTTGGTGTGACGGCAATCTGCAGCGAGCTCACAGTGCCTGCTGATCTGTGCAGTGATCTGCCAGTGTGTGTGTGTCTCCCTGTGCGCTTCAACATCGCTTTGTTTTTTCTCCTCTCATAAAAGAGCTTGCACGCGGCACGTCTTTTTAAAGACGGCTCGCCCGTGCATTTCTGGTTGCAGCCGACTGGTATCGGACTCTGATGGGCACGAGCGCTGTCTACTGTGTTTGGGCTTTGATCATGCTTGAACAGCGCTCATGGATGACTCATGTTCTCTCTGGGAACGTGATCATCGCGTCATATATAGGTCGAGACTCAGTGAACTCGCAAGAGTGAGAGTCCCCTCATCAACCACCCGATCTTCGGCTGGTGGCCAGGGTGACCTGAGGGTGTTGGTCTGGAACAAGGCGCCGACTCTGTGTCCACGCCCCAGCCCCCCCTCTTTAATGACGGTGCCCGCTAGCGAACTGATGATTCCACGAGTCTACCCTCGGGTGGCCTGTGTGTTTTCATTTGAAGCTACAGAGGATGATGCTGTGTCTGTAGCAGCATCACTAGGTGGGCTTGATTCTTTTGGAAATGATGACTCGTCACAGCTGCCACCTTCTGGTGTGCATACGGCTGTGCCTGAGTCTGATGCGGAGATGACGGCCATGCTTTCCCGGGACGATTGGTTTTTCGGTGAGGCCGCCGACCCGCGTCCACGGCAAACCCCAATATCTTTCCTCCCTGACGTGCATGATGAGATCACGGGTCCTCTCGTTGGTCTGATCCGCCTTTCCTCCCCTCAGGGGCCGCTGCCCATGGGTACACTGGGGTCCCCCCGGTTGAACGCTCTGTTGCCATGCCACTGTGTCCTCAGAGTGCTTCCCGGTGCAATCCTAAGCACCCGTCCAAAGCCTGTAGTTCTTTTCGTCTAGACTAATCTGTGGCGAAATCCTATAGTGCCACAGGACAGGCAGTCGCCTCACTGCATCCCATGACCATTCTGCTGGTCTACATGACCCAGATGCTCATGGACATGTAGGAGGGCGAGACTGACCCGAGGCTCTTCAGTGAACCTTGCTCTCAGAGCAACGAAAGTGGCCGTACGCTCTCGGAGTCAGGTGATGTTCACCAGTCTGGGGCTGACCGGTCTGATGTGCACGATGTCGGGTGGACCCGTCTGCTCGACACCCCCATCTCCCAGGTCGGCCTCTTTGGCGGTGCGGTTGAGTGCTTCTGCCCAACAGTTCTCAACCGCCCGTGAGCAAATTGAGGTTATTCTGCCCAACGGCCCCGCCGTCCGCTCAGTTCCCTCAGTCTGCTCACCGCCGAAGGCGCCCTCCCACGGTTCCAACCCCGCCCGTTCACCCGGGCCTGGCTCTGGAAGACCGTAGGGGCGATGCCACAGCCCTCTCCAGCCCCGCCCCCCGCTAAACGCCGGCTTAAGCGGCACTTTTGAGATGGGCTGCTCAGAGATGAGACTCAGTTATTTCCAGGAGTTGGTAGCAGGGCCACTCCTTTCCCCGGTGGAGGGCTGGGGAAGAATCCTTATTCAGAAAGAGCTGACTCTCTCGTATCTGAGCATACAGAGTTCTCGGACGACACAGAGCGCCACCCACAAGCCGTGCTCTCCTCGACCCCCTCTGTCACAGAGGCGTTTGTAACGGCGTGCCGTCCACGGACCGCTTCGCCCCTGTCCCCCTCTGTCGCCAGACCCCTGACAGAGCAGGCCCCCGTGGAACGCTGGTCCTTCCCTGGCCTCCTCTGTCAGGGTGCGGTTATGACCTTGCCCCCACACCGGGCCGCTATGCCGTCCACGTCTGGGCCGGTCATTCCGCTTCGCTGCACCACCGGGGGGACGTCTGTGGTTCTTGACGCCGCTGGCACAGTTGAGAGCCTGCCTAGAGCATCCCTATCTGCTCCGCTGGGTCGCGCGAACCATCGGCTCGGCTATGCGATTCAGTTCGCACGGTCTCCTCCCCGCTTCAGGGGAGTCCGCTCCACTTTGGTCGATGGCTATGCTATCATGAGAGCGGAGGTTGCTACCCTACTGGCGAAGGGTGCGATTGAGACTGTTCCTCCAGCTGAAATGAGGTCCGGGTTTACAGCCCCTACCTCATTGTCCCGGAGAAGTCTGGTGGGTTTCGGCCAATCCTGGACCTACGCATCTGAACCGCTCCCTTCACTGACTGCCGTTCAAGATGCTCCTGGCCAAACGCATTTCTGGATCTGTGCGGCCACAGGATTGGTTTGCAGCGATCGACCTGAAGGACGCCTACTTTTATGTCTCCGTTCTCCTTTGACTCAGAACATACCTACGGTTTGCTGTCAGGGCGCGCGCATATCAGTACGCTGTTCTCCCATTCGGGCTAGCCCTGTCTCCTCGCGCCTTCACAAGGTTGTTGAGGCAGCCCTTGTTCCTCCATGGGAACACGGGGTTCGCATCCTGACCTATCTCGGTGACGGGCTGTCTGAAGCTCACTCCAGAGACCGGGTTTGCGAATACAGGGACCCAGTGCTCCGGCACCTAGCTCGTGTGGGCCTTCGGGTCAACTGGGAAAGGACTAAACTTTTGCCCCGTGCAGAGGAGCTCTTTTCTCAGTATGGACTTGGTCGCCTTCTCCACTCAGCCATTGCTGACTTGCCTGAGACTATCAAGCGCAATAGTGCGGTTCCACTGAAGTTTTTTCAGAGGCTCCTGGGGCATATGGCATCTGCAGCCGCGGTACGCTGCTCAGATTGCTTCATATCAAACCGCTTCAGCTTTTTGCTTCGCGACCGAGTCCCGAGGTGGGCATGGCAACACGGCACCCTCCGGGTACCAGTTACTCCGACCTGCCGTCAGTACTCACCCCGTGGTCGAACCTCAGTTTTCTACGGGTCCGAGTGCCCCTGGAACGAGCTTCCTGGCATGTTGTTGTCTCAACAGATGCCTCCACGGGCTGGGGCGCCATGCGCAATGGACATGCTGTCACACTTTCATGTTGAGCAGAAATGCTCCTGAAAAATTCAGTGAGATTTATCACACCCAGGTGTTGAGCAGAAATGCTCCTGAAGTTCAGTAAATTTCTTCACACTTAGGTGTTGAGCAAGGTTGCTCCTGAAGCTCAGGGATTCTCGCATATAGTGTTGAGCAGTTTGGCATGTCTATTGCCTCGAGTTGCTGGCAGTACGTCTTGCCCTGCACCGCTTCCGGGCGTTGCTCAGGGGTCAACACGTACTAGTCCGATCAGACAATACCGCCACAGTAGCGCACATCAACCGTCAAGGTGGTCTACGCTCGCGCCGTATGTCGCAACTCGCCCGCCACCTCCTCTTATGGAGTCAGAAGCATCTGAGGTCGCTTCGCGCCATTTTCATTCCCGGAGTCCTGAACTGTGCAGCTGACGAGCTCTCATGGCTTCAGCCCCTCCCTGGAGAATGGCGACTCCATCCCCAGTCGGTTCAGCTGATTTGGGACCAGTTCGGGGACGCACAGATAGATCTGTTTGCCTCTCACAACTCGACCCATTGCAACCTGTATTATTCCCTGACCGAGGGCACGCTCGGCACGGATGCACTGGCGCACAGCTGACCGCGGGCCGCAAATATGCTTTCCCCCAGTGAGCCTTCTTGCCTAGGTTTTGCGCAAAGTCAAGGAGGTCGAGGAGCAGGTCCTTCTGGTTGCGCCCTACTGGCTCACCCGGACCTGGTTCTCCGAACTCTTACTCCTCGTGACAGCACCTCCTTGGCCCATTCCTCTGAGGAAGGACCTTCTTTCTCAGGGACGGGGCACCCTGTGGCACCCTCGTTCCCGATCTTTGTAGCCTCCACGTGTGGCTCCTGGGCGGGACCAGGCAGGTTGGAGTACCCTACCACCTGCGGTGGTGGCTACCATCACTTCCGCTAGAGCTTCGTCCTCGAGACACGTCTACGCGTTGAAGTGGAACCTCTTCGTCAGCTGGTGCTCTTCTCGCCGAGAAGACCCCCGGAAATGCTCGGTCGGTGTCGTGCTTTCCTTCCTTCAGAAGGGTTGGAGCGAAGGCTGTCTCCCTCCACCCTCAAAGTCTATGTTGCCGCTATTGCCGCACTCCATGACTTGGTAGAAGGTAAGTCCTTGGGAAGCACAACCTGATCATCTGGTTCCTGAGAGGAGCGAGGAGACTGAATCCTCCTCGTCCTCCTCTCGTTCCCTCTTGGGACCTCGCGGTGGTTCTAACTGCCCTGCTGAGTGCTCCCTTTGAGCCTTTGCAATCAGTGGAGCTTAAGCTCCTGTCGATGAAGACAGCGCTCCTGGTTGCACTGGCCTCTATCAAGAGGGTAGGGGACCTGCACGCATTCGTGATCCTGAGACCCCGGTCTGGATATGTGCCCAAGGTTCCTACCACTCCCTTCCGGGACCAGGTAGTGAAACTGCAAGCGCTGCCCTCGGAGGAGGCAGACCCAGCCTTGGCACTGCTCTGTCCAGTATGTGCTCTCTGCACCTATGTAGACAGAACGCAGTGTTTCAGGACCTCAGACCAGCTCTTGTCTGTTATGGTGGGAAGCTGAAGGGAAAGGCTCTCTCCAAGCAGAGGTTGTCTCACTGGATAGTGGACACCATTGCTTTGGCATACCAGCAGCAAGGTCGACCATGACCCTTCGTGTGACTGCCCACTCCACCCGGAGTGTGGCGTCCTCTTGGGCTCTAGCGCATGGCGCCTCGCTAACAGACATCTGCAGAGCTGCAGACTGGGCGACACCTAACACATTCACCAGATTCTACAATCTCCGAGTGGAGCCAGTGTCCTCTCATGTACTCGCTTCAACCAGCTAGTATTGGACCCGCATAGGTGTCTTCGCTTGCTCGCCATTCCACTCCACGGACAGGATACGTGCGATATTCTCCTAAGGTGAGCTTCTCCGAAAGCCCTGAGTTCCTCCAGCACTCCTGACGTCGGCGCCAGTGTCTATTGCCTGCGCGTCAGCTAGGTGCCTCCCGTGTGCATGGTCCCTCCTCTGAGCGACCCCCACATGTGTATTTCCACTGTAAACCTGACTGAGCATGTGTCTTTCCCTTGGCAAGCCACCTTGCCACCCCTGGGGTTGAAATATTCCACCTGCGGCTGGACACCCCAGTGTTCACCATATGCATCCTTCGGGTCATATATCGTCCCCTTGGAATTATAAGGTTCTATCTGACATTTTTGTCAAAATTGAGTTATTCACATATTCTTATTCTGTGACAACTTATTTACATTATGTGATGTTTTTTTTTAAGTTGTGTACATTGTGGGACTTTTTATTGAAAAAACAAAAAGGTTCTATCTACAAAATCGAACTCTAACTTGGCTCTATAAGGTTCTATCTGCGTGAGCCAATCAGCACTTCGAATGCACAGAAGAGGACCAATCAGAATCAACTTTATATGTCATGTCGCCGGCTTTTTCCTTGAAGACAAAAAGAAACCCCATAAAGGCAGAATGCTATACATTTACAGTAAATTAAATATTCACTAAATTGTGTAGTGTTATGAAGTGGCTTCAATTTGGCCATTTTCTTTATAGTGTATTGGTTATTATTATTAATTATGAATGAGGTTATTATTAATAACTATTATTATTATAGTTATTATTATCTGAATTATACAAATATGCAGTGAGTAAATTGAATATTAAAAAAAAAAACATTTAAAATACAAGTGTGTGTGTGTGCGCGAGTGTGTGAAAGTGTGTGTGTGTGTGTGTGTGTGAGTGTGTGAAAGTGTGTGTGTCAGTGTGTGTGTGAGTGTGTGTGTGTGTGTGTGTGTGTGTGTGTGTGAGTGTGTGTGTGTGTGTGTGTGTGTGTGCGAGTGTGTGTGTGTGTGTGTGTGTGCGAGTGTGTGTGTGTGTGTGTGTGTGTGTGTGTGTGCGAGTGTGTGTGTGTGTGTGTGTGTGTGCGAGTGTGTGTGTGTGTGTGTGTGTGTGTGTGTGTGTGTGTGTGTGTGTGTGTGTGTGTGTGTGTGTGAAAGTGTGTTGGTGTGTGTGTGAAAGTGTGTGTGTGTGTGTGACTGTGTGTGTGTGACTGTGTGTGTGTGAGTGAGAGAGAGAGAGTGTGTGTGTGTGTGTGTGTGATGAAAAAAATAGTCTGACATTTTTTGTGATCATATAGTCAGTGAATAATTTTTCAATGATTATTTAACTTTATGAATTAATTTGCTGAAGCATGTCGATTTTATTGTAGTTTTTAAAGTCTTAAAATGTCTTAATTTTTACAATTTTAAGCCTTAAAGGTCAAATAGTTAACAATTTCATTGATGGGGTCTTAATTACAACAATAAACGTTAGCATGTTATTTCAGCCATACTGATGTCTAGAGAGAAAGCCATTTCACCTGGCCCACTTTAGCTGGAATAAAGTCCTGCTCAGATGTATTACAGTAGCTGCTTTCTGTCTAAACAAAAGAAAGATTAAAGTAACAATTTCTGCAATAATGTGTTTAATTACCCACCAAATTGGTAACGAAAATTAAGATTCTGCACTGGACAAAATATTTAGACCTACCTTGCTTAATTTGAAATGTCCGAAATACATGGAAGTGCTAAAAAATATGAAATAAATGTCATAGAAAGGATACAATTTTACTTTCTAACACATGTTGAGACATTGTTACAACATTAATTTTATATTTAATGTTCAAATAATGTTTTGGCAGATAGAACCTTATAATTCTAAGCGAAAAGTGTTTTTTTAGAATTAGAAGGTTCTATCTGCGTTTGACCCATTCCAAAAAAACCCATTTACAAATTTGAGAGGATTTTGATATTGTACATTTAGAATACATTTAGGGTCCCTGTTATTTTCATGTTTGAAAGAAACTTGTTCCCCATATAAATTTTCCTATATGTAATGCAAAAACTTTGAAGCTCAATATCTCAAAACTGCTCAGAACGCAGATAGAACCTTATAATTCCAAGGGGACGATATGTATTCTCTAAGTCCCCCCCGTTTGGGCTGGCTATATTTGCATATTTCCTCTAAACTCTGGGATATGCTCCCCAGTGTACCTTGGTATTCCTGTGTTAAATAGGAGTCCTTGCTAGTCTTACAACAGGGATCTCAGATTTACGCAGGGCACTGGAAGACAGCTGTGAAGGTGGCGTGATTAGACTGGTAACCCCATTCGTCGTCATCCGACGTAACTCGGGGTGACAACGAAAGGGAACGTCTCGGTTACGTATGTAAGCCTTGTTCCCTGAGTAGGGAACGGAGACGTTACGTCTTCCTGCCACTTTCCGCTGTGCCGCGGGGATCGCCCGAGTTCAGTCTCGGCTCCTCAGCGAAGAAACATATCTGCATGTTGCTGGCGCCCTCCTTTTATACCCACGAGGTAAGGCGGAGATGCGCTATGCAAATTCCGCAGACCCATGGCATTTCTTTGCCATTGGCTCGTTTTGTAATACTCGAAGTCGATAGGTGTTCTAGGCGAAACCCCATTCGTCGTCATCCGACGTAACGTCTCAGTTCCCTACTCAGGGAACGAGGGTTACATACGTAACCAAGACGTTTCTTCTGGTGCTTTCCATCTCCACAGACAACACATCCAGTGTGGTCATCGCCTGACTTTGTAGCCTTAGTCCTAGCATATCTCTTTTCAATCCTGGTTTCTCTCCTACTTGGCTCTTCATCCCTCAGCTGGTCAAGTTGGTCATAAATGCTTTCTTGCCTTTTGAGAAATGCCAAGAGGCTGTCAAACCGATTTTCTGGTGCCACAGAATTTGTTTGTATAAACAAGCCATTCTTTCTTAAGTGACTCTGGAAGTTTACTTTCAATTGATTTGGTTACCAATGGATTTTTGACAGCACTGTGTCTCCAAGGTCACTCAAGTCTTGAAGTGCTCTCTCTACCGCTTGAATTGATTCCACTATTTTCCGTGGTTGATGACCTTTAACAGCTGGCATTTTTTGTAACTCCTCCACTATCTCAATAGCTATGGATATTTGATGCCCGTTGCGGTTCTCTAGGACACGGAAGATGTCATCTGCAGTGTTGTATGAAATGAGGTGAATTTTCTCTTGTAATTTTGTAACTTTTTTCACCTCTCTGGAACCAGTCGGTTCACCCTGCCTCTGGAGTGCTTCCCAGTCCTTTCTCCACCTATGAAAATCACGTTTATTTCCAGTGAACTTTGGAAGAGCCATTGGTTTGAATTTGATGGTTGCGACAGGATAACTTGGAGTAATTTCTATCTGGGATAGACATTCAGCCTCTTCCTTTATCCTTGCCTCTATAAAGTCAGCCTTTCTGGAAACCAACTTGGCATCCCCAAGTTCAAAAGTGAAAGTTCAAGCCCCTTTAGATGCTCCTGGATGCTCTTCTGATCTTCAGGTGCGATCCAGCGTTTCCACCGACCATGCACCTCCTTTGCAGTTTTTACCAATCCCTGTAGGAGGTTAAGAATGAAGTCATAGCCCTCCTGGTTACCACTGGACTTTACAGCAGCAATCGTTTCTACGATGCATCGCGATGCAGACGAGGACGATTCGGTGTCGGTTCAGTAATAGACCATAACCGGTTATACTGACGCTTTTCTGACGTCATTTGTCGCGTGTGTGCTTTGTCGCGGTAGCATACAATGGCAGAGGAGGCGAGACACGAGTGCTAGTAATTAAAAATGCTCCGAATACTTTTAAAGCCTACATCTATTCTGGGCACATTTCGGCTCTAATTAACAACATGGTAAGCACGACCTGGAGAAGACACGCGCTGTGCGTGCTCATGTCACGCACACATAGAGCTGATTTAAGTATCCAAACCCGATGGTCAAATTACAATTATTCTGTGTTGTTACGCGTGATTATAAATGGATGATTGTTACCTTCAACAGCGGGCTTGGCGACGGTTGATGCGCGCATCTCTATGGTAACATTATACACTGATGAATAAGCGCTGCTTTTAAATGAACGTTTATTTACAACAAAATTGATTTGACACAATTTTTTTACTAAATGGCATAAACAGGCTTTACTCCCTTGAAACTTAAACTGTTTCTGTCAGTGCGACTTCCCGAACAGGCGAACACGCGCGCGCACGCACACATCACTTTTGGAGTAAAAATTTTAATTGCAGATGCAGTGCACCGCGATGCATCGTGATATCGAATTGAACTGAATCGATGACATGATAATCGTAATCGAACCGAACCGTGTGACCAGTGTAGGTTCACACCCCTAGGCTATAGACTTCCAATTATCCAGCTCTTTTTTTTTTTGTGTAGCAGTTTTTCAATGTCAAGTTATCCTTTTAGATATGTGCAGCTTCCCCACTTGAAAGAGAATGTCTACTCGAAGATTTTGAACTGCATTCCACTCAATGACTGAACAGCCGGTTCCTTTTCTCCTTTTTTTATTCATGCAGAATCAGTAGTTCATTTGTTTTTTCTCTTGAGTTCCCATCAGTGCAATTCATCGTCAGTTACCATTAACCATTTGCCATTAGGTGAAAAACCTTTAAATAAACCCAAAAGAGAAAATACACACTTATTTCACCTGCATGTACATTAAGCAACCTCAGAGCAACTAAGCATACATCAATACCTTTAGCTCATTAAGCATCAGCATCTCACTTCTTTCACAACTTAGAATCTCATAATCACATTTAGTAATATTAGACATGTAATCCTTTTCGCAAGCCATTATATCCTTCAAGTCCATAACAAGCCGCAGAAAAGACCCTACAAACAACTACCAACTGATGTATCTGTTATCATTTCACCATACTCGTTAACCTGAATAAAAATAATTATAATTAACAATCCCCACTCAGCTTCCTTTTGTCACCGCACCCGTGTTCCTCAATTGGACACTGGGGTCTATATGACCCCAATCGACTTTTCCTTTGTAAAAAAAAATGGTTCCCTTCATCTCAGTGGAATAAGATTTTGTGACTTTTCCTACATTATCTATCTATACACAAACACACAAACTGGGCTTGATTCGGTTGTTCTATAGGTATGTAAAAAAAAAATTACACTTCTGGTCTTTGGGGTCAATATGACCCAACATTGAAATGAATGGGAAAATTGAAAAAAAATTGTTTTTTATTTTTCATTTGTCAAAACAAATCAATAAATCCAGAATAAATCTGAAAATTTGCCGCAATTAAGTCCTGGTACTAGAGCACAAATGCAATGTGGAATGAACATGATCACTTGCACACACACCTGTACACGCACAAAACACACATAAACGTGTGTCTCCAATAGAAAGCATTTTTTATTGAAATTGGCAAATAAAATAAATAATTCCTGCATAAATCTGAAAATTCTCACACATAAATGAAGGCATGGTACTAGATCACTAATACAACGTGGAATGAACATTATCACACACACATGTGCGCCCACACACACACAGACACAAATACACACACAGATAGAGTGAGGTGTGACTGCAATAGAGAGCATTTTTATAGAAATTGGGAAATAAAATCAATAATTTCTGCATACATCTAAAAATTTTCACACACAAATGAAGGTATGGTATGAGAGCACAAATGCAATATGGAAAGAACGTGACTACAGACACATAACATACACACAGAGAGACACACAAACAAACAAACAAACAAACAAACAAACAGGTGTGACAGCAAAAAAGAGCATTTTTTATAGAAATTGGGAAATAAAATCAATAATTCCAGCATGAATCTAAAAATGTTCACACATAAATGAAGGCCTGGCATTAGAGAAAAAACTATGTGGAATTAGCATGATTACACACACACATGCACGTACGCACACACAAACACACACAGACACACAGGTGTGTTTACTCTTCACTCCTGTTCATATCCGCCTATAGCTGTTTGTTTTTTGTTTTTATTTACTTTTTAAAATTTCATTTCTTATTCTAAAGTTAATAATTTTATACATTTTGATTATTGAAATAATATATAATTGCAATCAAGAATTTTCTTTTAGTGGCAACTTATGTGGCATTATTGCAAATTTATTTGGCATTACTGCAAATTTATATAGCATTATTGCAATAAGAAGATACTTCAAAAGACCTCAAACAACAACAAAAATAATTCTAAACTTTGACAAAATACTGATTTAATGTATTTTAAACGTTTAAATATATATATATATTCATAAAACAAAGCTGAATTTGAGCCCTCAGATGGCATTGCACAAGATACCATCATGCTACTCTGTTAAATACAGACACATGTGCTCAGGAATAATTTGGAAAACCATTTTCACTGAACACAGTCTGACTCTGCATTCAGAAATGCCACTTGAATCTCTGTTACGCAAGGAGAAAGCTTTACATCTGTTCTATGTGGAGATGCCAGAGAGTTCTCTGGGCCTGAGCTCATCTCAGACGGTCTAGAAGACAGTGGGAATGTGTGCTGTGGTCAGATGAGTCCATGTTTCAGCTTGTTTTTGGGAGAAAATGGACATCGAGTTCTCAGTCCCAAAGACGAAAGGGACTGTGGCGAACAGGACGGCCGAGGGACGTGAGAGAACGGTGCGAGGCCGGTGGTGCGATTGCTAATGAGCAACACCTGTGAAGCACACCGGTCTCGCATCTCTCATGGAGGAGCGGAAGCATAAAGGAGGAGCGACGACATTGATGATGGAACAGGCCTTTTTTTTAGTTGTGTTTGGTTTTTGTATTTGTATTTTATTTTAGCCAACAGTCGTCCGCGAGGGGCTGCTGGCAGTCATGTTTATTTTTGGTAGCCAGCAGTCGTCTGCGAGGGGCTGCTGGCGGTATTTTGGTTTGTTTTTTTTATTTTAAATAAAGTTTCTTTGATTGTTCGCCGGTTCCCGCCTCCTTCTTCCCTGAACTTTGCTACACTGGTGCCGAAACCCAGGAAGAGGGAGGAACGCGCTGTCAGAGAGTCCTCGCCGTTGTGGGGAATCCGCGGTGCCATCGAGCATGGTGTGCGAGTTGCCGCCGCTCACCGTGGGCCGGAGCCTGCTGCCATCCGCTGGGCAGAGGAGGAGCAGGGAGTGGGGGACCCGCGGCTATGGATGCTCGAGGCGGTGCGCTGGAGTGAGTTGCCGGGGGGACGGCCAAGCTCGCTGCCGGCCGCCTTGGAGTTGGAGGGGCGGCTGCCGTCCGGGAGGGAGCGGGGGAGTCGCCGCTCGCCGTGGGCCGGAGCCTGCTGCCGTCCACCAGAAAAAGGGGAGGGGCAGGGAGCGGGGGACTCCTACCGTCTGCCCTAGAGCCCAAAGAGCCGTCGCCGTCCACCGGGCGGCGGAGGAGCGTTAAGCCGTCCACCGAGGGCTACCCAGCGTCACCACCAGGCACCGCGGAGGAGATCGCCTAGCTGGTGGGGGACCAGATGGCAGCGCGTTGTGGGAACCGGACCAAGTTTTTTTTTTCTCTCCCCTATCTTGATCTGTTGCTCCTCATGCTTCCGTCTCCGTTTCCCTCGCCTTGTCGGTCCATACCCCCCAGGGATCGCCGCCGCCGGGGGCGGAGGCAGAGGCTCGTGGGTACCCCCCGGCCTGTGAGGGGCGCGGGGCTATGTGGCGAACAGGACGGCTGAGGGACGTGAGAGAACGGCGCGAGGCCGGTGGTGTGATTGCTAATGAGCAACAGCTGTGAAGCAAACTGGTCTCGTATTTCTCACGGAGGAGCGGAAGCATAAAGGAGGAGCGACGACGTTGATGATCGAGAGAGGAACAGGCCTGTATTTTAGTTGCGTTTGGTTTTTGTATTTGTATTTTATTTTAGCCAATTTTATTAAAATTTATTGGCCAGGCTGAGTAATTGATATAGTCGTCCGCGAGGGGCTGCTGGCGGTATTTTGGTTTGTTTGTTTTATTTTAAATAAAGTTTCTTTGATTGTTTGCCGGTTCCCGCCTCCTTCTTCGCTGAACTTTGCTACAGGGACCATCCAGACTTTCACCAGCGACAGGTGCAAATGCAAACATCTATGCTGGTATTGAGGTGCATCATTGCAAACGGTATGGGTAACTTGCATTATTGTGAAGGTACCATTGACATGAGGTATGTATTTGGATTGTACAGAGAAGTAAACTGCCATCAAGATGACATCTTTCCTGGGAAGCAAGAAAATGCCAGGCCTCATTCTGCACGTGCTAAAACTAAGTGGTTTTTAAAAAGAACTGCAACATGTTCAAAATTGAAACCAAATAAATAAATATAAGCATTCCCCTGACTTACTACTGCGGTTGCATTTCATTTATCTAGAGTCTAGATCATGTATAGTTTAACTTGTGTGGTGATCTGCAATTGTTACCTTAAAAAGATATGTCTGCTTGATTTAACCCAACAAAAAAAAAACTTAGTTTTATTGTCTGTAGGTTGGTCCATTAATGTTAAGTAATATTTTTAAATTAAACCACAAAACCACTTAATTTACCATTTTTAGGTATTTGAAATGTACTGTCATTAACTTTTGTAATGTTACATTTTTTAATCTCTCTCTCTATATATACACTCACCTAAAGGATTATTAGCAACACCATACTAATACTGTGTTTGACCCCCTTTCGCCTTCAGAACTGCCTTAATTCTACGTGGCATTGATTCAACAAGGTGCTGAAAGCATTCTTTAGAAATGTTGGCCCACATTGATAGGATAGCATCTTGCAGTTGATGGAGATTTGTGGGATGCACATCCAGGGCACGAAGCTCCCGTTCCACCACATCCCAAAGATGCTCTATTGGGTTGAAATCTGGTGAATGTGGGGGCCATTTTAGTACAGTGAACTCATTGTCATGTTCAAGAAACCAATTTGAAATAATTCAAGCTTTGTGACATGGTGCATTATCCTGCTGGAAGTAGCCATCAGAGGACGGGTACATGGTGGCCATAAAGGGATAGACATGGTCAGAAACAATGCTCAGGTAGGCCGTGGCATTTAAACGATGCCCAATTGGCACTAAGTGTGCCAAGAAAACATCCCCCACACCATTACACCAACACCAGCAGCCTGCACAGTAGTAACAAGGCATGATGGATCCATGTTCTCATTCTGTTTACGCAAAATTCTGACCCTACCATCTGAATGTCTCAACAGAAATCGAGATTCATCAGACCAGGCAACATTTTTCCAGTCTTTAACTGTCCAATTTTAGTCAGCTCTTGCAAATTGTAGCCTTTTTTTCCTATTTGTAGTGGAGATGAGTGGTACCCGGAGGGGTCTTCTGCTGTTGTAGCCCATCCGCCTCAAGGTTGTGCGTGTTGTGGCTTCACAAATGCTTTGCTGCATACCTCAGTTGTAACGAGTGGTTATTTCAGTCAAAGTTGCTCTTCTATCAGCTTGAATCAGTCGGCCCATTCTCCTCTGACCTCTAGCATCAACAAGGCATTTTCGCCCACAGGACTGCCGCATACTGGATGTTTTTCCCTTTTCACACCATTCTTTGTAAACCCTAGAAATGGTTGTGCGTGAAAATCCCAGTAACTGAGCAGATTTTGAAATACTCAGACCGGCCCGTCTGGAACCAACAACCATGCCACGCTCAAAATTGATTAAATCACCTTTCTTTCCCATTCTGACATTCAGTTTGGAGTTCAGGAGATTGTCTTAACCAGGAACACACCCCTAAATGCATTGAAGCAACTGCCATGGGATTGGTTGATTAGATAATTGCATTAATGAGAAATTGAACAGGTGTTGTCCTTTAGGTGAGTGTATATATATATATATATATATATATATATTGGTACTGTATATTGTTTTTGTATCGCTTTGGGTTGGAGAAAAGTGCAATATAAATAAAAAGTATCATCATCATCATGTGATCATATTTACGACTTTTGCGAATAAATCTTGCTGCAGTATTTTGGACCAGTTGAAGGCGAGCGATTTGTGACTTGGAAATACCACAATACAATGAGTTTTGTCAGATAGGAAGTGTTTAATTTTAGACAAAAGACGGAGTTGATAGAAACTAGATCCAATTACCGAAGATATTTGTTTGTCATGCGTAGATCTGAATGCAGATAAGCTCCTCAAATCGATGCTGGTGGTCTTCAAATTATCAGTGGGGCCAAAAACTATCACCTCAGTTCCCCTTCAGGGACTACCGCTGCGTGTAATCGCAGTGGGAACGCCCCCCAGCGTAGCGCGTCTGAAGCATGAATGAAATCAGTCAATGGAGCGTCACAGCGGGTGACGTCACCGACCAGGAAGCTATAAATATCCCCTGAATACACAAGCCACCAGCTTCTGTTACTTCAGCAGCGCTCTGTGTGTGTCTGATATCTTTTGATTGTGTTTGTCTGATTTGTCAGGAGTTTTCACTATATATATATATATATATTAAAAAACCAAAATGAGCGAGCAGTATAGAAAGTGTGTTCCCCCCTGTACACGTTACATCACGGGTAGGGATTCTCACGAGTTATGTGTAGCTTGTTTGGGAGTTCAGCATGCCCAGTCGGCTCTCGAGGGAGTCGATTGTGAGCATTGCGAGCGTTTTCCTTTGAGAACTCTGCGCTCGCGGCGATCGCTCTTTGAGGAGAGTGGTTTGTTGCGAGCTCCCCAGGGCTCGGGTCCCGCTTCTGTTGAGGCAGAGCGGCGGCGCTTGACTTGGGGTTCGCAGATGGATCTCACCGGCGACGCTGAGACGGGCCCCGCCCTATCTCAGCTTTCTCCGGCGGGATCCAGTGCCTCTCACCCGGCTCTGGAAGCACGCGCTGCGGCGGTTACTTCTGCCCGGGTGGAGGCACGCGATGATGTGGAACTTAGATTATCCAGTTCTGAGGATCTGGATGTCGAAAGTTTGGCATCAGAGGAAACTAGCTCACTTCATTATACTGCTGAAGAAGGTTTAATGGATGTGTTATCTCGGGCTGTTGAAAAACTCAGTATTGAATGGCCAACTGATAAACAAGAATCTAGAAATAAAAGCAAACTAGATGATAGATTTCTCTCTGCACGTCCTCAGCCTTCTCGCCGGTGCTTACCATTCTTCCCAGACCTTCATGCTGAGGTTTCAAAGACCTGGGTTAGACCGGTTTCGAGCAGAATATATACCAATCAATCCAATGCTTATGGTAATATTTTTGGTGCAAAGTCTGCTGGATATGTGACGATGCCGAAGGCGGAGGAGACGCTCGCGAGCTATCTCTCTCCTGCCTCGGCATCTTCGCTTAAAGCACCGGCTCTTCCTTCTAGACCACTGAAAAATACTTCTGTGCTGGTGGGGAAGGCTTACTCGGCGGCTGGGCAGGCGGCTGCATGTTTGCATACAATGGCCATTATGCAGGCTTATCAGGCTGACCTGCTCAAAGATGTGTGTGAGGGGGGAGAAATTTCGGCAGATATGATCAATGAGCTCAGGCAGACTGCTGATCTCACTCTCCGGGCCACCAGGGAAACAGCTAAATCTGTTGGTCTATGGCAGCCATGGTGGCCACAGAAAGGCATTTATGGTTGAGTCAAACCTCTATGAAAGAAAAAGATAAATCTCTCTTATTAAATGCTCCTGTTTCGCCTGCGGGCCTCTTCGGTGACGCTCTTCACTCTGTCACTGAGAGGTTCCAGGAAGAGAAAAAACAGGCGGCTGCTTTTCATAAGTTTATCCCTCTCAAAGTGCGCGTCACTGGGGCTGCTGAGCGAGGGCAGTCCCAGCCGTCGAGTTCGTCTTCTAAAAGAGCACAGCAGAAGCGGAGTGTCGCGTCTCGTGCCCCCCCGCAGACAAACTGGAGGGACGAGGCGGGGCGCTCTCCGGCGCGGCCTTCTCGGGGCAGGACTGATCTGAGGTCGGTCATTGTCGCCAGGAAGGCCGCGTCGAAAAAGTCCTGACGGGCTGAACGTCAGGACTCTGAGGGTGGTCCCCATCGGGAAAGACTTGAGTTCGCCGCTCAAAAACACGGCGCCCTGTCTTTCTCGATGCCCTCAGGGGTCTGTTCTACTAACCCTGCCTATACAGGGCGTAGAGAGACTCGGCGAGCGATTTCTCGAGGGACGCTCGCCCCCTCCGAGGAGGGTTGTGGAGTGCTCAGACCAGCTGTTTCCTGCCAGTATGTTACAGGGCGCTGTGTCTGTCACTCGGGATGTTCATCCAGAGGCCAGCCTCGAGAGGCTGGTTCCCTTAGTAGAGTTCCTGGCGGAATGGGAAATGCTTCCCAATGTTTCTCAGTGGGTCCTGAATATTATAAAGAACGGGTACGCTATTCAGTTCAGAACGCGTCCACCTCGGTTCAGAGGGGTTCTGCCCACGGTGGTGGGCCCCGAGCAGGCTCTGGTATTAGAACAGGAGGTAGAAACTCTGCTGCACAAAGGGGCTATAGAACGGGTTCCTCCGCCCAGCAGGGAGTTAGGATACTACAGCCGGTACTTCATCGTTCCGAAAAAAGATGGAGGGCTGCGTCCCATTCTAGATCTGCGTCTCTTAAATCGCACTGTAGGGAAGCTCAAATTCAAGATGCTCACTCTCAAACAGATCGTGTCACAAATCAGATCCGAGGACTGGTTTGTCACGATAGACCTAAAGGACGCCTACTTCCATGTATCCATCCTCCCTCAACACAGGAAGTTCCTGAGGTTCGCTTTCGGGGGCGAAGCGTACCAATATCGGGTTCTTCCGTTTGGCCTAGCACTGTCACCCCGCACGTTCACGAAGTGTATGGATGCAGCTATAGCCCCGCTGAGGCTGCAGGGCATTCGTATTCTGAACTATATAGACGATTGGTTAATTCTAGCTCAATCAGAACAGCAGGCGGTTCGGCACCGAGATGTCGTTCTTGCTCACATCAAGAGGTTGGGGTTGAGGCTCAACGCCAAGAAGAGTGTTCTTTCTCCATTACAGAGAACCACTTTTCTCGGTGTAGTGTGGGATTCGACGACGATGCAGGCACAGTTGTCACCTGCTCGTGTTGCTTCGATTCTCGCCGCAGTAGATCAGGTCAAGCTAGGCCAGTCGTCCACTGTAAAACAGTTCCAGAGACTGTTAGGTCTCATGGCAGCTGCGTCCAACGTGATACCTTTTGGCCTCCTGCACATGAGACCGTTACAGTGGTGGCTCAGAACCAGGGGATTCTCCCCGAGGGGAAATCCGTTTCGCATGATCATGAGTTCGCGACGATGTCTTCGCGCCCTGGTTATGTGGAAAGATCCTCGGTTTCTTTCCCAAGGCCCGGTGTTGGGAGCTCCTTGTCGTCGCGTTATGCTAACGACAGATGCCTCTCTCACGGGGTGGGGGGCGATCATGAGTGGTCGCCCAGCTCGGGGTCTGTGGGGGGACCATCACCGTCTATGGCACATAAATTGTCTAGAGATGTTGGCAGTGTTTCAGGCTCTGAAACACTTCCTCCCAGACCTAAGGGGCCACAATGTTCTTGTTCGAACAGACAACACATCGGTGGTCTCTTATATCAACCATCAGGGGGGTCTGCGTTCTCGCCCACTTTACAAACTGGCACGTCAGATTCTCCTATGGTCCCAGGGGAGAATTCTTTCTTTGAGAGCTATTTATCTCCCAGGGTACTTAAATCAGGGGGCAGACATCCTGTCGAGGCAGGGGCCGAGGCCCGGGGAATGGAGTCTTCACCCCGAGGTGGTGGAGCTCCTATGGGAACATTTCGGTCGTGCCGAGGTAGATCTATTTGCTTCCAGAGAGACATCACATTGTCCACTGTGGTTCTCTCTCAGCCTGCCAGCCCCACTGGGGTTGGACGCGATGGTACATCCGTGGCCGAGGTCACGTCTGTACGCTTTTCCCCCGATCGCTCTGCTCCCGGGAGTTCTGGAGAGGGTTCGCCGGGACGGGCTCAGTCTTCTGCTAATAGCCCCGTTCTGGCCGGCCCGAGTATGGTTTGCGGACCTAGTGTCTCTCCTCGACGGCTCTCCCCTAGAGATACCGATCAGGAGAGATCTACTCTCTCAGGCGAGTGGGTCGATCTTTCACCCCCGCCCAGAACTATGGAGGCTGTGGGCTTGGCCTCTGAGGGGGCCCAGCTCATAGATTCTGGTCTCTCGACTGAGGTCGTTGAGACCATCCTCCAATCCAGAGCTCCCGCCACAAGGAAGTTATATGCCGCGAGGTGGAAACTTTTCACCTCTTGGTGTGGAGAGCGCCAGCAGGACCCAGTTAACTGCCCGGTTGGTACAGTGCTGGATTTCCTGCAGGACCGGCTCTCCACAGGGTTATCTCACTCCACACTGAAGGTGTATGTGGCGGCCTTAGCTGCTTACCACGACCCTTCGAGTGGAGGTTCTCTCGGGAGACACCCACTTGTATCTCGCTTCCTTCGTGGCACCTTGAGGCTGAGGCCTGCAGTCCGCACGAGGGTACCAGCTTGGGATCTGGCCATCGTCTTGGAAGGTCTCTCCCTAGCTCCTTTCGAGCCCATCGAGGAAGTTTCGGAAAAGTTCCTTACACTAAAGACTATCCTTCTTCTTGCTATCTCGTCTCTAAAAAGAATTGGAGATATTCAAGCACTTTCGGTGGCTCCCTCGTGCCTGGAATTTGCTCCCGGTATGGTAAAAGCTTTTCTCTGTCCGAGACCAGGGTATGTTCCTAAGGTACCAACCACTTCGGTTAGACCTATAGTTCTGCAGGCTTTCTGTCCTCCGCCTTTTTTGACGTCAGACCAGGAGAAACTTAATTTGCTGTGTCCTGTTAGGGCTTTAGATGCGTATGTCCACAGAGCTGCCCTGTGGAGGAAATCAGAACAATTGTTTGTCTGTTTTGGGTCACCTAAGAAGGGGTGTCCAGCATCTAAGCAAAGGATGAGCAAGTGGGTGGTCGAGGCCATCTCGCTTGCTTACGGTTCGGCCCATCAGCCTTCACCTTTGGCTGTAAGGGCTCATTCCACCCGGAGTATGGCTGCTTCTACAGCTCTTCTTTCAGGAGCTTCTCTTCAGGACGTTTGTGATGCGGCAGGCTGGTCCTCACCGCACACTTTCGTCAGATTTTATTCCCTTGACCTTAGCTCCACTCCCGGGGCTCAGGTTCTCTCGTCGGCTTGTGTCTCCTTATGACACACGACGGGGATTTGGTCGTATGGGGATGTGGGTATTGCGTTCCCACTGCGATTACACGCAGCGGTAGTCCCTGAAGGGGAACGTCCCAGGTTACGTATGTAACCCTAGTTCCCCGAAGGGACGGACGCTGCGTGTCCTGCCATACTCTCGGCATCCCCTTGGATCGCTTGCTTCAGTAACATTAGAAGCTGATGGCTTGTGTATTCAGGGGATATTTATAGCTTCCTGGTCGGTGACGTCACCCGCTGTGACGCTCCATTGACTGATTTCATTCATGCTTCAGACGCGCTACGCTGGGGGGCGTTCCCACTGCGATTACACGCAGCGTCCGTCCCTTCGGGGAACTAGGGTTACATACGTAACCCGGGATGTTTTGTCTTCATTTAAAGACAAAAAGTTTTGAGCAAGCCAAGATGTAACCTCATCTAAGCATAATAAAAGAGAAATGAAAGTAGACGGATAATTTCTCTTGATAGGTATATATATGTGTGTGTCGTCAGCATAAAAATGGAAGGAAATACCATGGGCCCTATTTTAACGATCTGAAACGCAAGTGTCAAAGCGCAAAGCGCAAGTAACTTTGTGGGCGGATCTCGGCGCTGTTGCTATTTTCCCGGCGGGATAAAATAGCATCTGAATGTACGCGCAACGCGCCATTGACTTTATACTAGGTTTTTTCTGGTCAGTGGCGCAATTGTTTTATAGAACAGCAAAATAGCATGAGGGAAAGTTTGCGCCGGAACACGCCTCCTCTTTGCGCTGAACCGCCCTGGGGAGCGCAAGTGTATTTCTTAGTGAACCCACGTGTGTCTGTGGAGGGAAAAGTCCGCTTTGCGTGGGTGCAAAATAGGAATGATACATGCGTCAGTGTACAAAGTCATTTGCGCCGGGTGCAAGATAGGGCCCCATGTCTTATTAAAATAGAACCCAATGGTAGAATGTACAACGTGTAAAGGGAGGGATCGAGATGGATCCGTGTGGGAGGCCACCGGAGAGGTGAGCGACAGAAGAGGAAAATTACCTATCTTGACCAAAAACGTCTCGGTTACGTATGTAACCTTAGTTCCCTGAATAGGGAATGAGACACTGCGTCAAACGCTGTGGGAACGTCCCTGCGTGAGTGCGTCATGAAGCGCGTATGGAATCAGTCCAATGGCGAGACGGAACGTCATAGGCGGGTAACGTCATCGACCAGGAATATATAAAGCACCCCAAAAACAAAAACGCTAAAGCTTCTGATAGGCCTGAAGCAAGTCAATCACGGGCATGCCGGGAGTATGGCAGAACGCTGCAGCGTCTCGTTCCCTATTCAGGGAACTAAGCTTATATATGTAACCGAGACGTTCCCTTTCAAGGGAACTTGAGCTGCATCAAACGCTGTGGGAATGCTAATGCCCATGTCGCCATAGGAGCAAGTGCCCGACTGTGTGAAATCAAAGCGCACATTCAGCCGAAAGCACCCGCGCCCCAGGAGTGGAGCTGAGGTCCAAGTCGTAAAACCTAACGAATGTATGCGGTGAGGACCAGCCTCCACATCACAAACGTCATAAAGTGAAACTCCTGACAAAAGAGCTTTGGAAGCAGCCATACTCCTAGTGGAGTGAGCTCGTACAGCCAAAGGTGAAGGCTGACCAGCCAAGCAAGTGAGATGGCGTCGAACACCCACTTGCTCATCCTCTGTTTAGATGCAGGACACTCCTTCCTGGATGACCCAAAGCAAACGAACAACTGTTTAGATTTCCTCCACAGGGCAGCTCTGTGGACATAAGCATCTAAAGCCCTGACAGGGCAGAGTAAATTAAGTTTTTCCTGGTCTGATGACATAAAAGGAGGAGGACAGAAAGCCTACAGTACTATAGGTCTAACGACATTGGTAGGGACCTTAGGAACATAACCTGGCCTAGGACGGAGGAAGGCCTTCACCATACCAGGCGAAAATTCCAGACACGAGGGAGCAACAGAGAGTGCTTGAATGTATCCAATTCTTTTAAGAGACGAGATAGCGAGAAGGAAGATAGCTTTAAGAGTGATGAATTTCTCAGTAACTTCTTCAATTGGCTCGAAAGGAGCCAGGGAGAGACCTTCTAATACAATGGCCAAATCCCAGGTCGGCACTCTCGTGTGAACTGCTGGCCTCAGCCTCAGAGTAAGCGAAGAAAGCGTGTTATAAGTGGGTGTCTCCCCAAAGAGACTCCACTCAAAGGGACATGGTAAGCAGCTAGTGCCGCCACGTACACCTTTAGCGTGGAGGGGGATAACCCTGTGGAGAAACACTCCTGCAGGAACTCCAGCACTGCACCCACTGGGCAGTTAACTGGGTCTAGCCGGTGTTCTCCACACCAAGAAGTGAATAATTTCCACTTCAAGGCATATAACTTCCTCATGGAAGGAGCTCTGGAGTGAAGGATGGTCTCGACAACCTCGGTTGAGAGACCTGAACTTACGAGCTGGGCCCCTTCAGAGACCAAGCCCACAGTTTCCATTGTCTTGGGCGGGGGTGAAGGATCAACCCACTCGCCTGAGAGAGTAGGTCCCTCCTGATCGGAATATACAGAGGAGAGCCGTCGAGGAGAGAAACTAGGTCCGCAAACCATACTCGGGCCAGCCAGTACGGGGCTACCAACAGTAGACTGACCCCGTCCCGGCAAACCCTCTCCAGAACTCCTGGGAGCAGAGCAATCGGGGGAAAGGCGTACAGACGTGACCTCGGCCACGCCTGCACCATAGCATCCAAACCCAGAGGGGCTGGATGGATGAGGGAGAAACATAGTGGACAATGTACGTCTCCCTGGAAGTGACTAGGTCCACATCGGCACGACCGAAACTCTCCCACAGGAGCTCCGCCACCTCGGGTTGGAGTCTCCATTCCCCGGGCCTCGGCCCCTGCCTCGACAGGATGTCTGCCCCCTGATTTAGATACCCTGGGATATAGATTGCCCTCAATGAAAGTAGCTTCCCCTGGGTCCATAGGAGGATATGGCGAACCAGCTTGTATAACAGGCGCGAACGCAGACCCCATTGATGGTTTATATAAGAGACCACCACTGTGTTGTCTGACCGAACAAGCACATGATGGCCCCTCAGGTCTAGAGGAAGTGTTTCAGGGCCTGGAACACTGCCAACATTTCTAGACAGTTTATATGCCATGAGAGATGATGGTCCTGCCACAGACCTTGGGGTGGGCGACCACTCATGATCGCCCCCCAGCCCGTGAGGGAAGCATCTGTCGTTAGTGTTACACGACAAGAAAGAGCTCCCAACACAGGTCCTAGGGACAGGAACCAAGGTTCTTTCCACATGACCAAAGCACGAAGGCAGCGCCGCGTGACTTTGATCGTGCGAAGTGGGGGGGCTACCAACAGTAGACTGACCCCGTCCCGGCAAACCCTCTCCAGAACTCCTGGGAGCAGAGTAATCGGGGGAAAGGCGTACAGACGTGACCTCGGCCACGCCTGCACCATAGCGTCCAAACCCAGAGGGGCTGGATGGCTGAGGGAGAAACATAGTGGACAATGTGATGTCTCCCTGGAAGCGACTAGGTCCTCATCGGCACGACCGAAACTCTCCCACAGGAGCTCCGCCACCTCGGGGTGGAGTCTCCATTCCCCGGGCCTCGGCCCCTGCCTCGACAGGATGTCTGCCCCCTGATTTAGATACCCTGGGATATAGATTGCCCTCAATGAAAGTAGCTTCCCCTGGATCCATAGGAGGATATGGCGAGCCAGCTTGTATAACAGGCGCGAACGCAGACCCCATTGATGGTTTATATAAGAGACCACCGCTGTGTCGTCTGACCGAACAAGCACATGATGGCCCCTCAGGTCTAAAGGAAGTGTTTCAGGGCCTGGAACACCGCCAACATTTCTAGACAGTTTATATGCCATGAGAGATGATGGTCCTGCCACAGACCTTGGGGTGGGCGACCACTCATGATCGCCCCCCAGCCCGTGAGGGAACCATCTGTCGTTAGCGTTACACGACAAGAAAGAGCTCCCAACACAGGTCCTAGGGACAGGAACCAAGGTTCTTTCCACATGACCAAAGCACGAAGGCAGCGCCGCGTGACTTTGATCGTGCAAAGTGGGTTTCCCCTCGGGGAGAACCCCTTGGCCCTGAGCCACCACTGTAATGGTCTTATGTACAGCAGGCCGCAAGGTATAACGTTGGACGCTGCTGCGATCAGACCTAGCATTCTCTGGCACTGCTTTACAGTGAGCAGCTGGCCTAGCTTCACTTGCTTTACGGCTGAAAGAATCGAGGCGATGTGAGCAGGCCTCAGGCGCGCCAGCATCGTCGTCGAATCCCATATAACCCCGAGAAAAGAGGTTCTCTGTGATGGAGATAACACGCTTTTCTTGGAGTTCAGCCTCAGCCCCAACCTCCTAATGTGAGTAAGAACGACATCTCGATGCCGAACCGCCTGATGCTCCGATTGAGCTAAAATCAGCCAATCGCCGATATAATTCAGGATACGAATGCCCTAGAGGCACAGTGGAACTAACGCTGCATCCATGCATTTCGTGAATGTGCGGGGTGACAAAGCCAGACCGAACGGAAGAACCCGATATTGGTACGCTTCGCCCCCGAAAGCAAACCTCAGGAACTTCCTGTCTTGTGGAAGGATGGAAATGTGGAAGTACGCATCCTTTAGATCTATCGTGACAGACCAGTCTTTGGATCTGATTTGTGACACGATCTGCTCGAGAGTGAGCATCTTGAACTTGAGCTTCCCTACTGAGCGATTTAACATGCGCAGATCTAGAATTGGACGCAACCCCCCATCCTTCTTTGGAACGATGAAATATCGGCTGTAATAACCTGACTCTCTGCTGGGAGGAGGAACCCGTTCTATAGCCTCCTTTTGCATGAGCGTTTTCACCTCCTGTTCCATTACCAGAGCCTGCTCGGGGCCCACCACGGTGGGCAGGACCCCGCTGAATCGAGGTGGACGAGAACTGAACTGGATAGCATAACCTTTCTCTATCGACTGCAGGAACCACTGCGATACTCTTGGAAGACTTTTCCACTCCGCCAGAAAATCTACTAAGGGTACCAGTCTCTCGAGACTGGCCTCTGGAGTATTTCGAACAGCAGTCACAGCCCCCTGTAGCGGCGCACCGGCAGGGAGCAACTGGTTTGACCGTTCTGTGACCCTCCTCAGAGGGGGCGAGCGTCCCTCGGGAAAGATCTCGCTGGGACCATCTACGCCCCGGCATGAAGGCGGGGTTGGCAGAATGGGCCCCTGAGGGCACCGAGAGAGAATGGGCACCGTCTGATGCGGTGAACTCCTTTCTCTTACGGTGGGGACTACCCTCAGCATCCTGAGGATTTTTTTTAGACGAAGCCTTCTTGGCCATAATAACTGTCCTCAGATCAGTTTTACCACCAGAAGACTTCGCCTGAGACTGCCGCGTCTGGTCCCACTGTTTAGAAGGGGGAGCATGAGACGCGACACTCTGCTTTTGTTGCGCCCTGTGCGAGGAGCTTGTCGACAGCCTGGACTGCCCCCGCCCAGCAGTCCCTGGGACGTGAATTTTGAGTGGGAGGAATTTTTGAAATGCTGCAGACTGTTTTATCTCTCTGCGGCCACCAGGGCTGCCATAGTACAGCCCATTAGTTTGGCCGACTCCTTGGTGGCACGTAGAGATAAATCAGCAGCCTGACGTAATTCTCGAACCACGTCAGAACTAACCTCCCTCACTCTCACTCACATCCTTCAATAAAGCGGCCTGATAAGCCTGAAAAATAGACATAGTGTGCAGGCATGCACTGGCCTGACATGCCGCCGAATATGCTTTGCCCACCAAAGCCGAAGTATTTCTAAGGGGCTTGGAGGCCAAAGCCGGTGCCTTAAGAGAAGACGCAGACTCAGCAGAAAGATGACTCGCGAACGCTTCCTCTGCTTTAGGCATCGCCCCATAACCATGTAATTTATCCCATGCAATATTAGAATATGTAGAAGGCTGGGGGCTAAAAATACGATAAGAAACCGGCTTTTTCCACGACTTCGACACCTCGGTGTGGAGGTCGGGAAAAAATGGTAGGCACCGGCGTGGAGGTTGAACATGCGATGGCATAAATCTCTCATCCAGTTTCCTTTTTGAAACAGACTCCTGCCTAACAGCTGGCCACTCGATTACTTAATTTAGCAACAGCACGAGTGAGCACCTCCATAAGCTCCTCAGATTCAGGGGAACGAGGTGACGAGCCCTCAATATCTCCTGTCTCTACACTTACAACATCCAGATCCTCAGAACTGGATAGATATAACACTGGTGCCTCAGCCTGGGGGGAAGAAACCGCAGCGCGTGCTTCCACACCCGGGACTGAGGCACTGGATCTGATAGGTGAAGGCTGAGATAGGGCAGAGCCCGTCTCAAACCCCGCTGTCAGATCCATTTGCGATCCCCACGACAAGCGCCGCCGCTCTGCCTCAACAGAAGCGGGACCCGAGCCACGGGGAGCGCGCACCGAACCACTCTCCTCGAAGAGTGATCGGCGGGAGCGGAGCATTCTTAGAGGAAAACGCTCGCAATGCTCACAATCAGCTCCCTCGAGAGCTGACTGGGCATGCTGCACTCCCAAACAAACAATGCATAGATCGTGTGTATCCCCACCAGTGAGATAACGAGTACATGGGGGAACACACTTTCTATACAGCTGCTCGCTCGCCATTATATATATATATATATGATTTTTTTTTTATAGCGAAAACTGCCTAGTAGACACTAAATGACAGACAAAAAACACTTGGACAGAATTCACACAGAGCGCTTGCTGAAGGCACAGAAGCTGTCGTGGTTGTGTTTTTGGGGTGCTTTATAGTTTCCTGGCCGATGACATCACCCGCTTATGACGATCCGTCTCGCCATTGGACTGATTCCATACGTGCTTTATGATGCATTCACACAGGGGCGTTCCCACAGTGTTTGACGCAGCTCGAGTTCCCTTGAAAGGGAACTTTCTGTTCCATGAATAAGATTGAAACCAGTTAACAGTTAAAAAGATAACTAATTTTCAAACTAAAGTAATACACTACACATATCAGTCAAAACTGTGTGTAAAATATAAAATATTGTTAAATACGTTTACAACACTGTTTACAAACAAAACCCTATAAACTCTAAAAGAGCTGTATTATGCAAGCCAGGCCAGTAGTTGATGTCTCTTTGTCAAAAAACCCCGGCGAACACGTAATACTCATGAACATGTGAACACGTGATCATAAGTACGCATGTGAACATGTTATATGCTAGTGCATGACCAGCCTGATCTCATGAAAATGCATCTCTCTAGCATGCATTTTGTTTATCATGCAATTTACATGCGTAAATTAGTTTTTACATGCATTTGGTACGCACCTTATTGCTTGTAATACACACACACACCACACCACTAATCCTAACCAAATGTATAATACATACGTACCCCACACCACTACTAAACCTACCCTAAACCTACCCATGCGTATCATATGCCCGTAAAAACTACTTTTCATGTATAAATTTCATGATAAACACAATGCGTGCTATAGAGACGCATTTAGTGAGACCGAGTTGGAACGTTTGCATTGTCAGGCCTCCAAAATGGCATTTTTGTGTTAATGAGCAGCCAAAACACATGATAAGTTTACAATTTTCAGTTGAAAATGATGTTGTGTATATATATATATATATATATATATATATATATATATATATATATATATATATATATATATATATATATACAGTTATATACAAGCACTGCGGGTGCTTGATGTGACGGTGTGTGAATCCTCATGTTCTGTTTTTTATGCTGCTATTTGCACATGTAGATCTACATTTTTGAGGGATTTGAATGGGTCACAGACACTTATCTTTTCTTCCATTTAATTCTAATCTAACCTTCAAATCTTGTCAGTTAACTGATGATGACTGGTTAACAAGCATCAGCTCTCAGTCAGAAAACGAAATGTTAAATGAACATCCCTCCTTCAAATATTTCAACTGAATGAAGTAAAAATGTTCAGTGCAGCAAGTCAACATAACATTTTGAGATTGACCTCCAAACTCTTTACAGTGTGTTTGTGATGGCAAGAAATGTACAAAGCAACCAAACTGGTGTCGTTCTTTACCATCCAACTGGGGACGCGAAGTTTATTTTGATTAATAAAATCATTATTCACTGTATAAAGTAGTTACCTGAAAAGATGTTTTATTAACAAGGTTCGGGAGGAGCAGGTGCAGATAATTAACCCAATCAGCACAAGTGGAGATCAATCAGTAATCAACTCAGGACAAGATAAATAACAGCAGAACCCACCTGTGTTTCTTGATGGTTTATCAGCATTTGGCCCTGCAGTAGCCTACCTTCCTATCATGTCCGAATCGAGCTCTTCCCGTTTGATGAAGAATCTTTCGTCCGTCAGAATCAGGAATATTTGCCACAATCCTCTGGTGTTATCTCGCGGGCGTCAGGCCAAACAAACGGGTCCTCGCCACCGCGGGCGAAACATCCGCAATCTACTTCCGCGTATTTGTTTAAACCGGATCATTCAATAATTCCTGCCATAGAGAAATGGACAATAAGGCAATGCCGCCCTCTTCACAAGAAGGAACGGGCCTTCCTCCAGCGCCAGGCCGCCGCAGCAGGCCCTAAGTAAGCCGCGCTGCAGATTCAGTCCCGACCAGTCCACACTCTCTACGTCTGCCGGGTCAACTCCGTGAGTGCTCAGCTCAAAACCTTTTCGTTTCCGTCCCCAGTTGAACTTCACATCAATTCAGTTGTTGAATCACGAGCCAGTTATGCTATCTGGATACTCATTTTTGATCGGGGAACACTCGCTTTAAATCATTTCTGTACAAATGATTTGCCGTCTTAACGCAATGCTTCCTCGTGGCATAAACTCACACGTAAACAGTAGGTCTCACATTACGTGCAGATTGCACACAGAATCATCAAGAACCTATCACTAACACTGTCCTGCAATGTATCTACAAAAATCGCTTAGAAACTTAAAGTTATAGCGTAAATGTATTTTTATTACATTTTTTGAAGTAGCCTAATTTAAAACCACTGCTTCACTATTGTTTTTCTGATTCATAACGAACTAATCGGCAGGGAATGTGACCCATAGCCATAGAAATAATTAAAATAACTGTCGTGTTGACGGTTCCTGTTTGATGATCATCCAACATCAAACAATGATTACTGAATCAAACCTATGGGTCAGAGGTGAATATATGTAGGTTCTAAAACGTTTTAGTCTTCTCATGTAAGCAGTCTAAACTGTTCTGAACGTGGACTGCTATCTTTGCTCGGCCACTTAAACTTCAGATGCGCATAATCCTGCAAGGATTAATCTCTCACCTCCTCTTCCTCGCGCCTTTGATTAACGTGCAAGAAGACGAGTATCGGTCTGCCAGGCCCCAATCTCCTCCTCCCTTCACTCAACCTCACACCACAGGAGCTTAATTTCTTCAGGTAAGTTTCTCCACTGCCACAGCATTGATGTCTCCTCTGCTCCCGCTGGAGCTCTCTTTCTCTGGCTAATTTTCTCCACTGCCAAAGCAGTGATGTCTCCTCTGCTCCCGCAGGAGCTCAATTTCTCCAGGTAAGTTTCTCCACTGCCACAGCAGTGATGTCTCCTCTGCTCCCGCAGGAGCTCTGTATCTCTGGCTAATTTTCTCCACTGCCACAGCAGTGATGTCTCCTCTGCTCCCACAGGAGCTCTGTATCTCTGGCTAATTTTCTCCACTGCCACAGCAGTGATGTCTCCTCTGCTCCCGCAGGAGCTCTGTTTCTCTGGCTATTGTTTCTCCACTGCCACAGCAGTGATGTCTCCTTTGCTCCCGCAGGAGCTCAATTTCTCCAGGTAAGTTTCTCCACTGCCACAGCAGTGATGTCTCCTCTGCTCCCGCAGGAGCTCTGTTTCTCTGGCTAATTTTCTCCACTGCCACAGCAGTGATGTCTCCTCTGCTCCCACAGGAGCTCTGTTTCTCTGGCTAATTTTCTCCACTGTCACAGCAGTGATGTCTCCTCTGCTCCCTCAGGAGCTCAATTTCTCCAGGTAAGTTTCTCCACTGCCACAGCAGTGATGTCTCCTCTGCTCCCGCAGGAGCTCTGTTTCTCTGGCTAAGTTTCTCCACTGCCGCAGCAGTGATGTCTCCTCTGCTCCCGCAGGAGCTCTGTTTCTCTGGCTAATGTTCTCCACTGCCAAAGCAGTGATGTCTTCTCTGCTCCCGCAGGAGCTTTGTTTCTCTGGTTAATTTTCTCCACCGCCACAGCAGTGATGTCTCCTCTGCTCCCGCTGGAGCTCTGTTTCCCTGGCTAATTTTCTCCACTGCCACAGCAGTGATGTCTACTCTGCTCCCGCTGGAGCTCCATTTCTCTGGCTAATTTTCTCCATTGCCTCAGCAGTGATGTCTCCTCTGCTCCCGCAGGAGCTCTAATTTCTCTAGCTAATTTTCTCCACTGCCCCAGCAGTGATGTCTTCTCTCCAGTACCTCACTATTCAGAATTGATATTCCAGAAAGTAAAAAAAAAAAAAACTAATTGATGATTGTCTCTGTCCAGCGAGCATTGGTCTCCCAGCGGACGTAGTATGCATCTGTTTCCTCTTTTTCCATCCAGCGAGCATTGGTCTCCCAGCGGATGTTGCATGCATCTATGTTTCCTCTTTCTCCATCCAGCGAGCATTGGTCTCCCAGCGGATGTTGCATGCATTGGTTTCTTCTTTCTCTGTCCAGCGAGCACTGGTCTCCAGCGGACGTAGCATGCATCTATGTTTCCTTATCTCCATCCAGCGAGCATTGGTCTCCCAGTGGATGTTGCATGCATCTGTTTCTTCTTTCTCTGTCCAGCAAGCATTGGTCTCCCAGCGGTTAATTTAGGTTCCAATACTATAGTATATAAACTAAGAAAGTTTATTTAGTGTGAATTTTTATAACTAAAATAAATGTCACAAACCTGCCTGTTCCTGTCTGTCCTGATCTCTCCATTGTAAGTTAAATTGATCAGAGCACTGAGAATATCACCTTTTGTCGTTGAATGGTCTGGCTGATTAGATTAGTTTCTATGCATTCGAATCACACTGTTAATGCCGATGAGATCAGGGCTGGGGAGTTTCAGGTAGCAGGGCGGATTCCTGAGCCTCATTTACATTCTTTATTTCAGAGTGTCTCCACCTCTATGTAACTCCTCCCCCTTGGAAGATATATAAACTACAAGGTATGTTGCCTTAGTCAGATCTTGGACGAAGCAGACTACAGCAATAAAGAAACCTGCTTGAAAGATATCCCAACGTCTCCTGGTCTTCGCTTCTGAGTTCCTATACCTTAGAAGAAAGTTCACTACAGTACTTATCTCTACTCTATCCCGTCCAGCGAGCATGGGTCTCCCAGCAGACACAGCATGTATCTATCTTCCCACTACCTCTGTCCAGCAAGCATTGGTCTCTCAGCGGACAGCATGTATCTTCCTTTTTCATATTTCTGTCCAGAGAGCATTGGTCTCTCAGCGGACTCGACACGTATCTATCTTTCCTGCCCAGCCAGCATTTTCAAATTCATTCCACCTCGCAGGTGGCCGGTAGAGCCCAATATCCTGACGCCATCGAGCCGCTCACGTCAGAATCTACATGGGCCCTCCCGGTCAGCCGTTTTTCGATTCCCGCTTAACTCACCCGTTAACGCCACGGAGATATACTTGATCAAGCGATCAAGCTTATTGAAAAGCCAGCCCGCCAAATTCTCTGCATCTTTGGGGGGTCTATAGTCTGGCGGCTGTCCTTTTGCTCTTTTGCTTTTTTGGGGGGAGTACTCTGGGTTCGGGCAGAAATTTCCGAGCTCGGAGCCCTCCCCCCGGACAGCACGCCAAGTACGCATAACCTTTACCATAATAATTATATGTAGATGTGAACTCGTGAAATGATGTTTTATTAACAAGGTTCGGGAGGAGCAGGTGCAGAAAATTAACCCAATCAGCACAAGTGGAGATCAATCAGTAAACAACTCAGGACAAGATAAATAACAGCAGAACCCACCTGTGTTTCTTGACGCTTTATCAGCATCCCACCTCCACCCCATCTCCTCACTTTTAGTTCCATCTCTAGTTCCATCTACTCTTACCAACGGGGGGAGTACTCTGGGTTCGGGCAGAAATTCCGAGCTCGGAGCCCTCCACCCGGACAGCACGCCAAGTACGCATAACCTTTACCATAATAATTATATGTAGATGTGAACTCGTGAAATCGTTACCTTGAAGAGCTACTTCTGTTTGATTTATCCCATAAACCCTAAAGGGACTGCATAACCAAGCAAAGAAAAGTATCTATGAAGAGATAGCGTTAAAGAAGAAAAATAATAATATGAATGATAAGAGCCTCTGCTTTTGAACTGTTGCCGTTGGTATTTTTTACCCCGTTGAAAAACAGATTCAAATGGTCTTTCCTCAAAAAATTCTAATTTTTAAATTTTTGATAACTGATGGTTTGGTCATTCTTTTTAAATTGTATATGTTTATCTATGCATATTGTGTGATCTCTGATGCCTGTGTATACACACACACACACATACAGTACATATATATATATATATATACAAGTTACATAATGAAGACAGACTTCACTGTTCACACAGACACACAGTTCCACTGCAGGCTATGGGAGTCCTCTGTACGATAGGTAGACATCGTTCAGGTCCCCACTTGGCCAGTGTAGAGCGATAGTGCTCTGTTATCTCATATTGAGATGTATGTGTGTGTGTCTGATGCCTGTGTAAACATTACATATATAATATATAAACATTATATATGTATATATATATATATATATATATATATATATATATATATATATATATATAATTTACATTATGAATACAGACTTCACTGTTCACTGTTCACACACACAGTTCCATTGTAGGCTATGGGAGTCCCCACTTGGCCAGTGTAGAGCGATAGTGCTCTGTTAGTAATATATAAATGTATGTGTGTGTGTCTGATGCCTGTGTCTGATGCCTATGTGCAATGGCACATAACAATGGCAAGTAAATTGTAAGGGACTGCATAACCAAGAATAGAAAGTATCTATGAAGAGAGAGCATTAAATAAGAGAAATAATATTATGTATGATAATTGGCGTCTCAAAGGAAAACAAAAAAAGACATGTCTATTGATTTTATTAAAGTAGAAATTATGTTTTATTTAATAGGCAGCCAATGCTATCAGTCACATTATTAATATCTTGGTGTTCTTGAAAATAAGCTTAAATGTGGACCGATCATATAGGCTACTCTAAGTATAAAGCCACAACAGAGAATGATTGTCTTAAAGCAATAACTTTCCTGTAATGTCCACAACATAAATATTCTGATGTTTTATAGTGCTTTCATCGAAAGTGTTATGATATTCTGCATTATTTGTTGGTATGG
The DNA here is from genome assembly GCF_051911475.1 of Siphateles boraxobius. Lineage (NCBI taxonomy): Eukaryota > Metazoa > Chordata > Actinopteri > Cypriniformes > Leuciscidae > Siphateles > Siphateles boraxobius. The sequence continues at coordinate 21,581,853 of NW_027508908.1, read as the reverse complement.
AACTGTAGGTACTGAAGAAATCATCTCAGGGTTATGACTATAGCCCTTGTTCCCTGAGAAGGGAACGAGACACTGCGTCGTTGACAACGACTCTTTGTGGACGCTCCCTTAGCGTGCGTCCCTGAAGTATGAATGAAACTATTCTAATCCTGATTGGTGTTGCGTCATGACGTAACATGTGAAGGCATAACCGGATGCATAAAAGCGATGCCCGCACACACACACACTAGCCTAAGCGATGAAACAAGACGCTCTCAGGCCCTGATGGGCGTGGCAGGATTACGCAGTGTCTCGTTCCCTTCTCAGGGAACAAGGGTTATAGTCATAACCCGAGACGTTCCCTTTTGAGGGAACTTGCACTGCGTCGTTGAAAACGACTCTTTGGGGAACGAATGCCCACTAGGCCACGCACCGAAAGAGGCCTGCCCTAGAGTGAAACTGAACCTCAGGCACTCAGCTAGGACGAGAGCACATGTGCGCCAGGCGTACTAGGGAGGTGCAAACTGTAAAATCTGATAAAGGTGTGCGGGGTAGCCCAACCGGCTGCCTCACAGATCTCCTGTAGGGGCACTCCAGAAAGAAGGGCCCTAGAGGACGCCATGCCTCTAGTAGAGTGAGCCCTAACGGCCAAAGGTGAAGGCAAACTGCGCACCTTGTAGGCCGAGGCAATTGCCTGAACAATCCAGTTACTAATAGTTTGTTTGGATGCAGGGAGCCCCTTCTTAGGTGACCCAAAACACACCAACAGTTGGTCCGACCTCCTCCAAGAAGAGGACCTCTCAAGGTAAACACTCAAAGCTCTGACCGGGCAGAGCAAATGGAGCCTCTCTTCTTCTGCCGACACATGAGGCGGAGGATGAAATGCCTGCAGGGCCGTAGACCGTGCAATGTTGGAAGGCACCTTAGGCACATAACCAGGCCTAGGATGCAAGGTAGCCTTAACTCCTCCAGGGGCAAACTCCAAGCAGGCTGGTGTTACTGCCAGGGCTTGGAGATCTCCCACCCTCTTTAAAGAGGTAATAGCTAAGAGAAAAGCCATCTTAAACATCAGGTCCTTGAGCGACGCCGACTGAAGGGGTTCGAAGGGGGCCAGGGATAACCCGTCTAGAACCACCGCCAGAGCTAAGTATGGTCTCAACCACCCCAGCTGATAGTCCAGCATCTAGGTACTGAACCCCCTTAGGGGCCAGACCCACAACTTCCACAGCTCTGGGCGAGGGTGAAATATTGTTCCCTCCGCCTGAGACAACAGATCCCTCCTCAGAGGAATCTGCCACGGTGGACCTATCAGGAGTGATATTATGTCTGAAAACCACACTCGGGCCGGCCACACTGGGGCAACCAGAAGTAGACTGATGCCCTCCTGACGGACCCTCTCCAGGACTCCCGGGAGCAGAGAGATCAGGGGGAAAGCGTACAGACATAGCCTCGGCCAGGCCTGTACCATGGCATCCAACCCCAGCGGGGCGGGGTGTGTGAGGGAGAACCAAAGTGGACAGTGGGACGTCTCACGAGACGCAAACAGATCCACTTCCATCGGTCCAAACCTCTCCCATATCAACTTCACCACATCTGGATAAAGTCTCCATTCCCCGGGCCTCAGCCCCTGCCTCAACAGGATGTCTGCTCCCTGATTCTGAACCCCCGGAACGTACATTGCCCTTATAGACAGAAGTTTCCCTTGGGACCACAGGATAATCTGATGTGCCAATCTGTATAGAGGGCACGATCTGAGTCCCCCTTGTCGGTTCAGATAAACTACCAGTGATGGATTGTCCGATCGTACTAGGACATGGTAACCCTTGATGTCTGAGAGGAAGCTCCTCAGAGCCCTGAAAACGGACAACATCTCTAGGCAATTTATATGCCAGGAAAGATGATGGTCCTGCCACAGACCCCTGGCAAAGCGGCCATCCATGACCGCGCCCCAGCCAGTAAGACCCCCTTAGAGGTCCTACTACCACAGTTAGGACCTCTTAGCCGAAGCCCTCCTAGCCTGAAGGACGTCTCTCAAATCGCCCTTCTGGCCCGGGAGGATGAGAGCGTTTCCTCTGTTGCCAAGCTCCAAGAGGAGGGGCTCTAGAGGCAACGCTCTCTTTTTGCTCCTGGCAATATGAGGAGCTCGATGACGGCTGGGGCTGATCTCTTTGCCCCACCCTACTCGATTTGGACTTAGATTTACGGGGGAGGAACTGCTGGAACGCCGCAGATTGATTCTTTGTCTCCTGAAACCTGTCGACGACAGATGTAACTGCGTCACCGAACAGGTTGAAGACGAGAACGGCGCATCAAGGAGAAACGATTTATCTTTCTCCTTGATGCCTGATAAATTCAGCCACAGATGTCTCTCCGTGGCTACCAAGGCTGCGATAGAGCGGCCGATAGCGCGGGCCGTCTCTTTAGTAGCATGGAGAGACAGGTCTGTGGCTTTACGCAGTTCAGATATATCTTGGGGTGTTGGCCCCTCCCCCTCATCCAAATCTTTCAGGAATTCGGCCTGGTATGCCTGCAAAATAACCATCAAATGCAGACATGAACCAGACCGACCTGCCGCCATATAAGCCCTGCCGACCAATGCAGAGGTATCTCTGCATGGTTTGCTGGGCAGCACCGGGGCTTTAAGGGAAAATGCTGCTTCAGGAGAGAGGTATCCAGCTAGTGTCTCCTCTACCTTAGGCATCTTCCCATATCCCATATCCCTTGCCCCTAAAACATTACTATAGTCAACACTCGCGGGACTAAAGATACGGGATGAATGGGGTTTTTCCCACGATCTCGAGATCTCATTCTGGAGATCAGGGGAAAAAGCCAAGCCCCGGCGCTGAGGCTGTGACCTGTGCTGCAGGAAACGCTCATCTAATTTGCTTCTTACTTGCGTTCCCTGCTCATCATGTGGCCAGCTGATGTTGAGTCTGGCCACAGCACGAGTCACAACCTCAATGAGCTCCTCATGCGCATGACCGTGAACCGGCGAGTCTTGTTCACGATCATCCGCCTCGATGCTGAGCACGTCCACTTCCTCGGAAGCAGAGAGCTCAAGCATCGGGCCCTGATCATGGGCAGAAGAAGCGGCAGCGCGGGCTTCTGCAGCACAAACAGGAGCCTCGGGATCTTCAGATGAAGAATGAGAAAGTGCCGCAGCAGGCTCATTCTCATCTGCAAGATCCCGTTGCGATCCCCATGATCTTAATCGACCAGAACCGTGGGGAATGCAAGCCTGACCAGTTTCATCAAACACAGCCAGGCGGGAGCGCAGCACTCTCATAGGTAGTGATTCACAATCGCCGCAAGCAGCCCCCTCAAAGAGCTGCCCGGGCGTAATGTAATGTAATTGTAATGCTTCTTTCAGATCTTTGACCAGAGTGGATACAAACTTGTCACAGCAGGTCACATCTGGATCATTCAAGACAGAGCGAAACAGAATGTCAATGTGCAGACGGGGTACACACCCGAACATCAAATAAAAAGGAGCATATCCTGTCATCTCATGGATTGTGCAATTATACAGAAATGTCAGTGTCTGCAACCGTCTCGGCCAATCTCTCTTCTCATCTGGTGACAAAGCCCGAATCATATTTCCGAGGGTTCTATTAAAGCGCTCCACACTTCCATTACCCATTGGGTGATACGGTGTTGTGCGCGACTTGTTCACTCCAGAGACCCTTAGAAGCTCTCGGATCAATTTACTTTCAAAACCAAGTAGATGCAAAAATACCTGTCCCATATTATCCTGGCAACCTGTTTGGCAGATTGATCTCTACACACAAAGGCTTGTGCTAGCCACGTGATCGGTTATCACCAAAACGTCAACCGACTTGTTAGTAGAGTCTTCAGCTGACCAGAAGTCTATGCAGACAAGCTCTAATGGTCTACTTGTTGAAATGTTCTCCAGGGGTGCTCTACCAGAAGGATCAATCTTTTTGCTCACAGTGCAGCGATGACACAAGCGCACATAGTCCCTCACATTTCGCTCCATGTTCAGCCAAATGAAGCGCTGCCTTGCAAGGCTAATACTCCGCGACTGACCTTGGTGACCACAGTCGTCATGGATTCCTTTCAAAATCACACTCACTAAAGACTCTTGGACCTCAAACTGAAAGCGTCTTTTCCTTGATAGTTGGTCACAGGTCACTCTGTTCAAGATACCACTTCTGAAAACAAGTTTCTCCCAGTGCCTCAGCTATCGAAGGACACTCATTGATTCCTTTGACCTCTCTTTTCTTGAAGGCCTACGCTTACGCTCAATTGTATTATACAAGACTCTTGACAAAATTTTGTCTGTGAGCTGTTCTTCACGCAGCTCCTGTTCTGAATATGTTTGCAATGTGTCCCGCCCTTCTGACATCAACTGAGGTAAGTGATCAATGACAGACATTGCTCGTGCTCTGGCACAGATGTTCCACTCAACATGTGAGTTCAGTATAGCAGAAACATCTGCATTTGAGACAGTTAGAAGGACTTTGGTCTGCTTTATGTCTGGTCTGCATGACTGGCCTAGATTAATGACACTCAGCCTCCTATCTGAATCACAGGAACGTCTGAATGCATCCTGTACAGAATCTGTAGACATCCCTCCTGAACCAGCCAGTAGTGCTCCATATGGCTCTTTGAGCAGTCTCTGCGTGACATCAGTTTTGACAAACGGAACCCTGCTCAGGGAATCAGCGACTATTTTCTGGGGACCAGGCACATACTTTATGTCGAAGTTGTAGCTAGCCAGCTTAGTCACCCAACGTTGTTCGCAGCAATCAAGTTTGGGTTTTGTAAGTATATGGGCCAAAGGATTATTGTCAGTCAAGACAATACAGTCAAGACAGTCAAGACAGTCATTCATGTCCTTTGAGCCAATGACTGAATTTATCACACACTGACCATTTTAAGGCCAAAAACTCCAAACGATGTGCTGGATAATTTTGCTGCGACCGAGAAAGGGACTTACTGGCGATGGCTACAGGCCTGGGTTTTGTCTCCCCCTCTGTGACCTGAGAGTCCATGACCTGAGAGTCCATGTGACCTAGTGTTCAGTCACTAGATTTCAGATTCCTATTCTGACGAGCATGACCCAGCTTCCTCAGATTCCTTGCTGTCATCTTTTGACCCTTCAGAAGATTAGAAAAGTGGCTTGGCTACGGCAGAATAATTTGAAACAAAGTGCTGGTAGTAATTCACCAATTCCCAAGAATGATCTTATCTTCTTCTGAGGAAGGAGTTGTCCCATCAAGCTCCATCAAATTTAAACTGTTTATCTTAGAGATACTTCCAACTTTACTTGGGTCCGTAGAAACACCTGTCTGATCAATCATATGCCCAAGGAACTTCACTGATTTCCTCATCAGGTGACACTTCTTTGGAGCCAGCTTAAGATTGTGTGTGTGAAGCCTGCCAAACACCATTTCCAAGCGATCAATAGCGGTTTTCTCATCTGGGCCGAAGACAATCAGATCATCTAGATAACACAGGAGACTGAGAAAGTTTTCATCCCCGAATATGGTGGTCATCATACGCATGAAGCTGCCAGGACTGTTGCAGAGACCTTGGGGTAATCGATTGTACTCGGAAAGGCCCATAGGTGTAGTAAAGGCGGTAAAATTGCGGTCCTCCTCATGCAGCGGCATATTATAGAATCCGGACGTCAAATCCATGGTGCTAAAGAGGGCGTTACCGCCAAGTGCTGCCAAACAACCCGCCTGGTGAGGAAGAGGGTGCGCGTCCTTCAGCGTTCTCCTGTTCAGCCAACGGAAGTCAGTGCACACACGCAGGTCTCCATTCTTCTTCCAGACCAAAACGAGAGGAGATGCGTACTCACTGGTGGATCGCCGAATTATCTCCTTCTCCTCCATTTCAGATAGCACCTGTCGCAGTTTTTGATATTGACTGGGTGCTACTCTTCTGAACGGAAGCCTGAACGGTCTGGTGTCTGAGAAGTGTATTCTATGTACAAAACCCCTTGCTTCCCCACAATCAAGATGGTCACGTGAAAAGATGTCTTCGTAACTCAGTATTAGGTTCCGCAACCGTAGCTTGCAGGCATTCGAGATATCACACGAGTCAATGTTAAGACTGTCCAGACCAACTGACTTCAGTCGCTCTTTCACAGGTGACATGTCGGCCACATCAGACAAACTAGTGGGGCAGTTTACCAGAAAAAGACTGACTGCACTGGTGTGATCAAGATCTTCAAGCACAATGCACGGATAAAGATCTGCAATTTTTGCATTCCGTCTCAATAACACTGGACTGCCTGAAGTGTTGATAAGTTTCAAGGGAACCCATCCATCTTGCCACAGAGATGTTATTAGTCTAGCCACCATAACACCTCTGGGAGCTGAGTGATAAGGTGTAGGTTCAGACGTAACTGCACTTCCCGGGGACACAACAGTGGATTTGGGCAGCTTCCCCCTTACTAAGTACTCACGGCCCGGCTCGAGCTGGACAGCTGAATTGCATCTGACTGTTCCTATCTTCCCAGGAATCTCTTCTCCTCTCCAGCGGTCCAATCCAGCAACTATCGACAAGAAACTTTCGCACTCAGGGTCTGCTGAAGTTGGACTAGACAGAGCTTGCCAAAATCCATCGCATAATTTGAAGTATCTCAGAATGTGTTTAATGACATTAGTCCCAATTATCAGCTCATCATGTTGTCCAGGAACCACTAAGGTGGGTACTGCCATCTTTATACCATAAACTTCCATGGTAACATTGAATGATGATTTAAGTTTCACACGCAGCCCTCCGCAGCCTACAAGGGTGACATCAGTTTTGAACTCACTGGATTCATCCACTGGACCACCTGATCTCAGTTTCATCTCAACAGACTCATTTATAGTGCAGGCCATCGAACCACTGTCCAACATTGCATTTAATGTCACCGCGTCTCCAATCTTCACTGGCGTATAAAATAGGCTGTCACGTCCGCCTACAATGTGCGTGTTCTGATAAATGACTTCTGAATGATCAAGACTTCCTTTGACTAAAAGGTATGTATTCTCAGATTCACAATCATCAATGGCTTGGGAGTTACAATGAGGACCCGCACTGCCTCCCTCCGAATACGGGTCTGCTAGTTTCCCTCATGTTGTGTCTGGGCGGAGGAGTGTTTAGGACAGTCCTTCTTTGTGAGCCCTGAGGAGAAACATGCAAAACACAGTTTGTCCGTCATGCAGTGTGTCACCGTGGTGTGTTTGCTGTCATAACAGACTCGACAGCTACTTCTGACAATACTGCGCTGCTGTCTTATGCCATGCCTTTGGTTGGAAACATCACGAAATTGCACCCTGCCCATGAGCTGCTCCATCATCTCCATCATTCCAGTGAGCAACTGACTCTCAGCCTGTTGTGTGTGTTGAGACATCGCTGGGGCCGGAGTTGAGCAGGAGGAGGGCTGATGCTGTGCCAGATTGGGTGCTGGTGTAGGCTCTGACTGGCGACGTGCCTGACTATCAGGCATAGAACTGAATGATTGGACTGGAACAGGAGGTGACTCAGTCTTGGGGCAATCGTACATAACATGTTCACTGTTGAGCACTGCAGTTGTGTGACTCCGTAGATTTGCTGTACTATTTCACCGGCTTCTAAATTCCCTCTGGTAATCATCAATCCTGCTCTGTATTTCTTTTGCACTCCATTCTTGAACAGGCTTGCATCTGAACATACTCGCCAAACTGGGGTCAGGACAGAATTTAACAAACATCCGTGTCACCTCCTCTCCTATGTTGTCTAAACGTTTGCCTTGTCTTCGCAGTCCCTCATCTGCCATATCAGTCGCTTTGTTAATTCGAATCCAGTAGTCCACAGGATTCTCTTTGGCTCTGGGGAGAGTGGCATAAAAATCTGCGAGTGGCAGGCAAGAGGTAGATTCACTGAAGTACTGCATAAGAATGCCATAAATTAACTCAGGTTCCTGCCTGACGTTGAGCATATCATCTCTGCGAAGGCTGACTTTGACAACATCTCTTTCCCTTCCAGCTAGTCTACTCATGATCTCCTCGGCTTGCTCATGAACAGGGCACTTTTGCTTTCTTAAGTAAGCTTTTGTCCTGTCCACCCACTCCTCAATGCCATACTTATCAGAGCCATCGCCCCTAAATGAGTCATGTTCAGACTTCATGTGCACTGTAACTTGTGGTGCCATCATTTGTGTATGTGTACACTGTTCTGTACGTGCTGGTGTTTGAGTGTAACTGAGTGAATTGGTTTGGCAATCGGCATTTGCATTAACTAAGCCAGCAGACACTAGTTTGCTATTGACTCGCCAATTTGCGAACCTAACTGGCCTACCATGTCTGTGAGGTGGTCAAAAGCAAGTCTATCAACACCAGGTGTCGATGTGTATGGACCCTCACCAGGAACCCAACCATCAGGAGTACCACCCGGGAACTGACTCAACCCAATACCCCTACCATTGTCATCATATAACTGTGGTCGTCCAACCCCCCCGAATAATGTCTTCACTGAAAGTACCACCTTCTGCGCTACTAAGTAACCATGTACCCCTACCTCTAGGGAAACCCATGTTACCACAACATGATCCAACCAGATCACCAACATATTCAGGTTTCTCAGCCATAATGAAATCAAAAGTTGTGCATGAAAAAATATATATATATATATTTAAAATAAAACAAGAGATATATCAACAATATTGATTATGAGAAAGCTCACTACTTGAAATTATATTTTGATCACAATGACAGTCAAATCAGAACTACATTCCATGTGTCCATGCGTTGTGTATGTAATAACTAATGTACAGTGCCAATGACAGTGTGTGAGTATGTGTATACTGTCCGCATCCAAAGCATTGAAGACTGGACCCTTCTGATGAACTTGACCTGCTCACAGCAATGAAGACTCAAACCACCGATGAACTCGATCTGCACACAGCAATCACGGTCGATCTGCATCAAGCTGATCAAGGGATCCATGGAGTCACGGCACCAGTGTAACGGATGTGGAAGGACACACTCACAAATGGGGTTCAGCTTGAATTTATCTTTTTTTTTGGAAACAACAAGAAGAAAGACAATTTACATTGGCTGATGACAGACTGCAGGCATTCATATGGACCAAAGCGTCGACACTTGAATCTGCTGCCACTAACTCGTATTATACACATTACACATAGTAATTATATACAATGTGAAAAACTTAACATAATACTTATAATACTTATAATAAGTACACCAATGTAAATGTACAGAATAGTTAATTGCAGACAACATCAGTAATTCTTCATTAATTGTCAAATAAACACGAAAGCAACATACTTATTTTTTGGAAACAACAAGAACAAAGACAATTTACATTGGTTGATGACAGACTGGAGGCATTCATATGGACTAGAAAGATAGATATTACACATTCACTCAACTCATAATACAAACAATCGTCAGATACTTAAGACAGACGCAATCGTCACGAGAAATGAATCCGTGCTCGCACATGTGACGCACATGTAAATTCAATACATCAATACTCTGTACATGCTACCTTTAGGAGCTATCATTAGGAAACATGGAATTAGCTTTCACTGTTATGCTGATGATACTCAGCTCTATATTTCTTCCAAACCTAACGAAACTCACCAATTCACAAAATTATCGGAATGCATAGTTGATATAAAAAATTGGATGACTAGTAATTTCCTACTACTAAATTCTGAAAAAACAGAGATTCTAATTATTGGACAAAAAACGTCCACACGTAATAACCTAGAATAATGTTTAACACTTGATGCCTGCTCTGTTAAGTCTTCGTCGTCAGTTAGGAACCTGGGTGTGCTCTTTGATACCAATCTTTCATTTGAAAGTCACGTGTCTAGTGTCTGTAAAACCACATTTTTCCATCTTAAAAATGTATCTAAATCACGTCATATGCTCTCATTGACAAATGCGGAACAACTAGTTCATGCGTTCATGACATCAAGGCTAGATTATTGTAATGCTCTACTGGGTGGTTGCCCTGCACGCTTAATAAACACACTACAGCTAGTTCAAAATGCAGCCGCTAGAGTTCTTACCAGAACCAGGAAGTACGACCATATTAGCCCGGTTCTGTCAACACTGCATTGGCTCCCTATTAAACATCATATATATTTTAAAATATTGCTGATTACTTACAAAGCACTAAACGGTTTAGCTCCCCAGTACTTGAGCGAGCTCTTAACGCATTATAGTCCTTCACGTCTATTGCAATCTCAAAGTTCTGGCCAGTTGATAATACCTAGAATATCTAAATCGACTGCTGGCGGTAGATCCTCTTCCTATTTAGCACCAAAACTTTGGAACAATCTTCCTAACATTGTCCGGGAAGCAGACACAGTCTGTCAGTTCAAAGCTAGACTAAAAACACATCTCTTTGACCTAGCATTCACATAACACTCTATAGACTTCTATAATTCAATATTAGGCTTCTTAGATTAGGTCAGCCGGAACTGGGAACACTTCCCTTAAATCCTGATGTACTCGTTACATCATAAGAAGAATGGCATCTACGCTAATATTAGTGTCTTTGTTTATCCCGAGGTTTTCCCGCAGCCTGCCGGATCCAGGCCGTATACAGATCCGACGAAGGACCTTCGCCTGGACCCGATGACAATGCAGTGCTGAAGTGCCAACTAGTCTCTCTATGGAGGATACCTATACCACTCTACAGATAAAGCGTTTTGGATTTTTTGGTTCGCGTACCTACCCGAAATGATAAGATAAAATAAAATTCTGCATCAAAATGTATAGACAAGACAAGTAGTTTGTTTAGGCATGGTTTATAAGGAATTACAAACCTGCGCACATATATTCAAACACACATAACTATAGAATCAATTCTTAATGCGCATGTGAACGCCATCAGCGTCTATCACAGGTTCGCGTGTAAAGTCTGTTTAGAGAGAACGGTGTCGTCTTAGTGGCCCCTAATTTAATAACAAACTATCATTTAGATGGAAGTGAATCAATCAAAACTAACTTTAGCTGGAAAAACATTTTTCAAGAACCACTATAAAACTAAACCAATCTCTGTTACCTTAAATTATATGTTTATCTATGTAAAGCTGCTTTGAAACAATCTACATTGTTAAAAGCGCTGTATAAATGAGGATGACTTGACTTGACTTGACTTGACATCTTATAATACTCTCAACAACTGTGTTAAAGTGCTAAATGCATTATCTATATGTTCACATACAGTGTTGTGCAAGTTACTTCCAAACTGTAATACATTATACATTACTTGTTACTGTTATTTAAAAGTAATTCATTACCTTACAATATTACTGTCTCGGAATTGTAATGCGTTACATTACTCCTGTTGTTACTTTCACCAAAATAGCTTACAGTAGTAGAACTTAACATTCTAAGGCTGTAATGATATGCGATATGAAACCGAAATCGCGACACTCAGATCCACGAACCTGCAGAATCGCGACACACCCCTTCCAACTCCAAGAGTTATCCTTCCCGTCCAGATCCAATGCTACCACATCTTTAAATTACTATTAGTACTATGAATTTTGAAGTTAACATTATAAAATACGTAGACCTACACCACAAAACTAGTTGAGGATAAATTATTAAAAATTGGGGAATTCCAGCGTTATGGCGTGACATTAGCAGTCAAAACTTGAAATATAAATTCTCAGAAAATGCATTTAATACCAATATATTGAAACGTCTGTTTATCCATAGGCTATACCCCCTTAAAGGTGTCCAGACATTAGAAAATATCAGTCTACACATACGTTTTATATTTAATATGAGGGAAATCACACGCATTCACGACTAGGAAAGCCTCAGGCCCAGACGGCATCTCATCTGCTTGTTTAAAAGCCTGTGCTGACCAACTGGCCCCGGTCTTCACGCAGATCTTCAACAGATCATTGGAGCAGTGTGAAGTTCCCTGCTGCTTCAAACGCTCCACTATCATTCCTGTCCCCAAAAAACCCAAAATCACTGGACTTAATGACTATAGACCTGTCGCTCTCACGTCTGTGGTCATGAAGTCGTTTGAAAGACTGGTGCTGGCCCACCTGAAGGACATCACCGGACCCCTGCTGGATCCCTTTCAGTTTGCTTACAGAGCAAACAGGTCTGTGGATGATGCAGTCAACCAAGGACTGCATTATATCCTGCAACATCTCGACAGACCAGGGACTTATGCAAGGATCCTCTTTGTGGACTTCAGTTCGGCCTTCAATACCATCATGCCTGGTCTTCTCACAGCCAAACTGACCCAGCTCTCCATACCATCCTCGATCTGTCAGTGGATCACCAGCTTCCTGACGGACCGGCAGCAGCGAGTGAGACTGGGGAAACACACATCCAAGACACTCACAATCAGCACTGGTGCTCCCCAAGGGTGCGTTCTCTCCCCACTGCTCTTCTCCCTGTACACTAATGACTGCACTTCTAAAGACCCCACTGTCAAGCTCCTGAAATTTGCAGACGACACCACTGTCATCGGTCTCATCCGAAACGGTGACGAGTCTGCTTACAGACTGGAGGTTGAACAGCTGGCTGCCTGGTGCAGTTATAACAACCTTGAGCTGAACACGCTCAAAACAGTGGAGATGATCGTGGACATCAGGAGGAACAGCTCAGCACTCCCCCCACTCACCATCATGAACAGCACTGTGGAAGCAGTGGAGTCATTCAGGTTCCTGGGCACTATCATCTTTCAGGACCTGAAGTGGGACAATCACATTGACTCCACTGTGAAAAAGGCCCAGCAGAGACTGTACTTCCTTCGCCAGCTGAGGAAGTTCAACCTGCCACAGGATCTGCTGATTCAGTTCTACTCAGCCGTCATTGAGTCTGTCTTGTGCGCTTCCATCACTGTCTGGTTTGGTTCAGCTACCAAATCAGACATCAGGAGACTACAACGGACAGTCCGGACTGCGGAGAGGATTATTGGTGCCCCCCTGCCAAACCTCCAGGACCTGTACTCTTCCAGAGTGAGGAAGAGAGCAGGTAAAATCATCACAGACTCCACTCACCCTGGACACCACCTGTTTGAACTGTTACCGTCAAGACGGAGACTCAGATCACTGGCCACAAGAACATCTCGGCACAGGAACAGTTTCTTCCCACAGGCCATTTCCCTCCTGAACAGTTAACACTCCTCCCAAGGCATATGCCTGTAAGTGCAATACTCCCACTGTTTAGTGCAATATCCCACAAATCAGGTGATACTTATATGTAGATTTATTTATTTATAATATTCAGAACACTGTAAATAGGTTCATAATCTGTAAATCTGAAAATGTCTATTCTGACTTAACCCAACTGTGATAGTTTTATTCTCATATATTTTTATTTTTATTTTTTATTCTTATAATTTGTAGTATTATGTTTCATGTTGTATTTGTATATGTCCACTGGAAGCCTCAGTACCAAAACAAATTCCTTGTGTGTGCAAGCACACTTGGCAATAAAGCTCTTTCTGATTCTGATTCTGATTCTGATTCATGCGTGACAAATTTTTTCTTTTAACTTTAGGAGGCAAAATATTTTTTTGTAATTCTGTGAATTACACTGCGCAAATCAAAATAATACTACCCACCGGATGAAGAAGGGTTGGCTCTCCACAGAACATAAAATATTCATTTTATTTTATTTTTAGTGTTTGTGTTTGTCATTTATGAGGAAAAAACAATGTAAGGACGTGACAGTTCTCGGTTACGGACACGACCGCTCTGAAGCGACACTAAAAGACTGTTTTAAAACTTTCACAGAGACCTCAAACAGAAGACACAAATTTCTTTAAAGTGAATTTCGATTTGTACTAATTGTATCTTAATTTTAATCAATGTTTCATCAACCAATTGCCTGGATTTATAATAAAGAAGAAGTAAATATAGCAGACAATAGATAGGCTAATCAGACACAGGTGCCTGCGCGTGAACTGGAGCGTCTCATAAATTACCCGAAACTCAGCGTATAAGGTAGCCTAGCCTACTTCACAGACCTGAAAAATATATCTATATTGAAAAGTCTACTTGAAAACAGAACAATTCAAAACGAAAGAAAACCGACTGTATGAAATGTGCATTTCTCTCGCATTCACTACTGTGAAGATCGCGAGTCAGCAACGTCATCTTCATCTTTATTAATAAACAGTTAAAATGTCTCCTTGCTATATTTGACATATTCATAATCATTGCTTTTGCCGGTTCTTTGTGACAGCTTTTAGGTGTTTTATCGGCAGCGCCGCCGCCACCCTCATGTAGGCAGCCTGTACGTGAATGCGTCACCGCATCAAAAACACAATTGCCTGATAAAAACATGAAAAATACCACCTAAACATAGCCTAATGTTCAGAGAGAAAACACAGAACAAATAGAGTAGTCTAATGCGCCTACGTCCATCTCGCCAATGTAGCCTACAGTCTTCATGCCATCTTCATCCATTATGCGCTTTTCCACTGGCCAGCGCGAGCACAGAGGCCGAACTCATGCCTCACGGCACTCCTGTAAAAAATAAATCGCTAAACAAATATATCAGACGCTGCCATTTAGTCTTTATTTACAAACTTGGACACCACACGCCACGTGGCTATTGACTGACCACTAACAGGTAACTTAGCCTACTAGCATTTTTCATTCGTTAATGTCTCGCGGTCTTGGTGTTTTTTTTTTGTTTTTTTTACAATTAAAACTAAAAGTGTGTTGTAACGCAACCTTTAATGAACAAGTACCGAGTAAAATATTACTGAAAATTGATTAATAATTCCTTACACTACTGCGTTACAGCAAAAAGTAATATGTTACTGTAATGCATTACTTTTGTATCGCGTTACTCCCAACACTGTTCACATATATGTATGAAATATATTGCGTCAAAAAGATTCACTTGAAACTTATAATTTTCACAATTAATTTGTCAATGCGTCAGAGCATGAAAAACCATACATACCCACAGCGTCGACACTTGAATCTGCTGCGGGAGGGGAGCCTTCTAACACAAATAAATACAGCCAAATGCCTTATCTTATGAAATTCACACAATGCTTTAAATCAAATGTTCTTTTTAACCCTGTTACATAGACAACACCCATCTCCAATACACAAACATACAGAACACACATCATCACTACTGCAGCCTCACAACATCTCTACCTGGCATAGATCATAAGACTATGCAGGCTAAAATTGTTCACATTATGCAAATCAATAATTCACATAGGCTAATTCATCATTCACCTTCATACATATAGGACAAGCTAAAATGCTAAAAGGGTTGCCCCTCGGGGAAAACCCTTTGATCCTGAGCCACCACTGCAAGGCCAAAAGGTATTACATTGGACGCTGCTGCCATCAGACCCAACAGTCTCTGAAACTGTTTCACAGTAAGTGACTGGCCTAGCTTCATTCTATTCACAGCCGAAAGGATGGACTTCGGCGTGAGAAGCATGCCTGCATCCATATTGAGTCCCAAACCACGCCTAGAAAAGTGGTCCTCTGTAGTGGAGAACACACATTGTTTTTGGCGTTTAGCCGTAACACCAACTCTTTCATGTGGGCGATAACGACATCTCGATGCCGAACCGCCAACTGATGCGACTGAGCCAAAATCAACCAATCGTCGATGTAGTTCATGATGCGAATACCCTGCAGGCGCAGAGGCTCCAGAGCTGCATCTACACATTTCGTGAAAGTGCGGGGTGATGGTGCTAGGCCGAATGGAAGAACTTGATATTGGTATGCTTTGCCCCCAAAAGCGAACCACCGGAACTCCCTGTGATATGGAAGGATGGAAATGTG
This sequence comes from Siphateles boraxobius, assembly GCF_051911475.1. NCBI lineage: Eukaryota > Metazoa > Chordata > Actinopteri > Cypriniformes > Leuciscidae > Siphateles > Siphateles boraxobius. The sequence goes on along the minus strand of NW_027508908.1, from coordinate 21,566,099 downwards.
GAAGTATGCGTCCTGGAGATCTATTGTGATGACAAACCAGTCCTCGGATCTGATCTGTGGCATGATTTGTCTCAGCGTTAACATTTTAAACTTTAGCTGTATGACTGACTCTTTCAGAACGCGCAGATCCAAAATGGGGTGCAACCCCCCCATCCTTCTTTGGAACTATGAAATACCGACTGTAGAACCTGCTTTCACTGCTGGAGGAGGGGGACATGTTCTGTGGCCCCTTTTACCAGCAGGGTTTTCTCTTCTTGTTTCACTACCTGCTCGGGGCCCACCACGGTGGATAGAACCCCCATAAACCTGGGCGGGTGAGACCCGAACTGCATTTGATAACCCTTTTCTATGATCCGCAGGACCCAGCGAGAAACATTTGGCAATAGCTTCCACGGTGCCAAAGATTCAACTAGAGGTACCAGCCTCTAGAGACTGGTTTCTGTTTTTTGTTGCGCAATCAGCCCAATGCCCTTTAACGGTGAACCGGCAGGGAACGACCGAACACACTGCTCTGGGACCCTACACGGAAGGGAATGGACATCCCAGGACCACTACGTTTCTGGGTGGACCCTGAGATATGTGCTCGCCGGAGACCGCTGTGCCCCGAAACACCGTGAGGGCACCGAAGGGCAGCAGGCAAAGTAAAATATGTTTATGAGGTGGTGAATCGTCTCGGTTACGTATGTAACCCTCGTTCCCTGAGTAGGGAACGGAGACGTTCCGTCGTGACGACAAATGGGGTTTCGTTTAGAAAGCCTATCGACTTCGAGTATTACAAAACGAGCCAATGGCAAAGAAATGCCAAGGGTCTGCGGAATTTGCATGGCGCAACTCCGCCCCACCTCATGGGTATAAAAGGAGGACGCTGGCAACATGCAGATATGTTTCTTCACTGAGGAGCCGAGACTGAACTCAGGCGTTACCAGAGGTACAGCGGAAGTGGCAGGAAGACGGAACGTCTCCATTCCCTACTCAGTTCCCTTTCCCTACTACGTTCCCTTTCGTTGTCACTACGATTTCCGTCGTGACGACGAATGGGGTTCCAGTCTATTCACGCCACCTTCACAGCTGTCTTCCAGTGCCCTGCATGAGTCTGAGATCCCTGTCGTGAAACTGGCACGGACGAAGGACTCCTATTTATCACAGGAATATCAAGGTACACTGAGAAGCACATCTCAATCTCAGAGAAAATGTGCAAATAATGCCAACCCAGAGGGGGATGCATATGGGACACTGTGGTGTCCAGCCGCAGGTGGAATATTTCAACCCCAGGGGTGGCAAGGTGGTTTGCCAAGGGAAAGACACATGCTCAGAGAGGCGTACAGTGGAAATACACATGTGGGGGTCGCCCAGAGGGGGACCATGCACACAGAAGGCACCTAGCCAATGCGCAGGCAATAGACACTGGCGTCGATGTCAGCAGTGCTGGAGGAACTCAGGGCTTGCGGGGAAGCTCACCTGAGGAAATATCGCACGTATCCAGTCCGTGGAGTGGAATGGCGAGCAAGCGAAGACACCTGAGCGGGTCCTAGTACTGGCTGGTTGTAGCGAGTACATGAGAGGACACTGGCTCCACTCGGAGATAGTAGAATCTGGCGAATGTGTTGGGTGTCGCCCACCCTGCAGCTCTGCAGATGTCTGTTAGCGAGGCCCCATGCGCTAGAGCCCAAGAGGAAGCCACACTCCAGTGGAGTGGCCTTTCACACCAAGGGGGCATGATCGACCTTGCTGCTGGTATGCCAAGCAATTGTGTCCACATCCCGTGAGACAACCTAAGCTTGGAGAAGCCTTTCCCCTCAGCTTCCCACCAAAACAGACAAAGAGCTGGTCAGAGGTCCTGAAACACTGCGTTCTGTCTACGTAGGCAGGGAGTGTGTACTAACAGAGCAGTGCCCAGGCTGGGTCTGCCTCCTCCAAGGGGCAGCACTTGCAGGTTCACCACCTGGGTGGGAACCTTGGGCACATATCCAGGCCGAGGTCTCAGGATCACGTGAGAGTAAGCCGGCCCAAATTCCGGGCACGCTTCGTCAACGGAAATGCGTGCAGGTCCCCTACCCTCTTGAAGGAGGCCAATGCAACCAGGAGCGCTGTCTTAATTGACAGGAACTTAAGCTCCACTGATTGCAAAGGCTCAAAGGGAGCACTCTGCAGGGCAGTTAGAACCACTGAGAGGTCCCAAGAGGGAACGAGAGGAGAGCGAGGAGGATTTCGTTTTTAGATTTACCTTCAACTGCGACACGATGTGTGGCAATAGAGGCAACATATACTTTCAGGGTGGAAGGAGACAGCCTTTGTTCCAACCCATCTTGCAGGAAGGAAAGCACGACACTGATCGAGCATCTCTGGGAGTCTTCTCGGTGAGAAGAGCACCAGTTGACGAAGAGGTTCCACTTCAACGAATATACATGTCTCGTGGATGATGCTCAAGGGGAAGTGAAGTTTGCCACCACCGCTGGGGGTAGGGTACTCAACCTGCCTCATCCTGTCCAGGAACCAAATGTGGAGGTTCAAGGATCGGGAAGAGGGTGCCATAGGGTGCCCCGTCCCTGAGAAAGAGGTCCTTCCTCAGAAGAATAGGCCAGGGAGGTGCTGTCGCGAGGAGTACAAGTTCGGAGAACCAGGTCCGGGTGTTCCAGCGAGGCGCGACCAATATGACCTGCTCCTCATTCTCCCTGATCTCGCACAGGGTCTGTGCAAGACGGCTCACTGGGGGGAATGCATACTTGTGGAGTGATACAAGTATGAAAAGATGAAAATGATAGATCCATTTGCGAACCCCAAGTCGGAAGTCACCGCTGTGCCTCGGCAGGAGCAGGACCCGAGCCCTGGGGAAAACGAGCCTGAGCGTCCTCGCTAAAAAATGCCAGGCGGGATTGGAGTATCCGCAAGGGCAGCAGATCACAGTGCTCACAGCCAGCCCCCTCGAGTGCTGACTGTGCATGCTCTTAACCCAAACAAGCAACACAAAGGATGTGTGTGTGTCCAACCGTTAAATTAAGGTGTTATGCACACACAGTCTAAGTTGCTGCTTGCTTGCCATAGTCTCTGTCTATTCAGTGTTCTATTGTCTATATCAATATATCAGAGACAGTTTCACACGAAGCGTTTAATGAAGACAGAAGCTAGCGCTGCTTTGTTTTGGGCAGGCTTTATAGTTTCCCGGTTTGTGACGTCACCCGCCTCTGACGATTTCACATGTTTCAAGATGTCATCACACAAAGCGTTCCCTCAGTGTCAATCGAGGCAGCGTGAGTTCCCTTGAAAGGGAACCTTAGATTTGCATTAATGATTTGGAATTAAAACAACTAATATAGACGGTTTTATAATTGTAATTATATGTAATTTAATTATGCATTCCACTGGTAAATATACTAGTAAATATGGTATACCTTTCCTTTAATTCATCCAGACAACGTCCAAATTCCACTACCATATCACGTAGAACCATATGAAGAATCTGGTGATCAAATGAGACCTGCTCACTAAATATAAGACTCTGAAAAAGGAGACTTGCACTTGTGACATGAGTTCATCATGGTTTGTTATTTTGTGTTCTTGTGTTTATTCAACAACTATTTTCTAATCTTACAATTACAACAAATCTATCAGTGTTCAATTATTTCATGGTCATTCAGAAGTTGTTCATGTGTCCTGACGCAATGGAGCGTCATCAGTGAAATGATTCCTTCACCTACGGAGATCTGAGCTGCCCGTCAAATCAAACCTTCAGTTTGGGGGTTAAACATCCTGGGGAGGACACAGATGTTTCGGTAACACTTTACGGTAAGGGTACATGAATTAACATGAATTCATGTATAAATTCATGCATGAATTAGGCATTAATTCATGCATTCATATATCATGAATCATCAGGAACTAACACTAATTCAACCTTTTCACTAATGACTTCATGGATGAACAACACCTTAATTAAAACATTAACTAAGATATACATCATCATGAATTATGATTTATTACCCATAATCATGTTTTCTTTGTTCACAAAAGAATTGGTCTTTACCAATTTTGTACAATCTTTACCAATCACAGTGTACATTGTGGATAAAGCTACGGTTATTGTACATGAACCATCATGAACTCATGCATAAAAAAAGCATTAATTCATGTCGTAGGGAGGTTAAGCCCAAAAAATAGGCCTTTGACTTCAAGTCATGATGCAAAGGTCTCCTTTGGTATGGAAGTATCTTAGGGTCATACAAATCAATTTATCCTAAGACACAAGTGAGATCACACTTTGTATCAGAAATAAACATGTTTTTTTTTTCAAAAATGGCCGCCAATGCGCCGAAAATACTCTAGAGCCCATATCTTTGCTTTTGTTATCGCTATAATGACAAATTTGGTGTCAAAGTGTACATTTTTGGGGTCAAGGAATCCAATAAAATTGGTTTCAAGTTTTAAAAAAATAATAATTTTCCCCATACCTTGACAATTGGGGGTAAATATGCACATTTCACATAAAAATTGGCATCAGAGTGACTTTACTTATCTTTTCATTCAAAAAATTTAAATTTTGTATTTAAGCAGTGCAGCTACTTCTGTACATTACATTTGTCCTAAGTAGCATGAGATTTCGACCAGTCAGGAGTAGCCTATAGCATATCACTTCCTGCAACAAGACATCCCATCTGCACCAGGAGCTGTGACAGCTGTTGAAGGTCAGAGGTGATAGGTTAACACTTTGAGGTTCGTATGACTTTCTCATTAAATGAGGGCTTGAGACGAAGAACCAGAAGTCCATATGTTCAAATTTTGAATAATAAATTTTTTTAAATTTGGACTCTGAATATTATATTATTATTATTTTTTTGACTTGAAGATAGACAACAAAAGTTTCACAATTCTAATGATATAAGATTTTTTAGTATCAATCTTAAAAATAAAAAGTTATTTACATTTCTGGAATGTGGAAGAACGTCTCAGGTTACGACTGTAACCTATGTTCCCTGAGAACAGGGAACGAGACAATACGTCAACGACGTTATGGGGAACACCTCAGGCGTGACAGGTGTCTGAAATCACTATCAAATCACGTTAATCATATTGACCGGCGACAGCCCGTGAATCATTAGCGTGAATGATTAACGTGCGACCTGGAAGTATAAAGGGGCGCCTTGCACACATGACAAATCACCTTATCGTCTGAAGGGACTGTACGGTAGGCAAGCCCCGAGGCATGGCAGGGAGACGTATTGTCTCGTTCCCTGTTCTCAGGGAACATAGGTTACAGTCGTAACCTGAGACGTTCCCTTTCGAAGGGAACTCAACAATACGTCAACGACGTTATGGGGAACGATATACCAACTCCGCCATGCTAAGGGGAGTGCATGCCAAGTGGCAGTGACAACTGTCAGAACCAGCAACTTCAAATGAAACGCTAGAACCACTCACCCTCAGGTCACACTGGGCTGACAGTGACAGCATTCCCTACGGTCATAGCCCAAGCTACAGCCTCACAGAAAAACCTTCCTAAATATGGTTAAATAAAAGGTCTACCTGGGCCGGCTCCGGGCCTGGGACCACAGCTTCCAATTAGAAGGGGTCCCTTCTAGGGAATGTGGCTAGGGAACCCGAAGGAACCCCAGCCAGTCACTATTCAGGGGAACTTACTCACCCCGAAATGCCACCAGGACGGCCTGACCTGGCGTCAGTACATAGACACTTAGTCTGGCCAAATCCTGTCTGTCTGAAGACAGAGCCTCTGGACAACAAAGCCTTAAGAAAGGCATCCAACCCGAGGGACTGCGAAGCTGGCAGTGAACCACTCGCCCCGGATCTCAGAGACGGGATATCCCGGAGAGTATGACTCAGCATAGTGCTTTCCGACCCTTGCTAGCGAGGGGAGTTTCTCTACTCGATCCACGGATCAACCCAGTGTCTGTGTTTCAAAACACTGAGGAGGCCAGTGAAGGCCTAAGGGCTGATCTAACTGGGAGGCCTCACGAGAGGCCTACGACCGTCTGACCAGACTCAGGAAGCCGCATGCTCATAGAGACCCTCGGTGAGGGGAGCACAAGCTCTGCCTGGTAGGCAAACCAGGCTGTAGGCAGAAAAGGTTCCGGGAGGGAACCAATAGCAGAGAATGAACACTTTAGCGAGCCAGGGCGCAAGCTCGCCTTCAGCAGCTGCCTATTAAGGCTAGCTGAAACTGATAGCAAGAGACCACTAGCTTCATAAACCCAGCACCACTAGGGAATGTTACAGGGAGGCCCGGAGAGGCCAACTACCTGATAGCCAACGTAAGTGGGAATTCACCTTCAGGGAGGCACGTGAGGCCTACTACCTGATAACCACAGTATGTGGAGTGCTCACCTTCGGGGAGGCCCAGAGAGGCCTACTACCTGAAAACCACTACTACCTGATAACCACAGTACGTGGGAACTCACCTTCAGGGAGGCCCGGTGGGGCCTGCTACCCTACAACCACAGTATGTGGGGAGCTCACCTTCAGGGAGGCCTGGAGAGGCCTACTACCTGGTAACCACAAACTGTGGGAACTCACCTTCAGGGAGGCCTGGTGAGGCCTACTACCTGCACGTCCAGACTGGACGTGCTCAGTCTCTGACTGGGCAGACTGGACGTGAACAGTCTCTCGCTGGGCAGACGTGACGTGAACAGTCTCTCGCTGGGCAGACGTGACGTGAACAGTCTCTCGCTGGGCAGACATGACGTGAACAGTCTCTCGCTGGGCAGACGTGACGTGAACAGTCTCTCGCTGGGCAGACGTGACGTGAACAGTCTCTCGCTGGGCAGACGTGACGTGAACAGTCTCTCGCTGGGCAGACGTGACGTGAACAGTCTCTCGCTGGGCAGACGGGGCGTGAACAGTCTCTCGCTGGGCAGACGGGGCGTGAACAGTCTCTCGCTGGGCAGACGGGGCGTGAACAGTCTCTCGCTGGGCAGACGGGGCGTGAACAGTCTCTCGCTGGGCAGGCGGGACGTAAACAGTCTCTCGCTGGGCAGACGGGACGTGAACAGTCTCTAGCTGGGCAGACGGGACGTGAACAGTCTCTCGCTGGGCAGACGGGACGTGAACAGTCTCTCGCTGTGCAGTCGTGACGTGAACAATCTCTGACTGGGCAGATGGGACGTGAACAGTCTCTGACTGGGCAGACGGGACGTGAACAGTCTCTGACTGGGCAGACTGGACGTGCTCAGTCTCTGACTGGGCAGACAGAGCGTGTACTGTCTCTCGCTGGGCAGACGTGAACAGTCTATCGCTGGGCAGACGTGACGTGAACAGTCTCTCGCTGGGCAGACGTGACGTGGGGCAGACGTGTCGTGAACAGTCTCTCGCTGGGCAGACGTGACGTGAACAGTCTCTCGCTGGGCAGACGTGACGTGAACAGTCTCTCGCTGGGCAGACGTGACGTGAACAGTCTCTCGCTGGGCAGACGTGACGTGAACAGTCTCTCGCTGGGCAGACGTGACGTGAACAGTCTCTCGCTGGGCAGACGTGACGTGAACAGTCTCTCGCTGGGCAGCATAGCTGTCAACATTGAACATTGAAAATAAGGGAGATTTCCCGGAATCCATCCCCAAAATAAGGGATTTTTTTACACGATTCTTACCCACAAACTTTAAAAAAAAAAGCACTAATCATTAACAATCTAAAGAGTTTATAACTACATATAGGCCTACATATGTGAGAGAGAGAAAGAGACAGTGTGTGTGTGTGTGTGTATGAGAGAGAGAAAGAGACAGTGGGTGTGTGTGAGAGAGAGAGAGAGAGAGAGAGAGAGAGGTAGCGAGACAGTGTGTGTGTGTGTGTGTGTGTGTGTGTTAGGGGTGTGACCGTAACCGTGAGACTGACGGTTATAGTTGAACACCGTCATTAGAACTCTATAACCGCCAAAATCGTGTTATTAAAATATTTGTTACATTTTTTATCATAGAGAATGTTTAAATACTAATATCAGCTTACGAGGGAAACGGAGGCGGAGTTAGTGGTGCTTCGGAAGTTCGGAGGCTGCTGCAGGAGATGATTTGGTAGAGGTCTGTGCCCCTTTACAGATCAGAGCGCACGCTGACACGGAGTTAGGGTTAAGCTTTGTTTATACCATGGTTTATACTCGACGCGTCCGCATGAGCGCGAAGGTGCGCGCGGCAAAAATGACCAGTTGGGTGCGCAAGACCACATTTCGCTTTGCTGTGTGCACGGCTTTTTTTGTAACAGCGATTGCGGCGCCGCATCCGAGGATGAACAACTTCAAGCCGAATCTGCCCCAGCTTGTACGTCTCACACAATCAGAGCGTAAAAATACGGGATATTTTACGGGAAAATACTAAAACGGGAAGACAGCGGGAAAAGAGCTAAAATACGTGAGAAACCCGGAAAAAACGGGAGGGTTGACAGCTATGCTGGGCAGACGTGACGTGAACAGTCTCTCGCTGGGCAGACGTGACGTGAACAGTCTCTCGCTGGGCAGACGGGGCGTGAACAGTCTCTCGCTGGGCAGACGGGACGTGAACAGTCTCTCGCTGTGCAGTCGTGACGTGAACAATCTCTGACTGGGCAGACGGGACGTGAACAGTCTCTGACTGGGCAGACGGGACGTGAACAGTCTCTGACTGGGCAGACGGGACGTGAACAGTCTCTGACTGGGCAGACGGGACGTGATCAGTCTCTGATTGGGCAGACGGGACGTGAACAGTCTCTCGCTGGGCAGACGTGACGTGAACAGTCTCTCGCTGGGCAGACGTGACTTGAACAGTCTCTCGCTGGGCAGACGTGACGTGAACAGTCTCTCGCTGGGCAGACGTGACGTGAACAGTCTCTCGCTGGGCAGACGTGACGTGAACAGTCTCTCGCTGGGCAGACGTGACGTGAACAGTCTCTGACTGGGCAGACGGGACGTGAACAGTCTCTGACTGGGCAGACGGGACATGAACAGTCTCCGAATGGACAGGCGCAGGTCTCCTCCTCCTCAGTCCCTTCTGACGGATATGCGCAGACTCAGGGCTGGCTAAAACCATCGACGGAGTACCAACACTGGACGGATCCAGTGACGATGATTCTCTTCCCGAAGAGACCAGTGGAGAAGACTCTGCTGCCCTCCTCTCCTCATTCCTTTGAGCGCACAGGGAGAAATATTTTAAAAGAGAAATCCCATTCTCCCTTTCTGCAGGACAAAGTTCGCTCCGCTGAATCCACATAACGGCTCGTTCGTTCTGTCACGGTGCGTGGTGTGGAATAAATCCGTGGATTCAAGTGCAGAGTAAGAAGTATTTAATAAAGACAAAAACATAAAATAAACAAAAGAAAACTACAACGTACAAACTTAATCCAGAACAAACAAGGCAGGGCAGGAACAGAACTCAACACTACGAATACACGTAACAAATACAACGAACGAGCACAGGACAGCAAACACAGGAAGACTAAATAGGGAGGCAAACCTAGGAGGGTAACGAGACAGACAAGTGGAGCAATTAAACCAATTATCAGATAACAAGGGGGAGGGATTAAACAATGACAAGAGCACATGGCTCAAAATAACAAAACACCCATGTGCATAACAAGACAGGACAGACATGTGACAACACGCCCCTCTGACTGTAACAGCTAACGTTACGTAGATACTTTGTATACGGTTCTTTCACTCACCTCTTTTGGTGGACTTTTTCCTCGTTTTTGCTCTCCTCTCCGGTTCACATATGGTTTCCCAGCATCCCTCAAAGACTTCCTTGCTCTGTCCTTACATTCATCCAAGTTCGCGCTCCTTTTTTTGCCGAGGTTTTGCCTTTTAATGTCCGCAGCGGACATGAAAGCACCAGGCGTCTCCATTTTTCGTTAGTGGACATAAACGGTTTTTCCGCATGAGACTATTTTAAAATTTAAAATACAGAGTTTTGGTCGCGCGAACACACCCCCAAAGTGATTATGTATACAAAGTGGCACACATACATTCAAGTCACATGGTTATCTCAATTTTTTTATTTTTTTGGACTTATACGGTTGTTCGTCGCATGAACACAAATAGAAAAATGTTTTTAATGTTAGATAACTAATAAATAGCTAGCTAGTTGACTATGGAAAAAAAAACCTTAGAGGGAAAACCTCTTTTCTCGATATGATATGGGGATATAAAAATGGGCAGCTAGACCTTTAGATCGGCCACCAAACGAAACAAATAGCTGTCCTGACCGTCTGAAAGCAGCCGAACGTTCCACGTAAATTCTAAGGGCCCTTACCAGACAAAGGAGATTCACGTCAGACTCTCAGTCAGATCCGAAGAGAAAATGTCAGATTGAAGAGGCGGTGATTCCAGTACCAGTCGGTCGCCTTCCAAGGTTTCAGAGCTGCGACGCATTTCTGATTGACCCTGAGGCGAAACAGATCGGAGGCCCAAGCTCGAGACGGCACTCGTGCTTTTCAGCCACCACAGTGGGCGCATGCGAAGCAGACCCAGCTGGAGTACTGATGATGATGAGGCCATGAGGCCCAGCATTTTCTGAAATCTCTTGAGCGGGACTATAGTGCCGCAATGTTCAGTATGCGTTCTGGCGATAGTCGCACTGTCATTGACATCGATTTCAGCTCTGTTCCCAGAAAGGATATTTCCTAGCTGAGGGACAGCGAGCTCTTCGCCCAATTGACTGTGAGACCAAGATTCACGAGGTGTTTCGAGTAATATGGTCCTGTGTTCTATGAGCTCTGAATGAGATCGAGCTAGAATCAGCCAATCGTCCAAATAGTTCAAAGCTTGTATGCCCTGAAGTTTCAGGGGTGTGAGAGCAGCGTCGATGCACATCATAATATACAGGATACCAGGGACAGGCCGAACGGTAGGACTGTGTATTGATATGACTGGCCCTCGAAGGCGAATCTCAAAAATCGCCTGTGACGAGAGAATGTCAGACTCGCTGTCAGATCCACAGAGACTTGTGCTCTGAAAGGAGTTTCAAGTACTTTGGGGACATAATCATGTCTTGGTTTGAGGATGACCTTGGAGTCATTAGGCCCAAACTCAAGGCACGACGCGCTAACAGAAAGTGCGTGTAAGTCACCCACCAGCTTGACTGAGGCGATAGCCACCAGAAAGGCTGTTTTCAATGAGAGATACTTAAGGTCTACAGACTGTAGAGGTTCGAAAGGGGCACCCTTCATGGCCTCCAGGACCAAGGAAAGGTCCGAGAGGGGTGAGGAGGGTTCATCCTTCTAGCTCCCCTGAGGAAGCGGACTACAAGGTCGTTCCTACCCAGTGACTGGCCATGCGAATGTTTGACAAACGCAGCAATAGCCGCCACATATACCTTGAGCATGGATAGGGATCTATCCTTATCCAAGAGCTCCTGTAGGAAGGAGAGAACCTCCGACACCCCACAATCTTGTGGATCCAGGTTGCGAGCTGAGCACCAACCTGAGAACACTGACCACTTGGAAGCACAAAGCCGTCTAGTAGAGGGCGCTCTAGCTTGCGTAATCGTGTTTAACACTCCGTCGGGGAGACTGACGGGTACCCGTTTATAGCCCACACATGCAGAGCCCAAAGCTCGGGTCGTGGGTGCCAAATCGTACCCGCGGCCTATGAGAGGAGATCTCTCCTCAACGGGACAGGCCACAGAGGCAAGCTCTGAAGCTGCATCAGCTCCGGAAACCAAACTTGGTTCGCCCAGAACGGAGCTACTAGAAACACAGGAACCGTTCTCCCTTATACGCTTGATTACCTGTGGTAACAGCATGATCGAAGGGAAAGCATAGAGAGGGCGGCTGGGCCAGTCATGGGCCAGCACGTCCTTGTTCTTTGTGAAGCATATTGGACACTGAGCGTTGTCTTGAGACGCAAAGAGGTCGACTTCTGCTGTGCCAAAGGTGTCCCACAACAGCTGAACTGTCTGAGAGTGGAGGGACCATTCCCCTGGGGGAACGTTGTCCCTGGACAGCCTGTCTGGACGCACATTAAGATGGCCTGGCACATGCGCCGCTCTCAGCGAGAGTAGGTTGCGCTGAACCCATACAAGGATGCGTTCTGCCAGTGCATGAAGGTTCCGTGATCTTAGACTGCCCTTGCGATTTATGTAGGAAACCACCGACATGTTGTCCGTGCGGACAAGGACATGGTGGCCCTTTAGAAGGGGAAGGAAGAACCGCAAGGCGTTCTTGACCGCCTTCATCTCTAGACAGTTTATGTGCAAGCTCTTTTCTTGGCTTGACCACAGGCCAAAAGTCGGTCTGCCCTCATAGAGGGCGCCCCAGCCCGAATTGGAGGCGTCTGTCAAAACCACTATCAGTCTAGAGATTACTCCCATGTTTACACCTGTCTGATACCAGTCGACCGCCTTCCAGGGCTCCAGAGCTGTGACACAGTTCTGAGTTACCTTGGGACGTAAACGACCGGATGCCCATGCTCGACGCAGGACCCGCGTCTTCAGCCAGTGCTGCAAAGTGCGCATTCGAAGCAGACCTAAACGAAGAAATTATTAAGTTGTGAATGGACTGTGTGTTTGGCATGCGTTTTTTTATAAAAAAATTGCATACTTCACCTCCAAATGTCATGTTAAGGACAACATTATTGTTTTTAGTCTTGGAACCTATTTTATTGGACTCCTTGACCACAAAAATGTACCCGTTGATACCAAATTTGTCATTATAGCTATAACAGAAGCAAAGATATGGGCCTCTCAAGTATGGTCGGCGGCCATTTTTAAAAAATGTGCGTATATAATATATATATAAAATGTGATCTCACTTGTGTCTTAGGATAAATTTATTTCTATGGCCCTAAGGTACTTCCATACCAAAGGGGACCTTTGCATCATGACTTGAAGTCAAAAGTCACTTAACCTCCCTACTAATGCATGCAAGAGTAATCATCGAATTATTATAGGAATATACAAAAATCCACATTACCTCATGCATGCATACAGGCTAGAACAGTATATCAATTAATGTGAGAACTGTTTTTCTGAATTATGATCTGAGTTTCCAAGCATGTTCATGTCTTCTTCATAGCCTGCAGGTAAATGGACAGACCCCAAATTTGGCCAATCACAGCACAAAGCACACAAATTCTGTTGACATTCAAATACAGTAGTCACCATTAACAAAGCATTATCTTTTAATGACTTCATCATGTGTGGCCCCTCAACTAAAGTGTTGATTTGGTCCTTTGAAACACTGATGAACAATGTGCTATGAAAACGTCTCTGGTTACGTATGTAACCTTAGTTCCCTGAAGGGAACGAGACGCTGCGTGAAACGCTGTGGGAACGCCCCTGCGTGAGTGCGTCATGAAGCACGTATGAAATCAATCCAATGGCGAGACGGAACGTCATAGGCGGGTGACGTCATCGACCAGGAAACTATAAAGCACTCCCAAAACACAAGCGCATCAGCTTCTGATAAGACTGAAGCAAGTGCTCACGGGCATGCCGGGAGTATGGCACAGACACACAGCGTCTCGTTCCCTTCAAGGAACTAAGGTTACATACGTAACCAGAGACGTTCCCTATCAGGGAACTCGAGCTGCGTGAAACGCTGTGGGAACGCTAATAGCAACGCTGCCATACGAGCAAGTGTCCGTCGTGTGTAGTCAAGGCGCACATTCGGACGAAAGCACCTGCGCCCCTGGAGTGGAGCTGAAGTCAAGGTGGTAAAACCTGACGAATGTATGCGGTGAGGACCAGCCTGCCGCATCACAAACGTCCTGAAGAGAGACTCCTGACAAAAGAGCTTTAGAAGCAGCCATACTCCTAGTAGAGTGAGCTCGGACAGCCAAGGGTGAAGGCTGACCAGCCGATTCATAGGCAAGTGTGATGGCCTCAACCACCCACTTGCTCATCCTCTGCTTAGACGCGGGACACCCTTTTCTGGGTGGTCCAAAGCAAACAAACAACTGTTCAGATTCCCTCCACAAGGCAGCTCTGTGGACGTAAGCGTCTAAAGCCCTAACTGGGCAGAGCAGATTAAGCTTCTCCTGGTCCGACGTCAGAAAAGGAGGAGGGCAGAAGGCTTGCAGTACAATAGGCCTAACAGAATTAGTAGGGACCTTAGGAACATAGCCCGGTCTAGGAAGGAGAAAGGCTTTTACCATGCCGGGCGAGAATTCCAAGCACGAGGGAGAGACCGATAGAGCTTGAATATCTCCTATCCGTTTTAAAGAAGAGATAGCAAGAAGAAAAATAGTTTTTAGAGTAACGAATTTCTCAGAAACTTCTTCGATGGGCTCGAACGGTGCTAGAGAGAGACCTTCTAGAACAACCGCAAGGTCCCAGGTCGGCACCCTCGTGCGAACTGCTGGCCTCAGCCTCAAAATGCCACGAAGGAAACGAGTTACAAGTGGGTGTCTCCCGAGAGAGGCTCCACTTAAAGGGACGTGGTAAGCAGATAAGGCAGCCACGTACACCTTCAGTGTGGAGTGGGACAACCCTGTGGAGAAACGCTCCTGCAGGAATTCCAGCACCGCACCCACCGGGCAGTTAACTGGGTCCAGCCGGTGTTGCCCACACCAGGACGTGAAAAGTTTCCACCTCAAAGCATATAATTTCCTCGTGGCCGGAGCTCTGGATTGGAGGATGGTCTCAACGACCTCAGTCGAGAGACCAGATTCTACGAGCTGGGCCCCCTCAGAGGCCCAGCCCACAAATTCCACAGCTCTGGGCGGCGGTGAAGAAGCGACCCACTCGACTGAGAGAGAAGGTCCCTCCTGATCGGAATCTCCAGAGGAGGGCCGACAAGGAGAGATACCAGGTCCGCAAACCATACTCGGGCCGGCCAGTACGGGGCTACCAACAGTAGACTGACCCCGTCCCGGCGAACCCTTTCCAGAACTCCTGGGAGCAGAGCAATCTGGGGAAAAGCATACAGACGTGACCTCGGCCACGCCTGTACCATAGCGTCCAACCCCAGAGGGGCTGGAAGGCTTAGAGAGAACCACAGCGGGCAGTGTGATGTCTCTTTGGATGCAAACAGGTCTACCTCGGCACGACCGAAATGTTTCCACAGGAGCTCCACCCCCTCGTCTCGACTCCCCGGGCCTCGGCCCCTGCCTCGCCAGGATGTCTGCCCCTAGATTTAGATACCCTGGGATATAAATCGCCCTCAATAAAAGAAGCTTCCCCTGGGACCATAGAAGGATCTGGCGAGCCAGCTTGTATAGCGGGCGCGAACGCAGACCTCCCTGGTGATTTATGTAGGAGATCACCGATGTGTTGTCTGACCGGACAAGAACATGATGACCCCTCAGGTCTGGGAGGAAGTGTTTCAGAGCCTGAAACACAGCCAACATTTCTAGACAGTTTATATGCCAAGAGAGATGATGGTCCTGCCACAGACCCTGAGCAGGGCGACCACTCATGATCGCCCCCCAGCCCGTGAGGGAGGCATCTGTCGTTAGCGTTACACGACGACAAGGAACTCCCAGCACAGGCCCATGAGATAGGAACCAAGGTTCTTTCCACATGGTCAGGGCGCGAAGACAACGTCGCGTGACCCTGATCATGCGGAACGGGTTTCCCCTCGGGGAGAACCCCTTGGTCTTGAGCCACCACTGCAACGGTCTCATGTACAACAGGCCACAAGGAATAACGTTGGACGCTGCTGCCATCAGACCCAACAATCTCTGAAACTGTTTGACAGTGAGTGACTGGCCTAGCGTTGCTTGTTTGACGGCCATAAGGATCGAAGTGATACGAGCAGGAGACAGACGTGCCTGCATCGTCGTCGAATCCCAAATTACACCCATAAAAGTGGTCCTCTGAAGCGGAGATAGCACACTTTTCTTGGCATTGAGCCTCAACCCCAGTTTCTTGATATGAGCGAGAACGACATCTCGATGCCGAGACGCCTGATGCTCCGATTGAGCTAGAATCAACCAATCGTCTATATAATTTAGAATGCGGATGCCCTGGAGTCGCAGCGGAGCCAGAGCTGCATCCATACATTTCGTGAAAGTCCGGGGAGACAGTGCTAGGCCGAATGGAAGAACCCGATATTGATACGCTTCGCCCCCGAAAGCGAACCTCAGGAACTTCCTGTGTTGTGGATGGATGGAGATATGGAAGTATGCGTCCTTTAGATCTATCGTGGCAAACCAGTCCTCGGATCTGATTTGTGACACGATCTGTTTGAGCGTAAGCATCTTGAACTTGAACTTCCCTACTGTACGATTTAACAGGCGCAGATCTAAAATTGGACGTAACCCCCCATCCTTTTTCGGAACGATGAAGTACCGGCTGTAATAACCTGACTCCCTGCTGGGAAGAAGAACTCGTTCTATAGCTCCCTTCAGCAGAAGAGTTTTTACCTCCTGTTCCATAACCAGAGCCTGCTCGGGGCCCACCACTGTAGGTAGGACTCCCCTGAATCGAGGCGGACGAGACCTGAACTAAATAGCGTAACCCTTTTCGACTGTCTGCAGGACCCAATGAGATACATTTGGAAGGTTTTTCCACTCTGCCAAAAAATCTACTAAGGGTACCAGCCTCTCGAGGCTGGCCTCTGGAATATTTGGAGCTGCAGACACAGTGCCCTGTAACAGCGCCGCACCGGCAGGGAACAACTGGTCTGACAGCTCTGGACCCCTCCTCAGAGGGAGCGAGCGCCCCTCGGGGAAACACTCGCTGGGACCGTCTACGCCCCGGCACGAAGGCGGGGTTGGCAGAACGGGGTTTGGTCCTTTGAAACACTGATGAACAATGTGCTATGAAAACGTCTCTGGTTACGTATGTAACCTTAGTTCCCTGAAGGGAACGAGACGCTGCGTGAAACGCTGTGGGAACGCCCCTGCGTGAGTGCGTCATGAAGCACGTATGAAATCAATCCAATGGCGAGACGGAACGTCATAGGCGGGTGACGTCATCGACCAGGAAACTATAAAGCACTCCCAAAACACAAGCGCATCAGCTTCTGATAAGACTGAAGCAAGTGCTCACGGGCATGCCGGGAGTATGGCACAGACACACAGCGTCTCGTTCCCTTCAAGGAACTAAGGTTACATACGTAACCAGAGACGTTCCCTATCAGGGAACTCGAGCTGCGTGAAACGCTGTGGGAACGCTAATACCAACGCTGCCATACGAGCAAGTGTCCGTCGTGTGTAGTCAAGGCGCACATTCGGACGAAAGCACCTGCGCCCCTGGAGTGGAGCTGAAGTCAAGGTGGTAAAACCTGACGAATGTATGCGGTGAGGACCAGCCTGCCGCATCACAAACGTCCTGAAGAGAGACTCCTGACAAAAGAGCTTTAGAAGCAGCCATACTCCTAGTAGAGTGAGCTCGGACAGCCAAGGGTGAAGGCTGACCAGCCGATTCATAGGCAAGTGTGATGGCCTCAACCACCCACTTGCTCATCCTCTGCTTAGACGCGGGACACCCTTTTCTGGGTGGTCCAAAGCAAACAAACAACTGTTCAGATTCCCTCCACAAGGCAGCTCTGTGGACGTAAGCGTCTAAAGCCCTAACTGGGCAGAGCAGATTAAGCTTCTCCTGGTCCGACGTCAGAAAAGGAGGAGGGCAGAAGGCTTGCAGTACAATAGGCCTAACAGAATTAGTAGGGACCTTAGGAACATAGCCCGGTCTAGGAAGGAGAAAGGCTTTTACCATGCCGGGCGAGAATTCCAAGCACGAGGGAGAGACCGATAGAGCTTGAATATCTCCTATCCGTTTTAAAGAAGAGATAGCAAGAAGAAAAATAGTTTTTAGAGTAACGAATTTCTCAGAAACTTCTTCGATGGGCTCGAACGGTGCTAGAGAGAGACCTTCTAGAACAACCGCAAGGTCCCAGGTCGGCACCCTCGTGCGAACTGCTGGCCTCAGCCTCAAAATGCCACGAAGGAAACGAGTTACAAGTGGGTGTCTCCCGAGAGAGGCTCCACTTAAAGGGACGTGGTAAGCAGATAAGGCAGCCACGTACACCTTCAGTGTGGAGTGGGACAACCCTGTGGAGAAACGCTCCTGCAGGAATTCCAGCACCGCACCCACCGGGCAGTTAACTGGGTCCAGCCGGTGTTGCCCACACCAGGACGTGAAAAGTTTCCACCTCAAAGCATATAATTTCCTCGTGGCCGGAGCTCTGGATTGGAGGATGGTCTCAACGACCTCAGTCGAGAGACCAGATTCTACGAGCTGGGCCCCCTCAGAGGCCCAGCCCACAAATTCCACAGCTCTGGGCGGCGGTGAAGAAGCGACCCACTCGACTGAGAGAGAAGGTCCCTCCTGATCGGAATCTCCAGAGGAGGGCCGACAAGGAGAGATACCAGGTCCGCAAACCATACTCGGGCCGGCCAGTACGGGGCTACCAACAGTAGACTGACCCCGTCCCGGCGAACCCTTTCCAGAACTCCTGGGAGCAGAGCAATCTGGGGAAAAGCATACAGACGTGACCTCGGCCACGCCTGTACCATAGCGTCCAACCCCAGAGGGGCTGGAAGGCTTAGAGAGAACCACAGCGGGCAGTGTGATGTCTCTTTGGATGCAAACAGGTCTACCTCGGCACGACCGAAATGTTTCCACAGGAGCTCCACCCCCTCGTCTCGACTCCCCGGGCCTCGGCCCCTGCCTCGCCAGGATGTCTGCCCCTAGATTTAGATACCCTGGGATATAAATCGCCCTCAATAAAAGAAGCTTCCCTGGGACCATAGAAGGATCTGGCGAGCCAGCTTGTATAGCGGGCGCGAACGCAGACCTCCCTGGTGATTTATGTAGGAGATCACCGATGTGTTGTCTGACCGGACAAGAACATGATGACCCCTCAGGTCTGGGAGGAAGTGTTTCAGAGCCTGAAACACAGCCAACATTTCTAGACAGTTTATATGCCAAGAGAGATGATGGTCCTGCCACAGACCCTGAGCAGGGCGACCACTCATGATCGCCCCCCAGCCCGTGAGGGAGGCATCTGTCGTTAGCGTTACACGACGACAAGGAACTCCCAGCACAGGCCCATGAGATAGGAACCAAGGTTCTTTCCACATGGTCAGGGCGCGAAGACAACGTCGCGTGACCCTGATCATGCGGAACGGGTTTCCCCTCGGGGAGAACCCCTTGGTCTTGAGCCACCACTGCAACGGTCTCATGTACAACAGGCCACAAGGAATAACGTTGGACGCTGCTGCCATCAGACCCAACAATCTCTGAAACTGTTTGACAGTGAGTGACTGGCCTAGCGTTGCTTGTTTGACGGCCATAAGGATCGAAGTGATACGAGCAGGAGACAGACGTGCCTGCATCGTCGTCGAATCCCAAATTACACCCATAAAAGTGGTCCTCTGAAGCGGAGATAGCACACTTTTCTTGGCATTGAGCCTCAACCCCAGTTTCTTGATATGAGCGAGAACGACATCTCGATGCCGAGACGCCTGATGCTCCGATTGAGCTAGAATCAACCAATCGTCTATATAATTTAGAATGCGGATGCCCTGGAGTCGCAGCGGAGCCAGAGCTGCATCCATACATTTCGTGAAAGTCCGGGGAGACAGTGCTAGGCCGAATGGAAGAACCCGATATTGATACGCTTCGCCCCCGAAAGCGAACCTCAGGAACTTCCTGTGTTGTGGATGGATGGAGATATGGAAGTATGCGTCCTTTAGATCTATCGTGGCAAACCAGTCCTCGGATCTGATTTGTGACACGATCTGTTTGAGCGTAAGCATCTTGAACTTGAACTTCCCTACTGTACGATTTAACAGGCGCAGATCTAAAATTGGACGTAACCCCCCATCCTTTTTCGGAACGATGAAGTACCGGCTGTAATAACCTGACTCCCTGCTGGGAAGAAGAACTCGTTCTATAGCTCCCTTCAGCAGAAGAGTTTTTACCTCCTGTTCCATAACCAGAGCCTGCTCGGGGCCCACCACTGTAGGTAGGACTCCCCTGAATCGAGGCGGACGAGACCTGAACTAAATAGCGTAACCCTTTTCGACTGTCTGCAGGACCCAATGAGATACATTTGGAAGGTTTTTCCACTCTGCCAAAAAATCTACTAAGGGTACCAGCCTCTCGA
This sequence comes from Siphateles boraxobius, assembly GCF_051911475.1. NCBI lineage: Eukaryota > Metazoa > Chordata > Actinopteri > Cypriniformes > Leuciscidae > Siphateles > Siphateles boraxobius. The sequence continues at coordinate 21,546,140 of NW_027508908.1, read as the reverse complement.
GGCTGGCCTCTGGAATATTTGGAGCTGCAGACACAGTGCCCTGTAACAGCGCCGCACCGGCAGGGAACAACTGGTCTGACAGCTCTGGACCCCTCCTCAGAGGGAGCGAGCGCCCCTCGGGGAAACACTCGCTGGGACCGTCTACGCCCCGGCACGAAGGCGGGGTTGGCAGAACGGACCCCTGAGGGCACCGAGAGAGAATGGGCACCGTGTAATGCGGTGAACTCCTTTCTCTCACGGTGGGGACTACCCTCAGCATCCTGACGCCAGAGACGTCAGGACTTTTTTGACGAAGCCTTCTTGGCCATAATGACTGTCCTCAGATCAGCCTTACCCCTCGAAGACTTCGTCTGAGAGCGCCGCGTCTCGTCCCAGTTTTGCTGAGGAGGAGCACGAGACGCGACGCTCTGTTTCTGTTGCGTGCGGTGTGAGGAGCTGGTAGACGGACGAGGCTGCCCCCGCCCAGCAGCCCCGGAGACGTGTACGCGAAGGGGAAGAAATTTTTGGAGCGCCGCCGCCTGCTTCTTTTCTTCCTGAAACCTCTCGATGACAGAATTTACCGAGTCACCGAAGAGGCCAGCAGTTGAAAGCGGGGCGTCCAGGAGGAAAGTTTTCTCCTTCTCCTTCATATTGGAGAGGTTTAACCATAAATGTCTCTCCGTGGCCACCAGGGCTGCCATAGAACGGCCCACTGACTTGGCCGTCTCCTTGGTGGCACGGAGAGATAAATCTGCTGCCTGACGAAGCTCTCTTATCACGTCAGCACTAACCTCTTCCCCTTCGCTCACATCTTTAAGCAGATCAGCCTGATACGCTTGAAGTATCGCCATGGTGTGAAGGCATGATGCTGCTTGGCCCGCCGCTGAATAAGCTTTGCCCACCAAAGCCGAAGTATTTCTTAAGGGCTTGGTGGGCAATGCCGGTGTCTTAAAAGACGATGCCGAATCGGGAGAGAGATGGCTAGCGAGAGTCTCCTCAGCCTTCGGCATCGCCCCATACCCATAAAACTTAGCCCCAGATATATTGGAATAAGTGGAGGTCTGTTGACTAAAAATACGAGAAGATACAGGTCTTTTCCAGGACCTCGACACCTCAGTGTGGAGGTCTGGAAAGAAAGGAAGACAGAGCCTTTTATTTTGCTAAAAAATATTGTATCAGGTGATTGAACACCTGAACAGTAGCACCAAAGTAAACAGTGCAGCAGGTGGTATTCTGCAAAGCAAATTGACATAAGATTTAAAGATAAGCTACTGTTTTATTTTGACGCAAATGTTGACATGGCTCAAATATTTATTTAAATGTCACAAATGCCTAAATCAATTTGAATGAAACAAAATATGTCAGAGTGTAATACGTCAAGTGGAACAGGACACTTTTTTTTATAAACTCACAAATGATAGAATCAGAATGATGGGTGGACTTTGGCTTGAATTAAATTAGTCAGTGCAGTTTGGTGAAAGAACTGAATCAGAGGGATGTCCAATCAAAAACTGCATCATGACAGATTATGAAAGTGATTAAGATTAAGAATTTTCTTAGATTGATTAAAGTTTATTAAAATCCATATGAATTTCAATCAGTTAGCCTATAATTCCTGCAATGTTTACCAGAAAGACTCGGGAGATACAATTATGTAACAAAGCATTCATTTATTGACAGACCAGCAAGCAATTATTTATAAAGTTCTTTGGCGTAGTCCGTAGTTCATAATCCGTGGGTAGCGGATCTGCATTTCCTGCCTGAAGACGAAGGGACCAGACCCCCCGGGAGGTATGAACAGGACCATCCTGGTGGTGGTGGAGTGTGGAGGTAATTGACTTGTGGCTAAGCCACGCCCCCTCCACTCACTCGGACAAACAGTCAAAATTCGGTGATAGGCGCTATGGCAGCTGTCACAGCAGGAGACATTTCACAGGAGGCAATTGATGATTTTTGGAGACAGAAAGATTATATATATATATATATATATATATATATCTATATATTGGTAAAAATTTGTCTAAAATATTGTGCTTTAATATGTAATTAATGGTTCATGATCAAATTAAATATGTACAAGTCTAAGTTGCATACGTTTCCAGGACAAGCCTTTTTACCATCTTTACCAAGAGTACTTCTCCGTTAGTTTGATACTACATTATTTACATGAATCATTCAGCACAACATTGCTAACATTTGTCATGATATGAAGCAAGACACGGGTCGTGGTCTTGATTAAGATCGTTTTATTCGTCTAGTACAGAATAGCATAAGTTATGCGTTCGACTCTCGTGGTTAGCATACCCAGAACTACGGTAGCTTCACCTGGACAAAAGACAATCTCACAACATCTCCCCCTTTTGGAAGTTAGCAATAACAAGATCCTAAACATCTGCATTTTGCAATATTAATTAAACCTTAAATTTCCTTAAACAATATAACAAAATAAATGCAACACTATGTTAACTTTGTTATCAAATAACATCTTCCTTTTGTTCCATTGTTAGCGAATAGTCTCAGAACGGTGCAGGACGTCACAGGGGTAGACTACCCTCAGTCCCGTAAGGGGTTATTCTGCCCTTTTTGAACATCATCAGTCTCGCAACCTAAGAGGCACCTTTATCTCACGGCCCCTGGAGGTTCTTCTCACAGGAGTAGATGGTGGAAGGGGAGGCCCTGAGGAAGGTCCTGCTGGTAGCTGGCTCACTGGTGATTCCGGCGGCGCCGTCACATCTGTCGGTGGGGAATCGCTGTCCTGCTGAGACGCCGTAGACTGAGCACATTGCTGTTCAGCAGGAGGTTCGGTCTCAGGAACAGTCTGGAGGTGACGTCTGTTCCGACGGGTCACATTCCCATTGGAAAACTTAGCCCCAGATATATTGGAATAAGTGGAGGTCTGTTGACTAAAAATACGAGAAGATACAGGTCTTTTCCAGGACCTCGACACCTCAGTGTGGAGGTCTGGAAAGAAAGGAAGACACCGGCGCGGAGGCATAGCGCGAGACGGCAAAAATCTTTCATCTAGTTTAGATTTTAATTTAGACTCCTGCCTATCAGCTGGCCACTCAATGCTTAATTTTTCTACGGCTCGAGTGAGCACCTCCATAAGCTCCTCACTGGCAGGAGACTGAAGTGACGAGTCCCCAGTCTCTAGTGTGTTATCAATACTTTCAACATCCAGCTCCTCAGAACTGGATAGTTGAAGAACAGGTGCCTCAGCCTGGGAGGAAGAAATCGCAGCGCGTGCTTCCGAACCCGGGACTGAGGCACTGGATCTAACAGGTAAAGGCTGAGATAAGGCAGAGCCCGTCTCAAACCCCTCTGTTAGATCCAACTGCGATCCCCAGGACAGGCGTCGCCGCTCAGCCTCAGCAAAAGCGGGACCCGATCCGCTGGGAGCGCGCACCGAACCGCTCTCCTCAAAGAGCGATCGGCGGGAGCGCAGCGTCCGTAGTGGTAGACGCTCGCAATGCTCACAATCAGCCCCCTCGAGAGCTGACTGGGCATGCTGCACTCCTAAACAAGCAACACATAGTAGATGTGTATCCCCGCCAGTAATAAAGCGAGTGCAGGGGAAAACACACTTCCTAAACTGTTGCTCGCTCGCCATAATGATATATAGTTTTTTATATATATATGAGAATATATAAGTGAAAACTCCTGCCTAGTGACAACTAATGACAGACAAAACACAGTATTGAATGATTTCACACACACAGAGCGCTTGCTGAAGTAACAGAATCTGATGCGCTTGTGTTTTGGGAGTGCTTTATAGTTTCCTGGTCGATGACGTCACCCGCCTATGACGTTCCGTCTCGCCATTGGATTGATTTCATACGTGCTTCATGACGCACTCACGCAGGGGCGTTCCCACAGCGTTTCACGCAGCTCGAGTTCCCTGATAGGGAACCCCAAATTAAAAATTAGAATATTGTGAAAAGGTTTTCATAGCTGTAAGCCATAATCATCAAAATTCTAACAAATAAAGGCTTGAAATATATCACTTCGCATGTAATGAGTCTATATAGTATATTAGTTTCACCTTTTAAGTTGAATTACTAAAATAAATAAACTTTTGCACGATATTCTAATTCTTCGAGTTTCACCTGTACATTAAAAGGTGACTCCTTACCCTAAAACATATTTTTTGTTTGTATTTTTACAAAACCATTAAGCTGTTTTACAAAAGAATTTTCAGATACAGGCACTTAAAATAAAGTTCATGTTGTAGGTTCTCAGCTCTTCCCAGGTATAGCTGTTTATTTACATTTACATTTACATTTACATTTACATTTATTCATTTAGCTGACACTTTTATCCAAAGCGACTTACAATTGCTATATGTCAGAGGTCGCACGCCTCTGGAGCGACTAGGGGTTAAGTGTCTTGCTCAGGGACACATTGGTGCCTCACAGTGGATTCGAACCCGGGTCTTTCACACCAAAGGCATTTTACTGGTTTATACTGTTTAAGAATAAAGCAGTAAAGTAGTAAAGTTGGGATCAAAGTCCATTTGTGTCCACAGTACATTGTTTGCAGGCTTGAACTTTCATGTTCATATTCATGTCATTTCACAGTTATGGCACCATTAAAAGCACATTGTTCATCAGTGTTTTAAAGGACAAAGTCAACACTTTAGTTGAAAGGCCACGTACATGATGAAGTCATTAAAAGATAAGGCTTAGTTAATGATGACTACTGTATTTGAATGTCAACAGAATTTGTGTGCTATGTGCTGTGATTGGCCAAATTTGGGGTCTGTCCATTTACCTGCAGGCTATGAAGAAGACATGAACATGCTTGGAAACTCAGATCATAATTCAGAAAAACATTTCTCACATTAATTGATATACTGTTCTAGCCTGTATGCATGTATGAGATAATGTGGATTTTTGTATATTCCTTTATGATGTTTTAATTAAGGTGTTGTTCATCCATGAAGTCATTAATGAAAATGTTGAATTTGCGTTAGTTCCTGATGATTCAAGAAATATTAATGCATGAATTAATGCCTAATTCATGCATGAATTTATACATGAATTCATGATAATTCATGTACCCTTACCGTAAAGTGTTACCAAAAGGGTAAGCTAATTTAAAATAGTAATACAAATATAATAACTAAAATAAAAACTAAAATAACACAAATGTGTCCGTTAATAAGTCCGGACATAAGTCTGTTATGCTGCTTGATATTGCAAATCCCCTATTTTATTTTAAGTGAATTAAATGGTCATAATCATAAACAGACTGGTTTGTAGTGCAAATAGCTTTTCCATACTGCATTTCGTTATTCTTCTAGTTATTAAAGTATCACACATTTACCAAAAACAGTTACTTCCACTTTTCAAAATTAGTTGAATGTTCTTTACTATATTGACTCTATTTATATTATATATTTTCCTTTATTTATGAAAATAAAAGCATATCGTTCAGAATAAAAAGTTATATTGTTTGAAAAAATTGTTGGCTTAACTTCCAGAAATACATAAACATGTATTTTGCTAAAAAATATTGTATCGGGTGATTGAACACCTGAACAGTAGCACCAAAGTAAACAGTGCAGCAGGTGGTATTCTGCAAAGCAAATTGACATAAGATTTAAAGATAAGCTACTGTTTTATTTTGACGCAAATGTTGACATGGCTCAAATATTTATTTAAATGTCACAAATGCCTAAATCAATTTGAATGAAACAAAATATGTCAGAGTGTAATATGTCAAGTGGAACAGGACACTTTTTTTTATAAACTCACAAATGATAGAATCAGAATGATGGGTGGACTTTGGCTTGAATTAAATTAGTCAGTGCAGTTTGGTGAAAGAACTGAATCAGAGGGATGTCCAATAAAAACTGCATCATGACAGATTATGAAAGTGATTAAGATTAAGAATTTTCTTAGATTGATTAAAGTTTATTAAAATCCATATGAATTTCAATCAGTTAGCCTATAATTCCTGCAATGTTTACCAGAAAGACTCGGGAGATACAATTATGTAACAAAGCATTCATTTATTGACAGACCAGCAAGCAATTATTTATAAAGTTCTTTGGCGTAGTCCGTAGTTCATAATCCGTGGGTAGCGGATCTGCATTTCCTGCCTGAAGACGAAGGGACCAGACCCCCCGGGAGGTATGAACAGGACCATCCTGGTGGTGGTGGAGTGTGGAGGTAATTGACCTGTGGCTAAGCCACGCCCCCTCCACTCACTCGGACAAACAGTCAAAATTCGGTGATAGGCGCTATGGCAGCTGTCACAGCAGGAGACATTTCACAGGAGGCAATTGATGATTTTTGGAGACAGAAAGATTATATATATATATATATATATATATATATATATATATATATATATATATATATATATATATATATATATATATATTGGTAAAAATTTGTCTAAAATATTGTGCTTTAATATGTAATTAATGGTTCATGATCAAATTAAATATGTACAAGTCTAAGTTGCATACGTTTCCAGGACAAGCCTTTTTACCATCTTTACCAAGAGTACTTCTCCGTTAGTTTGATACTACATTATTTACATGAATCATTCAGCACAACATTGCTAACATTTGTCATGATATGAAGCAAGACACGGGTCGTGGTCTTGATTAAGATCGTTTTATTCGTCTAGTACAGAATAGCATAAGTTATGCGTTCGACTCTCGTGGTTAGCATACCCAGAACTACGGTAGCTTCACCTGGACAAAAGACAATCTCACAACATCTCCCCCTTTTGGAAGTTAGCAATAACAAGATCCTAAACATCTGCATTTTGCAATATTAATTAAACCTTAAATTTCCTTAAACAATATAACAAAATAAATGCAACACTATGTTAACTTTGTTATCAAATAACATCTTCCTTTTGTTCCATTGTTAGCGAATAGTCTCAGAACGGTGCAGGACGTCACAGGGGTAGACTACCCTCAGTCCCGTAAGGGGTTATTCTGCCCTTTTTGAACATCATCAGTCTCGCAACCTAAGAGGCACCTTTATCTCACGGCCCCTGGAGGTTCTTCTCACAGGAGTAGATGGTGGAAGGGGAGGCCCTGAGGAAGGTCCTGCTGGTAGCTGGCTCACTGGTGATTCCGGCGGCGCCGTCACATCTGTCGGTGGGGAATCGCTGTCCTGCTGAGACGCCGTAGACTGAGCACATTGCTGTTCAGCAGGAGGTTCGGTCTCAGGAACAGTCTGGAGGTGACGTCTGTTCCGACGGGTCACATTCCCATTGGCCATCTCCACGAGGTAGGATCTCGGTTCCTTGGACTTACTGATGACCCTGGCAGGTGTTGTCCATCCCTTCTCCCCATCGAGCTTCACTCTAACAGTTTGACCAGGGTGAAGTTCAGGGAGCACGCGTGCCGAATGACTGCGGTCGTAGTAGAATCTGTATGAACTTTTCGCTGCTGCGTCCTTCATGTAGACTTGATCTGGGTTGAATGGACGTGGCAGCAATGTCTTTTCTAGAACCGGAACAGTAGTACGGATTTGTCTACCAGTCATGAGCTGTGCTGGACTTTCACCTGTTGCTGCGATTGGTGTAGAGCGATAACCCATAAGGGCCAAGCAGGGGTCCGGCTGTTTGAGGATGTACTTGGCAGTCTGAACAGCCCTTTCTGCAGCTCCGTTCGACTGTGGGTAATGTGGGCTGGAGGTGATGTGAGTAAAACCATACCTCTGTTTGAAGTCTTGGAACTCTGCTGATGTGAACTGTGGCCCGTTGTCACTGACCAGTTCTAGCGGGATGCCCCATCTCACAAAAATGTGCTTGAGCTTATTAACAACCTGCTTGCTGGTAATGGTGGTGAGGGAAGCAATCTCAATGTCTCTAGAGAAGTAATCAACAGCGACAAGAAAAGTCTTACCCTCTAACTCGAACAGGTCCACAGCAATCCTTTGCCATGGGCCACTGGGCAGGGGAGTGGTTAACAGTGGTTCACGTCTTTGTGTAGGTTTGTGCTCTCTGCAAAAGTCACATGATTTCACTTTGTTTGTGATCTGTGCTCCGATGTTTGGCCACCAAACTGTCAACTTGGCTCACTCCCGACACTTGGTGAGGCCCTGGTGACCTTCGTGCAGTTGGTCCAGGACCCCTGCTCTGAGTACTGCTGGAACTACTATGCGGTCGTGGTATAGGACCAGACTGTCCGACTCTGATAAGTGACTTCTGGCTGCATAGTATCCACACAGTGGCGATCCCTCCGTCATTTTGCGAGGCCACCCCTTTCTGATGAATGTGATTACTTTTTGAAGTTCAGCATCGCTTTGTGTGACTCTGCGAATTTCCTCGAGCTTGGGTGACTTGATTGGTTTGCTAGCCACCATAGTGTTCACATATGCCTTTACTTCCGTTTCTGTTTCAGGCACGTAACTGTCTTTCAGTGGATGTCTGGAGAGTGTATCTGCGACTACTAGCTGCTTACCGGGAACATGTTCAGCAGTGACGTTGAAACGCATGAGGCGCATAAGCAGTCTCTGACATCGTAGTGGCGTTTTGTCCAGATCGTATGAGTTGATCAATGGCACCAGCGGCTTGTGGTCAGTTTGTAAACGGACCCAGCCCATACCTTGGATGTAGCGGGCGAAACGTTCACAGGCCCAAACAGATGCCAGACACTCCTTTTCGATCTGCGAATACCTCTTCTCCGCATCCGTGAGTGTGCGCGAGCAAAAGGCAACTGGCCGCAGCTCTCCATCGTGGTCTTGCAACAGGGCAGCACCAAGGCCATAACTGCTGGCATCGGCACTGACCACTGTTGGTTTGTTGGCGTCGTAATAACAAAGGGCTGGTGCAGCCATGAGCATAGCTTTTGCTTTGTTAAATGCTTGCTCCTGAGGTTCTCCCCAAACCCACGTAGTCTCTTTCTTGAGCAGGTTAGTGAGTGGATGCAAAACTGTAGACAGGCCTGGCAGGAATTTTCCAACATAGTTAACCAGTCCGAGTACCTGCCGCAGCTGCTCCACATTGGAGGGGCTGGACATCTGAGCGATAGCCTCCACTTTGCTCTCATCAGGCTTCACACCATCCGCACTAATGATGTGTCCAAAGAACTGCAGTTCAGTCTTTCCAAAGTGACACTTGGCCCTGTTGAGCTTGAGACCGGACGCCTTAACCGTCCGCAACACCGCGTCGAGATGGCGGTCATGCTCCTCTGTTGTAGATCCGTAAACCAGGATATCATCCATCACAACTACAGTCCCTTCTAGGCCTTTGAGCAGGTCGGTCATCAGCCGCTGGAAAATCTCAGGCGCTGATGTAATCCCAAACGGTAGACGTTTGAAGCAAAACCGGCCCATTGGGGTAATGAAGGTTGTCAACCTTTGGCAGCTGGGGTCCAATGGAATTTGCCAGAACCCGCTAGAGGCATCCAGAGTGGAGAAAACCTTGGCTCCTGCTAGCTTAGGTGTTATATCATCCAGTGTGGGCAAAATGTAACGTTCGCGCTTCACTCCCTTGTTCAAGCGTTTCAAATCCACACACACTCTGACCTCGTCCTTGTTGCGTTTTGGAGCGGGCACCATTGGAGCACACCAGTCCGTCGGCTCTGTAACTTCCTCAATGATCTCGAGGCTCAGCATACGCTTTAGCTCTTTCTCCACCTTTGGAAGGAGCGGAAACGGAATTCTGCGTGGCGTGTTGACGCTGTATGGGACTGCTTCCTCAGTCAGCTTGATCTTAACAGGCTCGCAGTTCAGTAGTCCTATTTCCCCGAACACATCCCTTATTAAGTCACTCGTGATAGCATTGACTCTTGCTACCAGCCCCATACGCTTTGCCACTGCCTTGCCCAACAAGTTACTAACATACTGTCCTTTTATGACTGTAATCCAGTATTGGTATTTCTGGCCTTTGTATGTAGTGGTGGCAAGGAACTTACCCACGCATTGGACTTTCCCGCCAGGGCTGTACACTGTTGGCCTGGACTTGTTCAGTTTTGGTTTTTGACGTAGTTTGCTGAAAGTAGCATCAGTCATAACGGTGGTATCAGCACCTGTGTCAATTTTAAAATCCACCGGACTGCCATTCACTAGTAACTCTACATCCCAGTCAGTATCCGGGTTTGACTCCTCAATGATATTTGGCTTTGACTTTGTGGTTGCTCTCAGGAATAGTTCTCCAATAAAAAATGAATCCTCGTCTGAATCCATAGCAGCCTCTGCTCTGACCTCTTTCAGCATTTTGGATTTACACACAGCCTCAAAATGTCCGATTTTATTGCACTTTCTGCACCTTTTGTTACGGGCTGGACAGCTTTCTTTTTTTTCATGCATCCTGTTGCATCTCTGACAGTTCAGTTTATTCTCACTGTATTTCTGTCCTTGTCCCTGCCGCGGTTTATCATAGCTCCTCCTTGTGCTATTGTACTGTTTGTGTCTCACCTCATTCACTGTAGTTTCCACACGCTCTGCACTTTGTTGTTTCACTTGTTCACTTTGCCGTGCAAGCTGGATGGCTCTCTCCAGAGTCAGGTCCGCCTCTAGCTGGAGTTTTTGTGAAACCTCTTTGTCCATTATTCCTATGACGATCCGGTCCCGGATCTGCTCGTCCTTCCCCGCACCGAACTCGCAGTGCTGCGCGAGCTCGTACAGGCTCCGCACGAAAGCTTCAACTGTCTCACCGGCCCTTTGGCCGCGTTTATGAAAACAGGCGCGATCGTGGATGACGTTTCTTTTCGGGACAAAGTGCTCATCAAACTTCTGCATCACTAGATTAAACTCATATTCTGGCTGTGGCATGGCCTCGGTTGCCGCGGGAAACACAAACGAGCCGTAAATAGGTTCAGCATCTCTCCCCATCGAGTACAAGAGCGAGTTCACCTGCACTTCGCTGCTCTCTTTGTCGAGTTTCGATGCGACTCTAAACCGGGAGAATCTCTGCCGCCATGTAAGCCACTCCGCTGGCTGCGAGAAATCAAACGGCTCGGGAGGTCCAAACTTTGCCATCTTGCTCTTAATGTCGGCGTGAAATCCTTAATTCTGACACCATGTCATGATATGAAGCAAGACACGGGTCGTGGTCTTGATTAAGATCGTTTTATTCGTCTAGTACAGAATAGCATAAGTTATGCGTTCGACTCTCGTGGTTAGCATACCCAGAACTACGGTAGCTTCACCTGGACAAAAGACAATCTCACAACAACATTTGTTATCTCGGTTATTTACAGATACGTTAATGAAGCTAAGTGACATGATGTACAACGCAGCTAGAAGCTAACGTTAACGTTTTCTAATGTTAGGCTAACGTTACATTAGAGATGTAAAAGATAACGTTCAAATAAGTTGTTGACTTATCTTAGGACAGATGTAGACATCCTTGTTTAATTTATCCACGTTTAGTTGGTGTTGTGGTCTACCGCATAACTTAATCCAGACAATTATCTCGGTTGAGATGTGGCTTGGGAAAGGGTAAAAAATACACACCGTCTCCCAGCCTCTCGGGATACCTAGTGCATGTACTCCATGCACACCGTTTGACCATTTTAAACTTAAAATGACAACAAAAAACATATAAAAACGAATGAAACCTGACTAACTGCAATGCATTTCAATGGACAAGGAAGCAGAGAATGTCCGAGTGTATGGGATAGCAATGCGCACTGTGATTGGCTCATCGCGTTTGGGGGCGTGGCTTAGCCATAGGTCAGATTCATTAAATCTACGGCATAAACTATTTTTTTTTCAGGAAAAGCTTATGTTGGCCAACCCAGTTTCATATAGCTAGGTGAACTTCAGACAGTCCAATGTTTTTTTGTTTGTTTTTCTGCTGTTTGTTTGTTTGTTTGATTTTTTGCCATAAGCTTATTTCAGCCACTGTGCAAAAAAAAAAAAAAAAATATATATATATATATATATATATATATATATATATATATATATATATATATATATATCATATTTTGTTCCCCACAAATATTATGCAATAAGTGTTGTTGTTTATGCAAGAAGCAAAACAATTCCTGAGGTGTTTAATACTTTTCTTGCAGGAGGTGTTTCTTGCATTCACAATCTTCATACTGTAAGAGAAAAAATATATATTCTCGAGAGGATGGAATTCTAATCAGCTGGGCAATGTGCAATCATTTACCCAAGAAGTGCAAGTGATCATGCCATTGTGATTGTGTGAACACTCACGAATGTCTGTCATTGTGATTAAATTTTAACGAGGGACTTGTGTCTAGAGGCACTAGACAATATCGACATGCACAACTGTGTCTCACACACCTACTCAAATCTCTGCAACAGAAGTAAAAGCTGATCACCTACAAAAATTTAGTCACTCAGTCACTCTTCATGGTGTGAATAATACATTTTGAAAAATGGTCTTCATTACTAAAATAGACAGTTCTGCTCTGCTGCATTGCATCTCATTGACTGCTGGAGAGAAGGATGGGTGGTAGCAGCCTTAACTCTCTGCCACTGAAAAAGAAGCTGCTTGTTCAATCTGCATTTTCAGCTAAGGTATGGCGAATACAGATACCACAGATCAAATTAAGGAAAGAAACAATCGATAGAAAAGATCTTCATCAGTTGTGCTGCAAATAATCACAACACAACCAAATAGGCTACAGAAACGTGCTGCAAAAGTTCACAACGCAACCAAATACAGAAATGCACTGCAAATAGCACAAAGCTCAATGCGCTGTAACTGAAAAAAACACAAGCAAAAAAAAAAAAAAACCTGAAAATTAAGAAAACACATGTGCTGCAATGTTCACAACGCAACCAAAAACAGAAACGTATGGAAGCTTGTTTCTGCAACTTTTTATCTCACAATTCTGACTTTTTATCTCGCAATTCTGAGAATTTTTATCAGAATTGCTTGATATAAAGTCAGAATTGAGAGTTTATATCTCGCAATTCTGAGAAAAAAGTCAGAATTGGGCGATGTAAACTCGCAATTCTGAGATAAAATGTCGCAATTATTTTTTTCAATGTTCTATTCTATGGCAGAAACAAGCTTCCATAAAATCACGCTGCAAATAACAGACCACAAAGAAAATATTTCAAGGGGACCGTGATAAGTGACTAACCTTGCTGGGATTTGCTTATTGTTCAATGTTTACTCGTCAGTGGTGTTGTCGATGACCCTAAAGGTGAGTTTTTTGTTTATTTTAACATCCTGAACATATGTCCGTTGTGAGTATTTGCGGTGTGTTTCTGTATTTGGGGGCATTTTGCAGTGTGTTTCTGTTGCAGCACATAAAGCTCTCTCGGCCACCGTAGACATATGTATAACTGCAAAGCAGTGTATTCATTTTGAAGTTTCATGATCTGGCACTGCTCAGTCTCAAAAACACAGTATGTCCCCAGAGCAAAATAGAAGAATATCAACTCATTTTTCCAACCTAAATGTATTAAAGTTATGAAGAGATGACGCAGATGAGACCTCAACAGATTCCCATCTGACACCAGGATAGCGACAGATTTTAGCAATCACTACCCAGAGCAGTGAAGTGAACTCCTTATTAAAACTCTTAAATCATCTGAGATCATTACAGATGTCTTTTCTTTCAGCACAATCTCTAGGTCCATAATCATGCCAAATATCTTTATATCAAAATTATACTCATTTTACTATTTCTAGCAAATATCTACTTTAATGGCCGATAAACATGTGATGTGAGCTGGTAAAAGAGTAGCATGGCGAATACAATTTGTTGTAGATATTGATAATCTACGAGGTAGATTGTTTGAGTAATATTTCCCCATAGGTCACTCCTTGACAATCAGTTTACCATCTATCCCCCATTGCACTGTTGCACTGATGATGCACTGTTTCCTCCATAATGAAGTGATGCATGCACTCAACTGCACTTCTGTTTATTGGAAGAGCATTTTAAGAGTTCTTTTTGAATTTTGTCATTGCCTAAACTCTTAAGGATATGACCTTCTTTCACAATAATTTGGGTTTTACTACAGTATTTTTTGTGTGTGTGTGTTTAGAATTTTTTATTTATTTATGATCAATGGGGTAACACATTATAACAAGTAATTAAGTACTCAAAAATCATTAACCAAATATTAGTTATGGCAACAAAGGTGAAAAAAGGTGAAGAAGGCGACAGTGGCAAGGAACCAAAACTCCATCAGGTGACAGAATGGAGAAAACGCCTTGGGAGAAACCAGGCTCAGTTGGGGTGTAACACTCAGCTTAATTAAGGCAGGATACACAAAAAAAACTACGGTTTATACCCTCTATATGATTTTCTTTGAATAGAAATGTTCTATTTGTTCACAACATAAACACAACAAACAAGATGGAATAATACCTTAAAGTGTATTCAATAGAAGCACCCAAAAATAAATATATAAAGAATAGGCAATAAGTCCGGTGAGTGTGTGTGTATGTTCCAGTTCAGTGTAAGTGTGTGCGTTGAATCGGCCTCACCGGTAAGCCTTTCAAAGTCCGTGCACAGGAAGAGGAACAGCGCTGTCCTGTGAAGCGATCTCCAAGGTGAAACAAAGATTTCTAGGATTGGCGGGGTGGTATCATAAATTTATAGCACACTTCGCGGACATTTCTGCACCATTGAACAACTTGAAAAAGAAAGGAGTCAAGTGGGAGTGGACCACAGAATGTCAAGCAAGTATGGATGCACTGAAGCTAGCTTTACAAAACTCACCGGTGTTAATACAACCCGACACCTCCAAAGACTTCCAAGTTCACACGGATGCTAGTGAGGTAGGACTGGGCGCCATCCTCACTCAACAGTCAGAGGAGGGAGAAAAGGTGGTGGCATATGCATCACGGACCTTAACTGGAGCAGAGAAGAATTACAGCACTTCAGAAAAGGAATGTCTAGCAGTGGTTTGGGCTGTTGAAAAGTGGAGACATTACTTGGAGGGAAGAGCCTTCAACGTCTTCACTGACCATGCGGCCCTAGCCTGGGCATTCAACTGCCCTAAAACCTCCTCACGCCTAACTCGCTGGACACTCCGCCTGCAACAGTTCAACTTCCAGGTCCATCACAGAAAAGGGTGCCTCAACATGGGACCTGACGCTTTATCCCGGGTCCAGGGTACGCCTGATGCTGATGTTGCCCCTTGTCTATCCATATCACACCATGCGTCTACATTACCGCACTCTCTGGAGGAGATTACTAAAGCTCAACAATTGGACAATACCATCACTGACCTGCAATCTAACATTCCCCCTCGATCAGTCAAGGATCAAGCCATCACCTTTGAAAACCTCCAAGGGGTGTGGTACCGCAAAGTTCCTATGAAGGATAAAGGAGAGAAGTATCAGTTGGTAGTACCACTATCATTAACCGCTGACTTCATGCACTACTACCATGATAATCCGCTTGGAGGTCATCTCGGACAGTTAAAGTCTCTGCTGAAAATCTTAGACGTGGCATGGTGGCCGTCCGTTAGGAAGGACGTGTGCCAATACGTCAAAAGCTGTGAGATCTGTCAGAAATACAAACCTAGCAATACAAAACCTTCTGGATTGATGCAGAGTACACAGATCACTGAACCTGGACACACGTTGGGGGTGGATCTAATGGGACCCTTCCCCGCCAGTAAACGACAGAACACATACCTCCTTGTCATTGTTGATTATTTCACGAAGTGGGTGGAAATGTTCCCTCTGAGAGCCAGCAAGACCCAGAAAGTAGTGAAAATTCTACGAGAGGAGATCTTTACACGATGGGGGGTACCCAAATACCTGGTGTCCGATAGGGGTCCCCAATTTACGTCCAGTCTTCTGAGCGATCTGTGCAAAACATGGGGTTGTGTTCAGAAACTCACAACGAGTTATCACCCACAGTCAAACCTAACAGAAAGAATCAACCGGACAGTAAAAACTATGATTGCTGCATACGTGGGTCAACATCATCAGACCTGGGACCAGTGGCTACCAGAATTCCGCTATGCCATTAACACTGCCCAGCAAGAAACCACCGGAAAAACACCAACTGTGCTCATGCTGGGTAGACAAATTCTAGGACCACTGGAACGTCTTATCCACCGACCGCCTTCACCTGATCAAGCTGCATATTCCCTGGTAGAACGACAAAACATCATGATGGAAGAAGTGAGGAATAGAATGAGGATGAGCCAAGCCAAACAAGCTAGGTATTATAATTACCGTAGAAAAAATGCGCAGTTTCATACGGGTGACCTGGTTTGGATTAAAACCCATCCTCTCTCTAATTCAGCAAACAAATTCTCTGCCAAGCTAGCGCCCAAGTGGGAGGGTCCAGCTGAAATTAAAAGTAAAACAGGGCCAATAAATTACACTGTGTGCTGGGGCAACCCACCTAGAGTCGATATATTGAATGTGGTAAACCTGAAGCGCTATTATGGACGCTCTCCTCCGATGCCGCTGGCTGGGGGGGGGGGAATATGTAGCTAGGCCACATAAGGAAAGAATATTTTATATTGCTGTGAAGTATTTGTATAATTCTTACCAGACAGCTGTTCTTTTATAATTATTCTTCCTCGTTTGATTGCCCGGCCATGTGGTTGTGTTCCTGTTCTCTCACGCGAGAGTTTGTTCGCGGAGATTCAGGGAATCCCCGTGACGTCAGTCTGATCAGCTGGAGTTATGACTTTCACTTCCGTTTAAAAGAGCCGGAAAGTCGGCGTTCGAGAGCAACGCTACTATTGCTCGTTTGGGACTAGCGATCGATCGCACCACACCTTTTGTTTTTGCTCGTCATTGACTGTGATTGTTGGACTCTCTTTGCGGAAATACACCAGTGGATTATTTCACCTTGGAGATCGCTTCACAGGACAGCGCTGTTCCTCTTCCTGTGCACGGACTTTGAAAGGCTTACCGGTGAGGCCGATTCAACGCACACACTTACACTGAACTGGAACATACACACACACTCACCGGACTTATTGCCTATTCTGTATATATTTATTTTTGGTGCTTCTATTGAATACACTTTAAGGTATTATTCCATCTTGTTTGTTGTGTTTATGTTGTGAACAAATAGAACATTTCTATTCAAAGAAAATCATATAGAGGGTATAAATCGTAGTTTTTTTTGTGTATCCTGCCTTAATTAAGCTGAGTGTTACATATTGGTGGCCCGTACGGGGACCCTTTATTATTGTTCTTTGTGTGTGTTTTTTTTAAGATGGATGTAAGGAATACTGATACAGTGACAGAAGTTGTTAATACTGCTGATGACCTAGTTACTTTTGAAGATGGCCAGAATGATATGGAACTAACAAATGTTCAAGAGATTCCCAGGTCTTTTGTGACTAGACGTAATCCTACTGCTGAAATAACTTCAATGCTTAGTTCATTGTACATTTCTGATGCTGAACAATCTGATGATGATGATGATGATGAGAGTTGTACACAAAATGTTGAGAGGGTACAATCATTGCAATCAGAACTGACTCAATGTAAAGTTGATTTAGTGGCCCTTGATAACAAAGTACATACTTTAGAACAAGATTTCAAACAGTCAATGGACAGTACATTGAATCGGGAAACCAGTTTCAGACAGGCTGTAGATACTAGCTTGGCAAGGTTGGAGGATTATTTTGCAGATGCGCTGGAAAAATTAGAAAAGGCTGTGACAAATTGTTTTCTGAGGAGAGATGCGAAATGGGAAAGTCAAATGAGAAAAATGAGGCTCACTAGCACCCCCACACTCACCAGATTACAGGCCTATTCTCCAGATTCCTCCCGATTTTCCACTGTCCCTCAACCACTTACCCCAACTCTAGTATCTAGAGAGAAAATTACCACTCATAAACCCCTCAATGATACTTATGACGTTCAACATCCGATGTATGATAGACACTCTAATGTGCTTACCTCCTCAGTAGTGGCAGGTTCATCCTCATTCTGTGCCCGACCTCCTATCCGCATCGAATTCCC
This sequence comes from Siphateles boraxobius, assembly GCF_051911475.1. Taxonomy (NCBI): domain Eukaryota; kingdom Metazoa; phylum Chordata; class Actinopteri; order Cypriniformes; family Leuciscidae; genus Siphateles; species Siphateles boraxobius. The sequence goes on along the minus strand of NW_027508908.1, from coordinate 21,528,302 downwards.
CTCTTTTGGTGACTCCTGTGATACGGCGGAGGTGCTCAACTTTATCGAACAATGTGAGAACTTCCTGGAGATCCGGCCCCTTCCCAGTACTGAACTCCTAGGAACCTTGAGCACGGTGCTGAAGGGACCTGCTCTGAGCTGGTGGAAAGCGTAGAAGGTCAAGGTAATGGATTGGAAATCCTTCAAAAAGGCATTTATGGCTGCTTTTCTTTCAGATGATTACCTCTCAGAAGTGGAGGAAAAGCTGAGGACAATGGTTCAGCAGCCACAACAGCGCCTGAGGGACTTTGCATATGACTACCGGGCCCTATGTCTGAAATGGAAGCCAGAGATATCTGAGGAGGACTTAGTAAATCGAATACTTAACAACATCAACCCCAGGGTTGCGGGATGTATGAGGGGAACCGTCAACTCGGTTGAGCAGCTGGTGAAGGTTGGATCTATGGTGGAAAAGGATCACATGGGAGCCAAAGACTACTGGCAAAAAGTCAGTACTCAGAGCAGCAAAGAAAAGACCAACAAAAAATCTGCTGAACGTACCTTTCCAAAAAACCTGGCTGGAGTAACACTAGCACAACCCCATCCCATGTCCTCTCTCCTGATGGTGCCTGTAAGGGTGAATGGCAAAGAAGTGAAGGCTGTATTAGACACAGGTAGCACTTACACTTTAATGCAAGAAAGCCTGTGGAAACAGTTGAAAGGTGAGATTCCCTCAGTTGTTACCTCCAGTCCACAGAGGTTCATAATGGCGGACGGCACGATTCACCAGTCCAGAGATCTGCAAAGGATTAAGATTCAATGGCATGACCAAGATTGCAGTTTGGATACTTATATCCTAAAAGACACTCACCTCGCATTTCCTCTTATTGCTGGTCTGGATTTCCTGAGGGACACTGGAGCGGCCCTAGAAGTGGGAAGAGGCCGATATGGGTTAAGATCTGAAAAAGGAAACAACTATTACCCTTTCTTGCCATCGCAGATTCCAACAGGTCCTGTGATCCCGGCTGGTCAAGATCTTCCTCATAGGGCTGCAAAGCTGAATTTATACTATGCCCTACCATCCACTGGTAGACTTCCAGAACTCTTGTCCATTTCCCCCGAGAGCACTACGTGGGACTCTGACAATCAGGAGGAGTTGTTGAAATTGAGCTCCGCCTGGCCACGCACCACCTCCAACAACCTGGGTAAAACCTCAATAGTACGACACAAAATCACATTATCTGATGACATACCCCTAAAATCCCGGGCATACAGAGTTTCTCCTCTTAAGAAGCAGATTATAGAGGAACAAGTAGATCAGATGTTGCGAGACAATATCATTGAACCTTCTTTCTCGCCGTGGTCTTCACCTGTGGTGCTTGTCCCCAAACCTGATGGCTCTCACAGGTTCTGCGTGGATTATAGGAGGCTGAACAGCAAGACAGTGGCTGACGCTTATCCAATGCCGTTAATTCACGACATCCTTGAATCCTTGGAAGGAGCCTCTTGGTTTAGTTCCTTGGACCTGAAGTCTGGATACTGGCAGGTGGAGATGGAGGACCAGAGTAAGGAAAAAACTGCTTTTATCTCCACCAAGGGGCTATTTCAATTCAAGTCAATGCCTTTTGGGCTCAGAAATGCCGCTGCTACCTTCCAGCGTCTGATGGAGAGAGTTTTGTCTGATTTGAGGGGGAAGATTTGTTTTGTTTATATTGACGACATCATCATCTATTCAAAGTCACTAGATCAACACGTTCAACATCTCAACATGGTTCTACATAGACTTACCCAAGCCAACCTGACGTTGAACATGAAGAAAAGCCACTTCTTCAAGCGACAGCTCAAATTCCTCGGCCATATAGTCTCTGAGAGGGGAGTGGAGATTGACCGAGAGAAGACCAGCGCTGTTGCAGAGTTCCCAATCCCGCACGATCTCAAAGCCTTGCAAAGATTTCTAGGATTGGCGGGGTGGTATCATAAATTTATAGCACACTTCGCGGACATTTCTGCACCATTGAACAACTTGAAAAAGAAAGGAGTCAAGTGGGAGTGGACCACAGAATGTCAAGCAAGTATGGATGCACTGAAGCTAGCTTTACAAAACTCACCGGTGTTAATACAACCCGACACCTCCAAAGACTTCCAAGTTCACACGGATGCTAGTGAGGTAGGACTGGGCGCCATCCTCACTCAACAGTCAGAGGAGGGAGAAAAGGTGGTGGCATATGCATCACGGACCTTAACTGGAGCAGAGAAGAATTACAGCACTTCAGAAAAGGAATGTCTAGCAGTGGTTTGGGCTGTTGAAAAGTGGAGACATTACTTGGAGGGAAGAGCCTTCAACGTCTTCACTGACCATGCGGCCCTAGCCTGGGCATTCAACTGCCCTAAAACCTCCTCACGCCTAACTCGCTGGACACTCCGCCTGCAACAGTTCAACTTCCAGGTCCATCACAGAAAAGGGTGCCTCAACATGGGACCTGACGCTTTATCCCGGGTCCAGGGTACGCCTGATGCTGATGTTGCCCCTTGTCTATCCATATCACACCATGCGTCTACATTACCGCACTCTCTGGAGGAGATTACTAAAGCTCAACAATTGGACAATACCATCACTGACCTGCAATCTAACATTCCCCCTCGATCAGTCAAGGATCAAGCCATCACCTTTGAAAACCTCCAAGGGGTGTGGTACCGCAAAGTTCCTATGAAGGATAAAGGAGAGAAGTATCAGTTGGTAGTACCACTATCATTAACCGCTGACTTCATGCACTACTACCATGATAATCCGCTTGGAGGTCATCTCGGACAGTTAAAGTCTCTGCTGAAAATCTTAGACGTGGCATGGTGGCCGTCCGTTAGGAAGGACGTGTGCCAATACGTCAAAAGCTGTGAGATCTGTCAGAAATACAAACCTAGCAATACAAAACCTTCTGGATTGATGCAGAGTACACAGATCACTGAACCTGGACACACGTTGGGGGTGGATCTAATGGGACCCTTCCCCGCCAGTAAACGACAGAACACATACCTCCTTGTCATTGTTGATTATTTCACGAAGTGGGTGGAAATGTTCCCTCTGAGAGCCAGCAAGACCCAGAAAGTAGTGAAAATTCTACGAGAGGAGATCTTTACACGATGGGGGGTACCCAAATACCTGGTGTCCGATAGGGGTCCCCAATTTACGTCCAGTCTTCTGAGCGATCTGTGCAAAACATGGGGTTGTGTTCAGAAACTCACAACGAGTTATCACCCACAGTCAAACCTAACAGAAAGAATCAACCGGACAGTAAAAACTATGATTGCTGCATACGTGGGTCAACATCATCAGACCTGGGACCAGTGGCTACCAGAATTCCGCTATGCCATTAACACTGCCCAGCAAGAAACCACCGGAAAAACACCAACTGTGCTCATGCTGGGTAGACAAATTCTAGGACCACTGGAACGTCTTATCCACCGACCGCCTTCACCTGATCAAGCTGCATATTCCCTGGTAGAACGACAAAACATCATGATGGAAGAAGTGAGGAATAGAATGAGGATGAGCCAAGCCAAACAAGCTAGGTATTATAATTACCGTAGAAAAAATGCGCAGTTTCATACGGGTGACCTGGTTTGGATTAAAACCCATCCTCTCTCTAATTCAGCAAACAAATTCTCTGCCAAGCTAGCGCCCAAGCGGGAGGGTCCAGCTGAAATTAAAAGTAAAACAGGGCCAATAAATTACACTGTGTGCTGGGGCAACCCACCTAGAGTCGATATATTGAATGTGGTAAACCTGAAGCGCTATTATGGACGCTCTCCTCCGATGCCGCTGGCTGGGGGGGGGGGGGGGAATATGTAGCTAGGCCACATAAGGAAAGAATATTTTATATTGCTGTGAAGTATTTGTATAATTCTTACCAGACAGCTGTTCTTTTATAATTATTCTTCCTCGTTTGATTGCCCGGCCATGTGGTTGTGTTCCTGTTCTCTCACGCGAGAGTTTGTTCGCGGAGATTCAGGGAATCCCCGTGACGTCAGTCTGATCAGCTGGAGTTATGACTTTCACTTCCGTTTAAAAGAGCCGGAAAGTCGGCGTTCGAGAGCAACGCTACTATTGCTCGTTTGGGACTAGCGATCGATCGCACCACACCTTTTGTTTTTGCTCGTCATTGACTGTGATTGTTGGACTCTCTTTGCGGAAATACACCAGTGGATTATTTCACCTTGGAGATCGCTTCACAGGACAGCGCTGTTCCTCTTCCTGTGCACGGACTTTGAAAGGCTTACCGGTGAGGCCGATTCAACGCACACACTTACACTGAACTGGAACATACACACACACTCACCGGACTTATTGCCTATTCTGTATATATTTATTTTTGGTGCTTCTATTGAATACACTTTAAGGTATTATTCCATCTTGTTTGTTGTGTTTATGTTGTGAACAAATAGAACATTTCTATTCAAAGAAAATCATATAGAGGGTATAAATCGTAGTTTTTTTTGTGTATCCTGCCTTAATTAAGCTGAGTGTTACAGGGGGGCCAGTTCTCCTCTGGCCAATGAACGGTGTATGATATGATCCAGGCAGCATTATAGGTTAGAAGTCAGATTGGACTTGAACATTCAGAATATTATCCAGTTCCATCTGCTTGAAGATCGGAGTCATCACATGGTATGGGACGAGTTTGTTGAGGATCAGTGCCGATGGCTATTGTGTTGATGATGCCTTCAAAGGGGAGAGTCTAGTAGACGCAATCTCTGCTGACACTTCAGGGATGCGTTGTGGTCGTGTCTAGGGCGCAGGTCCTCCATCTGATCTGGATACTGCCCAGATCTGGCTGATTACATCATGCGTTGGAGTCATGTCTACATGCTGGTTCACCATCTGATCTGGATATGGCCTGGATCCGGCGGACTACATCATGCGTTGTGGTCGTGTCTAGGCGTGGGTCCACCCTCTGATCTGGATACAGCCCAGATCCGGCTGATGTTGTTGTGGTTTTCAATCTTTCTGAAAAATAACTTCGCAGAGATCTTTGATGCCAGAAATAATTAGACTTTATTTTCGAACGCCGTCCCGTTCCATAGAACGGCGCTCTAACGCTCTCTGGCCCTCTGGCCTTCCAGTGCGCTCCCGAGTACATTTTGGTTCAGAGTTATATACATACTTCTTCTTCCAAAGAAGGTAACACACCCTATAGATAGTTTTGGGTAAAGGTCTTTTACCATGTGACTTCTCAGAATAGAATTTTCTGCAGCAAGCAACATTCCATTCAAGGTCTTTCACATACACAGAGGAAATCCAAAGTCACAGACAGAAGAAATAATTGTGTCCAAATATATAGCAAAATTACTTGTTTTCTAAATAATAAAATCTTCTACAATGTCCCCAGAGCAAAATAGAAGAATATCAGCTCATTTTTCCAACCTAAATATATTAAAGGTATGAAGAGATGACGCAGATGAGACCTCAACAGATTCCCATCTGACCCCAGGATAGCGACAGATTTTAGCAATCACTACCCAGAGCAGTGAAGTGAACTCCTTATTAAAACTCTTAAATCATCTGAGATCAATACAGATGGGGTTTCTTTCAGCACAATCTCTAGGTCCATAATCATACCAAATATCTTTATATCAAAAGTATACTCATTTTATACTCATTGCCCAGATCCGGCTGACTACATCATGCGTTGGAGTCATGTCTACATGCAGGTCCACCATCTGATCTGGATATGGCCTGGATCTGGCTGACTACATCATGCGTTGTGGTTGTGTCTAGGCGTAGGTCCACCCTCTGATCGTGATAAAGCCCAGATCCGGTTTACAGTAAACCTTGGAATAAACAGAAAGACTAACATTGGCGTATATGCCATTCTTTTTCTAATGTAACGAGTGCATCGGGTGTTATAGGAAGTGTTCTCGGTTCCTGCTGACCTAATTTATGCAGCCTAATAATCATTTAACTGATTTAAATAATAGGAATGTATAATTTTCTATGTGTATGCCAGGTAAAGAAATGTGTGTATAGTCTAGATTTAAACTGACAGTGTGTGTCTGCTTCCCGGACAATGTTAGGAAGACTATTCCAGAGTTTAGGTGCTAGAGTGGTAAAGGATCTACCGCCACCAGTCGATTTTGATATTCTAGGTATTATCAGCTGGACAGAATTTTGAGATCACAATAGACTTGAAGGACTATAAAGCGTTAAAAGTTCGTTCAAGTACTGGGGAGCTAAACCATTTAGTGCTTTGTAAGTAATCAGCAATATTTAAAAATGTATACGATGTTTAATAGGGAGCCAATACAGTGTTGACAGAACCGGGCTAATATGGTCATACATCCTGGTTCTATTAAGAACTCTAGCAGCTGCGTTTTGGACCAGCTGTAGTTTTTTTATTATGCGTGCAGGGCAACCATCCAAAAGAGCATTACAATAATCTAGCCTTGAGGTCATGAACGAATGAACTAACTGTTCCGCATATGTCATTGAAAGCATATGTTGTAATTTAGATATATTTTTATGATGGAAGAATGTGGTTTTACAGATGCTAGAGACGTGGCTTTCAAATGAAATATTGGTATCAAAGAGCACTCAGGTTCCTAGACGAAGACTTGACAGAGCAGCCATCAATTGTTAGACAGTTTCCTTTCAGTCGGTCACGTTCGACGTTATGTCAACGTAACTGGGATCACTTTCGGGAGCCCTATCATCTTCGAGTATCTACAGAACGAGCCAATCAACGTTGGCGTGCGTGTCATGCACCCTGCCCCGCCGCGCGGGTATAAACATGGAATCCGACACACGCGCCTTTTTTTTTTCACTTCGGAGCCGAGCTTCCTATTTTGTCTTCGAAAACTGCAGACTCTACTACACATTGAAAATCATCTCTTCTCTCTCACTGTTCAGTGTTGGTGTAACGGCGCGAGAAGCGAGTGGCAGCGAGTTTAAAGCTCAACAACTGCTGTTATCACAGCAAAAGCACTGTGTCGGTTCGGTGGGCATTCAAATAGTGCACATTGTACACAGCGGCCATTCCCTGGGTGCCTCAGCACTGTTGTGAGAGTGACAAAGAGCATTTTTTCTTCCATAAAAGAGCAACAAGTGCTTTTCAGGATGTCATTCCACCTGTGCGTTCCTGGATGCAGTCGTTCCCTAGCGCCAGCAGACGGCCACAATAGTTGCCTCTCGTGTTTGGGAGCTTTAGTCCTTTGGAGACGAGGACTCGGCTGTGGTAGCCCCTTCGGGGGACCATAATGTTGCCCGAGTCAGATCCAGAATGGGTGGCTATGCTTGCCTGGGCCGCTGAGAAGGTCGGGCTTGTGTGGAACCCTCAACCATGTCCCGGACCGTGCATGAGGACACTCTAAGACTTGGATGGTGCTGCATAGCGCCAGAAGCCTTCCTAGTGGCTCCACCCTCCTCACCACCCTCGATGGCAGAGCTGCTAAGGGGTATGTGGATATCCCACCAGTGGAGCATGTCGTTGCGATGCAATTGTGTCCGGCATCCGCTGCCTCTTGGCGGGGTAATCCAAGCCTGCCCGTCCAGGCCTCTTCCAAACCAGGTGGCAGGCGGAGGTGCGAACACAAATGAAGATACTTTTGATGAAATTCGAGAGCTTTCTGACCACTGTCAAGGCCCAGAAATGTAGTAAAGACATTGTTAAAATAGTCCATGTGACTACAGTGGTTCAACTTTAATGTTATGAAGCGACGAGAAAACTTTTTGTGCTCAAAAAACAAACAAAAATAATGACTTTATTGAAGAATTTCTTATCTTCTGTGTCAGTCTTCTACACTGTTTTCATTGTAACTGAAGATGAACGAAGGTCTTACGAGTTTGAAACTGTCACGGAGTGGGTAAAACAGGAAGCGAGGATTCATGTGCGTGAAAGGAATTTATTAAATAAACAAAACAAAATTACAAACAGAACAACCCCAAGGGGGGAAAACAGGAGAGAACTCAGGCAGGCATCAAGAAGAACACGAGGGAATATAGACAACGAACCAGCACAGGACTGCAAACACAGGGAGACTAAATAGGGAAGAAAAAAATGAAGGTAACGAGGCAGGCAGGTGAGGGACATTAAACAATAACGAGATAACAAGATGGGCGGGGTTTGACAATCGACAGGAGAGCACATGGCACAAGGAAATAACATTACAGCCATGTGCTCACAACAGACCAGTCCAACACAAACACATGACAAACCGGGAGTGTCACAGCTCTGTCACTAAACCAAGGGAAAACCCAGACAAGGGTGACAGAACTGTGACAGAAACGACATGAGGGTGAGTAATTAATGACAGAATTTTCATTTTGGGGTGAAAATTCTGTGGGCAAAAGGAGGCCTCCCCCTTCCCCCTCCCCGCTCCCCGCTCCCCTCCTAGACCTGTGAGGACGCCAACGTATGTGCTTGGGGAAAAGAGACTGGTCTCTCGAGGAGAGGCGCGCATTTAACAGCATTTAACACCGGCGGTGATGAGGCTTCATTATCTTCAGGTTTTCCTCATCACGTGCCGCCAGTTCTTGTTGTTTCAGCGCCCCTCCTCTCTCTTACACCACTCCACTCCAGTCGGGAACCTGGCGAAGGGCGGCGGTTTAACCTTTTGAGCGGTATGGTCCCATATATGGGATTTTTATTTCTGTGCCCCTGAGAGTACAGTCCCACATATGGGATTTAGAATGTTCAGTGACGTCAAACTGTACTTTCGCGCGTTGGCTGGTGCTGAGCCATAGACGGATATGCTCAGCGCTTGTAATACATCACAACTATGCAGTGTTTTCAACCACATAATGTTTATTTTAGGTTTCAGACATTTAAATTCACATAAGCACTAGTAAAACAATACATTTGGAGTTTGTAAAATACACTTTTTGGAAGCAGCAATGACAATCTATTCAAATAAAATTTACCGATGTGTGTTATTCATATCATACAAACATAGTGGAAGTAACTATAAAGTTTACTCTATTATTCTCTAAGTTCACCGGCCACTTTATTACTTGTATTTCAGGAGAAACTGATGACTGATAGGACTCTCTGAACTGCGGTGCAAAGAAACATGGTGGCGCCCATCTCACGTTATAGATCAAGATCAAGATTATTTATAAAAGTTTTTAAACTAGCAAACACAATCACTTACACATATTTGAGAATCGGAATATAAGATATTTTGTTTGTGAATATTTTGAATAAAAAAGAAAAATTTAATAAAAGCAATACATCTGTCATAAAGTGTTATTGTGGCTGCGGTGTGTCACGTGAGATGGGGGTATAAGTGTGGGGATAAAAGTGTCCAAATAAACGGGGAATCTGGTTACCTCACTGCTGGGGCACATGAATGAAAGGGAGTGTTCAGACGGGTTGGTCCAAGTAAAGGGGGCGGGGTCCTGGTACAAAGGGCGGTGGCTTCTTAAGAGGCTCATCTTCCCACGACCGCAGAGATGAGGGCAAAAGTGGCCTGGCCATTCTCAGCACAATGGTGGTGACACACACGTGCATCCTTGCATATGCAAACGGGTCCGGCGGCTCTACACCCTTGTGGCGCGGTAAATTCCTCCCTGCTCCCCTCCTGGACATGCGAGGACACCAGCGTGAGTGCACGGGGAAAAGAGACCGGTCTTTCGGGGAGAGGCGTGCTCTGCATTTAACAGCGGCTGTGATAAGGCTTCATTATCTTCAGGTGTGCCTCATCACGTGCCGCCAGTTCTTACGAGTTCTCTGTTCTCCTCTTTCCCCGTACTCTACAATAGACAGAGTCTCAGTTACAAAATATTGTAGGTACAGTATACCGTATTGTGTAATATAACACAATAGAATTCAGTTAATTTAATTAATTATGTATCAATCAACAATACTTTTAAAGCAATTATTCAATTTTACATTGCCTTTTGTTATGTCAGAATAAAGGTAAAAATTCCTGTGACATATCTCTTTTGCAGTTGCCATAGTGAGAGGACTTCTTATGAGACAGTTCATTGTTGTGTTTTGTTCATTCTGCATGTGGTACAAAAACAGCAATTTCCCATCCGCTTCCTTCACAAATGTGAAAATATAAAATAAGTCGACATTAAAGAAAGTAGAAACAACCATTTACTCAATAAATCAATCAGCGAAGAATATCAAAATGTCTATCAGAATTAAACAAAGGAAAACATGACCTTCTTTACATCTGAACACTTCATGATAGGTCACCGGGAGATACATTCACTCTGTTCACTCTCAGTCTCTATAATAAAAGGACACAAACCCTTTTTTATAGAAACCAATGATACTTTAAGATGTACCCTCAGCCTCTTTGAAATGTATTAATGTGATGGCAGACCAACAGCTTGCTTTTCCACTTATATTATATTTTTGACAATGCCGTTTGGTCTGAAAAATGCAGGAGCTTCTTTCCAACGTCTCTTGGAGAGGGTATTAGAGGGGTTGAGAGGCAGCAGCATCTTCAGGATCTTGAAGCGGTCTTTTGTAAACTCCAGAAGGCCAACTTGACCCTGAATTTGAAGAAATAGCATTTTCTCAAGACCGAGTTAAAATTATTGGACCATATAGTCTCAGTAAAAGGGGTGGAAATGGATGCGGAAGAGACTGCTGCAATTACCAACTATCCCATACCTCATGATCTTCTTTCCTTGCAGAGGTTCATAGGCCTGATAGGATGGTACCACAAGTTTATTTCTCATTTTTCTGAGATTGCTGGCCCCTTGTATCATTTGCAGCGAAAAAACGTTTCTTAGGCTTGGACTAAAGATGGTCAGCTGAGTGTGGAGAGTTTGAAAGTAGCCCTGCAACTAGCCCCTGTGCTGGCCCAACCAAATTTTCTTCATCCATTTCTAGTACAAACCGATGCAAGTGCTAGTGGACTTGGAGCAGTACTCACACAAAAGATTGATAATGAAGAATTTGTTATCGCTTATGCCTCAAGAAGTCTAAGGGGAGCAGAACTAAACTATTCAACCTCGGAGAAAGAGTACCTAGCAGTTGTATGGGCTGTAGAAAAATGGCATCACTACCTGGAGGGGGTACCCTTTGTAGTATACACTGACCATGCCGCATTGTAGTGGGCCTTTAATGCTCCAAAGACAACCTCCAGACTCACCAGATGGACATTGAGGCTACAACGTTCCAATTCCAAATTCAGTATATGAAAGGTAGAATGAATGTGGTACCTGATGCTCTATCTAGTACCCCTTTTCCATCAAGGCAGAGCTGGTGCTGGTTCGGAGCCAGAGCCTAGTTTCAAATTGGTTCTTTGTTTTTCGACCACCAAAGCACCAGCTCCGAACTAGTAAAAGTGGTTCTTAAGTAGCACCAAATCATTGCTGGTCTAGAAGTAAGAACCGCTTACGTCAGCGGCTGGGGGTGGGGTTACCGTGACCAACAAGACAAACAGAAACTTGTCACCGCCATTTTTTAAATAGCAGCTAATCGTGCTAATAGCAGCTCGATTGTAATCTCCGTTAATGCAAGTTACGGCGAGCTGCACGAACGTGCTGGATTCGCCGTGTTTGGATACCGATGTAGGTTTGCAAAGCCATGAGCATAAATAGTAACGCAACGACCGCCATTGTTGATGGAAGGCTTGTTCGAGATGCATCGGAGCGGCATGGACTGATCGGAGCTGCGGGAGTGTTTGGAGAGCATACGACTCCTTCTGCTTTTGGATCGCTCTCACAGTTCGACATTTACAGTGCCAAACCATCTGGAAGAAGCCTGGTGTGTTTGTGTGTGCCGCGCTAGCGTTGCTGGGCAACATGAGATGTATACAGTGAGGTAAGATCTATATCTGTGATGGCCTTCTAGCCTGTTGAAAGGCAAACCAGTTCTTTGAAAGCTCGTCAGTTGAACCAACTCCGAACCGGCTCTAGCTCTGAACCAGCACCTCGTTCTTGTTGGTGGAAAAGGGGTATAGGTCCATTCAAGATCAAGCAATTATGGCTGCATGTGTAGCAAAAAGGACTTTCTCCTGGAACTTTGAGTTGCCATCATCTCTGGCTGAGATAGCAGAAGCTCAAGACGAGCAGGTCAAGGAATTGATGGGTAAAGTAGAAGTGAAAAATGATCGGATAAGATGGGATATCCAACAGGGCGTATTATACAGAGTTATACCTTACGCTGGTGGTGCCAAATACCAGCTGGTGGTGCCAAAGTCCCTTGTCCTCACTTTCATTGACTACTTTCACAACAATCCTTTAGGAGCTCATCTCGGGAAGATGAAGACCCTTTTGAAAATCCTGGAGGTGGCATGTTAACCTGTTAACCGTTGCCAGTGCGCAGACGTTTCAGTATTTGGCCACTATTGTATTCTGAGAAACTTATAGTGACAGTTATGTCTTAATTTGTGTCAGGAGTTATGCAATCGAAATATGAGTTGATACCTTTAATAGGAATTATGAGCGTCAGCAGCTCTCATTCAGAAAAAAAAAAAACTCATGTGAGGTCGTCATGACAGCGCTTGACAAAACAACGTCCCACAGGGCTTTTTTTTTACTCAAAAATGTGCAGATTTGGAGAAATATTGATAGATTCTCATAAGTTTACATCAGATTTATATAGACAGGAATAATATTTATTGAATTTATACCCAAATGGGCTGATGTAATCATTATGAGCGCTGGATACTCTTATGTACTGTGTTTTCAATCCATACTGGCAGGCTGAGGGCGCCCTGTGCACATTTAGTCCATATATGGAACACATGAAGAAGAGCCATATCATGTGACATCCCAGGAAGTCCCTGACACAAACAAAGCTTCTAGAGATCGCTGTAACATGCAGATAAAGACATTTTGTATAAACATGATTGCAATGATATATGATTTACCTGTGTTCTTCGAGCCATGTCAGGTATTTTCAGAATAATAGATTATATTTATAATGTAATGCTAATCGATATAGACTTTATCATTGTGCAAAATACTATAAAATAATATATTTTCTGTCTGATTTTTTTATCTGAAGCCAAATCAGACATTCGACTTGCCAAATCAGATACTCGACTTGTGCTATAAAGTAAGTTTGGAGCAACAACATGGTTTTTTATCTCATAAATTGTTGTGTATTGATGGTGTGCTAAGCTAACATGCTAGTTCCCTTTCAAGGGAACTCGAGCTGCGTTGAGACGCGGTGGGAACGCTCTGCCTGATTGCGTCGTGAAGCACGTGTATAATCAGTCCAATGGAAGAGCGAGACGTCATAGGTGGTGACGTTATAGACCAGGAAGCTATAAAGCACACCAGAAAACAGACCGCGACAGCTTCTGTTGCCTTCAGCAAGCGATCTGTGTATTCTGTCCTTGTCATATTTATTGTTGTCTGTCAAGTTGCAATATATATATATATATATATATATTATGGCAAGAGAGAGCAAGCAGCTTTTGTGTTGTTCCCTGCCCACGTTATATCACGGGTGGGGACACACACATCAGCTTTTTGTTACTATTTGGGAGTGGAGCATGCCACAGTCAGTTCTCGAGGGGGCTGACTGTGAGCATTGCGAGAAGCTGTCCGTGAGGACGCTCCGCTCCCGCCGGGCGTTCTTCGAGGAGGACGGTTCGGTTCGCGCTCCCCACGCGGGTCCCGCTGTTGCCGATGCACGGCGGCGACTCGCATTTTGGGGTTCGCAAACGGATCTGACAGCGGGGGTTGGGACGGGCCCCGCCCTATCTCAGCTTTCACCTGCCAGATCCAGTGCTGGCGATTTCCAGTTCCGAGGAATTGGTATCGTTAGTGTTTTGTTTAGAAAAAGAGAACAAAACAAATAAAGATATTAAGTTGGCTTGTGAAAGCCAACTTACTGAAATCCTATTTAAACTTATTATTAAGTTGGCTTGTGAAAGCCAACTTACTGAAATCCTATTTAAACTTATTATTAAGTTGGCTTGTGAAAGCCAACTTACTGAAATCCCATTTAAACTTATTATTAAGTTGGCTTGTGAAAGCCAACTTACTGAAATCCTATTTAAACTTATTATTATTCTTTTTCTTCTTCTTTTTCTTAACCAAAATTTTCTGACTGCTACTCCTCCTAGAGCTTTAACTCTACAAACTCCAAACTCGGGTCAGACCTTCAGACTGTTCTGACTTAGTGTGCTATATCTTTTCAGACTGATTTGACTTTCAGATTTCTTAAAAAATAATATTAAAAATCATAAAAATCCCATTGACTTTCATTGCAACAGTTCAAATTGAGCCAAGGCTACGGTGGCCCAGCAGTGTACAACACAAAAACTCAAATCTAAACTCCCTGAAGCCCAAGACTCAATTAAACTACCATTCTATATGTACTAATGAACTTATCTATCTATCTATCTATCTATCTATCTATCTATCTATCTATCTATCTATCTATCTATCTATCTATCTATCTATCTATCTATCTATCTGTCTATCCATCTATCTATCTCTTTCTATCTATCTATCTATCTATCTATCTATCTATCCATCTATCCATCTATCCATCTATCCATCTATCTATCTATCTATCTATCTATCTATCTATCTATCTATCTATCTATCTATCTCTTTCTATCTATCTATCTATCTATCTATCTATCTAATCTATCTTTCTTTCTTACTAACTAATCTATCTTTCTTTCTTTCTTTCTAACTAATCTTTCTTCTTTCTTTCTTTCTTTCTTTCTTTCTTTCTTTCTTTCTTTCTTTCTTTCTAACTAATCTTTCTTCTTTCTTTCTTTCTTTCTAACTAATCTTTCTTCTTTCTTTCTAACTAATCTTTCTTCTTTCTTTCTGTCTTTCTTTCTTTCTAACTAATATTTCTTTTTTCTTTTTTTCTTACTAACTAATCTATCTTTCTTTCTTTCTAACTAATCTTTCTTCTTTCTTTCTTTCTTTCTAACTAATCTTTCTTCTTTCTTTCTTTCTTTCTTTCTTTCTTTCTTTCTTTCTTTCTTTCTTTCTTTCTTTCTTTCTTTCTAACTAATATTTCTTCTTTCTTTCTTTCTAACTAATATTTCTTCTTTCTAACTAATCTTTCTTCTTTCTTTCTAACTAATCTTTCTTTCTTTCTAACTAATCTTTCTTTCTTTCTAACTAATCTTTCTTCTTTCTTTCTTTCTTTCTTTCTTTCTTTCTTTCTTTCTAACTAATCTTTCTTCTTTCTTTCTTTCTTTCTTTCTAACTAATCTTTCTTCTTTCTTTCTTTCTTTCTTTCTTTCTTTTTCTTTCTTTCTTTCTAACTAATCTTTCTTCTTCTTTCTTTCTTTCTTTCTAACTAATCTTTCTTCTTTCTTTCTTTCTTTCTTTCTAACTAATCTTTCTTTCTTTCTTTCTTTCTAACTAATCTTTCTTTCTTTCTTTCTTTCTTTCTTTCTTTCTTTCTTTCTTTCTTTCTTTCTAACTAATCTTTCTTCTTTCTTTCTAACTTATCTTTCTTCTTTCTTTCTAACTAATCTTTCTTCTTTCTTTCTTTCTTTCTTTCTTTCTTTCTTTCTTTCTTTCTTTCTAACTAATCTTTCTTCTTTTTCTTTCTTTCTTTCTTTCTTTCTTTCTTTCTTTCTTTCTTTCTTTCTTTCTTTCTTTCTTTTTCTTTCTTTCTTTTTCTTTCTTTCTAACTAATCTTTCTTCTTTCTTTCTTTCTTTCTTTCTTTCTAACTAATATTTCTTCTTTCTTTCTTTCTTTCTTTCTAACTAATCTTTCTTCTTTCTTTCTTTCTTTCTAACTAATCTTTCTTTCTTTCTTTCTAACTAATCTTTCTTCTTTCTTTCTAACTAATCTTTCTTTCTTTCTTTCTTTCTTTCTTTCTTTCTTTCTTTCTTTCTTTCTTTCTTTCTTTCTAACTAATCTTTCTTCTTTCTTTCTAACTAATCTTTCTTCTTTCTTTCTAACTAATCTTTCTTCTTTCTTTCTTTCTTTCTTTCTTTCTTTCTTTCTTTCTTTCTTTCTTTCTTTCTTTCTTTCTTTCTTTCTAACTAATCTTTCTTCTTTCTTTCTTTCTTTCTTTTTCTTTCTTTCTTTCTAACTAATCTTTCTTCTTTCTTTCTTTCTTTCTTTCTAACTAATCTTTCTTCTTTCTTTCTTTCTAACTATTCTTTCTTCTTTCTTTCTTTCTTTCTTTCTTTCTTTCTTTCTTTCTTTCTTTCTTTCTTTCTTTCTTTCTTTCTTTCTTTCTTTCTTTCTAACTAATCTTTCTTTCTAACTAATTCTTTCTTTCTTTCTTTCTAACTAATCTTTCTTCTTTCTTTCTTTCTTTCTAACTAATCTTTCTTCTTTCTTTCTTTCTTTCTTTCTTTCTTTCTTTCTTTCTTTCTTTCTTTCTTTCTTCCTTTCTTTCTTTCTTTCTTTTTCTTTCTTTCTTTTTCTTTCTTTCTTTCTAACTAATCTTTCTTCTTTCTTTCTTTCTTTCTAACTAATCTTTCTTCTTTCTTTCTTTCTAACTAATCTTTCTTCTTTCTTTCTTTCTAACTAATCTTTCTTCTTTCTTTCTTTCTTTCTTTCTTTCTTTCTTTCTTTCTTTCTAACTAATCTTTCTTCTTTCTTTCTAACTAATCTTTCTTCTTTCTTTCTTTCTTTCTTTCTAACTAATCTTTCTTCTTTCTTTCTTTCTTTCTTTCTTTCTTTTTCTTTCTTTCTTTCTAACTAATCTTTCTTCTTTCTTTCTTTCTTTCTAACTAATCTTTCTTCTTTCTTTCTTTCTAACTATTCTTTCTTCTTTCTTTCTTTCTTTCTTTCTTTCTTTCTTTCTTTCTTTCTTTCTTTCTTTCTTTCTTTCTTTCTTTCTTTCTTTCTAACTAATCTTTCTTCTTTCTTTCTTTCTTTCTTTTTCTTTCTTTCTTTCTTTCTTTCTAACTAATATTTCTTCTTTCTTTCTAACTAATATTTCTTCTTTCTTTCTTTCTAACTAATCTTTCTTTCTTTCTTTCTAACTAATCTTTCTTTCTTTCTTTCTTTCTTTCTTTCTAACTAATCTTTCTTCTTTCTTTCTTTCTTTCTTTCTTTCTAACTAATCTTTCTTCTTTCTTTCTTTCTTTCTTTCTAACTGATCTTTCTTCTTTCTTTCTTTCTTTCTTTCTTTCTAACTAATCTTTCTAACTAATTATTTCTTTCTTTCTTTCTAACTAATCTTTCTTCTTTCTTTCTTTCTTTCTTTCTTTCTTTCTTTCTAACTAATCTTTCTTTCTAACTAATCTTTCTTTCTAACTAATTCTTTCTTTCTTTCTTTCTAACTAATCTTTCTTCTTTCTTTCTTTCTTTCTTTCTTTCTTTCTTTCTTTCTAACTAATATTTTATCTTTCTTTCTTTCTTTCTTTCTTTCTTTCTTTCTTTCTAACTAATATTTCTTTCTTTCTTTCTTTCTTTCTAACTGATATTTCTTCTTTCTTTCTTTCTAACTAATCTTTCTTTCTTTCTTTCTTTCTTTCTAACTAATCTTTCTTCTTTCTTTCTAACTAATCTTTCTTCTTTCTTTCTTTCTTTCTTTCTTTCTTTCTTTTTTACTTTTTCTTTCTTTCTTTCTAACTAATCTTTCTTCTTTCTTTCTTTCTTTCTTTCTAACTAATCTTTCTTCTTTCTTTCTTTCTAACCAATCTTTCTTCTTTCTTTCTTTCTTTCTTTCTTTCTTGAACACCCTAGCAACCATCCTAAATAGCGTAGAACACCCTAGCAACTGCCTAGCAACCACCCAGAACACCCTAGCAACCACCCAAAATACCTTAAATCACCCTAGCAACACCATAGCAACCACCCAAAATACCATAGAACACTCTACCAACACCATAGCAACCACACAGCACACCCTAGCAACCACCCATAACACCCTAACAACCACCCAAAATACCTTAAAACACCCTAGCAACACCCTAGCAACCATCCTAAATAGCATATAACACCCTAGCAACACCATAGCAATCACCCAGAACACCCTAGCAACCACCCCAAATACCTTAAAACACCCTAGCAACACCCTAGCAACCATCCTAAATAGCGTATAACACCCTAGCAACACCATAGCAACCACCCAGAACACCCTAGCAACCACCCCAAATACCTTAAAACACCCTAGCAACACCATAGCAACCACCCAAAATACCCTAGAACATCATAGCAACTGCCTAGCAACCACCCAGAACACCCTAGCAGCCACCCAAAATACCTTAAAACACCCTAACAACACCATAGCAACCACCCAAAATACCTTACAACACCTTAGCAACACCATAGCAACCACCCAGAACACCCTAGCAACCACCCAGAACACCCTAGCAACTAATATAAACTTCAAACTACTTTGAAATTCAAACTAAATTTAAACTTCAAACTACTTTAAACTTTAAACTAATTTAAACGTCTAACTACTTTTAACTTTAAACTAATTTAAACTTATTTAAACTTTAAACTAATTAAAACTATAAACTAATTTAAACTTCAATTTACTTTAAACTTCAAACTAATTTACATTTTAAACTAATTTACATATTAAACTAATGTAAACTTCAAACTACTTTAAACTTCTTTAAACTTTCTGTTCCAAACTTTCACAAGCCAACTTAAAGTTTGTCTCGACAAACTTTTTCTAGTTATTCTTTTTCTTCTTCTTTTTCTTAACCAAAATTTTCTGACTGCTACTCCTCCTAGAGCTTTAACTCTACAAACTCCAAACTCGGGTCAGACCTTCAGACTGTTCTGACTTAGTGTGCTATATCTTTTCAGACTGATTTGACTTTCAGATTTCTTACAAATTAATATTAAAAATCATAAAAATCCCATTGACTTTCATTGCAACAGTTCAAATTGAGCCAAGGCTACTGTGGCCCAGCAGTGTACAACACAAAAACTCAAATCTAAACTCCCTGAAGCCCAAGACTCAATTAAACTACCATTCTATATGTACTAATGAACTTATCTATCTATCTATCTATCTATCTATCTATCTATCTATCTATCTATCTATCTATCTATCTATCTATCTATCTATCTATCTATCTATCCATCTATCCATCTATCTATCTCTTTCTATCTATCCATCTATATATCTCTTTCTATCTATCTATCTATCTATCTATCTATCTATCTATCTATCTATCTATCTATCTATCTAATCTATCTTTCTTTCTTACTAACTAATCTATCTTTCTTTCTTTCTTTCTAACTAATCTTTCTTCTTTCTTTATTTATTTCTTTCTTTCTTTCTAACTAATCTTTCTTCTTTCTTTCTTTCTTTCTAACTAATCTTTCTTCTTTCTTTCTAACTAATCTTTCTTCTTTCTTTCTGTCTTTCTTTCTTTCTAACTAATATTTCTTTTTTCTTTTTTTCTTACTAACTAATCTATCTTTCTTTCTTTCTAACTAATCTTTCTTCTTTCTTTCTTTCTTTCTTTCTAACTAATCTTTCTTCTTTCTTTCTTTCTTTCTTTCTTTCTTTCTTTCTTTCTTTCTTTCTTTCTTTCTTTCTAACTAATATTTCTTCTTTCTTTCTTTCTAACTAATATTTCTTCTTTCTAACTAATCTTTCTTCTTTCTTTCTAACTAATCTTTCTTTCTTTCTAACTAATCTTTCTTTCTTTCTAACTAATCTTTCTTCTTTCTTTCTTTCTTTCTTTCTAACTAATCTTTCTTCTTTCTTTCTTTCTTTCTAACTAATCTTTCTTCTTTCTTTCTTTCTTTCTTTCTTTCTTTTTCTTTCTTTCTTTCTAACTAATCTTTCTTCTTTCTTTCTTTCTAACTAATTTTTCTTCTTTCTTTCTTTCTTTCTTTCTTTCTAACTAATCTTTCTTTCTTTCTTTCTTTCTTTCTAACTAATCTTTCTTTCTTTCTTTCTTTCTTTCTTTCTTTCTTTCTTTCTTTCTTTCTTTCTTTCTTTCTTTCTAACTAATCTTTCTTCTTTCTTTCTAACTAATCTTTCTTCTTTCTTTCTAACTAATCTTTCTTCTTTCTTTCTTTCTTTCTTTCTTTCTTTCTTTCTTTCTTTCTTTCTTTCTTTCTTTCTAACTAATCTTTCTTCTTTCTTTCTTTCTTTCTTTCTTACTAATCTTTCTTCTTTCTTTCTTTCTTTCTAACTAATCTTTCTTCTTTCTTTCTTTCTTTCTAACTAATCTTTCTTTTTCTTTCTTTCTTTCTTTCTTTCTTTCTTTCTTTCTTTCTTTCTTTCTAACTAATATTTCTTCTTTCTTTCTTTCTAACTAATATTTCTTCTTTCTAACTAATCTTTCTTCTTTCTTTCTAACTAATCTTTCTTCTTTCTTTCTAACTAATCTTTCTTTCTTTCTTTCTAACTAATCTTTCTTCTTTCTTTCTTTCTAACTAATCTTTCTTCTTTCTTTCTTTCTTTCTTTCTTTCTTTCTAACTAATCTTTCTTCTTTCTTTCTTTCTTTCTTTCTAACTAATCTTTCTTCTTTCTTTCTTTCTTTCTTTCTAACTAATCTTTCTTCTTTCTTTCTTTCTTTCTTTCTTTCTTTCTTTCTAACTAATCTTTCTTCTTTCTTTCTTTCTTTCTAACTAATCTTTCTTCTTTCTTTCTTTCTTTCTAACTAATCTTTCTTTCTTTCTTTCTAACTAATCTTTCTTCTTTCTTTCTTTCTAACTAATCTTTCTTCTTTCTTTCTTTCTTTCTTTCTTTCTTTCTTTCTTTCTTTCTTTCTTTCTTTCTTTCTTTCTAACTAATCTTTCTTCTTTCTTTCTAACTAATCTTTCTTCTTTCTTTCTTTCTTTCTTTTTCTTTCTTTCTTTCTAACTAATCTTTCTTCTTTCTTTCTTTCTTTCTAACTAATCTTTCTTCTTTCTTTCTTTCTAACTATTCTTTCTTCTTTCTTTCTTTCTTTCTTTCTTTCTTTCTAACTAATCTTTCTTTCTAACTAATTCTTTCTTTTTTTCTTTCTAACTAATCTTTCTTCTTTCTTTCTTTCTTTCTAACTAATCTTTCTTCTTTCTTTCTTTCTTTCTTTCTTTCTTTCTTTCTTTCTTTCTTTCTTTCTTTCTTTCTTTCTTTCTTTCTTCCTTTCTTTCTTTCTTTCTTTCTTTCCTTTTCTTTCTTTCTTTTTCTTTCTTTCTTTCTAACTAATCTTTCTTCTTTCTTTCTTTCTTTCTTTCTTTCTAACTAATCTTTCTTCTTTCTTTCTTTCTTTCTTTCTTTCTAACTAATCTTTCTTCTTTCTTTCTTTCTAACTAATCTTTCTTCTTTCTTTCTTTCTTTCTTTCTTTCTTTCTTTCTTTCTAACTAATCTTTCTTCTTTCTTTCTAACTAATCTTTCTTCTTTCGTTCTAACTAATCTTTCTTCTTTCTTTCTTTCTTTCTTTCTTTCGTTCTTTCTTTATAACTAATCTTTCTTCTTTCTTTCTTTCTTTCTTTCTTTTTCTTTCTTTCTTTCTAACTAATCTTTCTTCTTTCTTTCTTTCTTTCTAACTAATCTTTCTTCTTTCTTTCTTTCTAACTAATCTTTCTTCTTTCTTTCTTTCTAACTATTCTTTCTTCTTTCTTTCTTTCTTTCTTTCTTTCTTTCTTTCTTTCTTTCTTTCTTTCTAACTAATCTTTCTTTCTAACTAATTCTTTCTTTCTTTCTTTCTAACTAATCTTTCTTCTTTCTTTCTTTCTTTCTTTCTTTCTTTCTTTCTTTCTTTCTTTCTTTCTTTCTTTCTTTTTCTTTCTTTCTTTCTTTCTTTCTTTCTTTCTTTCTAACTAATATTTCTTCTTTCTTTCTTTCTTTCTTTCTTTCTTTCTTTCTTTCTTTCTAACTAATATTTCTTCTTTCTTTCTTTCTTTCTTTCTTTCTAACTAATATTTCTTCTTTCTTTCTAACTAATATTTCTTCTTTCTTTCTTTCTAACTAATCTTTCTTTCTTTCTTTCTAACTAATCTTTCTTTCTTTCTTTCTTTCTTTCTTTCTAACTAATCTTTCTTCTTTCTTTCTTTCTTTCTTTCTTTCTTTCTTTCTTTCATTCTTTCTTTCTTTTTTTCTTTCTTTCTTTCTTTCTTTCTTTCTAACTAATCTTTCTTCTTTCTTTCTTTCTTTCTTTCTTTCTAACTAATCTTTCTTCTTTCTTTCATTCTTTCTTTCTTTCTTTCTTTCTTTCTTTCTTTCTTTCTTTCTTTCTTTCTTTCTTTCTTTCTTTCTTTCTTTCTAACTAATCTTTCTAACTAATTATTTCTTTCTTTCTTTCTAACTAATCTTTCTAACTAATTATTTCTTTCTTTCTTTCTAACTAATCTTTCTTTCTTTCTTTCTTTCTTTCTAACTAATCTTTCTTTCTAACTAATTCTTTCTTTCTTTCTTTCTTTCTAACTAATCTTTCTTCTTTCTTTCTTTCTTTCTTTCTTTCTAACTAATATTTCTTCTTTCTTTCTTTCTTTCTTTCTTTCTTTCTTTCTTTCTTTCTTTCTTTCTTTCTTTCTTTCTAACTAATATTTCTTTCTTTCTTTCTTTCTTTCTTTCTAACTGATATTTCTTCTTTCTTTCTTTCTAACTAATCTTTCTTTCTTTCTTTCTTTCTAACTAATCTTTCTTCTTTCTTTCTAACTAATCTTTCTTCTTTCTTTCTTTCTTTCTTTCTTTTTTACTTTTTCTTTCTTTCTTTCTAACTAATCTTTCTTCTTTCTTTCTTTCTTTCTTTCTTTCTTTCTAACTAATCTTTCTTCTTTCTTTCTTTCTAACTAATCTTTCTTCTTTCTTTCTTTCTTTCTTTCTAACTAATCTTTCTTCTTTCTTTCTTTCTTTCTTTCTTTCTTTCTTTCTTTCTAACTAATCTTTCTTTCTAACTAATTCTTTCTTTCTTTCTTTCTAACTAATCTTTCTTCTTTCTTTCTTTCTTTCTAACTAATATTTCTTCTTTCTTTCTTTCTTTCTTTCTAACTAATCTTTCTTTCTAACTAATTATTATTATTCTTTTTCTGAGACTAAAATTTCCAACTCTATCTCCTCCTAGAGCTTTAACTCCACATACTCCAAACTCGGCATGGACACTCAAACTGTTCTGACTTAGTGTGCTATATCTTTTCTAACTGATCGGACTTACGGTTTTCCTAAAAACTACGATCAAACTCGGAAAAAACTCCCATTGACTTTACATTGCGGAATCTTCAGATTTTCAAACTCCCCAACTGTCAAAAATTCAAATCTAAATACCTTGAAGCCCTAGACTGAATCAAACTGCCATTCTATATACTATATGAGCCATTGAGACTCATTTAAACTAATAAACTCATATATCTATGACACTTATCTATCTACACTTAAACTCTTAAACTCATAATAAATTAATAAACTCTAAACTTGAACTCTTAGACTAATTTAAACTTATAAACTCTAAACTCATACACTTATAAACTCATACACTTATAAACTCATGAATTCAAACTCTTATGAACTCAAACTCATAAATTAATAAACTCTGAACTCTTACTCATTTAAACTTATAAACTCTAAACTCATAAACTCGTACACTTATAAACTCATGAATTCATAAACTTATGAACTCATGAACTCATGAAATCATAAACTCGTACACTTATAAACTCATGAATTCATACACTTATGAACTCAAACTCATAAATTAATAAACTCTGAACTCTTACTCATTTAAACTTATAAACTCTAAACTCATAAACTCGTACACATAAACTCATAAACTTATAAACTCATGAATTCATACACTTATGAATTTTCATAAATTCATACACTTATGAACTTTTAAATTCATAAATAGTTCACCATAGCAACCACCCAGAACACCCTAGCAACTGCCTAGCAACCCCCCAAAATACCATACAACACCCTAGCAACACCATAACAACCACCAAAAAAACCATAGAATACCCTAGCGACACCATAGCAACCACCCAGAACACCCTAGCAACTGCCGAGCAACCACCCAAAATACCTTAAAACACCCTAGCAACACCATAGCAACAACCCAAAATACCCTAGAACACCCTAGCAACTGCCTAGCAACCACCCAGAACACCCTAACAACCAACCAAAATACCTTAAATCACCCTAGCAACACCATAGCAACCACCCACAATACCATAGCAACACCATAGCAACAACCCAGAACACCCTAGCAACCACCCAAAATACCTTAAACACCCTAGCAACCATCCTAAATAGCGTAGAACACCCTAGCAACACCATAGCAACCACCCAGAACACCCTAGCAACCACCCAAAATACATTAAAACACCCTAGCAACACCATAGCAACCACACAAAATACCCTAGAACACCCTAGCAACTGACTAGCAACCACCCAGAAGACCCTGGCAACCACCCAAAATACCTTAAAACACCCTAGCAACACCATAGCAACCACCAAAATACCCTAGAACACCCTAGCAACTGCCTAGCAACTCCCAGAACACCCTAGCAACTGCCAAGCAACCACCCAGAACACCCTAGCAACCACCCAAAATACCTTAAAACACCCTAGCAACACCATAGCAACCACACAAAATACCCTAGAACACCCTAGCAACTGCCTAGCAACCACCCAGAAGACCCTAACAACCACCCAAAATACCTTAAAACACCCAAGCAACACCATAGCAACCACCCAAAATACCCTAGAACACCCTAGCAACTGCCTAGCAACTCCCAGAACACCCTAGCAACTGCCTAGCAACCACCCAGAACACCCTAGCAACTGCCTAGCAACTACCCAGAAGACCCTGGCAACCACCCAAAATACCTTAAAACACCCTAGCAACACCATAGCAACCACCCAAAATACCCTAGAACACCCTAGCAACACCATAGCAACCACCCAAAATACCCTAGAACACCCTAGCAACTGCCTAGCAACCACCCAGAACACCCTAACAACCAACCAAAATACCTTAAATCACCCTAGCAACACCATAGCAACCACCCACAATACCATAGCAACACCATAGCAACAACCCAGAACACCCTAGCAACCACCCAAAATACCTTAAACACCCTAGCAACCATCCTAAATAGCGTAGAACACCCTAGCAACACCATAGCAACCACCCAGAACACCCTAGCAACCACCCAAAATACATTAAAACACCCTAGCAACACCATAGCAACCACACAAAATACCCTAGAACACCCTAGCAACTGACTAGCAACCACCCAGAAGACCCTGGCAACCACCCAAAATACCTTAAAACACCCTAGCAACACCATAGCAACCACCCAAAATACCCTAGAACACCCTAGCAACTGCCTAGCAACTCCCAGAACACCCTAGCAACTGCCAAGCAACCACCCAGAACACCCTAACAACCACCCAAAATACCTTAAAACACCCTAGCAACACCATAGCAACCACACAAAATACCCTAGAACACCCTAGCAACTGCCTAGCAACCACCCAGAAGACCCTAACAACCACCCAAAATACCTTAAAACACCCTAGCAACACCATAGCAACCACCCAAAATACCCTAGAACACCCTAGCAACTGCCTAGCAACTCCCAGAACACCCTAGCAACTGCCTAGCAACCACCCAGAACACCCTAGCAACTGCCTAGCAACTACCCAGAAGACCCTGGCAACCACCCAAAATACCTTAAAACACCCTAGCAACACCATATCAACCACCCAGAACACCCTAGCAACTAATATAAACTTCAAACTACTTTAAAATTCAAACTAATTTAAACTTTAAACCAATTTAAACTATAAACTAATTTAAACTTCAAACTACTTTAAACTTTAAACTAATTTAAACTTCTAACTACTTTTAACTTTAAACTAATTTAAACTTATTTAAACTTTAAACTAATTTAAACTATAAACTAATTTAAACTTCAAAATACTTTAAACTTCAAACTAATTTACATATTAAATTAATGTAAACTTAAAACTACTTTAAACTTCTTTAAACTTTCTGGTCCAAACTTTCACAAGCCAACTTAAAGTTTGTCTCGACGAACTTTTTCTAGTTATTATTATTATTCTTACTAAAATTTACAACTCTATCTCCTCCTAGAGCTTTAACTCCACATACTCCAAACTCGGCTCAGACACTCAAACTGTTCTGACTCGGTATGCTATATCTTTTCTAACTGATCGGACTTACGGTTTTCCTAAAAATGACGATCAAAGTCGGAAAAAAACTCCCATTGACTTAACATTGCGGAATGTTCAGATTTTCAAACTGGCCAACTGCCAAAAATTCAAATCTAAACTCCTTGAAGCCCTAGACTGAATCAAACTGCCATTCTATATACTATATGAGCCATTGAGACTAATTTAAACTAATAAACTCATCTATCATGACACTTTTCTATCTACACTTAAACTCTTAAACTCATAATAAATTAATAAACTCTAAACTTGAACTCTTAGACTCATTTAAACTTATAAACTCTAAACTCATAAACTCATACACTTATAAACTCATAGACTTATAAACTCATGAATTCAAACTCTTATGAACTCAAACTCATAAATTAATAAACTCTGAACTCTTACTCATTTAAACTTATAAACTCTAAACTCATAAACTCGTACACTTATAAACTCATGAATTCATACACTTATGAACTCATGAATTCATAAACTTATAAACTCATACACTTATGAACTCATGAATTCATACACTTATGAACACAAACTCATGAATGAATAAACTCTGAACTCTTACTCATTTAAACTTATAAACTCTTAAACTCGTACACTTATAAACTCATGAATTCATAAATTTATGAACTCATGAAATCATAAACTCATAAACTCGTCCACTTATAAACTCATGAATTCATACACTTATGAACTCAAACTCATAAATTAATAAACTCTGAACTCTTATTCATTTAAACTTATAAACTCTAAACTCATAAACTCATAAACTTATAAACTCATGAATTCATACACTTATGAATTTTCATAAATTCATACACTTATGAACTTTTAAATTCACAAATAGTTCACCATAGCAACCACCCAGAACACCCTAGCAACTGCCTAGCAACCACCCAAAATACCATACAACACCCTAGCAACACCATAACAACCATCCAAAACACCATAGAATACCCTAGCAACACCATAGCAACCACCCAGAACACCCTAGCAACTGCCTAGCAACCACCCAAAATACCTTAAAACACCCTAGCAACACCATAGCAACCACCCAAAATAGCCTAGAACACCCTAGCAACCATCCTAAATAGCGTAGAACACCCTAGCAACACCATAGCAACCACCCAGAACACCCAAGCAACCACCCAAAATACCTTAAAACACCCTAGCAACACCATAGCAACCACCCAAAATAACCTAGAACACCCTAGCAACTGCCTAGCAACCACCCAGAACACCCTAACAACCACCCAAAATACCTTAAAACACCCTAGCAACACCATAGCAACCACCCAAAATACCCTAGAACACCCTAGCAACTGCCTAGCAACTCCCAGAACACCCTAGCAACTGCCTAGCAACAACCCAGAACACCCTAGCAACCACCCAAAATACCTTAAATCACCCTAGCAACACCATAGCAACCACCCAGAACACCCTAGAAACCACCCAAAATACCCTAGAACACCCTAGCAACACCATAGAAACCCCCCAGAACACCCTAGCAACCACTCAAAATACCTTAAAACACCCTAGCAACACCATAGCAACCACACAAAATACCTCGGAACACCCTAGCAACACCATAGCAACCACCCAGAACACCCTAGCAACCACCTAACAACCGCCCAGAAACCCCTAGCAACCAACCAAAATACCTTAGAAACCACCTTGCAACCACCCATAACACCCTAGCAACCACCCAAAATACCTTAGCAACCACCCAGAACACCTTAGCAACTCACTAGAAACACCCTAGCAACTTTAAATTACTCCAAACTATACTTTAAACTACTTTAAACTTCAAACTACTTTAAAATTCAAACTAATTTAAACTTTAAAATAATTTAAACTTCAAACTACTTTAAAATTCAAACTAATTTAAACTTTAAACTAATTTAAACTTTAAACTAATTTAAACTTTAAACTAATTTAAACTTCAAACTAATTTAAAATTCAAACTAATTTAAACTTTCAACTAATGTAAACTTTAAACTACTTTAAACTTCAAACTACTTTAAACTTCTTCAAACTTATTGGTCCAAACTATCACAAGCCAACTTAAAGTTTGTCTCGACGAACTTTTTCTAGTTATTAAGTTGGCTTGTGAAAGCCAACTTACTGAAATCCTATTTAAACTTATTATTAAGTTGGCTTGTGAAAGCCAACTTACTGAAATCCTATTTAAACTTATTATTAAGTTGGCTTGTGAAAGCCAACTTACTGAAATCCTATTTAAACTTATTATTAAGTTGGCTTGTGAAAGCCAACTTACTGAAATCCTATTTAAACTTATTATTATTCTTTTTCTTCTTCTTTT